>NW_024881826.1:0-657405 GCF_019059575.1 Amphibalanus amphitrite
CTCTCTCTCTCTCTCTCTCTCTCTCTCTCTCTCTCTCCTCTCTCCTCTCTCTCTCTCTCTCTCTCTCTCTCTCTCTCTCTCTCTCTCTCTCTCCCCTCCTCCCCTCCCCTCCCCTCCCTCCCCTATGTCCTATTCACCGATCCTCACTGCTCGCTCGGGCCGCGTAGAGTGAGGCTCTGCCGACTCGCTCTGACCGCCCGCCGGTGACGTCACGGCCCCTCCGGCAAGGTCAGGTCAGGCCACCGCTCGCTAGTGCCGGCCGGACTTGTCGGTCCGAAGCCATACTAGCTCCGGAACGCTACGGCAAAGACTGGTTAACCGGAATAGAGCCATATCGACCCAAACTCTTATTCCGACGGCGTTCCGTTTACACCGCCCAAATCTGGCGTGCCGGAGTCGCTAGGGCAAAACGGACTTGAGCCAAACCAATTGCTGGCTGGGAAACTTCCTTTAGTATTTTATGTTAGCTAATAGCTATCAATATTTGACAGGGCGCATAGCTGGATCATATGGGAAGAGGATGCTGCTTGCTGCTCTCCTACTCCCGTGGCAGACATAAAGGCGCGCAGCGTCACTCACGTAAAAATGGACGAGGTAAGACTGACTATGGTGCCTACATTTGTGTTGTTACCAGTTACTCAGTCCACCCAAATCTACTTGTATCTATGCTAATCAACACATCATAATTCAATCGTTTTTTCTGGTTTTTCTTTAGACATTGTTCTTTTTTTGGCTCACTACCTGATCCTACATTTTAAAATCACTCGCCGAATCACTGGTGATGGTTAAAAAATCAAGACAGCATTCATCCTCCTACCGCCATGCTTCCTTATGCGTTGCCATATCTTTTCTTTCCAGAAGTCCTCCCTTCATCTCCTGGTCAGCCGGCCGCGTGGATGAAACCCCTCCTCACACCACTGAGTATCATGTATACCACAAATATCCTGGACTTGACTTGACTATGACGACTCATGAGCTGCGACCGGCTACCCATGCGATGGACGGAGCTCCGCCGCCCGTCCTGACCCCGGACGCTAGAAGGTGGGATGCTCTCATCTGCGTGAGACTTCTGAGACTGCGACCGGAGCCCCGCCGCCCGTCCCGACCTCTGACGCTGGAAGGTGGGATGCTCTTCATCTGCGTGAGACTTCTGAGACTGCGACCGGAGGCCCGCCGCCCGTCCCGACCCCGACGCTAGAAGGTGGGATGCTCATCATCTGCGTGAGACTTCTGAGACTGCGGCCAGCCCCGCCGCCCGTCCCGACCTCTGACGCTGAAGTGGGATGCTCATCTGCGTGAGACTTCTGAGACTGCGGGAGCCCCACCGCCCGTCCCGACCTCTGACGCTGGAAGGATGCTCTTCATCTGCGTGAGACTTCTGAGACTGCGACCGGAGCCCCGCCGCCCGTCCCGACCCCGACGCTAGAAGGTGGGATGCTCTTCATCTGCGTGAGACTTCTGAGACTGCGACCGGAGCCCCGCCGCCCGTCCCGACCCCGGACGCTAGAAGATGGGATGCTCTTCATCTGCGTGAGACTTCTGAGACTGCGACCGGAGCCCCGCCGCCCGTCCCGACCCCGGACGCAGAAGGTGGGATGCTCTTCATCTGCGTGAGACTTCTGAGACTGCGACCGGAGGCCCGCCGCCCGTCCCGACCCCGGACGCTGGAAGGTGGGATGCTCTCATCTGCGTGAGACTTCTGAGACTGCGACCGGAGGCCCGCCGCCCGTCCCGACCCCGGACGCTAGAAGTGGATGCTCATCATCTGCGTGAGACTTCTGAGACTGCGACCGGAGGCCCGCCGCCCGTCCCGACCCCGGACGCTGGAAGGTGGGATGCTCTTCATCTGCGTGAGACTTCTGAGACTGCGACCGGAGCCCCGCCGCCCGTCCCGACCCCGGACGCTGGAAGGTGGGATGCTCTTCATCTGCGTGAGACTTCTGAGACTGCGACCGGAGGCCCGCCGCCCGTCCCGACCCCGGACGCTGAAGGTGGATGCTCTCATCTGCGTGAGACTTCTGAGACTGCGGCCAGCCCCCGCGCCCGTCCCGACCCACGCTAGAAGGTGGGATGCTCTCATCTGCGTGAGACTTCTGAGACTGCGACCGGAGCCCCGCCGCCCGTCCCGACCCCGGACGCTGGAAGGTGGGATGCTCTTCATCTGCGTGAGACTTCTGAGACTGCGACCGGAGCCCGCCGCCCGTCCCGACCCCGGACGCTAGAAGGTGGGATGCTCTTCATCTGCGTGAGACTTCTGAGACTGCGACCGAGCCCCGCCGCCCGTCCCGACCTCTGACGCTGGAAGGTGGGATGCTCTTCATCTGCGTGAGACTTCTGAGACTGCGACCGGAGCCCCCCGCCGCCCCCCGACCCCGGACGCTGGAAGGTGGGATGCTCTTCTGCGTGAGACTTCTGAGACTGCGACCGGAGCCCCCGCCCGTCCCGACCCCGACGCTAGAAGGTGGGATGCTCTTCATCTGCGTGAGACTTCTGAGACTGCGACCGGAGCCCCGCCGCCCGTCCCGACCCCGGACGCTGGAAGGTGGGATGCTCTTCATCTGCGTGAGACTTCTGAGACTGCGGCCAGCCCCGCCGCCCGTCCCGACCCCGGACGCTAGAAGGTGGGATGCTCTTCATCTGCGTGAGACTTCTGAGACTGCGACCGGAGCCCCGCCGCCCGTCCCGACCCCGGACGCTAAAGGTGGGATGCTCTTCATCTGCGTGAGACTTCTGAGACTGCGACCGGAGCCCCGCCGCCCGTCCCGACCCCGGACGCTAGAAGTGGGATGCTCTCATCTGCGTGAGACTTCTGAGACTGCGACCGGAGCCCCGCCGCCCGTCCCGACCCCGGACGCTGAAGGTGGGATGCTCTCATCTGCGTGAGACTTCTGAGACTGCGACCAGCCCGCCGCCCGTCCCGACCCGACGCTGGAAGGTGGGATGCTCATCATCTGCGTGAGACTTCTGAGACTGCGACCGAGCCCCGCCGCCCGTCCCGACCCCGACGCTGGAAGGTGGGATGCTCATCATCTGCGTGAGACTTCTGAGACTGCGGCCAGAGCCCCGCCGCCCGTCCCGACCTCTGACGCTGGAAGGTGGGATGCTCTTCATCTGCGTGAGACTTCTGAGACTGCGACCGGAGCCCCCGCCGCCCGTCCCGACCCCGGACGCTGGAAGGTGGGATGTTCTTCATCTGCGTGAGACTTCTGAGACTGCGACCGGAGGCCCGCCGCCCGTCCCGACCCCGGACGCTAGAAGGTGGGATGCTCTTCATCTGCGTGAGACTTCTGAGACTGCGACCGGAGCCCCGCCGCCCGTCCCGACCCCGGACGCTGGAAGGTGGGATGCTCTTTATCTGCGTGAGACTTCTGAGACTGCGACCGGAGGCCCGCCGCCCGTCCCGACCGCGGACGCTAGAAGGTGGGTGCTCATCTGCGTGAGACTTCTGAGACTGCGGCCAGAGCCCCGCCGCCCGTCCCGACCTCTGAAGCGGGAAGGCGGGCTGATGCCCGTCATCTGCGTGCGACTTCCGAGACTGCGGCTGGAGGCCTGCCGCCCGTCCCGACCCCGGACGCTAGAAGATGGGATGCTCTTCATCTGTGTACAACTACTGGGGCGACGGTTGGAGCCCCGTCTCGTGTTTCCCCACCTACCTCTGAGACGGGAGTTTGTGGGTCAGTAAAAACCTCTTATTCAACAGCACTGCCAACTGAACTGATCGACATGACGCCGTTCTCTGCAAGCGAGTACGACCTTATGTCACCCACCTGCTCTACTTCGAGGGCTTCAGTCCAGGATGCAGGGGACCATGGCACATGGACTTTTCCTGAGCACTTGATGTGCAATCAAACAGAGATCACGGCTCCCGAGAACCACCATTTGGAGGAGAACGAATACGGAGAACAGGGAGCTGAGTCTGATGTCAGCGACGGTGTTGAGGTGGCTCCGCCCCAGCACAGTTCTCAGTCGCGTACATCTCAGTCGGCGAGGAACGGCGCATCGTGCGGCGAAGTGCGGAAAAAAAATGTTTGCATATATTGCAAGCAAAAGAGAAATCTGATATGGCGCCATATCAAGACGGTCCACCGTGACGAGAAGGAAGTCAAGGATATACAGGAGTGTGATTCTGAGCAGGAACGAAAAATGAAAATCACCGTGATGATCAACAAAGGCAACATGGAGCACAACAAACTCGTCCTACAAAGGGTGAAGGTGACATGATCTTGGGAAGGAAGTCGGACCAGGCGTCCGTGGACGACTACGTGCCATGTCCTTACTGCTATCTTTTTGTGGTTAAAACCAACATGATGCAGCACATAAAACATCACTGTGTGGCTCGCAAAACAGAATGCCCAGACATTCCCACGGTGCTGGCAGAGAGCCGGACGCTCCTGAGTGACGGCCAAGAAAAATACTGGGTATCACAAGGACATATTGTCTCGTATGCACGACGATGCAGTTACGAAGACCATAAAGAACGATGAACTCCTGAAGAAGTGGGGTGCCAACTTGCACGCGAAACTTGGAAGGTCGGGTTTTGCGCAGATAAGCCAGCGCCTAAGGATGATGGGCGAAGTTGTCCAAGCAGCCGGAAAGAGCATGCAAGAGCTGATCAATGGCGAAGGATTTGATACGGTTGTAAGTGCCACCAAATCCGTCTGTGGGTTTGAGCAGGACAAGCTAAACGCCCACACGGGGCTGCCCACATACAAAACTCCTTCAAAGGCCATGCGGATTGGAGGCGAACTACGACAGCTGGCTGCTCTCAAGAAGGGCATTGCGCTGATCAAGAAAGAAGAAAGCGAAGTGAAAGATGCTGAGGCGTTCTTGTATCACGTGGACCAATTCTGGAATGTGAAGATCAGCAGCGTAGCGCTGAAGAACCGCGAGTCGAACAAGTATGACAAGAAAGACATGCTGCCCTTTACCAGCGATTTGAAGCTTTTCACCGAAAAAATGAAGGAACGAGTGAAAGAAATGACAGAAAAGGGAATACATGGCATGACAGACTATGCAAGGCTGAGCAAAGCGGTTCTCGCCCGTTTGCTAGTATTCAACAAACGCCGTCCTAAGGAGCTTAGCAGCATCCTGCTGCAATCATGGATCAACCGAGAGATGTACAAACAAGAGACGGTAGAAGAAGTGAACAAGTCAATGGGTGAAACAGAAAAGAAGTTGTTCAACGAGCTCGACGTCGTCATGTCCCGCGGCAAGTGCGGGAACAAGGTCCCCACCCTGATACCGAGCGACTGCGCGGCTCCGCTGCAGCTACTGGTAGACAACCGGGAGACGTACATTGACAAGGATAACAAGTATCTGTTCGCAAACCCTCTGGCGAGGACTACAGGACACTACAACGCAGGCGTGGTGCTTAAAGAGCAGTTGTCGGACATGGCACTAAACAGGGCAGATCTCTTCCATGCAACAAAACTACGGAAATATTGTGCTACAACGTCCCAGATTCTAGAGATGGGTGAATTCGATATGGAGGTGCTCACCCGGCACATGGGACATGACAAAGACGTGCATCGTGGTACTACAGACTGTCAGACGCTACTCACGAACTGACGCGTGCCTCCATCCTGATGATGAAGCTGGACGAAGGATGCCTCTCAAAATATAGCGGACGGAGCCTGGAGGAGATGCTCACTGAAGGTAACTAATCGTTTGTACATGTGCTAATCGTAACATCACCATTCGTCTGTCATTTTAGCAGACATTTCATGCAGTTAAAGCATTAATTTGCAATGTAGTGTTAAAGAGGCAATGCAATAACACCATGAAGAGAATCGTACAGAGCGAAGGCAATGTAAGACCGTTAAAGTTCACTGGTACTACTAGGTTATATGCAGACCCATGGTGCTGTACTTCAGATTAAGGACGAGCGCGGATAGCCAAAGCAGTCCGGGTACCACCGTAGCACATATGTTCCGTTCAGCGTTTTTTTTCAGAAATGCTTGCCCATTATGGCAGGCACTTATTTTGCATCACACATATTCTTAAATCTGACAGAGACGGTTTTTCAGAGGACTTCGACGAGCCAGGCTCTGAAAATGAGGGCGGTCCGGCTGATGATCGCCAAGAGGACGATGAAGGAGGTGAGGCGCATTCACTACATCTATAGTGTGTTCCATGTCAAGCTTGCGGCTGAAGTGCTCTGTTGAAGGCAGTGCGTGATTTCTGTGCATACATCTTACATTCTAAGACTCAAATTATTGAATGGAGTAGCGCGCTCAGCGAATTGCCTGGAACTGCCAAGGGGACTCCGACCGCAAGCTTGATATGGAACAGACTATAGTCCGGCCTGAAGTTTTATAGTGGGAGGGCAATTGCATAGGTGAGTTCATATGCATTTATTGAAGCACTGCGATCGATGCAGGATAATAAGCGTATCGCTCAATAACTGCATTGTCCATGCGAGAATGCCTTTACTCACGTCCGTCTGAGGAGGGAGGGAATCCGACCCATGGTGATTTTTTTTTTTGCAATAGCAGCTCGATGGCGGCGTGAAGCGCCGCCCGCCACCCAACCTCGTCTACCCTCGGCCTCGTTTGCAATTTTGCTAAATCTGTTACATATGAAATGTCATATGCAAAAAAAGTATTTAAGCAACACTCACTGCGTCTCCTTTGGTGAAATCTTGAGCTTAACGTATTGAGACAAAATATTTTGATAAAGCTCGATAGGGCTTGTTCTAAGTTATCGAATGCTATCTTAATTGTTCTAGCTTTTATGTTTTTTTTTCGAGACACGTAGCGTTTCGTGCTGAAAAGCGCCATTTTTATTTTTAATGCTGGCTTTTATCATGCAAACCCTCTAAATATTGATGTAGTTAGGGAGCGAGGACTCATGAGCCCCTTTCCCATGAAAATTTGCTGTTTTTAGTTCCATGGGAGCGAAACGTAAGTGGGGTCGTATCAAGCCCCCCCCCCCCCCTCAGTCGTTCTTGTTCGGGGTGGCAAAAAAAAAGCAGTAGACAGGTGCAGGTTTAGGGGACGTCGTGCTAACGAAACGACAAACTCAAAATCTTTAACAAGACATGAAGCGAAAAGATCTTTTTGGCCGGAGGAATCCAGAGCGTCGTAAGCCTCGTCGTAACTGCGACGTGTCGCAAGTTGTGTAGTAAGTCGTTTTTGGAGGGATCAATCGATGAGTAGCGTTACTTAAAGGGACTATCCCACCTTCTAAAATGTTATTAAAACCAGTTAAATTGTGCCCGACTTTATAGATTGGATGACCAGGAACACGGTTCTGGCATTTATTTTTCATTAAACATCTTAGACTTCCCATATTCCAAACACAAACTTTCAAATATGTGACGTCACAGCCCAAAATTACCTCCTTCCCCAGGCCACATTACTGTCATAAAGCAGATTCTTTTTACTTTGTAGGCACCACAACAAAGTTCAGACCAAGTTTTAAGCGATTTTTCAACGAACAAACCCATTTAAATCAGAACGACTAAACGAGGTGACGTCACACTAACGGTCGCTCCATGTTGAAGATAGGGCCTTGTACAAGGCCCATTTTCAAATGAAGGGAACGAATTTCTTCAACACCAGGAGGCCGCGGGGGTTGCAACCTAGATAGATATAGGTTTCTGAACCTCGCCGCAAACTTGGCTATCTCAACTCAAACCCCATGTTAAAGGTGGGATAGTCCCTTTAAGTAGTAAAGCCTGTCGCAAGTTGCCTGATTTGCGACACAACTTACGAATTTGAAATAGCAGTCGTAAGTTGTGTCGTAAGCTAACCTTGCTTTGAGGAAGAGGTCACAGGTCACAGGTCATTCGGGCCATGGTCACGAAATTTACATGGTTAGTGTAAAATTGTTTGAACTTGAGTTAAAATTTGGTTACAATCCGTTGACGCTAACGCGAGTTATAGAGCTTGAACCGACGGGTCATCTGTGAGGCCTCAATCCGTGCCAGCGAGTGTTAAAAATGGTGCATAATATGTTATATTCAAATTCATTGGGGTATTCAGGGATACAAAGCAGCCTTATATCATTCCAGCAACTACTGGCGAGTCCAGAAAGGCGATCTTGGACGTTGCGAGGGGCATCCCCCAAAAGATTCTCCCAATTCCAAAAACGACGTGTCTCAGATGGCCCCCATGACTCCAATTTAGCTCTGTGATGACCCCAGTTGACCTCTGTGATCTGCCGTGTCTCAGATGACCTCCGTGACCTCCCATTGAGCTCTCTCATTACTCCGAGCTGACCTCTGTGACCTGACGTGTCTCAGATGACTTCCGAGTTTTGTGATGACCCCAAGTTGACCTCTGTGACCTGACGAGTCCTATATGACCTCCAATTGAGCTCTCTCATGACTCCGAGCTGACCTCTGTGACCTGACGTGTCCCAATTGAGCTCTGTGATGAGCCCAAGCTGACCTCTGTGACCAGACGTGTCCCAGATGATCTCAAATTGAGCTCTGTGATGACCCCAAGTTGACCTCTCTGACCTGACGTGTCCCAGATGACCTCTATGACCTCTAAGTGACCTCTGATAACCCCAAGCTGACTTCTGTGACCTGACGTGTCCCAGCTGATCTCAAATTGAGGTCTCTGATGACCCCAAGTTGACCTCTGTGACCTGAAGTGTCCCCAGATGGCCTACAATTGAGCCCTGTGGTGACCTCAAGTTGACCTCTGTGACCTGACGTGTCTCATGACCCCCATGACCTCCAATAGAGCTCTGTGATAACCCCCAAGTTGACCTCTGTGACCTGACGTATCTCAGATGACCCATATGACCTCCAATTGAGCTCTGTGATGACCCCAAGTTGACCTCTGTGACTTGACGTGTCCCAGATGACCTCCGTGACCTCCAATTGAGCTCTTTGATGACCCCAAGCTGACTCTTGTGACCTGACGTGTCCCAGTTGACCTCCAATTGAGCTCTGTGATGACCCAAAGTTAACCTCTGTGACCTGACGTGTCCCCAAGTTGACTTCTGTGACCTGACGTGTCCCAGATGACCTCTGTAACCTCCAATTGTGACCTCCAACTTCAACTCTCTTACCTCTCTGTGACTTCAAACTCTCTGAACTCATTTCTTCTAAAGCATAGCTTCTAGATGCTCTTTAGCCACGAATCTCCTGTGATCGACCCCAAATTTTATGGCAAATTATGTGAGCGTTAGCGATCACAAGTCACCCAGTTGAGACAAAGCTTCAGAATCAGAGAACATGCTTGACCTGGCTGTCTCATAAGCTCTCAAACCAGAAAGGCGAATGTTCCGTTATGCGTGATAGAGTTTTCGACCTTACTGACGTTTACTACGGGATCAGCTGATCGTGTCCTTTTAACCCGCGCACCGACGGGGGTCTGCGCCAACTTAGTACCGACGGGGGGGGGGGCGGATGACCGCCCCCCCCCTGAGATCTCGAGAACGAAGCAAGATAGCGACAAGCGGTAAACGGCATCGGATACGCACGGTCAAGATCTACAATTTTTACTAAGGTCATTTTCAGGTCAGGTCAAAGATGACGTCACAGGGGTCGAAAAAGTCAAAATGGCGGCGCTAAATATGGAGATAGTTTTTCTCGAATAACTTTCGAATTAGTCGAGATAGGAACAAACTAAGGGCCTCATCGTGATCCTCTCGTCAATCCGCATCGAATGATATATATGTTGACCTCGAAAGGTCAAGGTCAAAGGTTGACCTCAGGTCACGTGACCTCGAGGTCATCATGTATATCATTCGATGCGTCTTGACGAGCTGAACACAATGAGACCATCCACGCGTCTGTATCTTGTTCCTGTACGGAGTTATTGGCCAAAAACCTTTGGTGACCTTTGATGACGTCACATGACCTCACAGCTGCCCAACAGCAAAACAGACCTCAAGGTAGTGAAGGTTGATCGTATATGAAGTCATGTATGGTATATGGGGCCATTCCGACCCGTTTTAGTGGTAAAAACAGGGAGTTGATTTTTCCCCCATTGACTTATAATGGGGAGGTCGCGAAATTGACCTGACCTTAGGTCACCGATATCAAAATTCCGAGATATACAAATTGTAGCTACTAATGACCTAATAACATCCTGCGACTTTCAAAGGCCTCCGACATCTACTGTAGCTCTGGCACGGTGACAAAGTTGCAAAAAAGTGACTTGAGGTTGGGTCATTCAAAGTGACCTGGTGACCTGACCTTGAAAGGTAGGAGGTTCAAACTTGCACACCATGTGTAAAATTGATAAGGGAATAGTCATACCAAATTTCGCGGCGCTACGCGCCACGGTTTTCCCGCTATTCGCGAAAAACCTCAGGGGGGCGGATATCCGCCCCCCCCCGTCGGTGCGCGGGTTAAATTCTCGAGTAAAGCGGGTATTTAAGCCTCGTCGTAGCTACGTTCTGTCGTATCCTCCGACAAACCCTCTTTCCTCAACATCCCTCCTTTTTCGCTACGACACAACTTGCGACGGGACATGTGTCGTAACTTGCGACGTGTCGTAGATGGACTTGCGACGCCCCGGCCAAATTTATGTTCTCATGCATAACCATGTAATGTTAACAGAATTACATGGTTAAGTGGTTCTATTCCTAATGTTAACTATATTTTTAATGTCCACAGGCCATGAACAGCGGAAGAAGGACCGCAAAAAAAGTAAGTGAAAGGTTTGGCGCCTTACATCGCCTGCATCAGCTTTACGTGTTGCATTATTTTCATAAACGTATTGAAATTTCCTGCATTAAATACCCTCTTTGTTAAATTTGTATACCTTTTTATATGCAAAGAAACAATAAAGTTGATGGTTTGCCCCTCCCGATTTTTTACTCGATAGTAGAGGCACCTATGTATCTTGCGGCAATGGCTAACAAACAAAGAAACGGCAGACAAGGAAGCATGAAGCACCAAGTCCAACACATTCTGCCGTCCAAAGTCAAAACCCCACATGTCAATTTTGGGTCATTTTTCGTTTTTTACACCATTGTGACCAGCTTGCAAAGCTCTATTTCATGCCATGAGGATTTTTTTCAAAAACCAAAAAAAGCTTTTTGGGAGAGGAAAAACAAATTTTGGAATTCACACGTCTTTGAAAAGCACGGAAGTGACACAGTCAAAACCCACTACGTCGGCGAAAACCCCACGTCATGGCTAACCTATGTGCCAGTGACAAAATCCACGTCGGTAAACCCATAGTTCTTGCAGATTATGAAATGCTTGCAACGTCAAAACCCAATACGTCGCTACACTACACAAGGACGACGTGAGGGCTTTTGACATGTGGTTATATGCTGTCTGCATTGAGTTTATCCTGTTCGGTCGCGAGGACGTATGGGTTTTTGCCGTCTTTGAAGCATCTTTAAAGCCGTATCAATGGACATCAGTATCAAATGGACGATTTGAGATACGGAGAGTGGCACGACATGCCTATAGCAAGTCTCACGGTGTTGCCGAATTCCGAAATGACAGCAGGGGACGAGTTTTGCTGAAGTGGAAAGGATGACGTCACTCAGTTGCTGGAGAGCTGAGGGCTGTTCACGGGCCCTGTGTGCGGTCGGACCGCACACAGCCTCCAAGCTCCGCCCACTGCGTCCCTACGTCAGCCTTCCGTCACCGCACACAGCGACCGCTGTGGCCGGTCGGGACTGGCCACAGCGGATCGTTCACCGCACGCAGCCGTGACGTCAGAGCCGCCTACCCATCCCCTACCCCCACGCCTGCTGGACGCACCGCACACACCGCACGCAGCAGTGTGCGGTGCCCGTGAACACCCCTCAGGGTCCTTTACAGCTGCCTCTCGAACCTTCTTCTCCGTTAGCGGTGATAGGTGTTCGCCCCTGACGCAGATGACGACCTTTTCCTCATCGGCTTCTTACGGGCCCTGTAGTGGACAGCCGCTGGCGTGACAGTGCGTCAGCGACAGTGATCCTGCTGGCAGGGCGCTCGTCACTTCGTAGACGTACGGTAGCATTCGAGCCTACCACCTAGCAACAGGTGCTCCCGCCCAGTCTGAGATTAGGCGAGGAGCGTGTTCATCACGGACTGGCCAGTCCGGAGTGTTAAACGTCGCCCTCAGAGGTAGACGTTCCACCGCTCCATTGCTTGCACGGCACTGAGGGCCTCACGGTCGGACAAAGAGCACCGCTCGTCAGGACAAAGCACTGAGCCGTCAGGACAGCTGTGACATGATGGCACCAGCACCCAGCAGTGCTATCAAATGAATGATTCGGATGCGCGTGGCCGTGACGTCACCACTGTCGGTAGGTCTCGGTTTAAGGGCGTCAGAACCGGGCTGCTCGGTACCATTTTTGATGGTCTGGAACCTTGACTCTTCCCCCATCCACTCTAACAGCACTCCTTCCGTAGAATCACAGCAAGTTGTCGGATGTAAGCGCAGACTGGGATGGAGCGATTCGACCAGCAAGTCAGCGAGAGGAAACTTCTGAGCTCCCTAACAAGTTGTGAAGGAGATTCTGGCAAGCAGAGTCTGTCGAGACCAGGCCGGAGGTGATTTGCAGAAATCGTATCAACTCACCGTGCGAGATGAACGCTGATGTTCCTGCTCTCCGGATGGGGTTCCAGTTGCTCACATGCCGACCGGAGATCGATGTTGCTGTAGACTCTGCCATGAAGTCGAGCCTGGTACTCTTCGATTGTCGAAAGAGGATATATCTCAGCCACAATATGTGAGTTGGGCCACCTGATGTCAACGCTGCCCGTTGAATTTGCGAGAGAAGACCTGCGGGTTCACCCATGAGGACGCTTCAATCTTCTCCACGATGTCTTCCGCTCCTCCTGCACCTCATCTCGAACAGAGAGCAAAAGACGGCGCAGCTTGTAGTCCGTGGGCTTAGGGACGAGGATGGGACATTTGGGACGAGGATGCTGTAATGCTGGTAGCCATTGATGGTCGGGAGAATCGCATCCCCCTCCTCTTGTATGGTGAAGACCTCACCTGATGTTGGGAAATGGTGACACCCAGCTTTGCATCAGACCCAGGCCTGTGATGGCTTCCGCAGCGGCCATGTATCCACCAGGAAGAGGCTGGCATCCACCGACTGGTACCGGGCTGTGGCACGCAGACGTCGCAGAGTATTTACCTGTCACGCTGAAATGCATTCTCCCGAACCTGAGGAGGTTGGATGTGGATGGCTCGTAAGTGCATCCCTAGAGACGGCAGACGTACTCTGCACTAAAGTCTCAAGGTCGAGCAGGTTTCACCAGCATCCACCGTAAGTGTCATCGCTTGCCTACGCCTCTCTGCCTCCAGGATGACAGGGCCGGTCACCTTACTTACTGCAGGTGTTTACCTTGCACTGCAACACATGAAACGCCATGGTGGCCTTCTTCACTCGTGTTAACTTCCTCTTTCCGACTGCAGCATAGTGACTTCCTTCCACAGACGCGTCAGGTCACTCGTCTGGCAGGACACTGAGGGGCCCTGGCTGTTGGCATGGTCAGCGAGCCCCTAGCTCCCGCATGGCCTTCTACAGATGCTGGGTGTTCTGTCAACCGCGGCTGTCGGCTGATATTAGCCACTGCGTTGTGTTCATGACGAGCCATCAGACGACTGGAGGATTGAACGCTCGTAGGCTTCACACAAATCGAGCACCTTCTCCAGGGTGAGGGCACCGTCTTGCAGGAACTTCGCTAGATGATGATGCAGGATCTGTTCCACCACGAGGTATCTGATCGTCTTATCTTCAATCGTCCTGAAGTTGTTGCTCTTGTTCTCCGCGGGTCGGCTCATGGCCGGCCGTAGCCCAACGGCTCTCGGTGACTGAGGTAGCCGCGGCTGAAGGCCGCCACGACACCGCCGTCCCAAAGCTGCGTAGGGTCCGATCATATGTTTCCGAGTAGTTGGAGCCTCGCTCCGGCCAAGCATGGGCACCCGAGCAACACGCGCTCCGGTGTGTCCGGACCCTCGCGGCACACCAGGCAGCGCGCCACTGCACTGGGCAGGCCAGGTCGCTGCACTGTGGACACTCGCGCTCGGGGTGGCGTCCGATCCTGCGCAGATAACTCTACGAGTGGCTCCAGTGTCCCGCCCGCAGCTGGTGGACGTTAACCGCCTCGTCCCGAGACACCAGAAGCACCGGCATCGGCATCCGGTCTCCCATAATGTTTTTTGAAGATGCTGTCTGTCCAGCTGCGATGCCATGCCTTGGTGGCGGAGCGGCCAAGGCTGACAGCCTTCACGAAATTAATTCGTATATGATTGTCCAATTCAATTGTCCAATTCAAACAATCAGCCTTTACGAAGCAGCGGACGTCCATCGGGACGGCGGCTTGCGACATGCTGGAGGCCACTTTAGCCAGCACGTCCACCCTTTCGTTGCCGGGTATTCCGCAGTGTGCCGGGATCCACTGTATGAGGACTCGGAGTCAGGAGCAGTCGCCATACGGCGGCACCGAGTGCCGTCGGTCGTCTGACTCCCAGCACCACTCGCCAGCGTGGCGAGCGCCGCCTGCGAGTCTGAGCAGACGATGACTGGGCTCTCCGCCGGGCCGCCTTCCAGCTGTAGCAGCATCTCCAGAGCCCCGCGGATCGTCACCAGCTTAGCGCGGGTACTGCTGCATATCTTGACTGCGGGGGCTCGGAGCTCGTGTTCCTCGCCCGAGGGGAGGATTATCAACGCTTCACTCCCTCTGGCTGAGACACCTCCCTCCGCCGAGCCGTCGCTCCATACCTACACGGCGTCGTCTGGAAGGGTGGCCAGATGTTCCTCCGTTTCCGAGCGCCGGACGTCGGCTGGTGCTGTGCGGCTGATGTGGCTGCCGATGTCTAATTTATCGTCCTGAAGTAACATATATTGGCTAGTGCTCGCAAAGCGGACACATATTCTGTAGTAGTCTCACCAGGCTGTTGGCCTCTCCGACGGAAGATGAGATGCTCTACCGCAACACTGTTTGGACGCTCTAGGTAGGCCCGTTTACCCGGTTGATGCCCGCTAAGCAGTGCTGAACTAAACAACCATGTCTGCTATTTATCACTAAATCACCCGGAGCAGACGAAAGTATATCATGCGGGTATAACAGATGTAAAGTCGGTATCACACCGGGCGTCAGTGTTTCCGAATAAGTATGTAATTAGAAAGTTAACTCTTTGAAACAAAGGTGATGGCCTGAGGTTAAATATTTTGTGCTGTGAGAAAATCATTTAAAGCAACCAGTAATTGGTTGTGTTTTACCTTTTTGTCTATCAGGAAGTTCGTCAACGGTGTCACAATAGAATAATTTTCACCTTTGACAACGTGTATAACTGTAGGGCGGCCCATTACCTGACTAGAAAGGTTGTGAATGCACCCTTGTCCTTCCATCGATGTATTGTGATTGGAAGAGCGTCACGGCGCTGGTAAAAAACTTGCCTCAGGCTAGTCAAGGCGTATAACAGGGTTAACATTTCTTTATTTTTTCAGAGCGATATGTAAAGTGGTCTGTGCCCGAAGTGCAGAGACTGCGGGCGATACTGAAAGCCCGCGGTGGGCGGGTACCCAGTATGGATGACCTCAGAGACCTGTACAAGAGGGAGCCGTTCAACGGCCATAATCTGAATGACATAAGATGCAAGATGTACAAACTTAAACAGAAGGCAGTAAGTATTGACAATGTATTGATGCACTTCTTTGTACTTGGCGCGTATGTTTGTTGCGATGCGCTATATTCGGTTGCTTATTTTAGGCGTGCAAGGGATGATTCCTCCTTGATACTAACTGAGTCAATCGTCAGTTAGTTCTTCAATGTTCATTGTCATAACTATGTAAGTGTGGATAAGGTGACCTATTTTTGAGTTCATAGAACTGGAGCCAGCAGAGCTCCAACCGCATTTTTTTACTTCAATAAGCCAAATTCCAGCGGTATTAACCCTCGCCGGACCTATTGGTTTTCTACATACGCGCCGGCCGAGGGGGGTACGACCCCCTCGCCGTTTCGCCCCTGGTGGAGCTAGCGCGTCGCTGAAAAAACGCTTTTGAAAACCGTAATAGGCTCAATATTGTATTTCCTTCACATAGCTCCATGACTCCGTCCGATTTCACGGCGTAACTAACATCAGTTCGGTGGTCCCTGCCCTCAGGAGTGAGCTGCTGGAGCGGCCGGGCCGGGCTGTTCTGGGTTGGGTCCGGACGGGACTTGGGGACCGGCGCCGCCCGCGGCGTCAAATACATGTGTCTGCCCGCGCCCCGATGCCGCCCGCGGCGACAATACATGTGTCTGCCCGCGCCCCGATGCCGCCCGCGGCGACAATACATGTGCCTGCCCGCGCCCCGATGCCGCCCGCGACGTCAGCAGTGCTCTCTGTGGCAGCCAGTGAACAGCCGCCACATGGCCTATGTCAGGATCGCTCGAGGCGCTGCAGTAGGTCCTGCTGGCCGTGTCCGGTGTTTGGTTGTCAAGCTCTGAAGCACCGTTTTTGTTGAGTTTGGTTATCAAGCTCAGAAGTCAGAGGCACCGTTTTTGCTGCGTGATACCGATGGCACGGACGCATGTACCATGTTCGGTTGTGTCTCGTGTGCCTGGTGTAAGTCTAGTGATTGTGTTGATCCGATCGAGTCTGTGCTAGGGTCCAGTGGCAGCGCCCGATGCCGTCGGTCCATGTGTGGTCGGCAAAGGGTGGCCAGCGGCCTAGCGTACGTCGGAGTCGTGAGCGTCAAGATGGCGTGTGAAGTGTGTATGGGTTGTTGTGTATCTCGATAACGTGTTTCCTCATAATGGTTTCGATGCTGTAAGTTCTCGTAAGTCCGTTGTCATCAGTTGTTCTCTGGTGTCCGTCCTTCCCTGTTCGGCACTGGCAGCGGTGCCCGGTGATAGGGCTGAATCGGGCCGGGGGCTGGGCTGTGCTGGGTTGGGTCCGGATGGGACTCGCGGCCCGGAGCCGCCCGCGGCGTCAGTAAGTACATACATTGAGTTTTACATTGAGACAGAAGCACCGTTTTTGTTGAGTGACACCGATGGCACGGACTTGAGTACCATGATCCGTTGTGTGTTGTGTGCCTGGTGTAAGATTGTGTTGATCCGATCGAGTCTGTGCTAGGGTCCAGTGGCAGCGCCCGATGCCGTCGGTCCATGTGTGGTCGGCAAAGGGTGGCCAGTCCGGCAGCTGCATTTTTGTGTCCTTATTGAAATACACTGTCAGTCGTCAGAAAATGAACCTTTTTGCACCGTAGCGGCATGCTGCCGTTGGCGTGACGCTGCACATGTCCACACGGAGCCCGTCGGTGGGCGAGCTGCAGGCGGGGCTGGCGCTGACGGGCGGCGCCAGCCCGCGGCTCGACGGCGCGCTGGCCGACCGGCTCGGCTCCTGCCGGACGCCGCTGGTGGCCTCTCAACTGCTCTGCGCCGTTGCATACCCGTTATTGTCCATTATGTTTTACCGTTCGTGTCTGATTCTGGTCTCCATGGTTGATCCTATGTCGTTCGTGCCAGGTTATGGTAACGTTCTTTCCTGATGTACATACCATCGCGCCATATTCTGGAACCGTTCGTGCCTGGTGACGGTACGCTCTCCAGTCCAAAATGGTGCCGTTTGTACCAGGTTCTGGTGCCGGGTCTCATAACTGTTCGTGTTAGATTACGGTAGTTACTAGTTATGCTTGACTGTTCTGTAGTTCGAGCCTGAATTGCCTCACCATTTGTACCAGCTTATGGTGCTGAGCCTGACGCTGATGCCGTTCGTTCCAGCATTGGATCCCGTTCGTGATATACAGTTGCGCCAAATTCTGGTCCTGCTCGTGCCCGATTTTGGCCACATCCGTGCCAACGATTATCTCAGTTGGACTTTATCGTCATATTGCCTTCATTATTGACCGCAGAAATGGTCCATTGAACTTCGGCACCTTACAAACATTTTATTTGTATGTGCTTGGATTTAATTTATGTGATTTGATTGATTTTATTTATCTTGGATTGAAGCACGCTTTACTCCACTTCGAATGGCGTATCGCCTCTCTCGTTACACATGGGCTCGCGTCGTTTTTTTTCAGCGTGACATTGACCTTGACCTTTGATTTTGAGCACATTTTCGAAATCCTCAGGTTCTCTTCTTTCGTTTGACACCCAATTTTTCCGGTTTGATGCTGCCTGCGGCCTGCCGTCCTCTAGAAGGCTTACTTTGAGATCACTACACATGTGCCGGTTTTTGCCTTTGACCTTGACCTCTGACCTTGAAAATTGACCTGAGGTCAAAATTTTAGGTGCTTTAGAATCGTCTCGTAAGGACCTTTCGTTTGGTATCGCTTCTGTTACCGTAGCTCCCTTATTTACGGAGTTAGACAGGGGGGGGGGGGCGAAAAACGCCCCCCGGGCTGCGGTGGTTGGGATTACCCCCCGGGCCCGGCCGGGTTAAGGTGTAGACCTCGAGTCAAGGTCAGGTCATGGAGCCCCTCAGGCCTCAAGTCACGAAGTTGATCAAAGGATATCATATTGCATAGCATTCGATTCTGCAGGTCTTCCCGAGTCCAATGGTGTCTTTCCCGACTCTCTACTTAAATTTGATCGGGAGTTATTGACGAAAAACTCTTATGACCCTAGTGACGTCGTAAATGACGTCACGCAAGGTCAACAATGCAATAGTGAAGCATCGGACCTTGCAAGGAGTGCATGAAATCACGATTCCATGCAGGGACGTACCCAACGGGGGGCGTCCGCCCCCCCCCCCTTGGGTTTTTTAGGAGGCCCCAGATGGAATCAGGGCCCCGTGGGCCGAAGGTCCACGTTGGTTAAAATCACGTCGGAGGCGAACGAAATTCACGGGAATCCCCCCCCCCCCAAAAAAAAACACGTCAGGACAATCAGGGCCCTCTGACCAGCCTGACAAGTGACAGCTAGGGTCCTTCTTACTTCCTGGGGCCTCCTGTGAATAACCGTTAGTGTCTGTGTCTGACCGCTAGGGCCCCTCTGACTCCTCAGTAGAGAGGAGGCCTCTGAAGGTAGGAGGCCCTCTGTAAAGAGGAGACCCTCTGTAGAAAGGAGGCCCCCTGTAGAGAGGAGGCCCCTTTAGAGAGGAGACCCTCTGTAGAAAGGAGCCCACCCGGGATTCCTCCGCCCCCATCCCTTGGCAAAATTCTAGGTATGCGCCTGATTCCATGTGCTTGGGATAGTTTTAGATCATTCCCGGCGCCAAAATAGCAGTTTTCATATTTACCCATTGACTTAATAATGGTGAGGTCACGTAACCGACCTAACCACGTGTGACCTTTAGGAAAAGATCAGAGATATATACAAGTTGTGAGACCTCTGAAGGTCTCACAGATAAAACTTACATCTTCGTAAGTTTCATCTCCCTGTGAAAGTTCCTCTAGCACTGAGGGCGTTGCGAAGTTGCGACATCTGAGGACCGTGCATAGGTTCACTTATGTTATAGGTCACGTCACTGACCTGACCTGAGCTGAAAATACGGCTGATCTCACAAGATCCGGCTTGAGTCAAAGGTCAGGTATGCCAAGTTTCAGCTCTCCATCGCGGGCGTGTTCCGAGCTATTGCCAAAAAAAAAGTATGGGGGCGGCACCCGCCCCCCCCCCCCCCCTTGGCCGGCGAGTGCTCGACTTCGACTATTAATTGATGGGAACATATGCCACAATATGCGAATAAACGTAAGATAAGCACCGAATCTGTCCATCGTGCACCTGATAGGTACACCTCAAGAATTATTGCATGTCCGTCCCTCCAGCATCTCAACCTCCGTGCCTCACCGGCGAGCGACGCAGCGATTCAATCCATGAAGGAACATATCCGAATTTTTTCTTCCTAGATAGGCAAAACCTTTCATTAAAAGATGCACAAGTTTATTGCAACATCCTAGATGATGCAATAAATCGAGGCAAAAATGTTGCGATAAACATGTTGCGATAAATTGAAATTTGTTCATCTTGTGTTACGATAAACGCGAGAAACTAGTATGTATGTTAATGTAGATTAAAAAAAGGAGGGGTCCCAGGACTGTCCCCTGGGGGACGCCACTGAGAACTTCTCTGGCACGACTATGGTGACCATCAATACAAACGCTCATCGATCGGTTAGATAGGAACGAGAAAATGACCTGCAAGGTACTGCCCTGGACACCTAAGCACTCAAGCTTGGAGAGGAGGAGACTGTGTACTAACTACAACATCGAAAGCTTTACTAAAATCAAATAAGATTACGTCTACAACACGCCCTTCATCTACATGCTTAGAAACGCTGCCATAGACTAGTAGAAGCTGGTCAGAAGTGGATCTCATGGCTCGAAAACCAAACTGATGCGGAGAGAGGATCATGTGGGATTCAAGGTAATCAGTTAGGTGTTGGCAGAGGAGTCGCTCAAAGGTCTTGCAGCAAACGGAGGTGAGGCTAATCGGGCGGTAGTTTAGAGGATCGTACCTTACGCCCTTCTTAAATATAGGGATAACCATGGATGCCTTCCAGTCACTGGGTAGCTGACCTTCGTGGATGGCACGAGAGAATATCAAATGAAGGGGATACGCTAGTTGCGGAGCACAACTCTTCAGCAGTAATGGGTTGATATCATCAGGTCCCATAGCAGAATTACCATCAAGTGATTTCAGTACCTTGAGAACATGCTCCACTGGGAAAGTGATATTATCAATGATTCCCTCAAAATGTTGATGCGGAGAAGGGTTCCTCGGACAGTCTTTGGTAAAAACAGACGAGAATGAGGAGGCAAACGCCTCAACCATTTCTTCGGGAGAATCGGTAAGGCGACCAGAGCTGAGCAAAATAGGACCGACCGCAGGAGGTCCGACCTTTTTATTCCGGATGTACGAATGGAGGAGCTTTGGGTTATCCTTGGAAGTCAACATAAGATTTTCCTCATATGCAGCTTGGCATGAGGCCGTGAAACTTCTAAACTGGCTGGACCTGTTGACCTGTTGCTTTTAGCAGCTTTTCGCATTCATGCGCAGTTGCTAGCTCCATTGACTTTCGACGCTTTGTTCGCTCGCTCAGGTCTGAGGACGGTGCACTTTGAACGGGTGTGGTATCCTCGCTTTCGTCACACAATCTCTCAGTGTATCTCAGGAATTCCACTTCGACGGATAGCTTTACGTTTAGCTACTGCTCGTTCCTCGAACGAAACCGATCCTCCCTACGGCCGCATTGCACTCACTTTGATGATAGACTGGAGAGGACGCGTGCGATGTTTAAAAAAAAAAAAATCGCGCCCGGCTTTGGATAGCACCCGAGCCCCAACTACGCACTGCACCGCATTTCGAATCGTCTCGGGAGAGGTGGCATTCATCAACTACAATCCCTCACCAGATTGTAGAGCCCCCACCTGTCAATATCTGCACGTCACACACCTCGATCGGTTCGGCCATCGTAAACACACTCACACTCAGGGAACACGCACACCCAGCCCGCTCACCAGGGTTTCGGAGTCGTGGTAGTGCTCTTCCAACTCCGACTCCGGGCTCCCGACCGACTCAGACTCCGACTCCGACTCCGACTCCGGGTCTGATACAAAGGGCAATGGTGGCTGCCAAAACTCCGCGTGATATGACGCGCCATGTTAGGTCTACAGGGTGTTCGGAAAGTCCTGGCGCTTTTCAACATTTTTAAAATAAATGCCTTTGGTCCATAGATGCTCAACAATAGAACAAAACAATGACCAGGAACACCAAGCCACATGCTTCTGCTATGTGCCCATTCATTGTAACCACCGTCTGTGCCGACGACGGCCTCGACGCAAGGGCGGAAACGCCTGCGGGTTTTGACGATGCAGGACATTTCCTGCCCTCCCATGCTGTCATGATGCGAGTCTTCAGCGACTCCAGGCTGGGATGAGAGGTGGCCTAGAGCTTATTCTGCAAAACGCGTAGCATGCCTTAGTCGAGCGGGTTAAGGCTGGGATAATAAGGTGGCCTAATCTCATTTCACCACGGTGATCTGGTCCGCCGAGCTCCTCTGTCAGTTTAGTTTGGACGGCAGCAGCGTTGTTGGAGGGCGCTCCGTGCTGTTGAAGTGCGAAATGACCCTTAGGGCAAGTCGCCTTAATTGTCGTGTCCAGGAACCCCTCGTGGACCAACCAGCCTGTCTGACATTTATTTGAGCTTGACGAAGATGATGGAACATTTGTGTCCATCAAACCCCAGATTTTCTTCGATCGCCGCTGAAATGCTGCTTCAGTCTCAGCAGCTTTGGCATACCGTGGTCGTAACTAAGTGAGAATATTTTCTAAGAAATTTCCGATCCGGAATGCACCTTTGCCTGCTCAACCGTTCGCCGGGAAACGCCGCATCGCGCTGCAACTCGCGCTTCGTTCAAGCCGCGCCGGGCCCTGCGCGCGGGCTCTCAGCGACAAGGCGCATCTTCACCCATATACCTAGCACTGAAAACGGTTTCAAGGTCATATTTACGCGACCCCTAGCTGAGCGGTGAACGAGGGGTCATATCTACGGTGATTGGTTGAAAGTCCAATAATCACAGCGCGCGTTACACGTCCAAAAGAGGCGCCAGAACTTCCCGGACACCCTGCTCGCGCACCGGGAGATCGCTCCGGTTTCGCTCATGCGGTCACCATTTCTCCCACGTGGACGCAGCTGAATCCTTAGAGACCAGCGGCCGGCGGCCAGCTTGAAAACCCGCCGAGAAGCACGAGTGTGGCCGTATCATGACCACGGGCATCGCCATCATGTCGGTCTGTGTTTGTGTTAGGCACTTTTTTGGAGCGATAAAAGAAGAAAGCAAATATACAGTTGTTATTAAGTCTTTGGCACTCGATAGTAAAAGTTATAACACGAACGCAAAATGCTTGCCTACTAGATTATGACATGACTTGAATTTGTCAGACGCAATGTTAGCTTTTCAGAACAAAAACAAGATGTGTGAAAAAATAACTAATTTGTGATCACCGGAAGCGAATTTTGCCGTGTGGCCACTGGTTAAAAACAACTGAAAAGTGTTAGCACGGATTTTAGACTTCAGTTAACTTCCCGGAGTCGGAGTCGAGGCAGCTGGACCGACTCCGACTCCGACTCCTGGCTGCTTGCCACGACTCCGGGCGACTCCGACTTCGACTCCGACTCCGAAACCCTGCCGCTCACGCCCTCCTGGTGGGCGCCACTCTCTTCGTCTAGCATCATTTGGTCTAGTGCCTTTTGAGCTAGTGCAATTGGTCTAGTGCTTCAGCTGGTCTAGCGCCAGTTTGGCTAGTTTCGTTTGAGCTAGTGCCAAAGTGCCATTCATTTGAGCTAGTGCCTTTGGTCTAGTGCCGTAATTTCGTCTAGCTTTCAGCAGACTCATTTCCATGATGGAGGTGTATTATCATGCTTGGCACAATAATTAGACTCACGAGGAAAAGATTTTGCGGTTATTTTATTTTCTTACAGAACTTCACGAGGCAGCTTTCATTCCTTTTCTGTTTCGACTGAAGCGAGGTAAATTTGTTGTGTGATAGACGCAAATTACGGGTTATCGGCTGTAGCTATGGAAATTTTTAAGTCATCAAGGGGTGGGGACAAATTAAGCTTCGAAGGTTTTGTCTACCGAAAGAATACTTCAAATATTACCACTCAAAATTGGCGATGCGAAAACAAAGGATGTAAAGGATCTGTTTCAACATCATTACGATATCATACCGAAAGACAAGTTGTTACTAGGCAAATTCACAACCACCCCCCAGTTCCGGCAAGAGTTGAAGTTGTTTCGGCATTGGACAAAGCCATGGAACAGGCAGAAACGTCAAATTTGCGTCCAAGAAGAATTTTTTTGTATGTTGGTGACCTTAAGCCCTAGTGTAAAGACAAAGAAACCAGACTGACCTCCAGATGATGTGAAGACGATGCTGTAGTCGACGATGATGAGGAGAAGACGACGAAGAGAGGACGACGAAGAGAAGTGTGCACAAATTTTCGGCCCTAGGCCATCCTCAGGTGATGAGAGGGGAGGTAGAGGTAAGGAGGGGGAGGAAGACCACCTCCGACGGTCGCCGCGGCGAGGCACCAACTGACGCCCGACGGAGGTTTGAAATGACACCAGTTGGCGCGCGAGGTGACCTGCAGCGCCACCTGTCTCGGTAGGCCATCTGTCGGTCACCGTTCGGACTGGCAACTCCTTCAGCCGCCGGTTATAATATCGGCCATGATGTGGTTTGGGTGTTCAGCGATGGTCTGCGGTCTCGAATAAATAGCGATTCTGCGATTTTCCTGTTTGGGCCGTCTTTGCATACCGTCAAGATGTTGATGCGGAAGCAGTTGGTGATGTCTGTTTGTTCGTTTGGGTGGCAGGTAGTCATGTGGTCGCCGAGGGGAGTGTCCGGGTTTCTGTGCCGCGCGTCTCGGAGGTGCTCGTTAAATCTCAGTCGCACGCTTCGTCTTGTCTCTCCGATATAAATATTCCGCGTCTTTACTTTTTCACACAGCTCACAGGCTATCTCATAGACCACATTTTTTGTGTGACACCTGCCACCCAGACCGCTCATACAAGTCGCGCATTTGCGACCCCCTCCAGGGCAGGGGGGCGGTTCCAGAGCGGAGCGCACTAGGCTCTTTTTGAGGCTATTGTCGTTTTTCCACGCCACTTGGAATGCCAGCCCTGACGCCCGGACTGTGCCCTGGATTTTGTGAGCGAGCGAGTCATCGATGAATGGCAGTGAGATGAATGTTCGGTCATCTTGGCGCCGCCGCGCCCGGCTCTGTTCGGTCTGCCTTTCCCGAGGTATCGACATCACCTGGGCCGTAGAGGAACGAACCAGACGCGGCGGGTAACCGTTTGAGATGAACAGATCTGTCACCTTGGCGACACTCCGGTCCCTTGCGGCGGGGTCAGATGACAAACGCACCGCTCGTTTCAGCTGTGCCTTCAGCACAGACTTTTTCATCTGAGCGGGATGAGCAGAGTTACTGGTGTCATTTCAAACCTCCGTCGGGCGTCAGTTGGTGCCTCGCCGCGGCGACCGTCGGAGGTGGTCTTCCTCCCCCTCCTTACCTCTACCTCCCCTCTCATCACCTGAGGATGGCCTAGGGCCGAAAATTTGTGCACACTTCTCTTCGTCGTCCTCTCTTCGTCGTCTTCTCCTCATCATCGTCGACTACAGCATCGTCTTCACATCATCTGGAGGTCAGTCTGGTTTCTTTGTCTTTACACTAGGGCTTAAGGTCACCAACATACAAATATTCAAGTTGAAACAATGCCCTACATCCAAGAGGCGTTCCGACAATTAAACAAGGTCCAAGAAGAATTATAAGTGATATGAATTTGAGTAGAGAAGACACAACAGAAGCTCCAACTAGAAAGGCAATTTCGCAACGTATCCAAAGAAAACGAAAACATTCAGAAATCGGACATGAAGTAGCGCCACTCAACAGGTCAGGCATTATAATTCCAGAGAAGTACAAAACGACAAAACGGGGAGAAGAAGAGCATCGTTTCCTGCTGTATGACAATGAAGATGATGGAAACGACAGACTGATAGTCTTTTCTTCCGAAGTCATGCTAGACGAATTAAGCAAAAATAACATTTGGATGATGGACGGAACATTCAAAGTGGCACCTACTTTATTTCTTCAGTTATATACCATACATGTTATCATTGGCGGGCCAAATGGACACGTCTTTCCTTGCATTTATGCCCTTTTGCCCAACAAAACTACTCAAACATATATAAAGCTTTTCCAAATTTTAAAGGATGCTCGCCCAAATCTTGCGACTCATCTTTGCATCATGGACTTTGAGTTAGCTAGTAAGCGCGCTTTGTTAACTGAATTTCCTCAAGTGAGTGTAGCAGGCTGTTTCTTTCATTTAACTCAAGCGGTTTGGCGGAAAGTTCAGGGAGCTGGCCTAACGGAAAATTGCATTTCTCAACCGGAAGTTCGAGAAGCGGTGAAATCCCTCTGCGCTCTTGCCTTCCTTGACGTTGAAAATGTGAACGAAGCTTTTGAACAACTTCAAGAATATGTCGAGCAAATTGCCATCGAGGGATTAACAGACCTTTATGATTACTTTGAGGACACATGTATAGGAAGGCAAGGGCGCAGAGGGGTTCGCCGAAACCCCCAAATTCCAAAAGAAATGTGGAATGTTAAGGAAAGGACCATATCTGGCATACCCCGAACAACCAACAAGCTTGAGGGATGGCATCGGGGGAACGGGGCGAACGGGGCGCACGATACCCATACTCCAGGTGCAGAGGCGAGCAGTTGCTTCTTGCGAGGGGTGCGGAGTTGAAGCCGGAGTCGGAGCCGCCAGGAGTCGTAGCAACGAGCCAGGAGTCGGAGTCGGAGTCGGTCAGGAGCCCGCAGTGGAAGTCGGAACCGGAGTCGGAACAGCACCACCAAACTCCGAAACTCTGGCAGGGGTTCGGAGACGGAGTCGCCCGGAGTCATGGCAACGAGACAGGAGTCTGAGTCGGTTTGGAGCCTGGGGTCGGAGTCGGAGTCGGATTCGGCGCCACCACGACTCTGCTTGCCCTGCCCTGCTTCTTACTTCTTACTGCAACTCTCTAACCCTGCTTCTTACCGTACATAAATTAGGATTAGCCATTGCACGACTGACGAGCCGACCCGCTGCTAACGAAGCGACGGGTAGGTACGCCTCGGGAGATGAAGCTTCACAGAAGATTTTGCGCACAAGTGCGCAGCTTGCTTTCAGGTTCCCTTACGCAGAATTGAACACAGATTTATTCCGCCAAAAACTAAATGGAGGTCGATGGAGATCTTTTTGTATGTCCAATGAAACATAAACGTAATAAAATCACTGACAAAACCTGAGTCAAAGCCGTTCGAATTAAAGTCAGACACCGAAGCACCCTCCAAAATGTGTATAGAACACAAGTCATTGCTGACGCTGAAGCTGATACTTCTGTAACATAAAATCCCGACCTCAAACTAACACCGGCCAAATTGCCCCACCCCACCCCCACCTCCGGCCAAACAACACTGCTAGCTGGGTAATTTTACCGCTGTGCAGACCTTTGTAATAGGTCACGATTTCAATATAGGTAGTTACTCTATCATTTCAGGTTTACTGTCCAGGAACGTAAAATGAATGAGACACCTGCCAGCATTGAGAAAGTGCAGAAAGGTGTCGTCAATTTTAAGATATATCGCTTTCTAAAAAAACGACCAAATTTCCCCGCTCTCCCCTACACAATTTGACTTTTGATGACTTTGGTGACCTGACTTTTGACCTGAACTAAAAATGAAAGAAGTATTTCAGTCATTATTTTTTACGCTCTTTCGAATATCGGTTACCGCGTGTCGCTACGTGGCCCAGGAGCCGAGTTATACGAATTAGATCAGCTCGACCTTGACCGCCGCCGGGTCAGGACGCGACCGCGCGCGCTCCGCGAGCCGGGTGAGCAGTGAGCGAGCCGAGCGTGTTGTGTCGCGCCAGTCGCCACACACAGTTGAAACCGCAGAGACAGTGACTCATCGTCAGTGACTGTGCCAGTGAGCAACCGGTAACAAGAGAATGGAGGACGCGGAGATGAAAGCCAAGTTTTGGGACACCATTAAGGATCCGGACACTGCAGCCGTGCTGGAGGCCGTACTCGCTCCTATCGTCGCCGCGGCCGTCAGGGCGGCGATGGAGAGCAAGGAAGAGGAGATCGCCGTGCTGAGAGGAGCATAATGAGACGAAGGCGAAGCTGGACGACTTGGAGCAGTATTCTCGCAAGAACTGCGTGAACATCTCCGGCGTCCCCGAGACGGCGAGTGAAACCACTTCACAGCTGGTGCGAGATCTGAGCAAGATCATCAACGTCGATATCAGCCCGACGGACATGGACGCCTGCCATCGCATCGGGCGTCAGACCGCTGGAAAACCCCGCACGATCATCGTGAAGTTCGCCCGGTTCGACCAGCGCCAGGAGCTGTTCGCGGCACGCAGGCAGCTGCGAGAAGTGGCGGCGCCAGCCGGGGGACGTTTCACGGCCAAGCAGCTGGAGAAGATTTTTGTCAGTGATAACCTGACTCAGCACCGACAGTCGATACTCTACGCAGCCCGCCAGCTGAGACGGAAGGGGAAACTGTTCGTGGAATGGAGCGATGTCGGCCAACTGAAGGTTCGTGTTACCAGGGGTGGTGACACTAAGCACATCACCTCCTTCGACGACCTGCGCAACCTGGCGGGAAGCGACCCCGACCTGCCGTGCGCCGAGTCCGTCGCCCGCCCTGCGGCTGCCGCTGCCGACGCCGTCGCATCTGTGCCGGCCGCTCCCACCGAGCGGCCTCCTGTCACCAGGGGCAAGGGTAAGCGTGGGGCTCGCTCGCTGACTGGCTTCAGCTGGTCCGTCAGGCTCTGGCACAGGCACCGCACAGCCACAGCCGCGGCGGACGGCTCGGGCTCTGCCACGGCGGGCTGGCCCCCTGACGGGACCAACACCGGCACCGAGACCGCCGCTGGCGCGAAGTCCGCCTCGTTGAAGACGTCCCTGCTTAAAGGCGACACACCAGATGTTGCGAACCCGTTCAGGATGTTCTTCCTGGTGAAGCTGCAGTCGTAGGCGCGCCGGAAGATGTCCGCCATCTGGTACAGGTCGATGCGCCGTCCAGGATTTGTCATCTGGTGGTCATGCAGAGCTCGTTTGTAGGCGGACTTCATCGGCCCGTACAGTAGGTCTACTAAAAAAGTCCCCCGCTCCAGAGGCGGCCGGCCGGCCGAACCCCCGGATTCCAGCCCCGACTCTATTGCGCAGGCCGCGGTAGCGACACGGGTCAGGTCGCGGCGCCCGGCGAGTGGGTCAGTTGGCGGCGGCCGGCCGTGGGGTGAGGACGCCGTGTGTGGGGCGCAGAGATGCCGCGGTGCAGAGGAGGGGAAGATAGTGACTCTGCACGATGCCGGAAAGGATGCCTTTGTGATCTAAATTAAACACCTGCACTGCAGTGCATATCCTCCCTTGCCCCAATCCCATTTTATCATAATCCTTCAATAATCCGTAATGGCCATTCAACGCAAGCAAGCAAACAAAATAACCCGTTTAGCGGCGACATCATCTCGGATAAAAAAGCGACAGTGATGATTAGAATAGACTTCGCGCGAGGGCAAATCGAGGGGTATAACTATACCTATATATCACATACCGAGTATTTTATTCCCATCTAGCGAATTAAAATTGGGGATCTTGTCCAACAAGTCAGCGGCCGTTCTAGACACAGATAAATGCTTTGTTTTCGGTCGCATCATTATCTGCAATAATTCGAAGCGAGGTTTAACCCTCGCCGGCCGAGAAGAAGGGGTGGATGCCGCCACCATGTTTTTTTGCGGTAGCTCAAAGCACACTGATGATAGAAGGCTGACATTTCACATGCCTTACATTTCATTCAAGCCGAATCACTTGACATCAACCACGTTTTCAGGTCAGGTCACTTAACTTAACTTAACTATGACGCCTAAGTTAACCTCTGCACGGTTGTCGCCTGTCGGTTATAAAATGATGCAATCCGCAATGCACTTAGTCTGATATAAGCATAATGGAGAATTATGGAAACTATTAATGTGGCGTCGGAAATGATATCCCGCGCCCCGCTGGGCTATTCAGCCATACGCGCCCTGCTGGGGGGGGGGGGCAGATTCTGCCCCCCCTGTCTAACTTCCGAACCGATGGTCGTAGAAAGACGGGGAAAACGGCAATCGAAAGCTCTCAACAAGGCGGATCTTAAGAGCCCAAATTTTTTGCTTAAGTAGGTCAGAGGTCAGGTCAAGGTCAGGTCAAGGGTACAAAATGCGAGTTTCTACAGTATTGGCCTTGCACCGTAGTTGCCGAAGAATGGACTGAGACTGATTGCCCAAAACGTGTTCTTAGACTACCAAGACAATATTCGTTGCACACAATGTCATTCAAAGGTCAAGGTCAAGGTCAGGTCAGGTCACCAAAAACAAAATATAGAAAAGGGCATGTGCGACACATGTTTTATGGGTCATTTTACTCATGGAATTCAATAGGCACACTCAATAAGTGATATGGACCACCTCTGGATGAATTTCAGGTCGAGGTCAGGTCAAGGTCAGGTCAAGTGAGGTCAAATTTTGAAGTTGGTTGTTAAGGCCTAAAAAGGTGTCTATCCGATGCAGTTTTTCACGGCGAATCGAATGGTGCTATTTTTATTTCCGTACGAGGTCTAAAACTTCCAAAAAAATCATTTTTCAAAATTTTTGTGTGTCGTGACGTCATAAAATTTTGAATAACTCCCACATTTTTGAACCGATTCTTCTAAAAATTGGTATGTAGGTGCACATAGACCACTTCTTTGACATATATTCCGGTTTTTTCGATAAACTTAAAATTTTGGATTTTATAGATATTTTTCAAAAAAAGTCAGTTTTTTGGAAAAAATTTTGGCCAAAATCCAAAATTTTCAAAAAACTGAGATAGCCATTTGATAGACAATGTAGAATCACGTATAACTTTTTTTGTTACGTCTTGATTCCTTTAAAAATGAAGAAGTTAGCGGCGTTTGAAATTTTGCCGTTTTTTAGGCGAAAATGGCGAACATGACGTCACTAAAACGTCAATTTCTCAAAAAATTTCCGACGGATTTCGCTCAAATTTTCAGGGAACGTGTCAAATTGATGTATGATAAGGTACTGAAAGTTTGACGTCGCTGGCGTAACGCGTTTAGAAGTTATTGGCGAAAAACGGGAGGGGGGGGCAGATTCTGCCCCCCCCCCAGCGGGGCGCGGGATATGAAACTACCTCAAGCACATGAAATCGTGACTTCATACATTCTTGGCAAGGTCTAATGCTTCACTTTTGCATTGTTCACCTTGCGTGACGTCATTTATGACGTCACTAGGGTCATAAGAGTGCTTCGTCAATAACTCCCGATCAAAATGAGCTAGCCAGTCGGGACAGCCATCAATGGACTTTGCAAGACTTGCCGAATCAAATGTTATGCAACATGTCCTCCTTTCAACAGCTTCGTGACCTGTGTTGCCCTAACATGACATTGACCTGAGGTTTACATCCTAAATTGCTTCACCTAAACAAAAAAGCATATAAATCGACGCGTCTGAGAACAGAAAACACGATTGTATCGAAATGACGATAATGCGTTTAGCTATTAACCAAAAACTGATCAAATGCCTTGTGGCCCTTGACCTGCCCTAAGAGCCAAGAGGTCATTGATATTTTAAAGTGACCATCCCACCTTAACATTAGTTTTGAGTTGAGATAGCCAAATTGATGGCCATGGCCTGCAAATACTGGTTTGGGCACTCACAACATCGAAAAATGCTTTAATTCGGAGAAATGGAGTTTCAATTCAAACTTGCAGTATTCGGATTCTAAGGGGCTAATGCATTGGAATGCCCCCTTAGAATTTGTGACGTCAGCGGAGATCTAACGATTTTAAACCTTTGACTAAAACGTTTGGTAGCACGCGGTGGTATACGCTGCTTTCCGCGCAACAAGTGCCGCACTTTCAAATAAAGTCGCTAGGAACAGCGGAGATGCCAAAAAGTAAACAAAAGTAAAGGTCTAATATCTTGAAAACTGGTGAATATTTTTCGATGAAATTTGGTAGATATTCGTTTTTGCTCTTTTTGAACCTAGCGACATCACTTTCATGCCAATTCATTAACTTTTTTGAAGGTGGGAGGGTCCCTTTAAAATGGGGTACCAGTCGCTGCGTCACGTAACGACGCAAGCGCTCGTTTTTTCCGCGAGGATCTAGCAGCTAGCTCAATTATAGGAGCTAAACATGGGGTCGGGGAATCGCTCCCTTCTCACTCACTATTTGGCCGGGATAGTGTTTGCAATTATTGTTAAAATCTAGCATTTTAAGATTTCAAATGATCCATTTTCCCGCCCAAGTCTTTCAATTCAAGGTCATAACACCAGGTCACGTCAAGTGACCCTACCTCAAGGAAAGTTCCTGTGCTCATCATATCTAAATACACCGACTAAACGATCGCTTCAGAACTTTCAGCGATTTTAATGGGCAACAGTATATGTATTTGAAACGTTTACTTTGCAAGTTTGACATTGTTGACAGAAAGGCGGGGTCAATTTTGAGATCGCTTAAGTAAATGGGAGAAAATTGAACTGCGCTTTTTTACGGGACGCATAATAAACACTCTGAAAGCATGTGGTGCTTGATGAGATACAACACTGAATGAGAAAATTGTTTGTTTTGTTGGGGGCCATCTTTTTCGGTCTGAAAAGGCCCTTACAGAGCTATGACATACATAACCATGCTCTGGTGTAGTAATTGGGTTGTGCGAGCCAGCGACAGTGATCTGCGGAAGCCAGACTGCTCCCGTGGGACGATTGCCCTGTCGGGACGGTCCAGCCGTCTCCCAAACGGTCACCCGAAGAGGATTATGTGTCCTGAAATGGATCCGACATCAACTACAGGTTGGCTGGTGGCCTACAGGTTGGCCTCCAGTCCAGAGAGGGAAGCATGAAGACTAGGGGCGATGCGGATCGGTTTTTCCTGAGGATAGCGAGGACGGAAGGAATCTAGCACCCTTGAACCTTCCTTATACTGAATGTATCTGAGGCTGTTAAATCTACTAAGCGCTTTTTCTCGACATCGTCAAGGTGTAATTAACAAAATATGAAATCCGGGAGGATAAATTAAATATAGAAATTGTGGCCAACAAAACATTATCAGTTGCGCTCAACATACTCGTAAGCATGTTCACACACCCATCTTACATATGAGCCATGTAATAATTATTTTTGATAGACATGCTTAAGTTATGAAATCATCTGAAGTGTTTGTAAAGTTCCACGATACGGATCTAATATCCTGCTATGCATTATGACCATTTCTGGTCAGGTCATGTCTTTGAACATACGCCAAATTTTTCAAATGACCTTTAAAGATCAACTTTTGATTCATTCGAAGCGTTTTGATCAGAGGAACACGAGGCTGGTAAAATTAATTTCATGCAAGTTTTAAGCTAAAAACTTTTAAGTGTTTGTGGAAAAGTAATTGGTTTTCTCATAATACCAATGGTGGCAGTTGTTGTTATTTACATGCTAAGCCGTTCACCTTAATTAAATCTGGCAATATTATTCAGACCTAGCGGTAAACGAGCTGATTGTTGTGTTAGGTTAGGCTCTTTCGGTCGATTTCAGAGTGGGAAGGATGACAGGAATTAGGGGGAGACAGGGGGCCTGGGCGGGAGTCCTGGCCCTCATGCTCCGCTGGGGCCGAGCCCATCACGTGGGTTGGATTGGATTGCCCTGACACATGGATACTGGATAGCCCTGGGCGGTGTTTCACGGCCCTGCGCTGCGCTGCTGCATTGTTGCGGCGGATGATAAGAATTCGGCTCCGCGCTAGCGTTGCGAGCTTCCGAGTCTGTTGATGTTTCCATGGAAATTGGAAACCCAATGCACCGGTGCGCGCAACGCACCCTGTCTAAGCAAAATGTTACCACCGATGACCTCTAGTGACATGACCTCTGGCTATGACCCGATCCAAAATTGGCTGAAGTGTTTTTTTCTTCTTTTTGCTACTTTTGACGCTACTTCGAATACCACTCAAATGCCCAAAGCTGAGTTATAAGAATGATGCTCAATCCCAATGGGGATGTTCGGCTTATTTCCTCACCAGGTGGCAGCACTGCCTTCTTTGGACACAGAAACTGTGGCGGCGAATGCGCCACTGTGTTTTGCACTGTGTGGAGTCCGTGCGGTGTCGGTTCGGGGGACTGAATTTCGGTGAATTTGATAGCAATTGATTTGAATTTTGCTCAGATGGGTTGTGAATTTATATTCAGCAAGTGTCACAAACATGGAAAGGCAAGTTTACAAAGGACAGGAGACTTAGAAAGGCTTCAGTTGACGTAGCCGAAGAGAGGCGAGAAGCCGAAGATAGACCGACTCCAAACGGTAATTCCATCGATGTAACACGTTTCCCGACATTTTTTTTTTATGGCGAGCATAACTAAGAGTATAAAATAGTCTAACTTAACTCATAGCTGGAACTTGTATTGCCCATATGAGGTAATTTACCTGTATAAGTTTATTGGCATATCAATATAGGAAATTGACCTGCACCCTTTGAGAAAGGCATTAAAATATGATACATGCTGCTGAGAATGAGTATATAAATTCAAGATTTATTGCAAGCATTTTAGCAGTGTTTTACTTTGTCTGGTACCAAAGATATTGCAAGCAGCTAAAGGTTATGATGGAAAAAGACAAATTACTATTTTGACACCAGCAACCAGAAGGTGTATGTAATAGAACACTAAGCTACCTACTGTTTATGAATTGTTGCAAGTATTGATCATCCTACATGGTGTTACAGGTGCCCAGTGCAATAATGTTTCTGGTGCGGAGTCGTCAGGATGGAGTCCGAGGAATCAAGGAAGGCAGAGGACCTGCGTATGAAGGAACCAGCCCTGCGGATGAAGTTCTGAGGTGCATACAGAGGAATCCCACTGAAAGACCAGGTAGGAGTTGGTGAACAGCTTGTGCACTGCAGTATATCATCCAGAAGTAACTAATAGCCTTTCTTGCAAAATGTTTTTTTTTTAACTCATCACCACCGAAAGCTACTCATTATTGATATAATATCTTCATTTCATCAGGTAAATTATTGTTTACTCTAAGTTTTGATTTACACTGAAGTGAACACTATTTTAGAATATTTACTCAGCTTTTTTAGCAACTAAATACGGGCAAGTTTTTTGTTGTTTTTTTAAAATAAATTTTCACCTTCTAGAATATTTGTATAGGTAACTGCAATAAAAGTGCATTTCAAAATTGCAAATACTTTGTGTAAAGTTCATGGGTCTTGATGAAGTCACTGTATCCAGTTCATCATATCAGATTTCAACTGTGCTTAAACTGCAATGTTTTGCTAATTGCTTCAGTATATAATGTCCTTTTATCTATTTATAGTCACCGTGCTTTTATCCTATCCATGTGTAATCGGTAAGCTTTGCGCCGATTAAAGTTTATCTGTTTCACCGGCGAGAGGAGCCCGGTGACCATATGATGTCTGGACTGGAATTTAATTCAACGGTTTTGCGCGTGATCGTCTGCTATTCAATTGTTGCTTCAGGTATGAACTCGAAGCTGTCCTAGATAATGTAATTAAATGTTTTTTATTGTGTACAGCATATTATTAGAATGGTAAACACTCTTGTTCATGCTTAGAGGCTTTACTGACCAATTAGTATAATGTTTTATATAGCGGATGCCGCGATCGGAGCATCTCATGTGCACTATGTTTTCGCCCATTCAGCTGATCACGGAGGTGTTCGGCTGACTGTGGGCGGGGGGTCTGGATCGAGAGCTCAAGGAGTGAGGTTGCGCTCCTGGCTCTGTTAAAATGTAAACCCGTGTTTACTGAAGGTGAATCGACATAATCAAAAGTGAAGAACATTACATTGTATTTAGCTTTAGGTTACATTTTAACAGAGCCAGGAGCGCAACCTCACTCCTTGAGCTCTCGATCCAGACCCCCCGCCCACAGTCAACCGAACACCTCCGTGATCAGCTGAATGGGCGAAAACATAGTGCACATGAGATGCTCCGATCGCGGCATCCGCTATATAAAACATTATACTAATTGGTCAGTAAAGCCTCTAAGCATGAACAAGAGTGTTTACCATTCTAATAATATGCTGTACACAATAAAAAACATTTAATTACATTATCTAGGACAGCTTTGGTATTTTTGCACAAATCTGTGGTTCCTAAGGGACAATATTACAAGTTTGTGAGACCGTGGAAGGCTGCGGTGATTGTAGCAAAGGTAGGGGACTTGAACTATCGTATCAAGGTCACGGGCTCCAGGAAAACATTACTGGTTCACCATAATCGTTTGAAGCCGCGAACTGAGCCGATAGTTACCCCACCTGTGCCAGAGGTCACTGAGAGTCAGGATGGGGCTGGTGCTGATGCTGCGTCACCGGTGACACGCGCTCAGACCACGCCGCCAGCAGAGATAGAGTCGGTCTCCGTGGACAGTGGGTCAGCGGATGGCCCGGCTGGTGTCACAGCCTGGGCACGATTGCCCATCATCGGCACAGCTGTGCAAGGTAAGGAGCCAGCGATTGAGGAGCAATCGTCCGGCACAGTTCAGATGGCGGTGCCGACACCCGAGTGTCCACCGGTACCCCCGCGGTCTGAGGTACCGCCGCCGGTGCCAGCCAGACGGTCCGAGCGACGGACTCGACCGCCTGATCGCTTTGTCCCAGGCTTGTAGGTAGCCTGATTAACATGAATGCTTCAAAAGGCAAGAGGTAAGAGGTGCGCTCAAATTAACGTAAAATCAGTCGCCCTGATTTTCCTTTTAACTAGCTCAGCAGACAATCGGTTGGCTCCTGGCGCCGGAGTGCGACAGATTTGTTTAACTCTTTATGTAAAGAGAGTGTGCGCGTCGAGCTAGATTCGGTCAATCCCTGGGGACGTTTCTGATTGACATGTCAATGTCATTAAACTCAGTTTGAGTAGGAGCCCTCTAGCAGCCTGTTCAGAGCATCATGGCATGGGATGTAAATAGCATGGTCGGGTTAACCTGTGTTTGGGATGGGACCCAGCGTACCCATTGCCATCATTGACGGTTAGCCATACCTGTTCAGCTAGCTAGTTGATAAGTGAGCGATGCTGTGCGAGATGACGTGTTTGTGTTTTTCGTTGTTGCTGACTGCCAGTCAAAGTCAGCCGGATGCTGCCAGGCATCATCTAGCGACCACGGTGTTATGGTGTCGCGTGGCGCGTGCTGCAACTGCTGATGTTATCACATGAGTATGAGTGTTACTAGATGTAAGTGCACGCCTTTCATTCAAAGGAGGGAGAAGTGTAATCGGTAAGCTTTGCGCCGATTAAAGTTTATCTGTTTCACCGGCGAGAGGAGCCCGGTGACCATATGATGTCTGGACTGGAATTTAATTCAACGGTTTTGCGCGTGATCGTCTGCTATTCAATTGTTGCTTCAGGTATGAACTCGAAGCTGTCCTAGATAATGTAATTAAATGTTTTTTATTGTGTACAGCATATTATTAGAATGGTAAACACTCTTGTTCATGCTTAGAGGCTTTACTGACCAATTAGTATAATGTTTTATATAGCGGATGCCGCGATCGGAGCATCTCATGTGCACTATGTTTTCGCCCATTCAGCTGATCACGGAGGTGTTCGGCTGACTGTGGGCGGGGGGTCTGGATCGAGAGTTCAAGGAGTGAGGTTGCGCTCCTGGCTCTGTTAAAATGTAACCTAAAGCTAAATACAATGTAATGTTCTTCACTTTTGATTATGTCGATTCACCTTCAGTAAACACGGGTTTACACATGCATGCTAAACATATGTATCTCATTATGACTTGCCAAGATCTTTCCCTGTCTTATGCCATTTTTCATTTATTCACAGGTGCAATGCTGCATTGATAAGATCCAGGTTCAAGAGCATGGATGCTACCAGATCCTGTGATTTGAAGTTACCAGTGTCACTGCTGCTACAAATGACATCAGCAACACTTCCTTTGGTGAAAGTTTAGAGGAGCAAACAGTTGGTGCTCTGTGTACAGGGCTGGAAAAAGTGTTTCGGTGGTTGTCGTCCAAAGGAAAAGGGCTTATTTGGTTGTCAACTCAAGATGTCTAACCCGCGCCCCGCTGAGGGTCCTTGATTTCCACGCCCTGCTCGGGAGGGGGGGGGGGGGTCAAACACCCCGCCCTTTTAACTCGGATCCTGGGTCACGTAGTGACAAGCAGTAAACGGCATTCGAAAGAACGTCCAAAATAAGGACGAAAATATGACATTCGTTTTATAGGCTAAGTCAAAGGTGAGGTCACCAGAGGTCATCAAATGAAAGATATTGCCTTTCAATTTTTTTTTTTTTTAAACACCGGCGCACAACTCGGGAACCAATTATAATAGAGCTGTAGCCTGTACAGCGCCGCGGAAAAGATAATTCCGCTCCTTTTTGATAGCGCAGGGCGCACAGCCGTCAGGCTCAATTGTCCGACGATCCGTGTTCCTCGACCTCGGAAGTCCTGAGCCACCATATCCTCGTGGGCATGACATGGCGTGCCCTCCCCCCGGCCTCATCAAAACATTACCGGCAGTGACACGGTCCCATTCAAGATGTCCCGCCGCGGACCTACCCCCAGGCGCCACCGGGGTGGGTTTTGACGTCACAAAAGGAGCCCCGGTGGATTGGAGGGGACGGCGGGGGGCGGCGCTGAAGGGTGCGGACAGGGACCGGCCGAGTCCTGGAATGTACTAGATTTGCCAGACACGTGTTGCCAGCGGACAACCACGGCGACCACTTGGTATGCAATTGGTCGTCTTGATGAGGGTCGCCGATCGGCCGTCCGAACGATGGTCGAACGACGCAGTATATACTAAATAGCTACGGGGAGTTGGAATATGTCTGTGGCTACCAGGAAATTTTCCATTGGGATGCCGCCGCGTACGGGAGGTAACGGACTCGAGAACTGCGAGTCGATATGAGGGGAGGGACAGAGAATGGTTTGCGTGGGCAGAGGTGATTGGGTTGCGTGGGCAGAGGCGGATGGATTGTGCGCTTCTAACCGCACTAAGCGGAAGGAGTTAATCAGTTCAGGCGCTGCGCTTGGTCGCTATAAGATCGTCTTCTCGGTTGTCGTCGACAACGACAAAACGATACAATTTTTCACCCCTGTCTGTGTAGTCAAGCAGTGGAGTTTTGCCACAATCATGAAGTTGATTAAGGTGTCAATTTTTGCTCTGGCTTCGGGGACACCTGGGATCTACATTGCAACCTATGCTAGTGTTCAACATTTTGTGTCATAGTATCACTGATGCAAAGCGTGTTGCATCATACACAAATGAGAGCCAGCAAATTGTCAGATATTTTCTAGTGATAGAGAACTGCATGCCTTAAGCAATTGTTGAAGGTGATAAGTGGTGAATGGTAGGGCTCAGCCACTCAGCTCCTTCCTTCAAAAGCTATCAATCAGCTCTAGAAGAGCTGAGTAGGGGAGAACGGGGTCAATTGTAACATTTTTTGCATTTTATCATCTGGTGCAAACACGTTTGCAGTTATCAAGCTCTTTCTTTTATTTTCAGAAACTATGATGTTTTGTCTTTAAAATGCAGTTAAAACATTTCCGAGATAACTTCTTTTTCGGGTCAAAATTGTTGTCCGAAAAAGTCAATTCAGCTGTTACAATTCACCCCAGATACGGGGTCAAAAGTAACACCACCCGGGGACAATTGTTTATTGTAACATGTTAACTTACAGGCTAGAGCAACACAATTTTTTTCCAAAACTTTGATTTAATAAAAGTATTGAACACTTGTTCATCTTCCCAGACTTGGTAGGTACGGTTCTTCTCAGGAAAAAGGCTTAAAACCTCGCACTTATACAGGGGTTGGATGGACCTCCTCACCCTCGGTTTTTCGCAAATAAATCGCGTACAAAGCTGCCGATTGCGACAAAACTTTAAGTTCTCTTAATTCTAGCAATGTTTCATCTCCCTTGAAAATTTGACGACTTTGACATAATGGCCACTGACCTATAACCTGTTACATTTGACTCCCGCAAAAAAAATGTTACAATTGTCCCCGTCGCGCCTTGACATATTTGAGACGAAACTGGCGCAAAAAGATGTTGCATGTACAGCATTTAATGCTTTCAATTTATGGACAACAAACCTACCAACGCTTACACAAGGTCTGAAGTCGATATCTTTTCAATGGCGGGAATGAGCTAATCAAACATAACGGTATAAAAATTTACAAAATGCTCTAAAAAACACATTACAGTGCACAGCCATCGACATACCCGGCACTTTCGTTTCAAACTCCGTTGGGAAAGGCAGTATAGAATTACGCATTTTCGGTCTTAACATCAGCTCATTCTATTGGTAAGTTTATGAATTATTAACACTGTTACAATTGCTCCGTGTTACATTTGACCCCGCTCTCCCCTAGTCATAGCAATGCTTCATATGTGAAGGCTACTTGACTGAACAGAACATTGTGGATTTGTTAATTAAGTACCTCTTTATTACAAGTTTGTGCCCATTACAAGCCAAGCTTAGTTTACTTAGTTTGTTGCAAGTTTTCCAGGCAGCCTTCACACTTGTGTCGCTGAATATTAAACTTTAACTGAAGACCGACGAGATATTGTCCCTTTCGCATCAGATTGTAATCAGTCAGTCGTGTTGGTAGAAGGTACAGTCTGTCTTATAAGTACCGCGCAAAGTGACGGTGGATCCATCAAGCCTGACCGAGGAAGGGCCTGCTATAATTTTAAAGTCACCGAACCAAATGACCTGGGGAACGGACGAGGATGTCATGTAGAGCCACGCAGAAAACGCCGGTGATTCGTTGCCCATCATTACAGAATGAACGCATGCCGGATGAAGGGTTAAGTCAATAGTCTGTACAAACTATATACAGGGATGTGATTGACTTATCTGACAGTGACGAGCGCTAGAGGTCAACTTAAGACCGTAGGTATGCGTTCTTGTCATGGAATGTGTGCTGCAAATCGATTGTTTCATGCGTGTGAATATATGTCTGAATGTAATACTAATAAGGTTTTTAATTTCAACTGTGTAAGTTAAAATATGTGATAACATCGTATCTTTCGTACTCCGTAGCTTTTGGTGACCATTCGATCAGCTCCCTTTCCTTCCACTCAATGACGATGTAGCAGTTTGCCTTTCACACGCGTCATTGTCTTCCTAATATCGAAATCAACTGTAGCTACTCATTTTAGCAAAATGATGAACCTGAAAAATATATGAAACGCAGTTTCCGTTCGAGGCGCGTCGGCCGCCGTCGCCGCCTGCAGTGTTATCCTCGGCCCGGCCGGCGCGTTGTGTCCAAAGCATACCGTGCTGCCACCTGGCGAGACTTTTCGGAACTCTTAGCGCGAACATCCCCATTTCCCCTCCAACAGGGCGTGAGTGTCTAGGCATTCCTGTGGGGCACGGGCAATGACTATCTCATAATCATTGTGGCCATGAACGTCTGCTGCCATTCTTCAACACCGGTTTCGCTGCGCTGAGCGGTGGCCGTCCCGTTTGTTGGATTCTACAGCTGGCTGGCGGAAAGTGTTACCGGCCGCCCGTCCACCGCCCGCGGGCCGGACCGAGCGGTCCCGCTGACCCTACCTGACCTGAGCCCGGCGCGATATGGGACAGGCAGACGGGGTTCGACTCAGCGAAGGCAGCGCCCACTGGTGCTGGGGACTTTTTTAATAGACCTACTGTACACTGCGACATCCAGCGGCTGGGGCCGGTGCGAGCAGTGCGGTGGGAACGTCAGCAGGAGGATCCCGGTCGCTTGGCAGAAGCGCACGTCCTCCAGCGAGACGTGGCTCTCATGATTGTCCAGCAAGAGGAGGATGGGGTTGTCTTGCCTCGCTTTCGTGTGACGGACGACGTGTGGCAGCACATCTGTGGTGAAGATCTCGGCAGTCATCCAACCGGTCGCCGAATTCAGCGTCAGAGTCCCCGCCCGGTGGAGCACCCCGGCCCAGTCGATCGACGGGCACACGTGCAGGCGCGGGAACAGCAGGACCGGCGGGATGGTGTTCCCGTCGTTGGCGATGCAGCCGATCGCAGTCACCAGCGTTCCGCGCTCCGCGGCAGTGATCTACCCAGTCTGTTTTCGGCCGGTCGGCGCGAGAGTCTTGGGGCAGACGGCGACGTTCGTGATGCCAGTTTCATCCAGGTTCACGATCCGGCCGGGGCCGAAGCTGAATTTCTCCAGCAGGGTGACGAGGTTGTTAAAAAAACTGGTCCACCGCCTTGGCGTTGAAGCCGTTAGCCCGTGCCATCGAGGTAGCCTCCGGGCTGCGTAGTGACAGCTTGTTACGCCTCTGGAAGCCAGCCAGCCAGTCAGTGCCAGCTAGCCCACTAGCTGCCCAGCCTCGCGGAATGCTGACACCGTTCACCTGGGCGAAGTCTGCCGCCGCCCAGCTTCCTGGCTTCATTGCGACTGAGACCGTAGAAACGGTCAGTGCACGCGACGATATAATCAGTCAGCTCAGCCTCCTGCACCGCAGTGAACACTCTCCTTCTGCCCGGCCCTTTAGTGGTCCTGCCGTTCTTCTGACGACGCAGTGAGCGCACGGGGATGCCCGTTTCGGCAGGGACGTCCTTCATCAAGGCGCCATGCCGCACCCGATATACCGCGTTCATCAGCTGGAAGCGACTACACGGTCCGAGCTCCGCAAGCATGTAATTATAACGCAACCAGTAGTGCCCGCGGAGTGTAGAACAGTGAAAACGTGAAATGTTTAATTGCAACAACCACATTACATCTGCAACTTTTTAATAAGTGAAAATATATCCTATCTACAATATTTGCCAGTCTCTGTCCAAGGCAGACACATTAATAATTCAGGTATTCTAGGAGGCTGATCCGAAGATGGACATTGGGCAAGAATGGTCGTTAAATGACATGTTGGCTAAGAGGTAAGAGAAATGGTTGAAACATTTATTCTTTCGGGATCAATGTCTATTAAAAATCTATAGGTACTCATACTAGAAAGAATACGTATGTACAAGGAGATATTAAAACCGCATACCGAGACTGACCTGAACTCTGCTGCGAACGAGACAGAAACCGCCTCGGCCCCCGCTGACCGCTCACTTCAGACTGGGGATTGCCTTCTCTGTCTTGACTTGAGCTGACCTCGCCTTAAGGTCATGTGACCAGGAGCCGGCAGCCAATCAGTGGAGATTCCGGGAGCGTATACTAGCTCCTTGAAGGCAGACTGTGCCGCAATGCCACCGCCGTCGGCTGTGAATCCAGCCAGTAGCCTTTCTCATAAACATTTTTTTACTATTACTGGTGTATAGTAGAATAGTGATTTCAAGTTTACTCATCACTGTTGTCTTCTGTCTCATAAACAATAGTGAAAAGTAATTAGTAAATGAGTAAAGCCCGGTTCTGACTGCCGTTTTTCGATCGTTTGGCGGATCGTATGGTGATCGTATGGTGATCGTATGGTGATGGGATGAGGATCGGCTCGCCCGTTTCCCGATCGCCGCGATGGTAATCGTATGTGTGCAGTGAGAACCGGGAAAAAACGTGACTGTGCGCGACGTTCGGTAGCGGCAGATCGTACGTCATAGTGCGTTCCGTCGAAAGATGGATTGCGTTTATCTTTTGTCTTGATCGTATCGTACAGTTGACATCGTGTGGGGAACTCGCTGTGCTGCTGCTTTTCTTGCTGCTGTCTTGTGGAAGGTTTGTGCTAACATATTTGATATAACTTATCTTATCAGTAGCATACTTTAACCCTAGCCCGTAAACGGTGTTTTGCCACCTTCGCCCATGCAGGGGGGGGGGGGGGTTTGGTGCGACCCCCCCCCCCCCCCTGGCGTTTGAAAACGGAGCGTCGTAGAGCTTAGCGGAAAAGACCAACGGATTGCTCTCAACGAGATCTCGCGATTGATGGTATATGTTTTGGTCCTAGGTCAACATTTGACCTACTTATGACCGGTCAAAGGTCAAATTTTCGGAAAAATCCAACTTTTTCAGATTTCCGCGCCGATTGCGGCAAAACGGTAAGAGATATCGACTTGAAACCTTCACTTTCGTGATCCTTGATCAATTCTCTATCGTTTTGTGTGTATTTCGATGTCATAACTCCAAAAATGATGCGTTGGGAGCATCGGAAGTCTGCAAGGTCATTTATGCATTGGGTCACGTCAGGCGTGTGACGTCACTGACCTGACCCTGACCCAAAATGAACTACAAGAAACAACCGACGATGCCTGAAATGGATAGCAAATTCGAATTCAGGGCATCAAAATACCCCAAGAAGTCATTACAGGTCAACCGAGGTCACTGACCTTACCTTGACCTTTAGTAACCTTCAAAATGTCAACGGACATTGTGCCAATGTCAAATCAGCCAGTTGTGATTCTAAAACAATCCATCAGTGTGTCAGGTCAGTCGGCATTTATACCAATGTGAAGCAATCTCCAATTTAGCGTAAATCTGGCCGGAGGTTGTTCCCTTTATGACGTCATAAATCCGTGACCTGACATGACCTTGACAAAAAAAATACCAAAAGTTGCGCAAAGGATGCCCCATAGGGTACTGAAAATTTGAGCAGGCTATCTGAAACGGTTTGGCGTGTAGCTAAGAAAAACCTCAGGGGGGGGGGGGGTTGCACCAACCCTCAAGTAGAAGATTCAGGAAATGCGATGGTACTGAATGCCAAGGATATTATCCCGCGCCCTGCTGGGGGTGGGGGTGGGGGTGGGGGGGTACTTGAATTTTGAACCCTCCCTGTGGTTTTTCGCGAATATCTCTAAAAACGGCGGCTGTTTTTGGCACACCTTATCATGCATCTTTTCTGCACATGTTGTAAAAATTGTACACCAAGGTCACTTAAAGTCAGGTCACCAGGTCACTTCAAGTGACCTCACCTCATACAAAGTTTCAATGTCTTCCATATCTACATCGAGCGACCGACCTCTTTGAAACTCTCAGCGATTGATAAGGGCAACAATACGTCATCATCAGCCAATCAGCAATTCAGGGTGTGTCACTAGAAACAGATCAAGCGCTTCCGCTGATTTTCCTTGTCCCTGTGTCTATGGAAGCCCATTGGAGCAGTTCTTTTTTCCATGCATCGAAAATTCGATCGGCGCCGGCTGAAAGAAGTTCGGGATTTATCGTGGCGCCCGGCGTTGCAGTCTCCATGTTTGGCGTAATGCGTTTGATAACACTAACACCAGCCGCGCGCGTCTTTGCCTGTTAGCGTCGACAGACGCTGTCAATATGGATGTAAGCAATGCAAGCGAGACAGTATCCTCTATTTAGAAAACGGTTACACAGAAAAGATGCATCTTTGCCATTCAATAGCAAACTGAATTCAACTGAATTAGCATTTGCCTACCTTGCCTACCTTCAGGGGACCGATTTTCTTGCAGGCCAGGCCTCCTTTGCGGAGATGTTGCCCGTCCGCACGGCTCTGGTGAGCTGATACGGCAGGAGCAAGGCTATATAAACCAGGTAGAACGCTCCCGACGAAAAAGTGGTGACAAGCGATAATTAGTAGCCGCGACCCTCTTTTGTTCAAAACTATATCCGCAAGCAGCATTTACAGGCTAGCGGAAATCGACCAATCGGCGTTCGGCAATACTCAACGCTGATTGGCCCGATGCTCGTGACGAAATTGCGGGGGACTGCAGCTATTCCCCTATGGCGTTTAATAGACTTACGGCTTTTGAAGGGGATTTGTACCAGTTTTTGTTGGGTTTGAGGCCATTTTTGAGCTTGGATATTCTTTCTGTGACTTTTGACTGTGTAATAACGACATTTAATCATAACATTTCTATATACTACCGGTGTCACATCGACCAAAAAGACCGTAAGTACATGGGATAGACGGACCACTGCTGATGGGGCCACACATGCCGGCGTGTGGTCATCGGAGGCCCATGAGGGCTCGACATAGGCCCTTCATGGGTCGGTATAGGCCCGGTGGGTCCAGTGCAAGCCTATCAGGGGCCGGTGCTGACCCAACAGGGCCCAGTGACATATAATGTAAGGCCGTCTAGGGACGTTGAGGGCTCATGGGGGCCATATAGGACCAATAGGGACCACATAAGCCAATCAGGGGCCATTTAGGCCAATAAAGGCACTTCAAGGGACTTGAAAAGGTCATTCAAGAGCTGTGGTGGGCCCATGAGAGGACGGCACTGGTCCAGCAGGTGCAGTCAGGGGATGTTGTACGGGTTTCTCAGTGGCCCATTTGGGCATATCAGTGACCAATTTAGACCCAGCAGTGGGCTTTGTAGACCTATCAGGGGCTGGTGATGGTTCATCAGGGGCCAGCGTTAGTCCATCGGGGCACGGCATATGCCCATCAGAGGTAATTGCGAGCCCACGCTGAACAATGCTGGCCCTTCAACGGCCCCATGGATCTACATTGACCCATGGGCCATGATGTGTCATGTATGCCCCTATGACAGGCCTACTCAGACCCCTGATGGACGTTCCCGGCCTCTGATGACCCTATGCTGAATGCTGATGGGGCTCTAAGAGTCTCCAATAACCCTTCGTCACCCCATTATTACCATACGCTGGCATTAGGGACCCCACATCAGCCGCAGGGCAGTCCGTACCATGACAGCATGTCTTTTCGGCCGATATTTCATCGGTAATATTTATCAAAATCATGATTTTATGGTGCCATTATATAGGTAACAGTCATAAGAAATATATTTCAACTCGAAAACAGCTCGAAACAGCATATAATTTTAAAGAAACCCCTCCGAAATCCAAAAGCCTATTCGGGTCCATAGAGAATAACTGCGGTCCCCCGCAATTTCGTCACGAGCGTCGGACCAATCAGCGTCGAGTACCGCCGAGCGCTGATTGGTGAATTTTCCGCTAGCGTGTAAGTACTGCTCACGGAACAAGAGTTCGTCGACAATCCTCCACAAACGTCTGTCACCATTTTTCATAATGCTTAACAGCCGGAGCGTACCCCCCTGGGCAGGAGTTGGTCGCTGCTGAGGTCCGCGATGATGTTGTCCGGCAGTTCCAGCCTTGGGCCGCTCACCGGTCGGAACTTCACGGGAGAAAGACGGTGCACGGAGCAGCCGGCTGCTTTGCCCAACGGCCCCGTGAATGATCCGGGTCCACTGGTTTTGCCGTCGAAGTTCTGGAACACTTCCCTGAGTACAAGCTCATTCGAGTGCAGCTGGCAAACAAACCAATGGACCGTTTTCTCTTGAACAAGCTCCAAAAGTCGGCATATTCCACCAGGTCTGCCCGTATTGACAGCCGCGCCACCGCAGCCTATTAGCCAGAGTGGCAACGTGTATCAGCTCATTGGCTTGATCAATGGCTTTACCCGAAATTGGCGTAAAGTTGGAGAGATATTCGTTTCCTGGTTCTGCTACATTAGCCACATGTTCCTCAGTTGCCCTGTAGCCGCCTCGACCCGTGCTAGTTTGATAATGCCTTCCATCAAAGTACATGGCCTTGAGCTCAGCGTCGCTGTGTTGTTGGTCCCGCGCTGCCACTGTACTTTGTCTCACCCGGCATCTTTCTCTCCATACTTTTTCGGGTCGACCAGCAATTCTGTTTTGCCGCTCGCTACGCGACCGATATCCATCTGAAAACCGTTGATGACGGCCGCTACAGCACGGTTGGATAAACCATACCTGTCAGTCAGCTGCCAGTGCAGTGTTTGTCATATCATCATCGTTTGAGTCTTTGATGCATCTCAAATTCACTTGTGACGTCTTCATTGCTGTCGTTGGTGTCGATCGTTGCCGATGAGTCTACCTGACCTGTCTCGTCGATATTGACGCCGTTGGAATAGGTACGGAGGTGGGAAGGACCAGCTTGACCCACGTCGCCCCTCCCCTCGTTCCGTTCCCGTCTCATTCTAAGGCTCGCAGTCTTACGTCGTTTCCTCGTCTCCTCGTAGTCCACACCACCCAGTTTCATCTTCCGAACTCCTCTCTGGTCTCGAAGGAATGCTACTTCCGCTGGCGGTACCCGGTTTGTAAGCGGACAGGTATAGCTTCGCCGATCTTTACAGCGGCAGCGGGCGATGTAAACAAGCTTACTACGAAACAGACTCGCTTCAGAAAGACTTTGTTTCGTTTATCCCTCCCGCATTCTTTTGGGTACCTTGTTCGATCGGCGAAATCTTTCGTAGACTTGCTTCGCACGTAAACATGCAGTGACTGTCCGCTCACTTTTTCTATCCCCTGCCAAGAGTCTCACATAGTTCACTACATCTCTGTTTGTAGGCAGATGATTTACCGGCAGCACACTGGAAGACCCGATAACAAAATGTTTCGCCTTGCTTCGCAACGGCATCACTGCGGCACGGATAGTCCGATTCGATTGCGCCACACGCACTTCTGCTCACGCCGCAGCTGAAACCAGACTCACCCACGTTTTTCGCAAGCTCGTGTGCCTCGGAGAGACAGCACATGACTCGAAAGCCGACACATTGTGTTGCCGACGGAGGGGTGATACCCGAGACCCCGCTCACGTTTCCCTCTGTCCATCCGTGCTCTCATTCTCCCTGCCCCACTCGTGATAGTGTTGCCAATGCCCAGCGTGATCCTATTATATGAATCATCTGTGGGTCCCTGAATGGCCTCAACACATTAAGATAACAATATGTTTCGTCCGACGTCCATTTAAACCAGAAATAGCTATCAAATTTTAACCGTCAAACGGTGTTGGCCGCTTCAGGCCGACGGCGAGTCATATGGCTGGTGTTAGCGCTACGGTACGCATTGTGTTCAGTATGGAGACTTCAACGCCGGGCGCCACGGGAAATGTCAAAATTGATTGGGCCCGCGCCGCCTGAATTTTCGGTGCAGCGAAAAAAGAACAGTGCCAATGGGATTCAATGAACCTAGGGACAAGGAATATCCGCGGAAGCGCTTGATCTGAGACAAAAATATTAGATATGACACACCCTATTCAGCATGCTGCTTACAGCCAATGTATTATGCGTAGGTTTGAACTACGCAATATGATTGGTCACGCGTAAAATAATCTTCAGCGTCAAACATTGCGATTGAATGGCAAAACTGCCTCCACCCTCCCGAGCTGCTATGTGCTTGTGTAGGTCTGTAGGAGGGCATCGAGGGCAGAGAAGTGTTGTCAGTGTGTCTTGTAGAATGTAGATTTCAGAATCTGCTCGGCTGGCTCCACTTCGTAGACGACGAAAGTTAAGCAATAAGCAATACGTACATTGTGCTACCTGTCCTGCGGTCGGCTCCGGCGCTTGCTAATCTCTTCTGCAGATACTGGCTCCGCTCCTTCTACAACCAGCGCGTCCGCAATGTTGTTCCACAAATTTGCCCTTCTCACCGCTTCCTTATAATATTTATCTTTTTTATTATAAAGTCATGGATATTTTCCAACCCATGAAATTAATTTATAGTTTGAAAAGGCAATGAGTCATGTGAAATACAAAAACAGAAGTGAAGCTATCACTCCGTTTGAGATGCAATTTGCAAATGTTTTGAAGGTTTTGAAATAAAAATGAAACGCCGTCAAATTTACGCTTGAATTTTATATTCTCGTGAAAAATCGCGAGACTATTAGGGCACCGTTGGTTGAATTGGGCCTGTAGCGCTGAAACATAACATTATTTCCATCGTGCCTTAATTTCATATCACAAACGGTGGCTATAAGGCAAGGCAAAAGTTGAGATGATTTCAACTTCTTGCCGGACCGGAAAATCTGGCTCTCCGGCCTGCCGGACCGGTCAAAAGAAGTTGCCAGATTTGCCGGTTCACACCAGTTTTCAATTTTCCGGCACGGAATTGGCCATTTTTCCGGCCCGGCAGACGGAATTTTGCCGGCCCGGAATCCGGTGTGAACCCGGCATTAGTATGACCCCCTCTGGTGATTGGCTCCTATGGCACTTAGAAACGCCACATTTACAGAGTAGGTGGGCCCATAGGAGATTTCGCCGCTGTGAAAATTTGGTGACTCTAAGTTAATATTTAGGAGGGTTTTGGGGTAAAAAGTGCAAAAATTTCGCAAAAACATGTCAAACGTTTTTTCAGTTATAACTTTTTATGTAGTAAAGATAGAGCAAAAATAAAAGCACCAGTGAGCTCAGCATGTCCGTGGACATCGAATGAAATTGCTTAAATTGTTACCAATTTAAGCGAACTTAAAATTTGCTTTAAATCAAGTGAATTAAAGCAATTAATTAAGTTTACGTTAATCAAAATGCATCCTATTGCATATCATTCGAATTGCCTGATCAAAAGGAACACAATGACACTATTTTTAAAGCTCTAGCCTAATTGTGTACCAAGTTACGTATGTGAAACGAAACGTATGTGATGTGTTATTTTATCGGTTGCACCGTATGGCACATGTTGGTATCCTTCGTGTGCGTGTATGTGTCTGTGTGATGTGTGAACCCTATCTCTGCCATATTGACAGTTGACACGACTGCCGAGAATAGCCATCCCAGGATGGAACGGACGGTTATAATGTGAAAAAAAATAAATAATAAATAAATAAATAAGTTATTAGCAAAAACGTAGTTTGACATTAGTTGACCTCAGTTGACCCGACCCAAGCGTTCTTGCTGCTTGCAAACACCAATTAGATGTAAATAAAGGTAGTACAGCACAAAAACGTTAAAATAGAGCACAAATCTCTCATCTTTACACATTCAAGCAAAGTTCCTTAGATTTGTGATGACCTCTAGATGACCTAAGGTCAAACAAATTTGAAAAACTGGAGTGCATATGATGGCATTCGGTGAGCTAAGCATATCCTTCAAGTTTGAATCAAATCAATGAAGAACTCAAATTTAGTGAACAAAATAGTGCATTTTAGTGCTATTTTGACAATGTACCAGTTTTTGTGACTTTGTTACCTGACCTCGGTTTACTGGAACCTAAAACTCCCAGGTCAAGTGACAAACAGATGCTCCAAGTCGTGTCCGAAAATTGGTAGCGCTACGTTGTATAGAACTCACGCCATCAACGAAAAAGTCTGGCATTCAGTTGCCGCTAAACTAGTCCAATTTCCCCTGACCTTGCACCGGGTTTGTGACCTGGTGACCTGACCTGAAAAGACTGAAGCCTGAAAATTTTCGGGACAAGTGCCAAAAGGCTGCCCCAGAGGGTATGCCAAATTTGGTGGCGTGTGCCTCGGGTCACTGGAACCTAAAACTCCCAGGTCAAGTGACAAACAGATGCTCCAAGTCGTGTCTGAAATTTGGTAGCGCAACGTGGTATAGAACTCACGCTATCAACGAAAAACTCTGGCATTCAGTTGCCGCTAAACTAGTCCAATTTTACCCTGACCTTGTACCGGGTTCGTGACCTGGTGACCTGACCTGAAAATACTGAAGCCTGAAAATTTTCAGGACAAGTGCCAAAATGCTGCCCGTCGCTCTCCAGCTTGGTGAGCCCAACTTCTGCTGGAGGCGCCCTATTTCTCCTCAATCTTTGCTGTGTCACCGCTCTTCTGCTCGGGGCGCCCTCTCTGCCGCGAGCTATGGGCGTCTTTTCGGATGGAGGGGGGGGGGGGCGGCCGCCCCCGCCGCCCCCGCTGGATCCGCGCCTGGTGTCACGTGACCGACGTATGATATATTTTCGTGACCTGTGATGACCTGACCCTGACCTGAAAATCAAAGTACAAGTTTGGTAACCTCAGGGTATCTATTCTAAAGCATCTGTTCACGAGTGTGTAAACAAAAAATGAGCCTGATCTGACTTGTAAGACGGCGGCTGGAGCCCAAAATGTGAACAAGCCAAAATGCTAATAATTATTACTTTGACCTGACCTGTGACGTCATCGGTGACCTCGAGGTCAATGAAATTAGGTTTCGCTCGTTTTTCCGGGGCTATCAGATGCCGTTTGAATTTTGACGATCGGCCCAGTAGTTTCGGAGTTAGGAGGGGGGGGGGGCTATGAAGAGCCCCCCCCGCAGTAGGGCGTGTTATACGCAGACCCCAGTGGGGCGCGGGTTAAGCCAAGTGACCGTGAGTTATAACCCCCGAAATAAAACTCTAAGACAGAGCTCCATCCTGAAAAGCCTGCTCACCAACTTTCTAACGTTAAGACCTTTTTGACGGCCACTTTGACGCCACACAGTTTTGGCCACATGGCTCACTCCTGAGAGCTGACAAAAAAAAAAGAGCATAAACTTGCAGCGATTGACTCCCGACAAATCATCGGCGTCACTTGCTGACTGTGCGTCCAGTTAGCGACGGTATTACCGGGGTTACATGAGCAAGTAAATGCGTATCAGGAACGGATTTTCCTATTCGCTCACCATTGTAGTCCGTTTGTAATGCGTATTAACTCTGCTCATGTAACCCCGAGCATAGGCTACAGACTGGATGGCCTTAACTCAATCACCCTCAACCGTCGCGAATGGCCCACGTGCGGACTAAATACCGAGACGTACAAGTACCGTAGACCTCTATGTTGCGGCCAGGCGTAGGCCGTCTCCACAGGAAGTGAACTCTCTAACAACAATATGTGGTCTAGACGAATTAGTTACCGTAGAGCATATTCACAGTTGCCATGGCAACCCCAAAAGCTCAGTTACAAAACAAATTAGGCGTGGCTTTAAATAAGAGAGCCTCTAAAAGAAAAAAATAGGTGAGAAGAACTTATGGGACACCCTGTACGTTACGTGACAGCCGAGTGATAACGAAAGAGCAAAACCTTTGCAATTTCGCACTTGAATTACTGCCACAAGTGTTTCTAAATTGTGTCTCATGTCAACTGAAGACATCTCAGAAAATACGCACGTGATGATAACTATCATATATTTTTATTAACCTTCGCCCCAGTGGGGGGGGGGCATATGTTACCACCCTGTCACGTTTTTTTTGCGTGTGAATAAAAAACCGCGGCCGCGCCGCTTGTGGTAGCTTTTGGTACATCAATTTTGGACAATGTGTGAAATTTTGACCCCAGGTCATGTCAGGTCAGGTCACCAGGTCAAGTTAACTGACCAAGCCTAAAAAAGTTTGCAATCATGTCCAGCCTGCAGTGTTTGTCAGAGAGGTTTTAAACTTGGTGGATTGCATGATGTTATGGGTGCCTACAATTTGTAAATCTCGGATTTTTTATATGCGTGACCTAAGGTCAGGTCAGTGGCGTGGCCTTTCCATTATAAGTCAATGGAGAAAAACGAAAATGCCTCTAGATCCGTGTGTACGCATAGGAACAGTCCAAATATTTCAGAATCGCAATGATTTGGACCACCAGTGACCACCAAGGTGTCTCTTTTGCTGATAGCCTCTAGAAAGGTCATCCGAGGTCAGTTGAGGCTACAAACAGTTTTTTGCCAATAACTCTCGATTGGAAAAAGATAGAACGCTGGGGTTGGCCTCATTGTGTTTGTCTTGCCAAGACGCATCGACTGATATGCAACATTACCTTTTCCGGTCAGGTCATGACCTTGACCTGAGGTCAAATTTTGAAGTTGACCTTTCAAGGTCAAATTATAGTTCATTCGACGCGTCTCGGCGAGAGGAACACGATTCTGGCAATAGAAATGTCCTAGCTTTTTTTAGTCAAAAGTTATTGTCGAAAAACACCTTTTCGTAAAAACAGTTACTTGGAGTTTTTGCCCTCTGGAGGCTAAACCGTTGACCTGAGGTCTTTTTTATGGTGACCTTATCAAAAGAAGAGTTCAAAAGCTATCGATTGCTTTTCCCAGCGTTTTTCTAGCTATGATAGTTCCTGAGATAATGGCATGTTTTCTGAAAAAATACAATGACAATTCGCAAGTTTTGACCTTTGATGACCTCTGGTGACCCCAATATTGCTCTAAGATGAAAAATGACCGAAATACTTTCAAACGTACGCATCGAGAGCTATCGACTGCTTTTTACCGCGTCTTTCTATCCCTCTTAGTTTTTTAGTTAGAGGTGGGTGGTAACATATGCCCCCCCCCCCCCCACCACCAGGGCGAAGTTGGCTGAGACCGCCACTGGGGCGCGAGTTAAACCTAATTTCATGGCACTTAATGCTCCACATCTTTCATTTTGAACAATGCACAGTGGGGATTTTTCCGATCTAGCGCCTATTAATTCAAAAAATATTTTTTGGATTTTTGTTTATTTTTTGTGTCAGTAGGGCTCAGAAATGTCTGAATTTTTCATATATGGCATTGTTTTATCTGTATGTCCACAGCAAAACTAGGAAAAATGCGCCCAAAGTTCACACTCATGCGTGATTACTCAATGGGCTCAGCAAGGCCCGAAAGTATAGCTCAATTTCATTGTCCTGTCCTGTTGGTTTTAATCTTGCGAGGTCTAAAAGTTGCATATCGTCTGAAAGGCACCTTTATTAGGAATGGAATGACAAACAGAAAGTATGCCACAACCTTACTAAGGTCACAAAAATGCCCTTTACAAAAAACCCTTACAGACACCATATTGAAGGAATGGTATTCTAAATAAATGCAGGAAATCAACAATGTTCTCCACATTTTTCCACTCCGAAATATATCCTATCGAATTCGCCACTTTCTTCTGCACAAGACAACGCCTAGTTTGGCTGCCGAAACTTGCCTGAACACGGAATATTCACATTAGAGTATCTTAACACCCCACTCGAGGAGCGCTAGGGCAAACAGCACGATATAGGTATGTTCCGGACATAGGCGAATAATTTTACTTCGTGATTTATATGATGCATATTTTCTGACACACATTCATTAGGAATAGGATGACAAGCGTAAATTATACATACCGTAACCTAATTAACCATCGCACTTGTGGGGAGGGGAGGGGGAAGGGGTCGGATAAAACCCCATGGTTTTCCGCAAATTACTCGCGCAAAAAGCGGCCGATCGCGCCGAAACTTTCGGTACCCTTGAGATCATCAATTTTACATCTAACCTAAAAATTTCATGACTCTGACCCAACTGACTTTTGACCTGTGGCATATTTCTCGAGACCATGTTTGGCCGGAATCGCGATTCGGCGTATGCCAGCTCACATTATCCGCGGTTTCCAGTCTTTTTGTGGTTTTAAACGTTCAAATATGTGAAATGATGTTGGTGCCATGCATAATGGTGAGTGTCAAGGTCACGTGAAGGTCAAGTCAAGGTCATTGACCTTTTGATGACCTTGGTTCACTTTTTCGAGTTTTACTTGTTTCTAGGATAGTTTTTGGTGCTGATTTCGATTTTAGCAGCCATTTGAATATTTACGAAGTAGTTCTAGTGCCTTCGTTCCATGTTACGAAGCTATCAGTAGTAGGTGACACTTCTATGGATGGCCGGCAGGACGCCTACTAATTGATCTAACCTGACCTGACCCGACCTGGCCTAAATGCATAAAGACATCGTCTGTGATCAAAACTAGCATGAAATTCGTGATCAGCACCCCAAAATACCCCGTAACACCCTAACTTTGCGAAGTTTCAAGAGGTCTCGATTTCCCAACTTTAGTTGGGTCATTAAACTGACTTGGAAAGTCAGCTTATGACCTTGGACTTTGAAATTGGATATATTCGGCCTAATTTCGTCATAGGCAGCACGCTTGACTTTTCCGCGAAGCTCTAGCTTGATCAGGGGCCAAACAGCTGAGCGGGGGGTCCAATTGAACCCCCTATACTATGTTGATTATGCACATTTACAGGTAAAATTCTCACCAGGACACACCAGCCAACATCTGTGCACAATCTGGCTACAATTCTACCTATGGTTTGCCCTCTACGAATAAATACGTGCTAGATCGGAAAAATCCCCACTGTGCAATGGGGCAACTGAGCAAGGGGGAAAGGATTCAAGTTGCAAAATTCTACCTCCAAACCGGCTCTGGGGTGCAAACACAGCGGAAATTAAAGGCCCAATTAAAAAAAAACTCCTCCCACAAGTGTGCAAAAAGTGTGTGGACACCATCAGCCTCCAATGGCTACAGCAGGACACACTTCCGAGATCAACGATGGTCTGGCTTAACGAGCGCATGGGTGATCGGATCATACAGCTTTTGCCAAATTGTCAGGGAACTCAGATTTGTTTTTCAATAGAAAAACACAATTCTAAAGAATAGTTACGAGCGAGCGAGCGCAGCGAGCGAAGCGAGTCTTTTCAATATAACGGAAAAAATCTCAGTATGAGCGGCCCGGCCCGGCCCGGCCCGGCCTGTAACGCTTTTGAGAGGCTTATATCTCAGCAACCGCTGGACCGATTGGCCTGCGGTCTTTTTGCTGGGTAGCCCCATCCCTTCTACCCCGTAATTGACTACTTTTGATACATCTCAGTGACCGTCGTGGCACGTGCCACGTGAAAAGTCAAGGGTGTTCAAGCTGTTTTGCAAAAGTAGTGATTTTGAGAGGCTCATATCTCAGCAGCCGCTTTGGCGATTGACTTGCGGTAATTTTTGTAGGGTAGCAGCATCCCTTCTACCCAAAATAGGATTCTCTCGATGCATGTGGGTCACCCCCAGTGCACGTGCAAAATACAACAATAAGAGGTGTCAAATTTGTTCCCATTTTAATAACTCGGTAATTACTGGGGCGATTTCGCTGAAACTTGGCATACAGGTAGGCACTCACCAGGCAATGCATTCCCATGTCTTGCGGTTAAGGTGCTACTGCACGTGCGCACGTGCAGGGGGCGCTTCCAGATCTCGAGAACGGCTGGGCCGATTGCGCTCAAATTTGGTACACGGTTGGGGACCAGTTAGTAGGGTGCCGTGCAAAAGTCAGTTTGGACCCCGTTTGCACGTGCGCACGTGCCGATTGCCGCTTCCAGATCTCAGGAACGGCTGGGCCGATTGCGTTCAAATTTGGTACACCGCTAGCGACCGGTTAGAAGGGTGCTTTGCGCAAGCCCGTTGGAAGTACCCTCTCGCCCTTCCGCACGTGCAGCCTGCAGGGCTCACTATCTCGCTCGCTCGTTCTTCGCCCAAAAGGCGTTTTACTGGTGTTAGAACTATTGACAACAAACCGTCGGTTATCCCAGCGTGCCAACGTTAGCTGGCCGCCACACTCCCCAGACCTATCGCCTCTTGACTTTTTTATCTGTAGGGGCTCCTCAAGAGTGGTATACGCAAATAATCCTCAAACTCTGGACCAGCTGAGGAACTCGATCCGGATATGCATCCGGAAAATCCCGCTTGAAACATGTGCCCGCGTAGCCCAAGAGTCCTAAAGACGCTCCGCCATGTGTGCCGAGCGAAAGGGAGGGCACTTTGAGCGTTAGCACGGCTGAACCTTTAACTGGGATGTAATGCGATGCGTATTTTTGTTAAATTAGCAATGCATGAATGAAACCTAGTTTCAATATTTCTAATGATTTTCGTGTTATGTTCTGAGTTGCTGAAAATATCGGCAAATTAACTGAAAGCTTCTTCCCAGAAACGACCGTGGAAATAGTTGAAGAGCGAAATTGCAATGGTTTTGCTCATCCGTTATCACTCGGCTGTCACGTTAAGTACCTACAGTAAAATAGTTTATACCAAACAAACAAAATGCTATGGAATAAGCTTTCATATGGTACCAAATTTAGGATCATTGTATGCTCAGACACTGAGATATCTTAATTTCAAATGAGGTATATTTTTGGGACACCCTGATGTTTTATACGTAAGTTAGTTGGTACCAACGAATACTTTATACTTTGTAAGTGTATTTACTCTTCAATTGTATTTTCTGTTAATTCGTTATGAAAAGTTCACCAAGATCATTATTTGTTTTGCATCCGACGTTTTTTTTTTCTTGACGTGAATGAGTGTGAATGAGCTAGTGTGTGTGAGGGAGAGGTGCCATGAACTAAGCTGAATATCTTGTTTTCTCTGTGGTTATGTCATGCTGATGAAGATTTAATAATCGAAACGCGTCCATGCACTATTTGTTCCGTGTCTTTCTAAGCTGAATAGCTTTTGCAGCGATCCCAGACTGTAATGTATAATGCCTAAATATGTGAATATATTCAATAAAATCGAGCAAGCAACAAAAAAAAAAATCAAGCAGTTTAGGAGATATTGCAGAAAACCGGGAGGGGGGCTCTGTAGTGCATGCGCGGGTAAATATGACAAAGTGTTCATTCTAACCTATGTCCAGCCTGTCTCTTTCCCTCTGCCGACCGCATACCGCCTGCGAAAAAAATCTCCCTGGTTAGTTATTGGTGGGGAAAGACGCATTAAAAATTGCCAGAAGGCTCTCGCGATAGCCACGCAGCACATGAAAAAGGACGTTTAATCCTCGCACTAATTGACGGAAAGAGGGGGGTCGAACGGAACACCTCCCTCGGTTTTCGCGAAAAATTCGCGCAAAAAGCGGCATCCTCTTTTCACGATAAAGGCTATATTTCCAACATCCAGTAAACAATGACGGAAAGCAATGATCGCCCCCATGTCTTTAAAACAACACGGGAAAGAAGAAATGATGCTACATATGAGCACCGGACACTGGATAGGATCAAACCCCACTCCCAACCCCCACCAATGCAGCCAGCCGAGCAGCGCCCCTCTGCTGCTGGCAGCCACGCGCCCACACGAGCGCAGCCCTCTTCAGGCAGAGACCTGCCACCGCACGCCGTTCACCGCTTGCCTTTGTTCTTTTTGCCGGCGGCGGCCACCGGGGCGGCGGCGGCGGCAGCGGCGCCCACCTCGGCCGGCCGGTTCTGGCGGCTCTTTAGCTTCGGAATGTTTTCAGCCAGGTACAGCAGCAGCGAGTCACCTGAAACGTCGCAACACAGCCGTCTCAGCCCAGCAATGCCACACGTACATACGATGTTTGTGGTACAGGGACCCGCAGTTGCTTCTGTACACACTAGTATTTCAGCGTATTCTTTGCCTGTGACACCGTTGGAGGCGAATTGGGAAATGATTGTGTGCTTATTAAAACCACCATCTGAAGGGCTTTAAACTGATGTGCTGCTCTCCTAATTCAGTGAACTTTTTATGGCTATATCAGCAAAACATTGTTTTCAGCGCTTTTTCCTGCCCCATTCCTTCTGAAACCTGGAACCGCCTATTCCATTTACTCCTGCCATCTAACGATGGTCGTGCTGACTACTAGTTCCGGCGCTAGTTACTGCTCCAGTTTTGCACCCGGCACAAACTCAGGCGGCACCGGGCCGTGGCTCGACCATGGGAAGGGTCGGACCGAGCCGACTGCCTGGGGCGCGGTTAGATCGGACGCCCTGCTGGGGAAGGGGTCGGGAGTGAGGGGGAGTTGGGGAGGTGGTCACGTGGTCCATCCAAGCTCGCAGACGACCTGTCCTGCGCCCAGCCGTGTTCCGTGATCCAAAATGGCACGAGAGCCGTGGAATGCCTGGAGGAGACGTTTCGAAAGCGAACTTCAGCAGCACTAATTTACCATATTCTGTGGAGATAAATGAGTATTATCTTAATGAAGATAAAAATTGTATGCCCAAGCTGTATAAGCTGTATCTTTTTAAAAGTTGCAAATAGGATTATTTTTAGGGACTTATAGGTTTCGTATACACAGTGAATCGTCTTACAATAAGCCGTTTCGCTGTTATGGTTACTAACTGAAGAGTTATCCTTTTTCTCATAGGGAATGACAATACAATAACAATACGAATAAAACCAGACGTTTCGCACAAAAAAGTGCCTCCGTCAGTGGCAAGAAATAAGTAATTAGGCATGCATGTTTTCTTTCGATAAAATCGATGAAGTAGTTATCTTTATTTTTTAAGATATATTTTCAGCAGTTTTTTAAGCACATCATGGAAGCTTATAAACATTTGTGTATTTCATCGGCAACCCGGCTGGCCAGACCGAGACGGTGCCGCATTTAGTTCTCATCGATGTTAAACCTAAACACTTATTTTTTCCACTGACGAAGGCACGTTGTTGTCCGAAACGTTTGGTTTTATTCGCATTGTTTTTATATTGTCATTGTCCGTGAGAAAAACATACTCATATGGACTGGTCTGAGTTCATGTAGAAATTGTTGCACATTCATCAACACAGATAAAATGAATATTAGCCCTCACCGCACATATAAGTAGAGGTAAGTAGACCGCGCCCCCTGTTTTTCACCAATAAATCGCGGCAAAGCGAAGGATTGCGACGGTTCTTTGGTGCCCTGGAGTTAATCAATTTTACAACTTCCCGGAAAATTAAATAGCCCTTATCATTTTTGCATCTTGTCTGAGAATTTTAAATCCCTGAACCAAATTACCTTTAACCTGTGATTATTTTTCTCAAGATCATGTCAGGCCAGATTAGCAATTGAAAGTCAGCGCACATCTTCTGTGTGTTTCCATAGTCGTTTCGTGATTAGCAACGTGACAACATGTGAAATATACTATCTAATGTTCGTCTCATTGATTGTTGTGGGTGCCAAGGTCACGTGAAACTCAGGTTAAGGTCATTTACTTGAAATGATCTCGGTTAACTTCCTTAAATTTACACCCTTTTACTGTGGTTTTTAAGAAGTGTTGGTTTGAAATTTAGCACCCATTTTAGCATTTGAAAACTAGACATATACTTAGGTATCAGTTATAGTGCCTATGCAATATGTTGCAAGGCTGTAAGTGCTGGTTAACATTCTATGGATAGCCGGCAGAACGCCTAATGGGTGATCTGGCGTGACCCGTCCTACCCCAAATGCTTTGATACATGTCTTTGATCAAAGCAAGTGCAAATTCGGAGTCAGAAGCAAGCCAAGTCCCAGCAGACTTCACTTGTAGAAATTCTAGCAGGACCCAATTTCCCGTGCTTTTGGGTTATTGTAGTGTCGAGTCCTCCCGTGTGCTTCCGTCCAGTTCCACGTCCTTCAAACTCACTGTTTAGCCACCACCATGATATTAAAATAAGAACAAATGGCGATAACGTTACATAACAGACTCCAGCCCAGTGAGCTGGCTCGGCGTCTACCAGCCTCGGCAGCCGCTCCTCTGCTCTCGTGGCCGGTGTCAGACTGAGCGCCGCCGGCGCCGCACGACCCGTCAACGGTCAGCGCCGCCCAGTCACGCGGGCGGGGCTGCGTCATAACGTACAGTACGTCGTGAGCCGTCAGGCTTAGACCGAACTACGACGCTAGCGCGTCACACAATACTACGCACAACACTACATTTGCCCCTCACAATAATAACGACGACCTGATCGCGTAAAGCGTGACACTCCGTCGCCCCCGACGGTTGGCGACTGCCGTTGCACTGCAGTGGACGCTGGAGGTGATAACGGCGACGCACGCTCTAGGGGTTCATCTGACGGGTCCACTTCCTCACTCGAGTCAGAATCAGTCCCATGACACGAAATACAGTCACCTCGACTCAGAGATGGTGCCCGCGACGGCACTCGACGGCGGACGTCGCGATCCGCCGGACACAGCGTCTCAGTGCCCCCGCCGATCCCGCGAGGCGCACCGCCCGCCTCCGTCTCTGACGGCTCCATCGACGGTGTCCACCTGGAGAGCCGCTCAGCGTGGATTCTGGTGCCGTCGTCCAGGCGGTACGAAGCCGGGCCCGTCTGTTGCACGATCTGTCGGCGACCTGAGAAACGAACATGCCCCTTTCGGGGCCGGGGCATCAGCTTATACCGCACCCAGTCTCCTACAGCGAAATCAGGAACACGAGCCCGGTTACGTGCATCCCACAACTTCTTCTGCGCCAGCTGCTTATCAGCCACGCGATCCCTCACAGCCTGGTCGTCAGACGAGCGACCGCTCTGCACGCCAGATCGGACATCAGCAGCCACCTCCAGCTTTGTTCGTAGCTGCCGACCGTGTAGCAGCTCCGATGGGCTCTTACCGGTAGTAGCATGAGGTGTTGCCCTGTAGTTCTGCAGAAACGTCTGCATGTACCTTCGTCGGTCGACGCCCTCCAAGTCCGCCATCTGCAGGGCCGCCTTGATGCTCCGGTTCATCCGCTCCACCGCTCCTGACCCTGCTGGATGGTAAGGAGACACGCGAATGTGATCAATGCCCATACTCTGGAGGTAAGTCGTGAACTTGTCTGACGTAAAATGCGTTCCGTTATCTGTGACAACTTCTTTAGGAAGTCCCTCTCGGGAGGCCACTACATCCATGAACTCGATCACTGCGTCACTTGATGGCTCCCTTGTGAATGCCATTTCGACCCACTTCGAATAATAATCAACCATTACGATGGCATACCTTTGATGCAGCGGTCCTTGCATCGGGCCGATGAAGTCGATGCCCAGCTTGTCCCAGGCAACATCCGGGAACGGGACTGGCATCAGCGGTGCTCTGCGTGACTTCACCGTTTTGTCAGACAGGGCGCATGCATCACACTCCTTCACGGCCGTCTCTACAGCAGCATCAAGACCTGGCCACCAGTACACTGCCCGCAGGCGCTGCTTGGTACGTATGATCCCCGGGTGGCTCTCATGTGCCAGGGCCACCAATCTCTCCCTCAGACACTCTGGTACTACCACCCGCTCTCCCTTGAAAATGAGGCCACCCATCAGACTTAACTCATCACGACATCGGAAGAATGGCTTCAATTCAGGTGGGACCTCACCTATGCGACTTGACCAACGTCGGGTGAGCTGCTCAGACAGCTTGACCAGCACCGGGTCGGACGCGACAGCATCGGCCAGTTCTCCGCTGCTCACCGCCGTCAGTCGTGAAGACAGCGAGGCAACCAGCTGAGACTCGTCGTCTTCCACTTCCACCGCTGGACCTGGTGCACGGGAGAGTCCATCAGCCGGGTTGAGCACCCCCTTCAGATGCTGGACTGAAAAAGAGTAAGTCATCAGCCGGCTAGCCCATCTTGACATACGCATTCCAGCACGTCCGATCCCATTCGCTGTGATCAAGGTGCGCAGCGCAGCATGGTCTGTTCTCAGGATAAAGTCTCGCCCCCAGAGGTACTTATGCCACTTTTCACATGCCCAGACACAGGCAAGTGCTTCCCTCTCCGAAACGCTGTAGCGCCTCTGCGTTTGACTCAATGTGCTTGATGCGAAACAGACTACTCGCTCACCTTCTGGGTGCATCTGAGACAAGACAGCACCGAGTCCCACGTCGCTGGCGTCGGTTGTGACGATCGTCTGAAGTGCCGGGTCGAACATCGCCAGCGCGTTCGACTGCAGGATGGCCTCAGTGACGTCCTTCAGCGCTGCCGACATCTCCGGCGTCCAGGCAAACTCCGGCGCGTCTTTGCGGAGCTGCCGTCTCAGAGGTTCAACCCGGGTGCTGTAGTTCTTGACGAACTTCGCGTAGAACCCTAGGGTTCCCAGGACTGACTGAAGCTTCTTCTTATCAGTCGGCTGCTGTAGGTCTCGAAGGCCCTGAACGCGCTCTTCAGAGACTGCCACCCCCTTCGGAGAAACTGCGAATCCAAGAAACTCAACCGATGAGACGCAAATCCTGCACTTGTCCCAGTTCAAGGTGATGTTTCTGGCCTGCATCCGCTCGATCACCCTTCTGAGACGCTGGTCGTGCTCCTCCTGTGATCTGCCAGATACAATCACGTCATCGAGATACACTTGAACGCCCTCCAGCCCTTCCAACACACATTCCATCATCTTTTGGAAGCACTGGGGCAGCGATTTCAGACCAAAAGGGCAACGTTTATATCTCCACACCTGTCCTTCATGAATGAATGCAGTCAGATCACGGGAGCTCTCGTGCAGCTCTAGTTGATGGTACGCAGCTTTCATGTCTAATGAAGAGAAGACAACTGCTCCCTGAAGACGGTCTAGCATTTCCTGCATATCTGGGATCGGATGACCGTTCGCGATCACTGCTTTGTTTACCTCAGTCAGATCAAGGCAAACTCGAAGCTTACCGTTCCGTTTACGGACGGCCACGATCGGAGAGAGCCACGGCGAGGTGTGTTTGCCGACCTTCTCGATCACACCTTGCTCCTCAAGCTCTTGCAGGTGCTTGGTGACATCCTCCCTCACAGCGTAGGGCAGTGACCGCAGCTTCTTCTTCACAGGCTCCACGTCAGCCCGAAGCCTGACCTTGTGGACGAAGCCGTTGATTGCTGGGAGCTGGCTGGTCTGTTGGACAAGACAAACATCAGTTCCATTCTTCACAGTCACTCCAAGTGTCCTCTGCAGGTCTCTTCCTAGCAAGGGAATCTCAGCATCAGCTACATAGAACTCTCCTTCTGTCTGTCGACCACACGGGGTTGTTACTAAAGCGCTGAAGACTCCCTGCACGCTGATGCCCGCACCGCCATACGCTTCTAGCTTTACCGTGGCCCTGGTCAGCGGAAACTTACTCAAGGTCTCCCGATACAGCTGCGTGGGTATGATGCTGACTGCTGCACCTGTGTCCACCATCATCGACACGTCATGACCTCCAATGCCAACGGTGTACCACGGACAGTTCGAAGGCATGCTCTTTTGAACGGTAAGCACCTGTACTGCCCCCACCTGACGATCTTTAGCATCTGTGTCATTCCGCTTTGTACGACAGCAACGACTGAAATGACCTGTCTCATGGCATTTGTAACACTGCTTCTCTTTTGCAGGGCATCTCCTATCACCCGACCGGTGTCCTCTCCTACCACAGGCATAGCATGGACCGTACCGGAGGCTGCGAACGGGTTCACATACCTCTTCTTGCTGTTCAGCAGCTGGTCCGACTTCTGCTACCTGCGCAGCTGCTGGACCGGTTGGTCCCTCTGCAGCACCTCTCAGGACGCCTCGCCGCTGAAGACCACGATCGACCGCCTCGGCGATGTCCTCCAGCTTCTCCAGGGTCAGGTTATCCTTCAAAAGAAGCTTGTCACGCAGCTGGTCAGACAGACATCCCTCAATGAACTGGTCTCTAACCATTTCGTCCCTCAGATCACCAAAAGAGCATCTTTGAACAGCTTCTTTCAAGTTTGCAAGATAGACGAGAGCTGTTTCTCCCGGCTGTTGAACACATCGTCTGAATCTTACCCTTTCAGTTCGTACATCAGCGTCTTTTACAAACAACTTCTCCAAGATCTTTACTGTACTGTCGTACATTGACGTGGGGTCATCCTTGATGTCAGCGTCTGACTCAACAGAAGACTCGACTGATTCAATCGCTCTGAACAGCCTACGGGCCTCTGTGCCAACGCAGTGCAATAACAAAGCCTTCTTCCTACCAGCTGGCCAATCATGCCATCCGCTAGCCTCACCATAGATCAGGAAGTCAGCGTACCACTGCTTCCACGGCAAAGTAGGCTTCTGACCCGCGATCGACAAGTACTCACTCGGTGGGGTTGCTTGAAACATCCTCGTCGCCAAAATGTAGTGTCGAGTCCTCCCGTGTGCTTCCGTCCAGTTCCACGTCCTTCAAACTCACTGTTTAGCCACCACCATGATATTAAAATAAGAACAAATGGCGATAACGTTACATAACAGACTCCAGCCCAGTGAGCTGGCTCGGCGTCTACCAGCCTCGGCAGCCGCTCCTCTGCTCTCGTGGCCGGTGTCAGACTGAGCGCCGCCGGCGCCGCACGACCCGTCAACGGTCAGCGCCGCCCAGTCACGCGGGCGGGGCTGCGTCATAACGTACAGTACGTCGTGAGCCGTCAGGCTTAGACCGAACTACGACGCTAGCGCGTCACACAATACTACGCACAACACTACAGTTATTAACCTGATCTGGAAGGTCAACCAGTGACCTAGGATCTCAGCATTGACCAGGACATAAAAATAATTGGCTTTTTCTCGTCAGCGATGACCAGGACCCTCAAATCATCGGATTTCTCTCGTCACGCCAGCAGCTCGTTCTCTTTTTATTTTTCAGCGAAGCTCTGGCTCTTTTTATCAAGGGCCGAATGGCTGAGGGTTTCTACGCCCCTCTGCTACATGTAAGACGCTGAAAAGAAATGCCTAAATGGGTGAGGGTTAAATATCAATTGGTTTTTAAGTGCCGAAGCCCGAAGCACTTTAATTTTCTTCGATAGCAGTTTTTAAGACCAACGAGCTCGAATACTATAACTTCTTGAGCAATGTAAGCAGTAAGCACCACATAAAATGAATTGCGAGAGAAGCGGCTCAAGATTAAGGAGCTATGACTATGAGACACTTGATAAAAACGGCATAGATTAGAAACTGCACCTAACTTGCACTGGTTTTTAAACCTTTTCGTTGCAGACTGGTAGATTAAATTTTAGGATTGATTTCAGCTGATGCTCTAATGGAGCTATTCATTCGTTCATTCATGCGACCATCCAATTCCACTCATAAAAGAAGCCGGTGACAAAATTGTTCATTTTAGATGTGTGAAATACAAACTCAATAAAAGTTTAATGATACGGCAAATTTGACAGCTTTTATAATGAACAGACAAATAACTTTAACAAATCAAGGTTGAGAGCCCCAAATAGGGGAGAGTGAGGTAAGATGAGCCAAGGGGCAAGTTTAGCCACCCCATGTTTCTCAGCTCCTATGGCGCTAATTGACTTGAGCTTCCATGTGCCGTTCGCTTACGATGCTGCAGTCTTTCACGTGAGACGGCAACGTTCTCACGCTCAGCACCCGGTAACATGTGGTATCGCCCCTGATAACTAAGACATGTTTTGCCTTTAAAATGAGATGGTTTGTTATCTGCGGTGCATGGTTATTTTCCTTAGCGGGTGTCATTAATCGAAAATGGCCACGGGTGGGGCAAGATGAGCCATTTTCACCTGGGGTTAGATCCGGATAAGCCATTGTTGTCTCCACTGTCGAAAACCAAACTGAGCAGTGAGCTGCGCTTGTTTCTGCTGAATAAAAATGGCAGGAGATTGTTTTTTTTTTGTTGATTACACAAGTTGTAAGTAATTTGCAGATTATCTGAAGGATAAAATGATTTCTTCCGTGATAGAAAACTTGACGAGTTATTAGAAGGCTTAAAACAGTCACTTTTTGATGGAGGAAAAAAACTTTGCCATAAGTATGTATGCCATGGAGTAAATAAAAGAGCCCACTCTTCGCCGCGCCCGGGAAAAGAAGAGCTTCGCTTTTTCTATCCATGCTCAACTTTCCCCACGACGTGTCTCAACTTACCCCGCCCATGGGGAAGGATGAGCAACGTGCAAGATGATTTTTGACGTAGCCTTTCAGTACAAAAATAAGCGGTATGAAACATTTCTGGCCACCAGTACATGCGCAAATGACCACTCTGTCCGTCCAATCCGTAAACGCACAAAAATGATCAGTCTGTAGCTTACGAAAAACAAAAAGCGGCTCAACTTACCTCATTCTCCCCTACGTAACACAATTGAGGGCATTTTTTAGGCCATCACAGTATTTGTCAACAATTGTTGTTTGGGGGACTGGGGAGGGTGGTTACTGGCTCATAAAGTGTCCCCCCCCCCAAAAAAAAAGAAAACGAAACCAATCATCCGCGAAAAGAACTATTGCGCTAGAACCAAGCTGACGAATCGATTTATAGGTATGCAGGATGACTAACGATGCCACTTTTTGACTTCTTGTGTCAAATAAATTCCATCATCTGGATAACACGTCAACATTCTATTTGACATTTTACAACAAACGTATACTATTTGGCGCGACTGGCCTCATAAATGTTCTGAAACTAAAACCGTTTCTTCGCAATTAACTTGGACCACGTCATCCCAGCTTATGCACGACAAAAATAAAATAATGCTTCAGGATCACTGGCCTGAATTCCAATGCTTAAAGTTAACTCAAAACCGGTGTGGCTGAGGCACTCTTCGCTACATCTCGTGACGGCCACCATTGTGTTGCATTTCTTTTTCGGTAAGCTATAAGTTAATAAGGAAAGGATTGGTGAGTGGGTTGAAAACAGCCCTCACCCTCCACCCCCCCCTCCTTCTTCTGGAAACATAAGTAACCGAAAGATCTGGCGATGGTTTATCCACCTCCTCTGCCGCCGCGCTGCGAGGCCTCGATTCGTTCGGTATGTGGCTTCCTGAGCGGTCCTCCCCGGAGGCAAGGTGAAAGGTCATGGCCTGTATCAGAAATTTATACGTTGCTGACTATGTTTTATAGTTCTTCCAAGGCCTTGGACACCGTTATATTATATCGGATAAGCATTGCACTTTCTTGTCAATCAAAAAATTTAAAGAAAACTTGATCATAATCTTATACTGCGGCAATTGTAGTTCTGCTTACGGTTGCCTCTTTATGATACGGGCCACCACCACCTCCACTGCGCTGGAGCTCAGGCGTTCTACCCCTCCCCGCTACGGACCGGCCCTCGGGCTAGGTGTGTTAGTACTGAGCGCAAACCTGTAGTAGTCACGTGACTTTCATTCACGTAGCGGGAACGGAAGCTATAGGCGATACCAAGGACGGGCTCTGGGGAGGCAACCGGCGCGGAAAAATAGCACGATTGTAGTTTTGGAAGAATATCTGTTGCGGTAAGAGGAATTATACAAAACATACGTCCTAGGAGAAAACATGTGTTATTCCTCCATACTTTGCGCTACATTTCCTCTTTCCAATGGCCAGCACTTCGCAAATAATAGCGCAATTCTAAATTGGTAATATATGTGTACAGTAGCAACTGCGGGTCCCTGTACAAACAAATGAATGATAACTTCCACCCTTAGAGGTAAAAATAAGATCATTAAATTAAAGGTAAAAGTTACGCCAGGTCGAGGAGAATCACTTCGTGACACCCCCAGCGCTCTAGTTTTGCAGCGTAGATTTTAACCCGCGCACCGACGGGGGGGGGGCGGATATCCACCCCCCCTGAGGTTTTTCGCGAATAGCGGGAAAACCGCGGCGCGTAGCGCCGCGAAATTTGGTATGACTATAACCTCATCAATTTTACACATGGTGTGCAAGTTTGAACTTCCTACCTTTTAAGGTCAGGTCACCAGGTCACTTTGAATGACCCAACCTCAAGTCACTTTTTTGCAACTTTGTCACCGTGCCAGAGCTACAGTAGATGTCGGAGGCCTTTGAAAGTCGCAGGATATTATTAGGTCATTAATAGCTACAATTTGTGTATCTCGGAATTTTGATATCGGTGACCTAAGGTCAGGTCAATTTCGCGACCTCCCCATTATAAGTCAATGGGGGAAAAATCAACTCCCTGTTTATACCACTAAAACGGGTCGGAATGGCCCCATATACTTCACATGACTTCATATACGATCAACCTTCACTACCTTGAGGTCTGTTTTGCTGTTGGGCAGCTGTGAGGTCATGTGACGTCATCAAAGGTCACCAAAGGTTTTTGGCCAATAACTCCGTACAGGAACAAGATACAGACGCGTGGATGGTCTCATTGTGTTCAGCTCGTCAAGACGCATCGAATGATATACATGATGACCTCGAGGTCACGTGACCTGAGGTCAACCTTTGACCTTGACCTTTCGAGGTCAACATATATATCATTCGATGCGGATTGACGAGAGGATCACGATGCTGCCCTTAGTTTGTTCCTATCTTGACTAATTCGAAAGTTATTCGAGAAAAACTCTCTCCATATCTAGCGCCGCCATTTTGACTTTTTCGACCCCTGTGACGTCATCTTTGACCTGACCTGAAAATGACCTTGGTAAAAATTGTAGATCTTGGCCGTGCGTATCCGATGCCGTTTACCGCTTGTCGCTATCTTGCTTCGTTCTCGAGATCTCAGGGGGGGGCGGTCATCCGCCCCCCCCCCCCGTCGGTGCGAAGTTGGCGCAGACCCCCGTCGGTGCGCGGGTTAAGCTTCTGTGCAGAGTTGGATCAATGCTCGGAAAGCACGTTACCCGCGCCCTGCTGGGGGAGGGGGGGGGTGTTTGAACACCTCCCCACCCTGTGGTTTTTCGCGAATATCTCAAAAACGACGGCCGCCGTTTTGGCACACCTTATCATACATCAATTCTACACACAGGGGCGGATCCAAGGGGGGGGGGGGTCACATGGGTCATGGCCCCCCCCCCTTGAGGCCCGGGGGCCCAAAGACCTTCCAGGGGCACCACCGGCCTATCAGGGGTATCACAGTCCTGACAGGGGCACCACAGGACCAACAGGGGCACCACAGGCCTAGCAGGGACACCACGGGCCTGGTGCCCCTGGGCCCTGACAGGACTGTAACGCCCCTGACAAGCCTGAAGTGTCCCCGGCAGGCACGTGGTGCCCCTGACAGGCCTGAGGCGCCCCTGCAAGGCCGGTGGTGCCCCTGGTAGGCCTGTGGTGTCCATGGCAGGCCTGTGGTGCCCTTGCTAGGCCTCTGGTGCCCCTGACAGGCTTGTAATGCCCCTGGAAGGACTGTGGTGCCCCTGGGCCCTGACAAGCCTGAGGTGCCCCTGACAGGCCAGAGGTGCCCTTGCTAGGCCTGTGGTGCCCCTGGCAGGCCTCTGGTGCCCCTGACAGGCTTGCGGTGCCCTTGGAAGGACTGTGGTGTCCCTGGGCCCTGACAAGCCTGAGGTGCCCCTGACAGGCCCGTGGTGCCCTTGTTAGGCCTGTGGTGCCCCTGGCAGGCCTCTGGTGCCCTTGCTAGGCCGCTGGTGCCCCTGGCAGACCTCTGGTGCCCTTGCTAGGCCGCTGGTGCCCCTGGTAGGCCTCTGGTGCCCCTGCGCCCGGAGAGGACTGGTGCCCCTGAAAAGTCTGAAGTGCCCCTCGGCAGGCCCGTCGTGCCCCTGACAGGCCCAAAGTGCCCCTGCGAGGCCGGCGGTGCCCCTGGCAGGCCTCTGGTGCCCCTGGCAGGTCTGTGGTGCCCCTGGCAGGTCTGTGGCGCCCCTGGCAGACCTGTGTTGACTGGTGCCCCTGCTAGGTCGCTGGTGCCCCTCACAGACCTGTGGTGCCCCTGGGCCTTGACAAGCCTGAGATGCCTGGCTATGACAGGCTCGTGGTGCCCCTGATAGACCAGTGGTGCCCTTGCTAGGCCTGTAGTGCCCCTGGCAGGCCTCTGGTGCCCCTGCTAGCCCCTGCGCCCTGAGAGGACTATGGTGCCCCTGAAAAGCCTGAAGTGCCTCTCGACAGGCCCGTGGTGCCCCTGGGCCCTGACAGGCCCAAGTTACCCCTGCGAGGTCGGTGGTGCTCCTGGCAGGCCTCTGGTGCCCCTGGCAGGTCTGTCGTGCCCCTGGCAGGCCTGTGTTGACTGGTGCCCCTGCTAGGCCGCTGGTGCCCCTCACAGGCCTGCGGTGCCCCTGGAAGGACTGTGGTGCCCCTGCCCCTAGGGGTGCTCATGGGCCCAACAGGCCCGTTGTGCCCCTGACAGGCCTGTCGTGTATACTTGCTAGACCTGTGGTGCCCCTGCTTCCTGGCAGGCCTGTGGTGCCCCTGGCGGGCCTGTGGCGCCCCTACAAGGCCGTAGGTGCCCCTGACAGGTTTGTGGTGTCCCTGGAAGGACTTTGGTGCCCCTGACAAGCCTGAAGTGTCAAGGACAGACCCTTTAGACGCCAGGGTCAAGTTCGTCGGACTGACAACGATTTGCTTACCTGATAACGTTCCTGGTAAGTACTCATTACTCAGCGTCCACAACATATATACACATAGCACATTCATATATACTTGCTTACAATTGGTAAATGTGGTTGTGGCTAAGAGGTAAGATACTGACTAAAAATAAAAAAAATAAAAATAAAAAACTGAAAATGGGGGCACCACCAAAATGAAGTGGACGAAATCCGTTGAGTTTTTAATTTTGGGTATAGGTAGGGGCACCACTTCGATTCATGACCCTCCCCTTGGAGTTTTCCTGGATCCGCCCCTGTCTACACATATGAAAATTTCGGACCAAGGGGTCCTTCAAGGTCAGGTCACCAGGCCACTTAAAGCGACCTCAACTCATAAAAAGTTTCAATGTGCCATAGCTACTAGGTCGTTCAATAAGTAAGGTAAAATCACATTTCTTTCAGATTTCAGTCCGCCTTTGGTGTAATGACATGAAACTTACGACATGTGTTCACTGAAATTCCGTCTACAAAATGGTTATAAGCATTTGCTAGCAGGTTTCATCGGCCAGCCACCCCAGCCTTCGGAACTCACACCTACTTCCAATCACCGTTCAGACGAAAAGTGTTTTCTGGTTGGTCAAGGCTGACCTCTGTTGTGACGTCACAGGTCATCATCCACTCAGGTGACTATCCACATTCCACATGCCAGATCTATCATATACATCATATCTAGACTCATTTAGGAAAATTAGATTTCATTTTTATGACCGAATTCTCGTCATTGTAAATTGGACGAATTTGACCTTGTTTGACCTCCCTGTGACGTTACAGGCCAAATATCAAGGTCATCGATATCCTATCTTGTCCATCTCGATGAGCTCTTTCGAATGCCGTTTGAATGTTTCCGATCCGGCTATTGGCTCCGGAAATACGACGGGGGCCCTTTGCCCCCCCCCCCCCCCCAACAGGAAGTGGGACCTGCCAGACCTTCACGGGGCGGGGGTTAATAGGGCTATCGAATGCGCTTTTCCGTGGCGCTGTATCTCTATTGGTTCCCGAGTTATGCGTTGGGTTCTTGGAAATTGTCGACATTCGACCTTTAAGTCGGCGAAATTTTGCCTTCATTGGCCTCTGGAAACGTGACCTTTGACCTGACCAAAAATGCGACCGAAGTGATTTCGTTGTTATGGGTGCGTTCTTTCATCTTTGAGCTGAAATTTCACGTGAAATCTCACGGCTCAGTCAACTGATGCGTTCTTTGCCGTCCGCACCGGAATTTCGCGGCGCAATGGTCAGAGGCTTCATAAATGTTATATACCGAGAGTTGCGAAACATGCAGTGATTTTAGCGTGTCATTTTTCTCTTGAAAATTTTCGTCGCTGTTTTATTATTTTCGGGCTACATTGGGTATAAAATAAGTCACTGGAATGGAATTGAAAAAAAATCACCGGAAACCAGGTTACATGGCAAAGAACGCAACCTAAGAACGCATCCCTTCAAAGAACGCATCCTATTTTTTGCACTCTTTCCAACGCCGCCTTCTGCCTATCGCTACGTGGCCCAGGAGCCGAGGTGGTAGGGGGTGTTCACCCCCCCCCCCCCCAGCAGGGCGTGAGAATCCAGGACCCCCAGTGGGGCGCGGGTTAAATGGGCTATCCAATGCGGTTTCCGCGGTACCGTAGCTTTATTTGTCCCCGAGTTAGGTATACACCGATTTGTCGAAAGTTGTCGAAATTTGACCTTTGATGACCTCTGGTGACCTGACCAAAAATGACTGAAGTAATTTCGTTATCATTTTTACGCTCTTTCAAACACCTCCTACCGTGTTTCGCTACGTGGCCCAGGAGCTCAGTTGCGGGGGGGAGGGGGTCAAACACCCCTATTAGGGCGAAAATCCAGGATCACTAGCGAGGCGCAGATTAAAAGTTCTATAACGCTCAATTCTCATGAGATACCGACATCATACGTGTATGAAACATTCCTTAGCTGTTAAACTTCAGCCCAGGCCGCCAATAAGCTAGCATGGTGAATAGAGCTAAGTTCTTAACCCTATTAGTGGCAGGCTCCTGGCTACCCCTATTAGTGGCAGGGGGGGGGGGGCTGTTTACGACCCCCCCCCCCCTGATATCTCGAGATCTAACGGGCCAATTTTCAAAATTCAAACGGCATTCGATTTCGCTCAACGTGATCTACATTTAAAAAAAAATGTCAATAGGGGGGTAGAGGGGGGTAAAAATGGGCAAATTGCAGATGCATTTTAGACTGTTTATCACGGCCAGGTTTCTGAACCAATCTTAACGCAACTTTTGCCGATCGATAGAGAATGAACCAGGAATTCACATGGATCCTAAAAATATGCATTTTCAAAAATCATAGGCGGATACAGATCATTGAGATTGGGGGTACACAAAAAGTGTAGTAAATAAGGTTTTTGTTGGTACTGTTTCTAAAAAGGGTGGCAATGGTCTTGTTATGTTACAATTTTCTTATGAGAGAACGACTACAATTGTATTGGTCATGCATAGGCGGTGTCAGGGCACCTATGTTGGGAGGTTAAACATAACCCCCCTTTTTGGACGCCTGGATCCGCCTATTATAGCAAAAACGTGTCAAAAGAGGATGCACAATAACTTTGTATGTATATGTTATCACATGATACCTTTCATTCACTGTTCGTAAAACTGGTGCAGCATCGTGATTTTCGCCCAAATGACTCGCTTCACGAATAGGACCCCCCAATTCCCAGTGCTCTGGAGCCGCCCCTGGTAAAGTTATGAACTTGAAATTTTCAGGGAATGTGCCCAATATAGTTTTAGGAAAAGTCAGAAAATTTCAGCATCGTAGCTTCAGCAATTTCGGAGATATTCCCGAAAAACCTGAGGGGTGGATGAAAACAACCCCCCCCCCCTGCCACTAATAGGGTTAACCCACGATCTGCTGGGTGTGGGCCGGGGGGGGGGAAAGTTGCCCCGTTTACGTTTCGTGTGATATTTCCGAAACCTGTTTATGATATATGAACTTGATACTTGGTATAGCTTTAACCCGGCAGGCGGTGGGCCTCCCGGCCACCTTCCGCGCGGGGGGATTTTTGCCCCCCCCCCCCCGTATCTACGAAACTGCTGGGCGGATTCGTAAAATTCAAACGGCGTTCGATAGCCAAGTCAAATTTGTCGCCGTTCGCCGTTCACGGGTCTTCTAGGGAATGCGTTATGACATCTAGTAAAACGCATTTTGTCGAAAATCAGAGATAGAGCGTAAGCTGCCTAGTACATATGTTGCTATTGGAGGTCACTGATAATACCAGGTCAGGTCACAGGAGGCGCGTAACCACCACTGGGGACACTGGGGAACGGTCCCCAGCAACTTTTGGGTTACTGGGGACCGTCCCCAGTAAAACCGACGACCTCCTCAATTTGCTTAAATAGCCAAATATTGTGTCTAAATCGACGTGAAGAGTATTATGCAGTCAACGGAAGACAAAGCTATGGATGTTTTGTTTAGCCAGCGCCCGGGTGGGCAATTGGGCATCTCGGGCAACTTCGGCAATCGGCATGGTGTGCGTGTGTGTGGGGGGGGGGGGGGGGGCTTTTTGGTCACACCAAATTATCTCAGAAAGTAGGCAAAGCTAGAAAGGTAAAAAGCAACAGATAGCTCGCTACAGTATCTTTCAGAATTACCTGTCATTTCTGATCAAGTCATCGCTGAGGTCACTGGAGGTCACCAAAGGTAAAATTTTCACGAACTTTTGTTCCAAATTTTGACAACTTTTCACAAATCGGCGCACAAGTCAGAAACCAATAGAGCTGCAGTGCTGCGGGAAAGCGCATTCAATAGGTCTTCCAAAGACCTTTCTGAGTAATGTTCTCAAGTTTGACCTAAGGTCAACGGTTTAGCTTCCAGGTTGGGCGTTTTTGCGGTAAATGTGTTTTTTTTTTGCATCATAACTTTTGACTCAAAACTTGTATGACGCTGATTTTACCTGCATCGCGTTTGTCTCGTTGAGACAGGGCGAATGAACTATAAGTTGACCTGAAAAGGTCAACTTGAAAATTTGACCCCTGGTCAAGGTCACGGAAAAGGTCATGTTGCATGTCTTTCGATTGGTATTGTTGAGCTGAACACATTATCGTATTTTCAGCGCTCTAGCATGTTTCGACTTAAAGGTAGTGTGCCACCTTTGAAAGATTTCCCATTTTATTTTTCCTAGGATAAGAAGCTTCTGTTTTTACCTAATATCGCAAAAAAAAATCAAAAATGGGCCTGGAATAGTGCCTTTTTCGCCTAAAAGTTTTTCGGTTTTTAGATATGTATAACAACTGTAGTGGGCTCACCTGCAAACAGGCGTCGGGCAACAATCGCGAATGCGGCGCACTTGTGACAATAAGCAAAGGTCATTATAGTGTTACGACCATACGACGTACGGGAATGAGTTATCAGCTGTCTAATCGTAGACAACACAATGTCGAGCCTTAAACTGTAAGCCCGTATTGGTATTGTTTCTTTTATTTGGCTGTCAAACATTATTTATGGTTTGAAATATGATTTTATGTAAAATAATTGATATGAAAAAGCCGTCTTATAAGTTATGACCCCATTTCACAACACGCAAGTGGCAGAAATGACAATGATCAGCTGACGCATTTTTCTTGGCCGAAGTCAGAGCGCGCGGCCCGACGCACCACGCGTATTTGGAAATTCCGACCTCGACGAGCATCAGAAGCCACCTAACAGGCGTGTTCGAAACCGCAGGAGATGATGATGAACGGGTTTATCGAAACTTGATTGGATGAGCATATCGGTAATAGCGATTTCAGTGTGTGCATTTATTGTTCATAGTGGTGTGAAATGTGGTTGGGGTACGACCGACAACCCGTCGGGGCGAATTTCGCACTGGGGTACTCAAAATTTGAAGAATTTAAGACGTTTCCATGAGTTTTGAAGGTATGGATAAGTTCTAAAAATCCGGTTCTCCTTATCTGGGCCATTAACTCCATACGGTCCAAGAAAGCTGGCACACTACCTTTAAAGTTATGGTAGAGCAACTGTTGGAGATGTTTCATGGCCTGAGATGACCTCAGGGGCATAAAACACACACAGGTGCAATTTTCGGGTTCAGTGTGGAATGTTTACCTGTGTCACGGTGTTTGAATGTGTTTTCAGCCAAAAGAATTGCATTTCAATTTTCTCCCTATGATTTATAATGGAGAGGTCGCAAAATTGACCTGACATTAGGTCACAGATGTGAAAACTTTGAGATATACAGGGTGTCCCAGAATTACCCCAGCAAGTACAAGATGGAAACTTACGTGACGGGAACTCTGGTTTGACGGGCTTCCCGTTGTCCTGTTTGAGCTGGACGCGGATGCGACCCCGGAAGAGCAGCTCCTTGCTGTTCTCGCGCGGGTAGAGTTTGTTCTCGACGCCCACCTGCAGGCCGGCCGAGGAGAGCACATCCCGGATCTCCTCATAGTTGGGGTTCTCCACTGCCTGCCGACACCCGGCGCTCGGCTCAGCGGCACACTCCACACACGTCGCCCACAGCGGCACACACCACACACGTCGCCCACAGCGGCACACACCACACACGTCGCCCACAGCGGCACACACCACACACGTCGCCCACAGCGGCGCACACCACACATGGAAACATGCTCTCGTGACACCCATCCCGAAGGGTAATATGTTATCGCGCGACCCGTCTGACACGAGACCCATTTCTTTACTCCCTGCCGTTATGAAGGTGGTGGAGCGTGCCGTGCAGGGCCAGCTGTCTGGGTATTTAGAGCAGCACGCACTTCTAGCAGATGCCCAGCACGGCTATCGCAGGCATCGTTCAACTGAGACAGCACTTCATGTCATTACCGATAGAGTGTTGTATGCTATGGACAGGGGCGACATATCGATACTAGTACTGCTAGATCTTTCGAAATGTTTTGATGTGGTGTCACATGCTAAGCTGCTGGCTAAGCTTGCCCTCTACGGAATCGACACTGAGTGGTTTCGTAGCTATCTGTCCGGCCACACGCAGCAGGTCCGCGTGCAGTCGACCGGAGGGCGTCATTTATTGTCTCGCACTCGAATGAACAGCATAGGAGTATTCCAGGGAGGAGCGCTCAGCTGTATCCTCTATATGCTTTTTGCAAATGATTTGAGCCTGAGGCTGCCCAGTGACGTCACAATAGTGCAGTACGCCGATGATACGCAGCTCCTAGTGTCCGGCCGTAAATGCGATATCCAGAGGCTTATCGGTAGCATGGAGGACGCGCTGTGTCATGTGTATGACTGGTTTTGCCACAACGGCATGAAACTGAACACTAAAAAGACACAGATGATCGTGCTAGGAACGCCTGCAATGCTCCGAACACTGCCGCCTGTCGTTGTCCGTTTTTGCGGGGACATGATTACCGACTCGAGAGAGGTCAAGAACATCGGTGTGTACATTGACCGTCACCTCAATTTTGAAGCTCACGTGACATACATCTCACGGAAATGTACGGGTATTTTGATAGGGCTGTCACACGCGCGTCACGTGCTACCGAAACAGACATTGAAGGTGATTGTGGAGGCGCTGGCGATGTCAGTGGTGCTATATTGCCTGTCCTTGTACGGCACATGTGGTGTGACCCAGCTCGGCCGGATTCAGAAAGTTGTTCACTTTTGTGTTCGCGTCGTGACGGGCAAACGACGCTTTGACCATGTCAGCGGGGCGCTGCAGGAGCTTGCTGCCTACCACACTGTGTGTGCGCTAGCGCGTATAATTGAGACGGGACAGCCTGAGTACCTGTACAACACCATTGGACCGAGAGCGGACCAAAGGCATGCCCATGCAACACGACAGTCGGGGCTAATCACATGCCCCAACATTCGTACCGAAGCTGGAAGGAGGAGAATGTGTTTTCGGGGAGTGAGGTTACTGAACAGTGTGCAGGCTGTTCCCGGCGACCCTGGGTTCCGCCGTACTGTCAGGCGGCTCGTGGGATCGGCTGACGCGCTGTGATCAGTTGGTGTATGTATGATGGGTTTGTGTGTTAAGTGTAAATGTGTCCTCATTGTGTCCGCATTGTAACTGACGTAGAAGAATGAAAAGCCATATTGTATGGATTTCTTTTGAATACATCTGTATCTGTATCTGTATCACACGTCGCCCACAGCGGCACACACCACACACGTCGCCCACAGCGGCGCACACCACACACGTCGCCCACAGCGGCACACACCACACACGTCGCCCACAGCGGCACACACCACACGTCGCCCACAGCGGCACACACCACACACGTCGCCCACAGCGGCACACACCACACACGTCGCCCACAGCGGCACACACCACACACGTCGCCCACAGCGGCACACACTACACACGTCGCCCACAGCGGCACACACCACACACGTCGCCCACAGCGGCACACACCACACACGTCGCCCACAGCGGCGCACACCACACACGTCGCCCACAGCGGCACACACCACACACGTCGCCCACAGCGGCACACACCACACGTCGCCCACAGCGGCACACACCACACACGTCGCCCACAGCGGCACACACCACACACGTCGCCCACAGCGGCACACACCACACACGTCGCCCGGCTCAGCGGCACACACCACACACGTCGCCCACAGCGGCACACACCACACACGTCGCCCACAGCGGCACACACCACACACGTCGCCCACAGCGGCACACACCACACACGTCGCCCGGCTCAGCGGCACACACCACACACGTCGCCCACAGCGGCACACACCACACACGTCGCCCACAGCGGCACACACCACACACGTCGCCCACAGCGGCACACACCACACACGTCGCCCACAGCGGCACACACCACACACGTCGCCCACAACGGCACACACCACACACGTCGCCCACAACGGCACACACCACACACGTCGCCCACCTCCAAACACAAAAGCACTACCGCAATGCAAGCCAAGCCTGCACGCTTATCCAACACTCAAATTTGCGACCCACGAAGCCGGAAGACATCAACAAAGAGGGAAGGACAGAAGTGAACCTATAATATGAATATAGGAAACTAGGAAAGACAAGTTGCCAGAGAACCACAAAGTTAACATAGCATACCAAGCTCCAGTTGTGACTAAGTGGTCATAAGGGTGAATCTCTAATTACAGACCACGGTGCTCACATTATTTAACTTTCCTCAAGGACAACAGAAGACCAGCTGTCCGATAACTTTTCTCAAGATACCTATGAAATTGATTCTGACCCAACATGTCAAACGCTCGAGCAAAAGCAGTCCCTGGCGTGGAAGTCGCCACATACAGCTTGCTTTTTGCTCATTTTTCATATCATACATACATCAATTTCGTATCGTTTGTGAAATTGATGACCCCAGGTCACATAAGATCAGGTCATCAGGTAAAATTAGCCCAACTAATGGTAGGCTTTCTCAACATGAAATATATATATATATATATATATATATATATATATATATATATATATATATATATATATATATATATATATATATATATATATATATATATATATATATATATATATATATATATATATATATATATATATATATATATATATATATATATTCGTATACTTCGGCAGAATGTCTTCATTTTTGCATGTGATGTTGAAAGCCAGAGCGTATTTGCATTTGATTCGTTTCTTTTCAGTTTGTTCTATGTGTCGAATAAGCGTTTTGGTTTCGTTCGGAAGTCGATATATTATATCACCTAATGACATATTGGCTAACCGGTTTCAACGATCATTCGTCATCGTCAGAGCCTTTCGTATAAATAAATGAACACTAGATACATATATCATACACAAAGCAAAATATCAGTATATGTGCTCAAAATCAGTTTTTGGGTTTGATATTTAAATCAAAACGAGCTATCTCGAGCTTTAAAATGATAGGCACTAGTGATATAGCTAAATGATGTTTCCTAGTTATATAAACGTCTGAACATGAGATAAAATAAGGCCTAAAACTGCTACATAGTAGGGTGCACTATCACCCCTCAGAAGGCACCACCGAATAGCTCAGTAGTGCGCCAAGACTTGATTTGTTTGTTAATGAATGGTGTATTCTTCGATGTCAGCAGGGCTTCAAAGATCCAGAGTTTCCTGTGGCTGTTACAGGACTTGATGATGCAGGTGTTGTCATTCAGCTCCTGTCTGGTCAGGCTGTGGTCATGGTCGTGTTCCATGTGGTCGTGTGGGCCACCTGCGTTCCTGTGCATTGTGAGACGTCGCGATAGAGTTGTTGTTGTTGCACCGATGTAGTGTTTTGGATGACGCCGGCAGTCGTCATGTGGGCAAGTGAACTTGTACACTACACAGGTGCGCTGCAGAGAATCAGTCGGTGAGTTCATGTTGTTCTTCATGAACAGATTGCTGGTTCGTCTGTTCTTGTAGTAGATGACAAGGTTGATGTCCGTGTTGTCATCGCTTGGTATGACGTTGTTGTTGATGATGTTTTTGAGAGCGCGCTCGTCAACTTTGTGAGAAGGCGACATTTGGTTCTTGTAGAACAGCCTGATGGTGTAACGTTTGGCTACTGCAGGTTTAGTCTTTGTCTGGTTGTGTCGACTCAGTTGGGCCTGGATTTCTTTGTCGATGTCCGTGTTGGAGAAGTTGTTGTTGACCAGAATCTGCTTTACATGCTTGAGCTCCTCGTGTAGCGCCTCCCAGGTGTTGCAGTACTTCACTGCTCTTCTCACGTAGGCACGTATCACACTGGTTTTGTAGCGCTCTGGGCACTCGCTCTTGCCGTTCATGCAGCGTCCCGTGTTTGTGGGCTTTCTGTACACGGTAGTTTTGAAGGTTCCATCACTGGCGTCGACATCGAGATCCAAAAAGGCCAAACGCCGTTCCTTGTTCTCTTCGATGGTGAACTTCAGGACGGAGTTTTCTTCCATCTTTGTTTTCACGGCTTCTAGCTGTTGAGGATGTTCAACTTGTAGGAAGATGTCATCTACGTACCGACAATAGATGGATGGCTTGGGCTGGACGTCCAGCATCACCTTGTTCTCGAGCTTGCACATGTACATGTTGGCGAAGAGGCATCCCAGGGGCGAGCCCATGGCTACTCCGTCCTTCTGCCGGAAGAGCTGTCCTGTGGGGCTGCGGAAGAGAGTCTCAGACGTACATGCAAGCAGCATCTTCCAATATGTCATTAGGTGATATAATATATCGACTTCCGAACGAAACCAAAACGCTTATTCGACACATAGAACAAACTGAAAAGAAACGAATCAAATGCAAATACGCTCTGGCTTTCAACATCACATGCAAAAATGAAGACATTCTGCCGAAGTATACGAATATCAAGGTCAGCCCGGCAGCAAGAGCAAAGCGATTCACCAAGGATTACCGAAGACAACTAGTCATTCATGAAATAGAGGCGAAGGAGAATGAGCTCACCCAACTGAATGAGAAACTCGCAGCACTCAAGGCGCAGCTCTCCAAATGTCTCATCGACGGACATGTCCGAGAACAAATGCTTGACAGTCTGGACGATGTTATCAAGAAAAGTGATCATGGTGCTAGAGTTAAAACGATCAAGAAGCTGTCCAAATTATACGGTGGCTCACTGATGCTACCAGAGGCAAGTGATGGGTACCTCAATCTGTCTTCACTCGAATTGACTGAGAATCAAAAGGACCTCTTGAACATGGGACTTAACTGTCACATACAAAGTAGGTTTGATCCACTTGAAAAGCAAGCCAATTTGGAAATGCTCTATCAGGATATCGTTCAGCTAGAACAAAATAAGAAAGTGTTAGTGCATGAGGATCTTAAGACGCTTCTGGCCGCCGAAGGCAGAAAAGTCAGAGATTCACAAACCAGCAAGCTGATGTCTGAAAGTATGAAACAGGCCGCCAAAGAACTGAAAGAAAACGAGTCCATCGTTGTCAGACGGGCAGATAAGTCATCCAGTTTTGTTATCCTGAACAAAGACGATTACCTTGCAAAGATGAACACCATACTCTCTGATGAGAGTAAGTTCGAGACAGTAACACGAAACAACACAAGAGAGTTCCAGGCCAAGGTAAATCAGCTGATTTACGCAGCCAACGCTGTGATTGGTGGCGAACACTTTGATCCGATCGTAGGAGACTACACACCTGGGTACGCCTACGGTAATGTTAAGACTCATAAGGCGGGCTATCCACTACGACCGATCATATCGCAAGTACCGACTCCGACCTATCGACTGGCGAAGCGACTCAACGATCTGATTGTGCCTTACCTGCCAGACCAGCACTGCCTGAAGTCTACAGGGGACTTCGTCGACATCATTCATTCCAGCATGCCTTCAGGAACAATGGCATCACTGGATGTGGAGAGTCTCTTCACCAATGTACCGGTTGGTGAAACTATCGAGATCATACTGGACTGCGTGTACAAACACCCGACGCTACCACCACTGAAGCTCACCCCCAGCATCCTTAAGAAGATGCTGCTTGCATGTACGTCTGAGACTCTCTTCCGCAGCCCCACAGGACAGCTCTTCCGGCAGAAGGACGGAGTAGCCATGGGCTCGCCCCTGGGATGCCTCTTCGCCAACATGTACATGTGCAAGCTCGAGAACAAGGTGATGCTGGACGTCCAGCCCAAGCCATCCATCTATTGTCGGTACGTAGATGACATCTTCCTACAAGTTGAACATCCTCAACAGCTAGAAGCCGTGAAAACAAAGATGGAAGAAAACTCCGTCCTGAAGTTCACCATCGAAGAGAACAAGGAACGGCGTTTGGCCTTTTTGGATCTCGATGTCGACGCCAGTGATGGAACCTTCAAAACTACCGTGTACAGAAAGCCCACAAACACGGGACGCTGCATGAACGGCAAGAGCGAGTGCCCAGAGCGCTACAAAACCAGTGTGATACGTGCCTACGTGAGAAGAGCAGTGAAGTACTGCAACACCTGGGAGGCGCTACACGAGGAGCTCAAGCATGTAAAGCAGATTCTGGTCAACAACAACTTCTCCAACACGGACATCGACAAAGAAATCCAGGCCCAACTGAGTCGACACAACCAGACAAAGACTAAACCTGCAGTAGCCAAACGTTACACCATCAGGCTGTTCTACAAGAACCAAATGTCGCCTTCTCACAAAGTTGACGAGCGCGCTCTCAAAAACATCATCAACAACAACGTCATACCAAGCGATGACAACACGGACATCAACCTTGTCATCTACTACAAGAACAGACGAACCAGCAATCTGTTCATGAAGAACAACATGAACTCACCGACTGATTCTCTGCAGCGCACCTGTGTAGTGTACAAGTTCACTTGCCCACATGACGACTGCCGGCGTCATCCAAAACACTACATCGGTGCAACAACAACAACTCTATCGCGACGTCTCACAATGCACAGGAACGCAGGTGGCCCACACGACCACATGGAACACGACCATGACCACAGCCTGACCAGACAGGAGCTGAATGACAACACCTGCATCATCAAGTCCTGTAACAGCCACAGGAAACTCTGGATCTTTGAAGCCCTGCTGACATCGAAGAATACACCATTCATTAACAAACAAATCAAGTCTTGGCGCACTACTGAGCTATTCGGTGGTGCCTTCTGAGGGGTGATAGTGCACCCTACTATGTAGCAGTTTTAGGCCTTATTTTATCTCATGTTCAGACGTTTATATAACTAGGAAACATCATTTAGCTATATCACTAGTGCCTATCATTTTAAAGCTCGAGATAGCTCGTTTTGATTTAAATATCAAACCCAAAAACTGATTTTGAGCACATATACTGATATTTTGCTTTGTGTATGATATATGTATCTAGTGTTCATTTATTTATACGAAAGGCTCTGACGATGACGAATGATCGTTGAAACCGGTTAGCCAATATGTCATTAGGTGATATAATATATCGACTTCCGAACGAAACCAAAACGCTTATTCGACACATAGAACAAACTGAAAAGAAACGAATCAAATGCAAATACGCTCTGGCTTTCAACATCACATGCAAAAATATATATATATATATATATATATATATATATTGTTGGTTTTGGAGAAGGGGAAGATAGTTGTTACCCTGCTTGATGCCGGATAGATAGATAGATAGATAGATAGTTTATTAGATGCCTCCACTGGCATGGATTTTGTGGCATGCACGTCAATCACACAAGATAAAAGGTAAAATACATGACAATCAAGCCGGTAAGCGACCTTGAACACACCATTGTAAACATGCGTAAAAGGAGATAAAACAAAATGCTATAACACTAAAAACACAAATAAAAGTAGATACACTACACAACACACGACCATAAATCACCTATTGTTCCATGTGGAAATCGCGCGATACGTAAAGCTGCGCCGCGCAAACTCGGTCCTCACTCTCGGTAGCTGGAGCAGGCCGTTGGCCACCGCCCGGGTTTGGCGGCCCGAGACATCGCTTCGGTGGATCAGCTGCCCAGTCAGTGCCTCAGCCCCACATGCAGGGTTAAGAAGGCGACATATGGCAGCGATGTCCCGCTCATGCACCGTCTCATCGACTGTGGGCCATCCCAGCTCCAGTGTTGCCGCAAGGTACGATTGTACCAGATCTGGTACAGTTCAACACTTTCTGGTACGCTGGTACACTGAGGCCGAAAGCTGGTACATTTCACGGTTTCGCGCAAGCATTTCTTTTTTTACGTTAAATTTACATATTTCTGCCTCCAAAAATCAATCAGAATGAATATTAAAACGAATATGCTGTAACAGGAAGACCACTTAAATAAGCATCTTCCTAAGCATGTTCCTATAGTTCGTTTTTTTCAAAACCGGTTTGAATCCAACTACATTGTTCGACTAAGCACGCGTTTTACCCGGCGAAACGACCAAAAAATGAGCTTGAGAAAATCGAACGTCGCCTAACGTGTGATTTATTCCCGATAAATTCCATGCGCACTTTTCAGAACTTAACATTGGAACAGTGATGATGTCATGCTGTCGAACTTGCATTGCAATGTAATGTATAACCAGTACCTATTACTACCATGGACAGAATTGTTTATTCCGTTCTGACCTCGGTAACAATGAAACTGAAATTTTCCTTAAATTCGTCGACACATTAAGCCACCGTAGGGATATTAGCTGCCAGCTGCCACGAGTGACGTCATCATAGTATGATAATTTTTGAAGATATTTGCATGTATTTACCGAGCATAATTTGAAATTGAATATTTTACCGGTAATAAATTATTGGTCAGACGCTGAAGTTGACAAAACTAACGTGAGAGCTTCGATAATGAACTTTGAGCCAAACCGGTGTTGAAAAAAACGAACTATAACTTTACTCCTTAGCAATATAGTAGGTATGACTCAAAGTTAAAATTATTGTTAGCCTGACTTAGGTACGTAACATCAATGCGGTTAAAACAAATCACATTATGAAGTGGATACGGACAGCAGAGGCCTCTTGCACCAAACTACCTAGCTAGGTAAAATCGAAAAACCGGTTTCAGAATAAGCTAATCTAACGGTGGTAAATTTGTTTGCAATAGCCCAATACATAATCCTACATGTGCTTGCTAAATTTTGCACGCAAATTGTTACATTTGAGACTTGGACTGGGTATACGATGCAAAATAATCCAAGCATTGGTGCAAGAGGATTTTGGTGCAAGAGGCCTCAGATGTCGCATATATCCAAATATGAGCACCAAACACAGGAATTGACCGGAATTGATGTAGAATCTTGCATCTATGACGCTTTGGTGTATTTTACGTCGCGATCGGCCGCTTTTAACGCGAGTTATTCGCGAAAAACCGAGGGGGATCCCTTCGACCCCCTTATTCGGTCCAGGGTTGAGTTGAAAACGTGGCAAAGTTGTAGTTATTTATGAAAATTCGAGATAGCCATTTGGTTTGTCTTTTTTTAAATACGGTTCAATTTTTGAGTCTCTGCAGGCAGAGTCCGATTTTCTGCGATATTTTTCCGTGAACAACATTTTCGACCAAAAAATGGCCGAACATGATCTCAGTTTGACCTCTAACTCATGAACTGAGATGACCTAGAACCCATTTCTTTTTTAGTTATGTAAAATTGACGTCTGGAGAGTCGACTAGTCGAGATTTGCAGCCGTTTCTGAGCTATTTCCGAAAACCACAGGGGCCCTTTGCCTCCTCCATCCACCCCCCCCCCCCCCCCCACTTTCAAAGGGTCGCAGGTTAGAAGAGCTTTCGAATGCGCTTTTCTGCAGCGCTGTAGCTCTGTTCGCTTTCGAGTTATGCGCTGATTGATAAACAAACAAACAAATGAAAGGCAACAGTTGACCTTTGATAACCTCTGGTAACCTTACATTTAAACTGACCCAAGACATGACCAAATTACTTCGTCGTAATTTTTACGCTCTTTCGAATGCTACTTACTGTGTGTCACTACGTGGCCCAGGAGCCGAATTGGAGGAGGACATGCTAAAACACCGCCCCGCCCGCCCCGCATCCCGCCCGGCACGCTTGGCGACCAGCACCGGCCCGGCGCGGGCTAAAGAGTAAAAAGCGAAAAGCGAGTCCCGCGTGGGCGCACGTGCAAGCTGCAACATCCAAATAATTTGAGCGGATAACCCATATAGCTGACACACAATGTTGAAAGGCATGGTAGTCGACGGTCACAGGTAGGCAGATGACGTACCTTTTCTTTGGGTATTCTTCTGCCTTGTGCCAATGTCTTCTGATTATTTATATATGACGGGTAGATGCATATCCACCTGTGGAAAGAGAATCGTGGGCAATGTGATATTTGATAATTAGCGTCCGAAACAGCATAAAACAGCAACCGGCATCATAATCCCTTCAATCAAGCCTGTCGACGTCGCGGCTTAAATCAGGACTTGATGTTTGTCGAATTGGATGAAGTGTTCGAGAGTTTGGTGTTTGATTAATTTTCCCAATAAACAAACATAAACAAACAGTTCACAAACAATGGTGCTCGCGAACAAGTGACGTCACTGGCCGAATTTTAGTGAGCAAACAGCGAACAGTGCGCGATTGTTCATAAATTGTTCACGATAACAGCAGGGGGTAGATAAGACCCCCTCCCCAATGGTTTTCCTCCTAATTGAGCTAGAACCTTGCGGAAAAAGCGAGCGTTTGCGTCGTTCCGAAAACAACGATGGGTATCCGATTTTAAGGTCTTGGGTAAATCGGTGAACCCTTAGGTCAGGTCAAGTGTCCCAGGATCAGGTTTTGGTTTTTGGTAAATAACTTCGCCACAAATGGTAGCAGAGGCGCGGTTGTGGCGCCACCGTGCTCGCCGTGGCCAGGCGCGTCTTACTTTTTGTTTGGGTTGGGTCACATAACCCGCGCACCGACGGGGGTCTGCGCCAACTCACCCCCGTGCCGTGCTCAATATGATGCCAATGCAACAGACTGAGACAACAACCAAGAAAAATCAGGCACAAAAATGTGAGTGAAAATGAAGCAGCAAGGGAAGTATGGGCAGGATGCAGAGGGGGGGGGGGGGGCAGGACTGTGGCCCAGCAGTACTTTCCACATGGTAATCATGCAGGATGTGCAGCGCAGCAACAGTGAGTCGTATCAGCAGCACCAAGCAGGATGCAACCTCATGTAGACCATGCAGACCTCGTAGACGAAGACGCACCACAGCACAGCAGATACCTCGGACAATTCAAATTCAGACTAACAGTCGACACCGGTGGCCGAAAACCTTGCAATTGAAGATTTGTTGACAGGTTGCCTGTGCCACTTTGACTTGTCAGTTATAGTCTGAAGACAACATGCGAGATGCGCTCACAGCTGTTGAAAGAGACTAAATTCAGCTAAGCTTTTTGCGGTATTATTAGGTACTTTTATGGCATCCCAAGACAAACGCTTGTTTATCATCATGCAAAGATAATTTACGAAATTGTGACCCTACGTACAAAGTTAGGAGCAAAACATCTTTTTTAAAATGCAATTTGCGAAAAATCCACAGATGATAAACATACTAAGAAGAACCATAGCTTGTGCAATGATTTGAATGGTTGCGCTAGGCATGCTTCAGCCTTTGCACACTAACGAAAAATGTTGGCTCTGGAAGAATAGGTATTTGCATTTTTCGTGAAGTTACCCCTCCGTACCCTACTTGCATTTCAGTCGGGGGAGATTTGGTCAATCGTTGTCATTTTTTGCACATGCCATTTCTAGCAACCATGTGCCATAAATGACAACGCTATCAGCTATTTTTGGCAACGATGAAGCCGATTTCACTCCTCAGCGAGGAAATCACGATTTTGGAAATACAAGCACTGATTTTGGAAAAGAAGTGCTGCCACCTGGTGCAAGAATATAAACCAGCTTTAATATGGCCGTTGTTTGTATGGTATTCCAACGTTGAAGTATACCCTTTTTTGCATAGGCGGCGGAACGGGGGGGCACCGGCCTCCCCTTAAATTCTGCAAGGGGGCACCAATAGCAAGGTGCGCCCCCCCTTAAATTTGATGTATTAGTACCAGGGGCGGATTCGGGAAAACTCCAAGGGGAGGGTCATGAATCGAAGTGGTTTATTTATTTATTTATTTATTTATACATACAACAACATCCACAAGCATCGTGGCTTTTCAGTTGAGGTTCCCCTACCTATACCCAAAATTAAAACCTCAACGGATTTCGGCCACTTAATTTTGGTGGTGCCCTATTTTCAGTTTTTTCTTTCTTTATTTTTGGTTAGTCATGTGATGACTGGTGCCCCTGCTAGGCCGCTGGTGCCCCTGGAAAGACCTTGGTGCCTACCTACCCTGCCCCCTGACAAGCCTACGGTGGGCCCTGACATGACTTAGGTGCCCATGGGCCCTGACAGGCCCGTGGTGCCCCTGCCAGGCCTGTGGTGTCCTTGCTAGGCCTGTGGTGTCCCTGGGCCTTGGCGGGCCTGGACAGGCCCCTGGCGAGCCTGTGGTGCCCCTGTTAGAACGCAGGTGCCCTTGACAGGTTTGTGGTGCCGCTGACAATCCTTAAGTGCCAACGACAGGCTTGTGGTGCCCTTGACAGGCCCATGGTGCCCTTGCGAGGCCGCTGGTTCCCCTTCGAAGCCGATAGTGCCCCTGGCAGGTCTGTGGTGCCCCTGGAAGACCTGTAGTGCTTTTGCTAGGCCGATGGTGCTCCTGACAGGCCTGTGGTGCCACTGTGCCCACTGACAGGCCCGTGGTGCCCCTGCTAGGCCTGTGGTACCCCTGGCGGGCCTGTGGTGCCCCTGTCGGCTGTCAGGCCTGTGGTGCTCCTGGCAGGCATGTGGTGACCCCAGGCCTTAAGTCATGACCCATGTGACCTTCCCCCTGGGATTCGCCACTGATTAGTACTGCGATGGCTTCTTAGGAATTTGATACATGTAGGATAAATGGAATTTATCAAACGACAATAAGGAAGAGACAAACACATACATACTTGAGGATCAGCTTAAAGTTAACCACACACATGAGGGTGAACTGCCATTTTCGTTTAGTAAAAAAAAAACATAATAAAAATCATCGTGTCAGGGCTGTGACGAAAAATAAGTGGCCTAAATCCGATGAGAAAACAGGATTTGGGGGGACCCTAGGTTTGGCTCCTTGAGCTGGTGCCCCCCCCCCTTGTCTCAAATTGTTCTGCCGCCTATGCTTTTTTTGTAGCCTGAAGTTGGAACTTCAACTTGCAGCATCCAAAAATGATCAATATTGATCGAAAACATAATTTTGATGAAAAAAGAATATGCTGAGTTGAAAAAGGAGGCGATTTCATCCAGATGCGGTGGTTTACTTCTTGAAATTATTTTTGTTTATGACGGCCACTATGTAGTGACGGATGATGCGCGGCCGTCAATTAGCAAAAATAATTTCAAGAAGTAAACCACAATAGGATAAAATGGCCTCCTCTCTCAACTTAACATAGGTATTATTTTTTTCATCAACATGTTTTCAATCAACATCAATCATTTTCGGATGCTTCAATTTTAAGTTCCAACTTCAGGCCACAAACCAAACTACCATACAAACAACAGGCATATTAAAGCTGGCTTCTTCTTCCTGCACAGGTGGCAGCACTTCTTTTCGAAAATCAGTGCTTATCTTTCCAAAATGGTGATTTCCTCGCTGAGAAGTGAAATTGGCTTCATCGTTGCCAAAAATAGCAGAATCGTTGCCATTTTTGGCACGTGTGGCAAAAATAGCACGTGTTAAAAATGAAGATTGACCAAACCTCCCCCGACTGATTTGAATTGTAGAGGTGTGCCTAAGTGCTTTCTGAAATTACTAAGATCTGAAGTGTCACTTCTATGCATAGGTACCTACTTTTCATCCATGAATAAAACATTCAAATATACTCACCTTTCCTTATCCGAATGCTTCTTGTCTTGTGCGAAGACCATCGTAAAGCTTTCCTACGTACCAGAGGCCTTCTGCACCTCCCCCAACCTGAATTCCAATGGGCCCTATATTGATACCGCTATATCTAACCAAGGCTATAGAGCTCTTATCACGGTATATAGAGAACTGCTCTTATATCAAAACAATCACTGCACGCGTAACCTGAGCTCTGTTCGCACCCCGTTTATTTATCAGCAGGCTGCGACCATGCTGCTACTTCTTGGCTCCTCATTGGTCGAATTCAAGTGGTCTATTCGTTAGACCAATGAGAGGCCAATCCGCGCCAGCAATAACTTCCTTATATGGGGTAACTTCGCAATCTAAGCTGCGTTGCGCCATTGGCGGTTATGTGCGGCGTGTATGCCGCATGATTAGTAAGCGGCGACCACTAAATTAAAGACTCAAACGCCACGGCCTCCTCTAAGGATTTTTTCACTGGGTGGGAAAATTTTTCGCTACTCCCTTCCCCTATTTTAGGCCCATTTTTGATTTTTTTTTTTGCAATATTAGGTGAAAACAGAAGCTTCTTATCCTAGGAAAAATAAAATGGGAAATCATTGGAAGGTGGCACACTACCTTTAACCCGCGCCCCGCTGGGGGGGGGGCAGAATCTGCCCCCCCTCCCGTTTTTCGCCAATAACTTCTAAACGCGTTACGCCAGCGACGTCAAACTTTCAGTACCTTATCATACATCAATTTGACACGTTCCCTGAAAATTTTAGCGAAATCCGTCGGAAAATTTTTGAGAAAATGACGTCTTAGTGACGTCATGTTCGCCATTTTCGCCTCAAAAATGGCAAAATTTCAAACGCCGCTAACATCGTCATTTTTAAAGGGATCAAGACGCAACAAAAAAGGTTATACGTGATTCTACTTTGTCTATCAAATGGCTATCTCGGTTTTTTGAAAATTTTGGATTTTGGCCCAATTTTTTTCAAAAAACTGACTTTTTTGGGAAAATATTTATAAAATCCAAAATTTTGAGTATATCAAAAAAACCGGAATATATGTCAAAGAAGTGGTCTATGTGCACCTACATACCAATTTTTAGAAGAATCGGTTCAAAAATGTGGAAGTTATTCAAAATTTTATGACGTCACGACACACAAAAATTTTGAAAAATGATTTTTTTGGAAGTTTTAGACCTCGTACGGAAACAAAAATAGCACCATTCGATTCGCCGTCAAAAACTGCATCAGATAGACACCTTTTTAGGCCTTAACAACCAACTTCAAAATTTGACCTCAGTTGACCTGACCTTGACCTGACCTCGACCTGAAATTCATCCAGAGGTGGTCCATATCACTTATTGAGTGTGCCTATTGAATTCTATGAATAAAATGACCCATAAAACATGTGTCGCACATGCCCTTTTCTATATTTTGTTTTTGGTGACCTGACATGACCTGACCTGACCTTGACCTTGACCTTTGAACGACATTTTATGCAACGAATATTGTCTTGGTAGTCTAAGAACACGTTTTGGGCAATCAGTCTCAGTCCATTCTTCGGCAACTACGGTGCAAGGCCGATACTGTAGAAACTTGCATCTTGTACCCTTGACCTGACCTTGACCTGACCTCTGACCTACTTAAGCAAAAAAATTTGGGCTCTTAAGATCCGCCTTGTTGAGAGCTTTCGATTGCCGTTTTCCCCGTCTTTCTACGACCATCGGTTCGGAAGTTAGACAGGGGGGCAGAATCTGCCCCCCCCCCCCCCCCCAGCAGGGCGCGTATGGCTGAATAGCCCAGCGGGGCGCGGGTTAAATTTGGTAGCGCTTCGTGCTATAGAACTCACTCTATCAACGAAAAACTCTGGCATTCGGTTGCCGCTAAACTAGTCCAATTTTCCCCTGACCTTGTACCGGGTTTGTGACCTGGTGACCTGACCTGAAAAGACTAGAGACCTGAAATTTTCAGGACAAGTGCTAAAAGGTTGCCCCAGAGGCAGGGCTGCGGAGTCGGAGTCGGAGTCGGAGTCGGAGTCGGTCGGAGTCGACAGTTGTGACCGGAGTCAGAGTCGGAGTCGGAGTCGGAGTCGATTTTAGAAACCCGAGCCGGAGTCGGAGTCGGAGTCACCGAAAATCTGTCGACTCCGCAGCCCTGCTAGGTCTGCGGAGTCGGAGTCGGGAGTTGGAGTCGGTCGGAGTCGACAATTCTACCCGGAGTCGGAGTCGGAGTCGGAGCTGGTTTTTGAAAGCCGGAGTCGGAGTCGGACTCGGAGTCGGAGTCGCCGAAAATCCATCGACTCCGCAGCCCTGCCCAGAGGGTATGCCAAATTTGAGCACCGCCGTTTTTACGTTATTTGTGAAAAACCTTAGGGGGGTGCATCAATCCCCCTCACCAGGCGAGGGCTAACTAACATATTACATTGTAGTAAAGGCTACCCGAACCGGTAATGATTCTTGCTTATTTGTTCAGCTCAGCCGTATTTAGAGATTTAGCTGGCTTTGTCCATGAATAACAATATCGGCACTCGGCAGGGGCGTAGCCACGGGGGAGGGGCCACGGGGGCAATGGCCCCCTCCCTTAAGCGCAAAACGCGCCATGGGGGAGCCCCTCAGGCCCCGGATATTTTTTCAAACACTGGATAAAACGTCTTTTACTCGGAAGAAAATTGATATCGAAGTTTCATTTCTGTGGCCCTCTGATGACTCAATGGGCCCCTGCACTCATCCGATGACCCCCGGTTTCCTGGGGCCCCTGGTCGCCTAGGGGGCCCCGGTCGCTTGGGGGCTAGTCGCCTGGGGGCCCCTGGTCGCCTGGGGGCCTGGTCGCCTGGCCCCTGCCCCCTGGTCGCCTGGAAGAACGCTTGTCACCTGCAGTGGCATAGCCAAGGAGGGGGCCAAAGGGACCATGCCCCCCCCCTGGAAGCCAGGGGTCCTTATTCTATCTATTCTATTCTATCTATTCTATCTATTCATTTCTATCTTATTCTATCTAAGCCCTCAAATGCCCTGAACGGGTCCTTAGTTTGTCTGAGAGAGCCCTCCGTCGGCATGACTGGGCCTCTGCAAGTGCAAGGAGGGCTTTTGTCGGTCTTAGTGGCCCTTAGGCGGCTTATATGACCCTCAGACGGCTTACGAGGCTCTCATGCGCTGTAGGGGCCTGTGACGGTCTGAAGAACCCTCATCCGACCTACGGGCCCTCAGACCACCCTCAAAACCGACTGGCGACTCTATGAAGCTATTCGTGGGCCTATCTAACAGGGCCCATGGACTGCTTAACCCCTCAGTTCTAATATTTTTTGTTAATAAATATCTTTTTCTATTTAGTTGGCCCCCCTCCCAAAAAATATTGGATGCAACCAGATGGCTTTTTGGATTTTAAGGGGATTATCTTGGGCCCCTGTGCGTTTGCCCCCCTCCTTGAGGAAATCCTGGCTACGCCCCTGAATATCGGGCAACCAGAAAACTTTTTTTGACCTTCAAACAGCATCCAGTTTGCTTAAGACCAGAAAGGTAGTACCGGACGTCCGGCCGGACCAGAATTTTTGCATTTGCTTCTGGGTGGGCAAATCGACGCCACTGGGTGGGCAATTGTGGTAACTGGGTGGGCATTTGCCCACCCAGTGGGTATGTTAGAGGAGGCCCTGTCAAACGCTCCGACCGGTTTTCAATGAATAACAAACACAGCATACCAAAAATGCCAACCGCTCTCGTCATAAGATATTTAGCTTTAAATAACTAGGTTATCTAACTACATCATCATTTCGGACCAAATTAATATTTCCAAGTTAAAATTGGGTATCATCGGCTTCCTTTCGTCACGGGCAACACGCTCGTTTTTTCCGCGAAGCTCTAGCTCGAGCAGGGGTCAAACGGCAAGAAGGGGTCCAACGGACCCCCCCCCCCCCTTATACGTCAACCAATACGGGCGAGGGTTCAGGAGGGAAGAGAGTCGGTGACGGTCAGGGACACTACAAGCAGAGCACCATGAGCCGGTGACCGGGCTGACAAACCATGTTTTGATAGCATGACTGAAACAGACTTTTTGGGGTAGCCAGGAAATCGCATGCGAGAGCCTATTCAAATTCTTAGATCCGCCTTTATATGCACCAGTCGCATACAGGTACGGAATTTAGCATTTTCAGATTTCCAGACAATCGAAAGACTGTTTGGACCCAACAAAGGAAGGAATGAGTGAGTTAAGTTTGAAAGTATTAATTTGGTTCAAAATGCTGATGTAGACAACTTAGTTATTTAAATCTAAAAATCTTATGACGAGAGCAATTGGCATTTTTGGTATGCAGTGTTATTCATTGAAAACCGGTCGAAGCGTTTGAGTCTTTAATTTAGTGGTCGCCGCTTACTTACCTATCATGCGGCATACACGCCGCACATAGCCGCCAATGCCGCAACGTAGCTTAGATTTCGAAGTAAGCATTTAGTCTCACCCCTTATATGGGGAAAACCACTGAACTCTATTATCGGGGTTACATGAGCACAGTAAATACGTATTTAGCCGCTAATTCGAACTAGGAACGCATTACCGACTCATGTAGCCACCTGCTAGTGCGAATCGGCGATCCGATCCGCGGTTACATGAGCAAAGCAAATACGTATCACGATCGGATTCACCGCTAATGCGAATCAGGAGCGTACTACCGACTCATGTATCCACCTGCTAATACGAATCGGCGGTCCGAACAAAATCCGCTGAGAAAGGCAGGGGCGGCGGATTCGGGGGGGGGGGGGCAGGGGGGGGCAGCTGCCCCCTGGAAAACTCGTGGGGGGCAAAAGTATCTTTTTGCCCCCCCCCCCATAATTTGTGACAAAGCTTAGACAAGAAACCATATATACCTGATTATTCTGTTCGATCATCTGAAGATGTAACCAGATGCCTACCTATATACTTTATCATACGCTGCCTTTCTTAAACGGCAAGCGTTCGCGTTCCTCTGAAGTTTTCCTCTCTTCAACCTAGTTTTGGAGGCATTATAAGCGTCAACGTGACGCAGCGGAAACCCAGGGCTTCAGTGACCGCTTACAGGGGCGACGGATACGGGGTGGCAGATGAGGCACCGTCCCCTAAAAAACTTTTGGAGGAGGGGCAAACGTATATTCTTGCCCCTCCATAATTTGTGCCCTAAACATGAGAAAATTTTTTTCATAACCTGATATTGCAGCTATGCGCTCCTACGGTTTGTTCAACGGTGCCTTTTGAATATGTGTAAATGCTAACCATTTCCGCTTTATTTCATTTTTTGTCTTTTCAGATCCGATTTAGAGAAATTTGAAGTGTGCGAGAGACGCAACTCATACCTTCAGTGGTCGTTTGCCGCTAATTTGTACCTACATAAATGCCAAATCGCAAGCGAGCGGAGAGGGAAGGGCTAGCCATTCGCTTACGGGTACCTAGTTAGGACTGATGAGCGCTCATAATAAGCCACTCCCCTGATTTTTTTTTCTAGCGCAACAGTTTCCAGCGCATAAAATGGTAAACGTCGAGGTCGTACACATTAACCACATTGACCAATGCACGGTATGACACCCAAAGGCCAGTCATCAGAGATCTGCTTTGGGCATTCGGAGGCTTGTGTGGGGTGAGTGTAAAAACTGGATGTTCACAGTTCAGTATCCGCTTTATTTCAGTTTTCACTATTAAAAAAGTAAAAATTAATGTTGGAAACTTTTGAGGGTTAGGGCACTGGTCATTAGTGGGCCCCCTCTGTCTAGAGGCTGGCTATAGAATGAAGAGCATCAAACACGAACAGAAGCGGCGGAACACCTTCAATTAAAGGGACACTCCCACCTTAACATTAGTTTTGAGTTGAGATAGCCAAATTGGTGGCCATGGCCTGCAAATACCGGTTTGGGCACTCACAACATCGAAAAATGCTTTAATTCGAAGATATGGAATTTCAAACTTGCAGTTTTCGGATTCTAAGGGGCTAATGCATTGGAATGCCCCCTTAGAATTTGTGACGTCAGCGGAGATCTAACGATTTTTAAATCTTAGACTAAAACCATCGTTAACACGCGGTGGTATACGCTGCTTTGCGCGCAACGTCTGCCGCACTTTAAGGCTGCCAAATTATTGCTTCCAAATAAAGTCGCTAGTAACAGGGGAGATCCCAAAAAGTAAACAAAAGTAAAAGGCTAATATCTTGAAAACCAGTGAATATTTTTCGGTGAAATTTGGTAGGTATTCGTTTTTGCTCTTTCTGAACCAAGGGACATCATTTTCATGCCAATTCATTAACTTTTTTGAAGGTGGGAGGGTCCCTTTAAGGGGGGGGGGGGGCACTGCCGACTTTTGGTCCCATTCTTTTCATGCAACGCCCATAGCGCTAACGTTAAAATGCCAAAATCAAAGGGGATCACGGTGCCCTGGTGTCCTCCCCGTTCCGCCGCCTATGAACATGAAAGCAAAATCTGAGGCATTTTGGAAAAATGAGTATGGCCCGCAGCGTCCGATAAAGTTACCACCTTCCAGTGGGTCAAGCCAACGGGGCCCAAGTCTATAATGGCACTTAACGATAGCACTAACTAGTGGTGCCAATTTCATGAAATTTCAATTCCAATTCCGATCCAATTCCAAGAAATTGCCAAGTAAATTTCCAATTTTGTCCAAAGCGGGGGCTATTCCAATTTTTAACGATTTTTGCATTTTTTGCGTAAATTTTAAAAGTGATTAAAAGCGTTTTAAAGGCCTCCGTTTTAAAATTTTAAATTTTAAAGGCCTTGTGTTCCGATTAATTTCCAAAAAATGTTAAGAATTCCGTCCAAATTCCAAATTGGAATTGGACAAAAATTGGAATTCCAAGAAAAGAAATTCCGATTGGCACCAATAGCACTAACCTTGTCTCACTTTTCTTGAAGTCTGTTCCGAATGGTTTCGGCCACAGACTGGCTGCACTGAGGTTTGGCATGTGCAACTGTAATTAAAGCCACCTGAGGCGCCCTGACACCAGGCTGAAGCTGGGTAGGAAATGCTTCGTCTTTGCAGATATCACTGGCCGCTGATTCTCGAGTGCCTAAACCGGTAGATGTCGTGGCAAAATTTGGTGTGATAATTTGGACCTTAACGCAGTCAGCGCACCCTAAAGCCCTAATAAAGAAACGCCCACCCAGAGCTTCTGGATTCTCGTTCCAGTCCACCGGGCTTCACCCCAGCCCGCCGCCGCGCTCCCTCACCCCAGCCCTCCGTTCCCAACTTGACGAGCGTTTGGGCCTTAGTTAAGCCTTGCTGTAGGCTTACTGTATAAACCCATCGAGACAGCCCGTCTCGGTGAGCTTAGTTGGCGAACTATACTGCCTTGGGGAGGGTTTCTGGCGGATCGCTGTCCCAATAGGTTTAGATGCGACCGACTGTCTCTGAATGTTTAACCCGCGCCCCACTGGGGTCTGTGTATAACACGCCCTACTGGGGGGGGGGGGGGCTATTCATAGCCCCCCCTCCTAACTCCGAAACTACTGGGCCGATCGTCAAAATTCAAACGGCGTCTGATAGCCCCGGAAAACTGTCGAGCGAAACCTAATTTCATTGACCTCGAGGTCACCGATGACGTCACAGGTCAGGTCAAAGTAAAAATTATTAGCACTTTGGCTTGTTCACATTTTGGGCTCTGGCCGCCGTCTTACAAGTCAGATCAGGCTCATTTTTGGTTTCCACACTCGTGAACAGATGCTCTAGATACCTTGAGGGTACCAAACTTGTACTTTGATTTTCAGGTCAGGGTCAGGTCATCACAGGTCACGAAAATATTATATCATACGTCGGTCACGTGACACATGTTTTATGGTCCATTTAGGCCATAGATTTCGAATTTGATGTCGTCTGTGTCATTCGAGGTCATTTTGAGTCGAATTTAGCTTAGGTCAGGTCACTTTCAGGTCAAAAAAGGTCAAATTTTGAAGTTAAAATTTTTCAACAAAAAAGGTGTCTATTGGATGCAGTTTGAGCTCAGGAACACGATGGTGCCATTTATATTGGTGTACGATGTCAAATACGTACTGAAAAAGTGATTTGAAAAATTAATAATTGTGAATTTTTTTGCAATAATGCGTATAACTTGGCCATTTTTGAAGATATTTAGCTAAAACTTGCTAGAGTTAGTCATAATCATGCGTTCTGTCACATATATTCCGGTTTTTTCGAAAAGTCAAAAACTTTTTGAAAAAAATATAAAAATATAAATTTTGAATATTATTATATAAAATTTTCGAAATTTTCAAAATTTTGAAAATCCGAGATAGCAGTTTGATAGCGCGGTCAATTCTGAGTCCTTTCATGCAAAGAAATTGGATCTAGCTTAAAAACTGAGCTCTTGGGAGCGATTGCCGTGGTTCAATGTTTTGCGTCGAAATCGGACGAACATGACGTCACTCTGACGTCATTTCCGGCCGACCTATGGTAGCTACGAAGTTCAAATTTTGACACAAGGTGTCAAATTAATGCAGCCGAAGGTACTGAAAGTTTGGCGTCGATACGTCAAGCGGTTTGGAAGTTATTGCAGAAAAACGGGAGGGGGGGCTATAAATAGCCCCCCCCCCAGTGGGGCGCGGGTTAAGCGGTCTCCTCCCGCTGTGAGCTAGTTTCAGTTGATATCTGTCTCAGAAATACTTTTTAAAGGAAGATTAAACGGAAATCGAAAGTAATACGAGACGTAGTAGCCTTTGCTCATATTAATGTTCAAATAATGCACAAAATTGGATATATTAAAATAATACTGATATTTCGCCTTGCGGCATCATCAGAGTACACACATACAACTTTAGGTTTAACAAAATGCAAGAAAGAAAGAGACACGTGCGACTTTACCACGGGAACAAACGCCAGCCGATAGTCAAATCTTGTCCTATATAAGAACATTGGAAGAACCTATAACATACGTTGACTACATTTTATACATATGATAACAAATACATGTAACAGTACGGTAGAGCGAAGAACAAACACACAACAGCAATAGGAGACGATGTGCAGACTGCAGAGGCCAGAGACCTATACCACACACCATGTCGGTCAGACACCAGAGGGCTACCCTAGTAGAGGCCATGTATCTAACTGATTGTTCAGACTGGGACGCCTGTCCCGAATGGCCAGAGCCTCTGCTATCTTTCTGTCTGCTGCATCTTTGCACCGGCGTATGATGGAGACAGACAGCCGTGGCTCTGACACATTGGGGGTGACACTGTTCCATATGATCACCGAATGGGGTCTGCCGAGTGCGATTCGCGCCGTCACGGAAATGCTCATCGAATCTATATCTGATACACCGTTTGGTTTCACCGATATAGACTTGCGGTGGTCCTCCCAAGTCAGCACATATGGTGCACGTGATTGTGTACACCACGTTCTTAGTGGTGCACCGACCCGTCAGACCATTGGTGCACGTGCGGCATGAACGCTTTCCAGCGCGGCATGGAGGTGGGTCTAACGCCGAGTGAACAAGGCGTCTTTGGATGGTGTTCTCGTTCTTCCAAGACGCCGTGAGACTCGGATTGACTGATTTTAGGGCAGCATCTACTCTCCTAGTCAGGGTGTCGTCTATGAAAGGAAGGGTAACGTATATCCTGTCTTTCTTCTGTGGTCGTTTTGTTGTCTTTTTAGGGTGTTTGTGCTGACGTATAGCTTGTCGAGCCACCCCGTCAAGCCAGTGGGGTGGGTAGCCGTTAGAGAGGAACAGTGCACGAATCATATCCATGCTGTGTTTGGCGCTGGTCTGATCTGAAGAGACTTTGAGTGCACGTAGAAACTGTGACTTCACTACTGCTTTTTTCATCTTAAACGGCTGGGCGGAATCGTACGGGAGGATGATGGAGGCTGCTATCGGCTTTATGTAAAGTTGGGTGGTATACTGGCCATCCGGGCGCACGCTGATGATAGTGTCCAAAAATGGAATCTGTCCGCATTGTTCAGCTGTATCTGTCCGTTCGATGGTAAATTTGATAGTGGGGTGGACTATGTTCAGATACTCAAAATAGGACGTCTAGGGAGTCTTCTCCGTGCGACCACACGCACAGACAGTCATCGATATAACGCATGTACATGTCCGGCTGGACACGATCCGATGACAGAAATATTTCCTCTAGGGCTCCCATGAAGATAATCGCTACTGAAGGGGCTATGCGACTACCCATAGGCAGTCCCATGTTTTGTTTGTAATATGCCTGACCAAATCTCAGGAAACTATTGCTTAAACAATGATGTAGTAGGCGTTCAACGTCAGCCAAATCGAGTCCAAACATGTTGATGACATGTCCATGTTCCTGCAGTAGGTTCGTGACCGTCTGTACGGCCTCATCAATGGGAATATTGCCGTAGAGGTTAGTAACATCCAGGCTAAAGACTATCGCGCCCGGAGGAAATCCGTTTGCGTAGCGCTCATTTAAGCGTTGGAGATAGCTGTCAGTGTCTGGAAGGTGGGCTGGGACATACGTGACCAGCTGGGAGAGAATCTGTTCCAAAAACCACGTTACCTTATCGAGAGGACCCCCACATGCGGACACAATGGGGCGGAGGGGCACCCCGCTCTTGTGGTTTTTTGGGAGGCCGTAAAATTCTGCCGTCCTTGAGCCCTGTGGAAGTAGAGATTGGACGAGTGTTTTCTCCACTTTGTCTGCCATGACCGTTTTAATGACCCTTTTGGTCTCGGCTTCTACTTTAGGGGTAGGGTTCGTCGGAACCTGCTCATAGTCATCGAGAATGTGAAGCGCCTTACTGACATAGGCATCCCTTTTCATGACCACGAGACCTTTACATTTGTCTGACGGCTTGACAATCACGGTGTTATCTCGAGAAAGTTGGGCGATGGCTTTGTCTTCTTCTGGGGTTACGTTACTTTTGGAGGCACGCTGGTTTTTATACAGGCCAATGACCTTACGTTTAAGCTCGCACATAGCGCGTTCAACATCGGATGAAGCGAGACGGGGGACGGCAGCGTCATTGTCAGCAAAGCGTGGTTTCAGCTGTCGCTTGGGCCCCGCGTACGATGCTACGTTAGTATGCTTTTGTTCTAAAGCTAACTTCCACCGTAGCGCATACATGGCCCTCTCAATCCCTACCTCGACATCCCTTAGAGTATTTTAAGTAACGTTCTGTGCAATGGCAAACTTGGGGCCCTTCTCTAATACACATGTTAGGTGGGAGTCTAACTCAGCGCTAGTCATATTCAAAAGCTTGTTAACAGGCTTCGCATTGACCTGATTGGTAGACCGATCTAAAGTGTAGGACGGCTCACCTCTTTGTGCCGACCCAGCCCCGTGCGACGGCTCGGTGGTCACCATCGAACACTCACTGTCAGTCGGCTCGCTGGTCGCCGTCGGACACACACTGTCAGACCGAATCGAAAGTAAAAAGAACAGAGAAAATGGTAACGAGTTACCTCATTGAAGAATAGCGCTCGCCTACTTCAGAAGGTTTGGCACCGTTCTTCAACATCTGATATACGATCGGGTTATGGCACAATTTTTCCCATTGGAGCTTTTTTTTCTAATACAGCAATACGAAATGCGTTACATCGTCCACTGGCGGATCCAGGGAGCGGGCATTTAAAGCAAATGTTTACTCCCCCTCCCCCTGGCCCCTGCATTGCCCGAAATAGACAAAACGTATCTTATGTTTCCTAATAATAACACTTTTATCGGGATTTTTTTTTTGCTTTATACCTACTGTTCAGCAGTAGGTCCGTAAGGAATCGAAATCCGAGGAGTTTTTGGAGTTTGGACACTTTTTTTGGGGGGGGGCATGTCTCCTACAGCGTCGAAAACGCCTTTCTGGATCCGCCTATGACATCATCTCGACTGGGATCTTGCCCCCCCCCCCCACGCCAAAATCGAATCCGCCGCCACTGGAGAAAGGAGGTTTAGAAGCGAATAGGACCAAGATACGTATCACAGGAACTATTTCTTTACAAAAAGAAACATTAAAATGCAAAATAATTGGTATTTTCCTTTGCTTCTTTTGAAATAGTAATTAAAAAAATATATCGGTTTTTTGCAAGTTTTCAAAAATAAATATAGTGAAAACCAAAAAGAAAATATCAAAGTACTTTCAGTTGAAACATTTTTCTGACAGCACTACAGACGAATCAAGAGAGGCAAGTGCTCAATGAGTCAAAGCAAGACAACTTTATGTTTAACTTTTTTTGTTGTTAAGTTAATTGAGAATGTTTTGAGCAGATTAAATGCAAAAAAGACATAAGATATTAAGTTTTTGATTCAGTCACCTCTATTGCTACGGAAATGCGCCACATTTGTATGCTATTCCGTTTGTAGTGCGCATTACCTTCCGTCAGGCCGAGAGCCAAACTAGATCCGTTCGACGTCACTGATACGAATTTGCTCATGTAGTCGGTACACTGAATGCGTTCTTGGGGAGCTGATGCGAATTAGCGTAGTACGTATTTGGAACGGATCGCTCATGTAACCGAGGCACACGATTAGGGCCGTATTTCACAAGCACTATTCTTTGCTGAATGGAAGCGTCAAAATGCAAAACACTAAGCATTTTTTTATTGGCTGCCTCGTAGAAAATAACAAAAAAATGTTGGTATTTTGGTTTAGTCTTTGAATGTGAAATAAAGTGAATGAAATATTTTTATAGATAATTTTTCTGACCACCCTGCTGTCGCTGCATGGCGAATCAGTGCCCAGTGACTTAAAACAAGAAAATTTTGTTTTCATTTTTTGATTTCATGTTAATTTGAAATGGTTTTTGAGCCTATCAAATGATATAAATATTTAAAATTTAGTTCAGTCGCAGGGGCGGATCCAGCCGATCCGTTTGGGGAGGGCAAAAGTTTCCGATCTATACGGCGACCCCAACCCACCGCCGTACCGGTGACCAAGCGACATTACAACGCCACACTACACCAGCATGCATTCAGTTGAAAGGAATAGTTCACTTTCACGAAATTGTTTTTTTTTTTGCAATGGATTTATGATTTTTGTATGCTAAAAAAGATCAGCAAAGTAAATAAAACCTTTTTATAAAAAGATTTTATTTTCTATGTTTTAATATGAGAAAAATTCTTCAGTTTTAAAAGGGTGCAAAAGAGAGAATGGCCCCTGCAAGGCACACATCCTCAGCAAGGCACTTTTCGGGACAACAAATGGAATATCTTTGCCTAGGGTGATCGTTGGGCCGCAAAAGCCGCTGATTTGTGCTTGTCTCAGCTCAAGGTACGGAACTGCTATTCCAGTTCAAAACCCCATATTAACCCGCGCACCGACGGGGGGGCGGATATCCGCCCCCCCCTAAGGTTTTTCGCGAATAGCAGGAAAACCGCGGCGCGTAGCGCCGCGAAATTTGGTATGACTATAACCTCATCAATTTTACACATGGTGTGCATATTTGAACTTCCTACCTTTTAAGGTCAGGTCACCAGGTCACTTTGAATGACCCAACCTCAAGTCACTTTTTTGCAACTTTGTCACCGTGCCACAGCTACAGTAGATGTCGGAGGCCTTTGAAAGTCGCAGGATGTTATTAGGTCATTAGTAGCTACAATTTGTATATCTCGGAATTTTGATATCGGTGACATAAGGTCAGGTCAATTTCGCGACCTCCCCATTATAAGTCAATGGGGGAAAAATCAACTCCCTGTTTTTACCACTAAAACGGGTCGGAATGGCCCCATATACTTTACATGACTTCATATACGATCAACCTTCACTACCTTGAGGTCTGTTTTGATGTTGGGCAGCTGTGAGGTCATGTGACGTCATCAAAGGTCACCAAAGGTTTTTGGCCAATAACTCCGTACAGGAACAAGATACAGACGCGTGGATGGTCTCATTGTGTTCAGCTTGTCAAGACGCATCGAATGATATACATGATGACCTCGAGGTCACGTGACCTGAGGTCAACCTTCCACCTTGACCTTTCGAGGTCAACATATATATCATTCGTTGCGGATTGACGAGAGGATCACGATGATGCCCTTAGTTTATTCCTATCTTGACTAATTCGAAAGGTATTCGAGAAAAACTCGCTCCATATCTAGCGCCGCCATTTTGACTTTTTCGACCCCTGTGACGTCATCTTTGACCTGACCTGAAAATAACCTTAGTAAAAATTGTAGATCTTGGCCGTGCGTATCCGATGCCGTTTACCGCTTGTCGCTATCTTGCTTCGTTCTCGAGATCTCAGGGGGGTGGCGGTCATCCACCCCCCCCCCGTCGGTGCGAAGTTGGCGCAGACCCCCGTCGGTGCGCGGGTTAAAGGTAGTGTGCCACCTTTGAAAGATTTCCCATTTTATTTTTCCTAGGATAAGAAGCTTCTGTTTTTACCTAATATCACAAAAAAATCAAAAATGGGCCTGGAATAGTGCCTTTTTCGCCTAAAAGTTTATCGGTTTTTCGATATGTATAACAACTGTAGTGGGCTGACCTGCAAACAGGCGTCGGCAACAATCGCGAATGCGGCGCAAATGTGACAATAAGCAAAGGTCATTATAGAGTTACGACGTACGGGAATGAGTTATCAGCTGTCTAATCGTAGACAACACAATGTCGAGCCTTAAATTGTAAGCCTGTATTGGTATTGTTTCTTTTATTTGGCTGTCGAACATTATTTATGGTTTGAAATATGATTTTATGTAAAATAATTGATATGAAAAAGCCGTCTCTTAAGTTATGACCCCATTTCACCACACGCAAGTGGCAGAAATGACAATGATCAGCTGACGCATTTTTCTTGGCCGAAGTCAGAGCGCGCGGCCCGACGCACCACCACCGCACCACAAAGTATGAGCAGAAGCCGCGCCCAAAGCCAGGGCCCCGGTAACGTGAGGTAGCCGAGTCGGGGCAGCGTGCGCTGACCCAAGCCGGGGCCGCAGCTTTGGGCGCGGTCTACCGCATCCCCGCGGGCAGCCCCGGGCTATCACATGACACCGGGAGGACGCGCGGCCCCGGCTTGGGTCAGCGCACGCTGCCCCGACTCGGCTACCTCACGTTACCGGGGCCCTGGCTTTGGGCGCGGTCTACCGCACCACCTAACAGGCGTGTTCGAAACCGCAGGAGATGATGATGAACGGGTTTATCGAAACTTGATTGGATGAGCATATCGGTAATAGCGATTTCAGTGTGTGCATTTATTGTTCATAGTGGTGTGAAATGTGGTTGGGGTACGACTGACAACCCGTCGGGGCGAATTTCGCACTGGGGTACTCAAAATTTGAAGAATTTAAGACGTTTCCATGAGTTTTGAAGGTATGGACCAGTATAACGCCTTTTGGGGCGACTAACGGAGCGAGCGAGAGGGTGAGCCTTGCACGTGCGAAATTTCGAGGGGGTACCTCCAGTTGACTTGTGCACGGCACGCTACTAACCGGTCTCTAGCGATGTGCCGAATTTGAGCACAATCGGCCCAGCCGTTCTCGAGATCTGGAAGCGGCACCCTGCACGTGCGCACGTGCAAAATGGGTCCCAACTGACTTTTGCACGGCACCCTACTAACCGGTCCCTAACCATGTACCAAATTTGAGCGCCATCGGTCCAGCCGTTCTCGAGATCTGGAATCGACCCCTGCACGTGCGCACGTGCAGCAGCACCCCAACTCTGGCACATGGATATGCATTGCCTAGTGGGTGCCTACCTACATGCCAACTTTCAGCGCAATCGGCCAAGTAGTTACGGAGATATTGCAACAATTACAAAAGTGACACCTCTTCGTTTTGCACGTGGCACGTGCATAAGGGGTCACCCACATGCATCGGGAATAGTCCAATACTTGGTAGAAGGAATGAAGCTACCCTACAAAAATTACCGCGTGTAAATCGGTCAAGTGATTGCTGAGATATAAGCCTCGCGAAAGCGTGACCACGGCCGGCCGGCCGCTCATACTCAGAAATTTCCGTTAAAGGTAGTGTGCCACCTTTGAAAGATTTCCCATTTTATTTTTCCTAGGATAAGAAGCTTCTGTTTTTACCTAATATCGCAAAAAAAATCAAAAATGGGCCTGGAATAGTGCCTTTTTCGCCTAAAAGTTTTTCGGTTTTTAGATATGTATAACAGCTGTAGTGGGCTCACCTGCAAACAGACGTCGGGCAACAATCGCGAATGCGGCGCACTTGTGACAATAAGCAAAGGTCATTATAGTGTTACGACCATACGACGTACGGGAATGAGTTATCAGCTGTCTAATCGTAGACAACACAATGTCGAGCCTTAAACCGTAAGCCCGTATTGTATTGTTTCTTTTATTTGGCTGTCGAACATTATTTATGGTTTGAAATATGATTTTATGTAAAATAATTGATATGAAAAAGCCGTCTTATAAGTTATGACCCCATTTCACCACACGCAAGTGGCAGAAATGACAATGATCAGCTGACGCATTTTTCTTGGCCGAAGTCAGAGCGCGCGGCCCGACGCACCACGCGTATTTGGAAATTCCGACCTCGACGAGCATCAGAAGCCACCTAACAGGCGTGTTCGAAACCGCAGGAGATGATGATGAACGGGTTTATCGAAACTTGATTGGATGAGCATATCGGTAATAGCGATTTCAGTGTGTGCATTTATTGTTCATAGTGGTGTGAAATGTGGTTGGGGTACGACGGACAACCCGTCGGGGCGAATTTCGCACTGGGGTACTCAAAATTTGAAGAATTTAAGACGTTTCCATGAGTTTTGAAGGTATGGATAAGTTCTAAAAATCCGGTTCTCCTTATCTGGGCCACTAACTCCATACGGTCCAAGAAAGCTGGCACACTACCTTTAATCTAAGGAAAGACTACGCTCGCTTCGCTCGCTCCGTAACCAGTATAACGCCTTTTGGGGCGACTAACGGAGCGAGCGAGAGGGTGGGCCTTGCACGTGCGAAATTGCGAGGGGGTACCTCCAACTGACTTGCGCACGGCACCCTACTAACTGGTCTCTAGCGATGTGCCAAATTTGGGCACAATCGGCCGAGCCGTTCTCGAGATCTGGAAGCGGCACCCTGCACGTGCGCACGTGCAAAATGGGTCCCAACTGACTTGTGCACGGCACCCTACTAACCGGTCCCTAACCGTGTACCAAATTTGAGCGCAATCGGTCCAGCCGTTCCCGAGATCTGGAAACGACCCCTGCACGTGCGCACGTGCAGCAGCACCCCAACTCTGGCACATGTATATGCAGTGCCTAGTGGGTGCCTACCTACATGCCAACTTTCAGCGCAATCGGCCAAGTAGTTACCGAGATATTGCAACAATTACAAAACTGACACCTCTTCGTTTTGCACGTGGCACGTGCATAAGGGGTCACCCACATGCATCGGGAATAGTCCAATACTTGGTAGAAGGAATGAAGCTACCCTACAAAAATTACCGCATGTAAATCGGTCAAGTGGTTGCTGAGATATAAGCCTCGCAAAAGCGTGACCACGGCCGGCCGGCCGCTCATACTCAGAAATTTCCGTTAAAGGTAGTGTGCCAGCTTTCTTGGACCGTATGGAGTTAATGGCCCAGATAAGGAGAACCGGATTTTTAGAACTTATCCATACCTTCAAAACTCATGGAAACGTCTTAAATTCTTTAAATTTTGAGTACCCCAGTGCGAAATTCGCCCCGACGGGTTGTCGGTCGTACCCCAACCACATTTCACACCACTATGAACAATAAATGCACACACTGAAATCGCTATTACCGATATGCTCATCCAATCAAGTTTCGATAAACCCGTTCATCATCATCTCCTGCGGTTTCGAACACGCCTGTTAGGTGGCTTCTGATGCTCGTCGAGGTCGGAATTTCCAAATACGCGTGGTGCGTCGGGCCGCGCGCTCTGACTTCGGCCAATAAAAATGCGTCAGCTGATCATTGTCATTTCTGCCACTTGCGTGTGGTGAAATGGGGTCATAACTTATAAGACGGCTTTTTCATATCAATTATTTTACATAAAATCATATTTCAAACCATAAATAATGTTCGACAGCCAAATAAAAGAAACAATACCAATACGGGCTTACAGTTTAAGGCTCGACATTGTGTTGTCTACGATTAGACAGCTGATAACTCATTCCCGTACGTCGTATGGTCGTAACACTATAATGACCTTTGCTTATTGTCACAAGTGCGCCGCATTCGCGATTGTTGCCCGACGCCTGTTTGCAGGTGAGCCCACTACAGTTGTTATACATATCTAAAAACCGATAAACTTTTAGGCAAAAAAGGCACTATTCCAGGCCCATTTTTGATTTTTTTTGCGATATTAGGTAAAAACAGAAGCTTCTTATCCTAGGAAAAATAAAATGGGAAATCTTTCAAAGGTGGCACACTACCTTTAATCTAAGGAAAGACTACGCTCGCTTCGCTCGCTCCGTAATAAGTTCTAAAAATCCGGTTCTCCTTATCTGGGCGATTAACTCCATACGGTCCAGGAAAGCTGGCACACTACCTTTAACACGCGCAGTGGAAGGGTTGCGAGTACTACGCCCAGCGGAAGAGGGGGGGGCGGATGGCGCCCCCCAAAGATCTCAGCTCCCAGTGGAGCTAGGAAGATGAAATTTGGAGGGTAGGTGGGGGCCATAGGGAACTCTGTTGTGTGTGAATTTCATGACCCTAGGTCAATATCTTCAAGGTCAAATGAGGTCAAATGTAGTCAAATCTGCCATATGGGCGACTTTTTTGCGTTTACACGCCGATAACTCAAAAAGTTACCAGCCGATTTCCTTTTTTCTTTCGCTATACGAAAGAACAGACATTTGTGAGTAAGTATGGTGAATTTCTAGTTAATCAAACAATTAATATGGCAGTTAGAAGCCTGCTAAGGGTAAGATGTCGCAGGCTGAAGCGGGATCGGCCGACGCGGGAAAAGCGGCAATCACAATTTTGTGTTTACACACTCATAACCATGGGTGGAGAATGTTTGAAAAAGTTACCCCGGCCGGCGACCGAAAGTCAGAAAGACGATGATGCACAAATATTTGTCAACGGTTATCAACAAACCCCTATTCTGTGGCATGGAACAATGGATGTCTGCCATTACGAGTTATCCAATGTTTTATTTGCAGTGATTTAGCTCGAATTTTTTAATGGACCGATTGACAGAGCCGGGGGCCCACGCTAAGCAGAGCTTGTTGCGTAGGTAGACCCCGAACCCTACCGTCCGATCGCGCAATTCTGGGTAACGGGATAATTTAGATGCCAAAGTTTAACGTGCCCTTCAAAGCCGGACACGGCCTGTCCCACTCAACTGACTTCAGCTGGCTGCGGCTGCTCCCACCAACCGCAGACCATCACCGTCAGGAGTCTCAAATATCGAGCGCCGGAGCGACTCGAACCCGGGCTCTCGGGAGTCCTTTGCCTCTACCAACTGAGCTACGGGACAGACTTATGTTATGAACTTTGAGAAAAGTCGTTGGAGAACGCTAAAATCAGAGGAATTTGGCTTTTATTATCTATGGTGATTTTATGATTGAGCTTGCCTAAAACTTGACCAGATTTCTCTGATCACGTTTGTCCCTCTTTCAAACGTCGTTCCGCTTTTCGCCTCGTAGCCCAGTAGCCGAGTTAGAAGGAGCGTGAAACGCCGACCGCTCGACTCAACGTGTTACGATAGGGCCACCACCCTGGCGCGGGTTAAGTTGGAGGAGCCTTGAGCCCCAGCCCCCAACAGCTCGTCCTTCTATCTCACTGGACACTGATATTACCCTCGTCCTCTCTTGTGATGATATTGCAGTGCCATCTTACGATAACGGCCCTTAAATATGATTTAGGGTTGTTAGATGAAACTTGTCGGGCTGCGCGATGAAAAAAAAATTGAGAGCATAGAAGCTCCAAAATGAAAATAAAGTAAATTTTAAAAAACCTTTGAAGGTAGATAAGAATAATGAGAGATTCTTTTATAGGTGGCAGTTTTTCGCATGGAGATAGCTTTTAGGATTTACAAAAGTGGACAAAGTTACCCCGGCCGCGCCGGGGTAGGCTGAAAGTTACCCCGGCCACGGCCGGGGTGGCCGGGGCAGGTTCTCCACCCATGCTCATAACTCAAGTTTTTACCGGCTGATTTTCAAAATTCTTTAACCATAAGATTGCCTGTACATTTCTTAGTCTTGTTACCAAATTTGACGCGAATCAAATGTAATCAGCGGTAAGGAGCGTGATGTAAAGACGGAACCGTCCCGCCCCGGCACAGTCTACAATTCAGGCGGCGCGTAACGGCTAGCGCCGGCCGCCGCGCTGCCGCGGCGGCAGGATGTTTGACTTTACACCGCTGTTACTAGAAAAGTTGCGAACTGATTTTCTTATTTCTTGCACGAGAAGATCCGCAATTCAATTCTGGACAGGTAGCCAAAATTTCACATTCATATTATGTTTGCAGCGCGAGTTATTGGCGAAAAACAGGAGGGGTGGGCGAAATCCGCCCCCCCCCTTCCACTGCGCGTGTTAAAAGTGAGCTATTTCCTTTGAGGGAGTCCCATCTTTTACCAGCACACCGATCCACATCATCATTAGCGAGCGGTCAGCTCCTTTCTTCAGAATGACCGTCACGGAAAGTTCTGCTTTTCGTCCAGATAGGCATCGACACCGTATTAGATTTTCTCATCTTTGGGAGGGGCAAAAAGATAGCCTTGCCCACACGAATTAGCTTTGGGGAGGGCAAATGCACATTTTGCCCTCCCCTGGATCCGCCACGGTTCAGTCGTCCCGGTAAATGCCGCAACTGCGCCATGACTGTACGCTAATCCTATTCCGTTTGTGATGCGAATAACCGGCCGTCGAGGAGTGAACCCGGGTGAGCCAAACAAGATCCGTTTGACGTAGAATAAAACGAATTACAGGGTGATTTTTTTAACTGTTAAAAATTAAACGTCAATGGTGGTCCCTAAATCGAAAAATCGCGTGCAAAAAAGCATTGCACGTGATAAATAAATCTGGGACATTTTGTATGGTGTTATCATTTGTCCCTTTTGACCGACGGCCTCGGCCCCACACTGAAAGAAAAAATGACACCCTGTACGGGGTATTGACGGTCATGTCAAAAATAACACCCGAGTGGGGTGTTTTGAGGGGAGTCGCTGAGCTATTATAAATGGGGTGTTTGGCGTACACCCCAGGAGGGTTTCGACGCATAGTGGGGAGTCGCAGCCGCTAAAGGGGGGTCAGCGCCGGCCCACATGGGGTTCCGTTAGACTGCAGGTGACACCCCTCAAATATCAGCCGAGCACCCCTTTTTGGTCCCTATAAACACCCGACAGGGAGTCAAACCCCCAAATGAGGGTGCATAATATGGCAGCTCGACTCCCCTGTTCTTCTAATATATTTCCCCATATTGTCCCAGATCCCCACGCGGGGAACCGTTTGCTTTCAGCTGGGAATCGCTCAGTGCAGCTCTACTCCCCATACTCCCGAAAAATTCCCGGCGAGGATTTAATGTCTTCGGATCTTGTTTGTTTGTTTGTTTTGCTGGGTTAGGCCCTTTCGGTCGACAAGACCATTGCAGAGCCGGAAGGATGATAGGATTTAGGGGGAGACATTGGTCTGGGCAGGCACCCTACTGAGTCGCCGGGGCTGAACCCGTCCAGAGGACAGGCCACCCAGCCCCAAGGCACTCACTGCACCCGGCTACGGGGTGCGCTCCCTCAGGAGCAGCGGTGCCGCTCCAAGGGAGCAGCCCGCATGAGATAAAGTTGCCTGTCCAGCCCGGAGGGGGGTTGCGGCGTGGAGGAGAAGGATTTCAGTATCCTGAGGATAGAAGCATGGAAAGGTGTCGGAACGAGAATCTCAGACTATATTTATAACCGGGTGAGAGGAGTTACTCTTTCCGTTCGCGGCCTTGCGGCGCCCTGTAGTGTGCACGACCAACGTATGACACGGTAACTTTGTTAACCAAGAACTTTTGTAGGTTAGAACAGATTTTTTGCGTATATCTCAACTTCTAGACGTCCAATCGGCTCAGGCAAAACACCACGCGAATTCAAATTTTTTCGCCAACCATATATATCATTTCCATGCGTAGCGATAGCGAGCAAAGATTCCCTAACGCCCGCGAGGGCACTTTCCATTTTTTTATTTTTTCCCAAGGGGGCCCCCTGGGCACGTCGCCGCCAGCCATACCGCATTTGCGGTATTTGCGGTATGGGCGGTACGCCCCTGACTGAGGGTCGCAGTGACACTTTGGAATGCAACACGGGGTGTCACTCCAGGATAATGACACCCCAGAGGGGTTTCAACGGGGGTGTCTCAGCGACACTCCAATTTTTTGGCCTGCAATTTTTGGGGAGTTCGCTAGCCGAACCTCTCCCAAGGGGGTCATGTACATTTTTGGGGCGTCAAAAGGTAATGGGGCTCCCGTGTCGGGTGTCACAACACCCATGACATCCTAAAATCATGAAAACGGAGCCTAATTTAGGAGTATTTTGGAGTATGGGGTGTCAGATTGTAAGAAATGGGGTTTCCCGATTTTTTTTCAGTGGCAATGGAGCCTGAAAATGTCCCACCAATCGGGCACGCATGGTCCACCGCCGTTCAGTAAGGAACGACACAAAACGATGATTTTGATGCATTGAGGCAGTTCGAAGCATACGATGATCAAGGAGATACCTCAGAAAGACGTTAAATAACGCATGAATAACCTTGTAGTCATAAATAACCTTCAAACGGTCCATCTGGCGTATGAGCAGCTTTTGAAGAATCAGTCTTCAGGGAGAAAGAAAAACAGCGAATCAGACACCATCAGGGCCGCCAGTATCAAAATCCTCGACCTGCCCTCCCTAAACTTCTAGTTTTTGGACCCAGCTATGGCAGATATAACAAGAAAACAGTGGAAATATCTGGCAGAGCTGAAAATGGGCGATAGGAGCCTTTTCAGTCCGCCTAATGAGTATGGGAGTCCATGGTGCTGTTTAACACGTGCTCAGGCGGGCTGAGTCGTGTCGGTGAGAGAGGGGGTAACTTCAAGCACAAGTAAAATACACGATGGACGTTCCTTCGCATCGTGTCTGCATGAAATCAAAATGTCCCAGAATGCTCGTCATCCTGGCATATAATTTTGCAAGATATATTTGCATTTTAACCTCACTAGACCTCATTACTTTTTAACAAGTAAAAAAAATCACCCTGTAGTCTCATGTAACCGGTGCCATAGATACGTTTTTGGGGAGCTGATGCGCATTACCGTAGTACGTATTTGGAACGGATCGCTCATGTAACCCCGGTATATAATGTGGAAGGCGCATCGGCCGCCAGATGGTGTCCAACGGTGCCGCCATGTTGCGCAGACCAGAAAGCGGCCGCCGCCTGTGTTGGGGAATAGGGAATTCGGGACCTCGACTTACGTTTGTGGCCGCTGCATCTGTTACGTTCAAGTTATGCCGACACGGAACCCGGCATCTTACGCAGAATTGAGTGGAGAACAAGACGAAATCCTAAAATATCCTCAGATACAAGGAACTAACACGTTAAACCATTATAAGTCAATGGGGAAATATGAAAATTGCTATTTGGCGCCGGGAATGATCTGAAACTACCTTAAGCATATAGAATGATGATTTCATGCACTTCTTGCAAGGTTTGATACTTCACATTTGCATTGTTGCCTTTGCGTGACGTCATTTGTGACGTCACAAGGGTCACAATTTTTCTTCAATAACTCCCGATCAAATTGAGCTAGCGAATCGGGAAAGCCACAAATGGACTCAGAAAGACCTGCCGAATCGAATGATAGGCAACATGACCTTACTCGACCAGCTTCGTGACCTGAGAGCTCTGACCTGACCTTATCACGAGGTAAATGCCTTAACCCTCGCCCGCACATGGGGGGGGGGTGGTTGCTACCCCCCCCCCCCCAGGCAGTCTTTCTGCTCTGCACTCAACATTTTTAAAGCTAGAAGGCTGATTTTTCGTATAGCTGCTCGTCTATCCTTTCTTGATGTCCACTGAAAATTTCAAGTTTCTGTGATTTTTGGTTTCGGAGATATGACCTTGTTTTTCAGGTCATGTCATGATCCAAATGGCCAATTCTCAACATCTTGCGTTTGCCATGGGCCTTGTGAGCTTTTGACACCCTGATTTCGGCCTTTTTTGCCAGTCTTTCCTCCCACCTATCATGGAACATGTTGTTCGACGATGTACAGGGGTCAAGGTCAGGGTCAAGGTCAACCTAGGTCATCTAAGATAATTGCGTTTTAGGCAAGCTGAATTTACTTTTTGTGAAGTTTTTTTGACTGCATTTTTGGTAAAAGCTTCTCAGATCATGATTTCATGTGATATGGACCCAAAAACAATCGGTGCACACATCAGTATACACACAGACACACACAGACATACAAACACATATAATTGACCTTGACCTAACTTGACTTGAAATGACCTCAGCAGCAAAATTCTGGTCGGATAGTGTGACAAAGAGGTTCTAGCTGGCTTGGCACCAGAAAACAGCATCGTCATCGGTATTTGATAAGCAGCGCACTTGATATCCAACGGTGACCCAAAACAGCAACATTTTTTAGTTTGACCTGACCTGGAAGGTCAATGACTGACCTGAGAAGGTAAAACTAGGTATCTTTGGATTCGTCTCTTCCCAAAGATAGATAGATAGATAGATGTATTCGAACAAGATCCATTATAAAACAATGGCTTTTCACTAGTTCACGTAAGCGAATTAAAACTTTGTGGACACGGCGAAACAGACATACCAGCTGGCAGCTACAATCACGCACATGTTGAAGTCAGGTATACCCTACTGCGACCTAACAGCGCGTCTGACCGCAGAACGGAACCCGCACGTTCCGGGCTCCACACCGACACTGTTCAGTAGCCCTACTCCTCGGTAGCACAGCCATCTCCTCCCTGCCTCAGTTCGGATAGTCGGAAGCGTGTACAGGCTGGCCTGCCTCGTGTTATGGCTGTGGCGCTGATCAGCCCGCAGACCAATAGTCGCCATGATGCTTTCAGGCTGCCCTGAAACTAAAACCCGCTCGACCGCACACACAGTGTGATATATCACTGATATCTCACAAGCTGTTCAGCAGTGAGCCACTGCAGTTGTTCCAGGGACTGAGATACATGGTCAAATCTCCTCTTGCCCTTCACTACTCGAACGCAGAAGTTGACAAGTTTTTGTACACGTCGAAGCTGCGTCATGCCACACGAACCATACACTGACAAACAATACCGTAACACGGAAAGGACAAGTGCCTCGACAATGCATTTCAGTGTCACTCTTGGGATCACGTGACGTGCATGAGTCAGAGCAATAAGAATGCCCGTGCACTTTCTAATTACATTGTCGATGTGCGTTTCATAGTTGAGATGGCGGTCAACGTAAACACCCAGGTTCTTGGCGGCTCGCGACTCAGCAACAACAGTGCCACAAAAGTGAAGGGAGACTAAGGGCAGGTCGCGCAGCATCGCTGGCGTACCTAATACGACCATTTGTGTCTTAGCTGTGTTAAGCATCATGCCGTTAGCACAAAACCACTGATACATACGGTGTAAGGCGTTCTCCATACAGGCCACCATTCGCTGCACGTCACGTTTCTTTCCGCTGACCAACAGCTGACCAAAGAATCTTTTTGGTCTTTACTGCTAAGCTCTATCTCCAACAGGAACGAAATGGCGCGGGGGGGGGGTGGCAACCACCCCCCCCCCCCATGTGCGTTCTAGGATGGGAAAATGGCATGTGCGGGCGAGGGTTAAATTGACCTAACCCAAACAACAAGTATATCACTCGATGCGCCTGAGCTAGCCTAACACGATGATGCCAAAATCGCGGCTCTACAGCCATTTTTGGCGAAGTTATTTGCCAAAAACCGAACCCGTGCCTTAGGTCACATGACCTGACCTCAGAGGTCACCGGTTGACCTGAGACCTTTAAAGCGGATTCCTACCAGTCACTCTGCATTGTACTTTGCCGCATACGACCACTTTACGGCTAAATTCTAGTTTAATTAGCGGCGCATTAGCGAGGTGGGTTCAATCAACCCTCTCGGCCGGGGCAAATGTAGGTCCGGTGAGTGATTTGAGGAATTCTGAAGATACGATCGTGTTCCCCACTCAATTCTGCGTAAGATGCCGGGTTCCGTATCTACGTAACTTGCACGTAACGGATACGGCGGCCGCGAACGTAAATCGAGGTCCCGAATTCCCTATTCCTTAACACAGGCGGCAGCCGGTTCCTGGTCTGCGCAATATGGCCGCCACCGTTAGACACTACGGCCAATAGGGTTGAAGCGGCAGTGCTCCCCTGTGGTGCCTGCCCAGACCAATTACCGGGGTTACATGAGCGATCCGTTCCAAATACGCACTACGCTAATGCGCATCAGTTCCCCACAAACGTATCTACGGCACCGGTTACATGAGACTAATTCGTTTTATCTACGTCAAACGGATCTTGTTTGGCTCACCCGGGCTGACTCCTCGACGGCCGGTAATTCGCATCACAAACGGAATAGGATTAGCGTACAGTCATGGCGCAGTTGCGGCATTTACCGGGACGACCGAACTAAATTTTAATTATTGAACGATATAACATCATTTGATATGCTCAAAAACATTAAAAGTAAACATGAAATCAAAAATTGAAAACAAAGTTTTCGTGTTTTAAATCACTGAGCACTGATTAGCCATGCAGCGACAGCAGGGTGGTCAGAATAAATTTATCCATCAAAATGTTTCATTCATTTTATTTTTGCTATTTACCAAATTCACCTTCAAAGACTAAACCAAAATATCAACAATTTTTTTTTGCTATTTTCTACAAAGCATTCAATTAAAAAAAATGCTTATTATTTTGCATTTTGACGCTTCCATTCAGCAAAGAATAGTTCTTGTGAAATACGTCCAGTTCCGGTCCGAGTCGTGCACCTCGGCTACATGAGCGATCCGTTCCAAATACGTACTACGCTAATTCGCATCCCCTAGAACTTATTCACGGCACCGACTACATGAGCAAATTCGTTTTAGTGACGTCAAACGGATCTAGTTTGGCTCTCGGCCCGATGCGCATTACAAACGGAATAGCATACAAATGTGGCGCATTTCCGTAGCAATAGAGGTGACTGAATTGATTATTTAATATGTTATGTCTTTTTTTGCATTTCATCTGCTCATAACATTCTAAGTTAACTAGATAAAAAAGTTGAAAATAAAGTTGTATTGCTTTGACTTATTGCTCACTTGCCTCTCTCGATTCGTCTGTAGTGCTGTCAGAAAAATGTTTCCACTGAAAGTTCTTAGGTATTTTCTTCTTTTGTTTTCATCATATTTATTTTGAAAACTTGACAAAATACCTAAATATTTTTTAACTTTTGATTTCAAAAGCAACAAATGACAAAATACCTTGTATTTTTTATTTTAAGGCTTCTTTTGGGGAAGTAATAGTTCCTGTAATACGTATCTTGGTCCTATTCGCTCCTTGTTGCGATTCAAAATTAAAGAACGTATGAATACACCAGGCGGATGTATTTTTTGTCAACAAACCCAGACAAACAAGATAACCACTTGCCAAAAACACCGGCTATTGAGGGACTCGATATAAACAGCGACCAATCGCAACTGGCGTAAATATATACTAGTAAATCTCGAGAGACGCTCCAGGAACCCCAAGAAAATACCGCCCTTGAATAGGCTGACAGCCGTGTGGAATAGCGACCTTTCCAAGGCACGCTCAAATGTTATGAACAGCTCCGTGAATATGCTCGCCGAACAGGCCGCTCAGACTAGTAAGGCTTACATATTCACGGCGCTCTGATATCGGTGGTTGGGGCCAAAAAGCGAATGAGGAACGAGCCGGACAGACTCAGTCCCAGATTTAGATCCTCGAATGTATATGCGTCGCCGAGTAAGCCGACAGCAAGCCTCTCAGACGAGTCTGCCGACGTCCCCAGCAAACGCATATAACATTCGAGGTCCCAACGCACCAGCCGCGACAACAGACATTGCCCGACTGCCCTCCGCCGGCGCGCCCTCACCCGACCTCACCTCACAATCACGTGGTCAGCAGCCGACCAATCACTTCACGAGTCCGCGCCGCACAGCCCCGCTCCAGCGAGAGATGCTGTGCCGCAATACAGCGGCCGCGCGTCGGCCGAGGAGAAATACGGGCGGCCGAGCCGACACAAGCGGGCGAAAAGATGATAACTAAATTTACTGAGTTCTAACATACTCCCCACCAAAATGGGGCTTGCCCCATTTTCATAACTAAAGTCCACTTCTCGCATCACCGGCGCACCACTCTCGTGACTGTCCCGCGCAGACCGCCGTCATAGAACTGGAGGTCGCCGGCCGTGGCCGCATCTGTGTCAACGCTCAGCTGGAAGCCATCGGCGGCGGCGGCGGGCGCCCCCACCTCAGCGTCCTCCCCGTTGTCATCGTCGAAGTGCCTGCCGATGATGAGGACGGCTCTTCCTCGTACGTCTGCAGCGACTCGATGCGGTCCAGGCCGCCGCACTCATCCACCTGGAGAGCCACGGTGCCCTCCCGGTCCACCCGCTCGGCGCACCTCAGCACGTTCGACGGCGCGTCCAGGAAGACCATGATGAGGCTGGCGTCCCCGGCGGCCAGCAGGTCACAGCGAGGCTTGGCGGCGCCCAGTCGGCACAGCTCCGCCATCCGCTCCTGGGAGCCGCCCGACGTCAGGTTCAGGATCACCATCACCCGGACGGCCTCCCGCTGCGACCGGTGGTTGTCCTTCTGAAGCATCTCCAGGACGTCAACGATGACACTAAAAAGACAAGAAAGATTCGTGAGTAGCGAGAACAGCAGATCGCATAATCCAGCGGCAACATGGCGCTGCCAAGCTGCCACGCACTCAGCCGACAGACTGAGCTTGTCATCCTTCTACCGCCTAGATTGCCTTTCTGCGACCAAATAACATAAACACTTAACTAAGCTTATCCTACAGTTAACCTACTATGCTTCTCAGACCCCACGAATCACTGCCAAAAGCCTCCCCACCATGGGACAGCCTCGGGGATGAACCTCACTGGGGCGCGCTGCGGTGGGTTCACCCTCGACGGCGCCACCGATGCCACCGCCAGATCCCGCCGGGGTGCTTCCTCTGCACCGACGGGATGGGTCGGGGGCCGACGATCGAGGGCGCCTCACGGCACCACGACGGCCGGGAGCGGCGGCCATATGTCGGCCTCTCGTCAGAGCCCCAAATCTGGGGCGGCTCGTGGAGCTTCTCACTCCACATCAGTTGTGAGTTGGAGCGAGAGTCGTTCAGCTCGGTATCACCGATGCCAGTTGGGCTCGCGTCCAGGTCGGCAGCATCGTGCCGACTTGGAACGCACTGGCTCATGTGGGGACCATCACTGTCTCCACCTTTCAGCCCATAGTCAAAACTAGTATCGATGGCTCTCAGCCCATCAGCCCCCAACTGATCCTGTAGGACGACCTGATGCACGTCATCAGCCGCTACGAGGACGTCAACCTCACCGCCCCGGAAATCATCAGCCGTCTGGATCTCAGACGGCAACCGAGGCGGCTGAGCAGTTGGGGGTGGTGAGCACAGCACGTCTGTGCTCCTCATGTCAAGTTTGGAGGCGTGAGATTCTCCAACAAGGGGACCGCTTGTCGGTTTCCGACCACTGGGACCTGCAGCCACAACAGCAGAGGTCTGCAAGAAGCTCTTTTCTGTAGAGCTGACATTGTATCGGCGACGGCTGGGCAGCTCAACACCGTGCGTCTGAGCCTCTGCACAATTAGTGTCCGAAGCAGAAGGCCCGGTGGGCGAAAGTGGCTCAGCCTCAGGCCTCAACTCGGAGGCTGAAGAGGACGAGCGCTGTGCCCAAAGCTCTGCATCATGCAGCAGCGAGTGATGCTGGCGGCCACACTCAGCACACAGGCTGCCCAAACACTCTCTGGCCATGTGCTCAGCGTCGAGGCATCTGAAGCACACTCTCCAGGATTGGACGAGCTTCCAGCGATCCTCCACTGTCATTTCAAGGAAGCTCTGACAGTGGTCGAGCTTATGGTGACCCTGCCTACACGCGCACTCATTATACGACCTTGATGGCGGCCGTGACGGAGCTTTGTGCGTTTTGTGCAAATCACGCTGGGCATTCAAGTTGGTGGTCACCGAGAGGGTCGCTGGTGGAGCAACAGAGGGTCGATGGTGCACCACACCCTTGGCGGACTCCCTGATCCGAATTTCCTGGTGGAGAAAATTCAGAAAATCCTCAAATCTGCCAGTCGCTCGCCTGGCCCACTCCAGGCACCAGTCTTCGGGGATCTTGCCCTTTGTCATGGGCAGCAGCAGGCTGGACAGGCTCTCTGAAGAGACTCCAAGCGTGCAGAGAGCTCTCGTGTGAGCGGACAAGTGATCAATGAATGATCGCATGGCTTTCAAGTCCCCCTGTCGAACTGAGGGTATGTTGAGCAGCTCCCTCAGAAGAGTCTCTCTTCGCACATCCTCGAGGTCAAATCGCTCTTTGAGAGCCGACACTGCCTGAACATAGCCATCACCCGTGACTGGAATGCCCTGGATGGCCCTCAATGCCTCTCCGGCAAGGTGCGACTTGAGGACCACGAATTTCTGAACGTTTGCGTAGCCATGGTTGTCGTGCACAGAAATCATAAACAGTTCCCAGAACTCGGGCCATCTCATCACATCACCATCGAATGTGGGAATCGCCACGGTTAGTGATGATTTCAAATCGGCGCTACCAGCTGCCTTCATCGACTCTGTCCTGAACTGGACCTCCTCTGCCTTCTCGAGGCGAGCCAAGAGGCGAGAACCGAGGAAAGCTTCATCCTCCAGAGTCTGAACATGATTTGTCTCATCTGCTTGACCCTGTTTGTCCAGCTGGACCTGAACAGCCTGTAGTTCAGCATGGATCTTCTCCACATGATGGAGTTTGAGGGCAAGCTGGTCCTGATCTAGGGAGGCCCGATCTCCTTCCCGGTATGATCGGAGATCGTTGCACGCTTTAGTAGCCTTTGTGCGCAGACGCGACCTAGCAGCCAGTAGCTCCTCCATGTTTGAGTGAAATGGGAACTAAATCAAAGTACAAAGTGGACTGTATGTTCAAAAACAAACTATCAATTTACCCAGTGGACTTAACAAAATTTAACAAAATTTAATACCGGTAGCCTTGGGGACTGTGTCCTCCACTGAATAAATGATCCGGCCCCGGTGGACTATGTTGCGATTCAAAATTAAAGAACGTATGAATACACCAGGCGGATGTATTTTTTGTCAACAAACCCAGACAAACAAGATAACCACTTGCCAAAAACACCGGCTATTGAGGGACTCGATATAAACAGCGACCAATCGCAACTGGCGTAAATATATACTAGTAAATCTCGAGAGACGCTCGAGGAACCCCAAGAAAATACCGCCCTTGAATAGGCTGACAGCCGTGTGGAATAGCGACCTTTCCAAGGCACGCTCAAATGTTATGAACAGCTCCGTGAATATGCTCGCCGAACAGGCCGCTCAGACTAGTAAGGCTTACATATTCACGGCGCTCTGATATCGGTGGTTGGGGCCAAAAAGCGAATGAGGAACGAGCCGGACAGACTCAGTCCCAGATTTAGATCCTCGAATGTATATGCGTCGCCGAGTAAGCCGACAGCAAGCCTCTCAGACGAGTCTGCCGACGTCCCCAGCAAACGCATATAACATTCGAGGTCCCAACGCACCAGCCGCGACAACAGACATTGCCCGACTGCCCTCCGCCGGCGCGCCCTCACCCGACCTCACCTCACAATCACGTGGTCAGCAGCCGACCAATCACTTCACGAGTCCGCGCCGCACAGCCCCGCTCCAGCGAGAGATGCTGTGCCGCAATACAGCGGCCGCGCGTCGGCCGAGGAGAAATACGGGCGGCCGAGCCGACACAAGCGGGCGAAAAGATGATAACTAAATTTACTGAGTTCTAACACTCCTAAGCCTGTTTCTCAGCGGATTTTGTTCGGACCGCCGATTCGTATTAGCAGGTGGATACATAAGTCGGTAGTACGTTCCTGATTCGCATTAGCGATGAATCCGATCGTGATACGTATTTGCTTTACTCATGTAACCGCGTTTCGGATCGCCGATTCGTACTAGCAGGTGGCTACATGAGTCGGTAATGCGTTCCTAATTCGCATTAGCGGCTAAATACGTTTTTACTGTGCTCATGTAACCCCGATAAATGTCTCCCCCTATATCATATCATCCTCCCGGCTCTGAAATGGTCTCCTTGGACCGAAAGGGCCTAACCCAACAAAACCAAAACAAAACAAAGGCTGTAAATTTATCCCGGCTGCCTGGACAAGTGACAACTGTATAGTATAGTTAGTAGTCCTCCAATTTGGGGGCATCGTCACTTGGTGCTCTGATTGAGCCGTCCACGTGACGTGTTCACCCTTCGGCTGTGAAGTGGCCGACCGGGCGCAACTCCAGCTCGTGTATGGGTTGGCGGCCTCGTATGGGTCGGCCGGCCGCGTGCTCAGCCGTGACCGCACCCGAGCGCCCGATTCCACTCGGGGCCCGGCTTTGGCAGTCAGCGTGTCCAGCCAAAGCCAAAGCCCCTTCAACTGCGCCCCGGCAACAAACTAGTCACCATGTGTTTCCTTCTTTCACTTGCGATTTGTGTTAAATTTGGTAACACATTCACAGTGAGTAACACATTGAGTAACACAACATTGAGTAGCACATTTACCTTGTATTCTGCAAATGTATTCACACAAGCCTTATGTGTTGAAAACACAATGATATTGTGTTTTAGGACACAACACGACTGGGTTAACACATTTGTAAATTGACACGTTTGCGACGGGTCTAAAATGCATGATGCAGGGTACACAAGAAAGCCTATTTAACACACTCTGCTTGTGCGTTTTTAGTCGTTTTTTGTGTCATTTTGTTTTCGGTGTGGCAGCTATCACGCCAGGAAGCTGCATATCGTATGTTCCGTGGCGGTTTATGGCATTAAAGTCGATAATGCGGCTGAATCGCACTATGAAACACCCTTATTGGCTGCCAGAACCACGAAAGTTAGTGCATCACCAATGGAAAACGTGACAAGTTATCCATTAATTGGCCCTGGATTTCGATAAATAACATGTTGATGATCATATAAGCACACATTCACATTATCATTTATCTCAAGGCTGCCCTTCAGGCGGCCCTAAACTATGGCAATTTCCCCTATCTTCAACATGTAAATGCCCTCGGGCGTCCTCGTGGTGACGTAGGCATGGGAGTGCCAGGTTGGTAGGAACTAGACTTCGACGCCCCCTGTGTCTCCCTGAGTTTCACTGGCGAAGGACATCCATCACCCGGTTGTGCTTTGCTCTTGCGGGGCCGGCCAGGCCAAGATTCTTACAGATAAGGTTGAGACACTAGTCACGTGATCCTTTTTCCTGCTTTTCCCAACCCTCCTCACGATTTTCATAAGCCTTGATTTATTCTTGAAACTCTTTGCACAGAGGCGTTTTTAGTTAATTTATTTACAAAAACTAGTTTTATGATATTTGAAATTAACAAACACATTTTTACTCGCAATATCAAACAAAAGTTGAATTTATTCGCATTTCATTAAGTCAATCAGCTGGCAACCATCCGACCCATCATCCTTGATGTAGTCGAACTTGGCGCACTCGGATAGTGTTCGAAATTTGTGACGCTTGCGGTCACGCTTTTGAACACAGTCTTTATGCGTCAGTTTGTGTGACGCGTCATATCTGAAACATATTTCGTGAGGCTCCAAAACCATTCAATTCATCTCTTTCAAAAGAAGTGTTTTGTAACATTTTCGATATCTTTTTAGGCTTAAAGGGACTATCCCACCTTTAACATGGGGTTTGAGTTGAGATAGCCAAGTTTGCGGCGAGGTTCAGAAACCACTATCTATCTAGGTTGCAACCCCCGCGGCCTCTTGGTGTTGAAGAAATTCGTTCCCTTCATTTGAAAATGGGCCTTGTACAAGGCCCTATCTTCAACATAGAGCGACCGTTAGTGTGACGTCACCTCGTTTAGTCATTCTGATTTAAATGGGTTTGTTCGTTGAAAAATCGCTTAAAACTTGGTCTGAACTTTGTTGTGATGCCTACAGAGCAAAAAGAATCAGCTTTATGACAGTAATGTGGCCTGGGGAAGGAGGTAATTTTGGGCTGTGACGTCACCTATTTGAAAGTTTGTGTTTGGAATATGGGAAGCCTAAGATGTTTAATGAAAAATAAATGCCAGAACCGTGTTCCTGGTCATCCAATCTATAAAGTCGGGCACAATTTAACTGGTTTTAACAACATTTTAGAAGGTGGGATTAGTCCCTTTAATTGCTAGCTACATTCATCGTATCTTGCGTGAGGATAGTCATCACTCGGGGACCAGTCGTTGAAAGCAAGGAAAAACGACGAGGAGAAGGTTTTGTAAAAAGTCGCAGCGATTGCATTGAGCATTAAATGACGAAAATATTTTTACCCCCCACCGCCTCAGGCGATCACGAGCCGTCACCCACCTGGGCCGGGCCGGGTCGTAGGCAGCCACGGATGCAGCTTTCTCCGGTGCCTAGACAGTTGCGATTTTGATATCGCTTTTTGGCAGTAGCCACAGCGAACCGCGCTGGGCCACATTGCTTTGCAAGCTCACAAACTCGCGATGAAAAACGCCAATCCGCAAACTCATTCATTATCATAATCATAATCACAATAAAAAGCAAAAAAAATCAAAAAAATGAAAAGATTAACGGTATATCGCCATTACCAGTAGCATGGATGAGATAATAATGGATTGGTGTCTTCGCAGTTTTTGGCGACATTGAGCTCAGGCCTGCCATCTAGCGGGAGAATTGTCGTAAGTTAGGAGCAAGCCGAGTGAACGCCGCTGATTAGCATTGTGACACACGGGAGTGTGGTGTAGTAGCAGGCTTGTTGTGCAATTTTTCAAAAGGTAATGTCTTTATATGTCAGTAAAAGCGAAGAAATTAATAGATTTATGTGCAGGGTCAGTAATAAGATAAGCAGTTCCATGTTATTTCCTCATTAAATCGTGAAACAGGGAGTTATTGGAGACTTCGCCAGCACGTGTCGTTTTCGGGTGGCTATCAAAGCATACAAAAGCGCAGCGTACAATCCTCAAAACATACAAAATCGCAACATACAACGCGCAAAACCTACAAAACAGGCAAGGTAGGGGACGCGTATATATCTTTCCCGAGCGAAAAAAAAACAAACATTCCAGTTTTTTGGCGCTTTTGTTTCAATTGTGGTTGTTTTGTTCGAAGGCTTATACAGGTGGTGTTTGCGCAAAATTTCTAACGGAAAATCACCGACTATTTAGTGTCGACAGCTGCATATTAACTTTTTGAACACGCCTCCATCACTGCTTGTTTATTGGCTGTCTGTGGTATTGGGCTGTGTTGCTGTATATACCGTGTGTTGCTGGGTGAGGCTCTCTCTATCGTCTGGAGGTTTCGAAAGATGCTCTCCAGAGATGGCGCTAGTAAATTTGGCTGACATGACGTCATGCTAAAAAGTGATGGATTTTGTGAGAGCAAATGTAATAAAAGTTGAAAATTTTGTACTTTTGCTTAATTAAGAAAAAATAAATATACAATTGTTCAAAACAGCGTTTTCCTCATTCATCCTTCATTGTTTTAAGAGGAATATAGACAATTTAAATATTTTTTCTTGACCGCAATTCGCACACGCACTAAATTAAAAGCTGGAGTTTTGTGCGTTCGTAAATTGTGATTTGAGAAAATAAATTGACAATTATCTTTTGCACTTTTGCTTTACAATCATTTTTCAATGCAGATGAATGCATAAATTATTCAAAAATAGGCATATCTTTGAAATATTATGATTTTCCACAAGCAAATTTTCCCAAAAACTTGAACTACTTACAACTGACGAACGCATCCAATAATCTGGATGTCTTAGGATGAGTTCGTCATTTTTTCCCAAGGAAATACGATACAGTTCAAGCTATTTTACCGATTTATTAGGGTACTTTTGCCAATGAATTAATAAATAAATGACAACAATTAATCTCATTATCAACCATACTCGGAAGCATTTTTTTCGCATAAGCGCGAACACATCCGCGCTTTCATGAAAAGTCACGCCTGTAGATGTCAGGACTGCTGCTTTATGTTTCGCAAGGTGGCGCAGCGCGCAGGGTGCCGACTACCGAGGCTGAGGTCTCCAGACTCTCCACCACGATTTAACTTGGAAATGGCCGATGGGGAAGGTCTCACCCAAAAACGGACGCCCTTTTACACAGCTGCATAAAGAGAATGAATTATTGGCATAGCTGACCACACGTCCCCTCCCCCTCTCCGCCCCAGCTCAATAGGAAATATCGCCTATTTTCCTTAGTCAGTTATATTCTGACTAATTTCTCACTCTTCCCAGTAAACCTTAACATGCATGATGCAGATGTCCACTGCGTAAGTCGTGTGCTTCCGTATGTGTGCCAACTATATAGTGTTGCCTACACTCTACAGTACAGCCTACTGCTTCCCCATTGTCGTTATAATTGGTGATTCTCAGGTCAAAAGTTACACAGTGGTCTCAGAGAACAATCGTTTCAACAAATTAACGATTCAAACCATTGCATTCTACTTATATTCCGGTCAGTTCTGCTACTAAACGATTCCGGCAAAACACTCTTTAGGTTATGTATTAGCGAACCACCACACAAAATTCGCCCAATCAATGGTCAGTTATTACTGCTGGGCTGAACCGTCATACGCTATATAGCCTATTGCAGTCAATATTTTCAGAACGATACTGACTGACGAAACACAACGTATTCGCGGATTCGCACATACGTTGGCACCCAGGTGGCCTGTCAGCAGCCGCACAAATCCGCACAGCGCAGCCGGGATTTGACATTGAGATGGTACACCGTAAAGCATGCCTTTCCACACAGGCACAAGCACAGGGACACAAATTCTCAAAATCCAAACTTATTCCAATACTGGTCAATTGCGAATAGGCATAAAGTTTTGAGGTTTTCTCATGTTCATTCTTCTTTCACTAACACACGCGGCAGACTGCAGCAGCTGCAGAACATCTCACAGAGCTGCGCTGGATGCAGTCATGAGCTGGGACACGGTTTGTGACCAATGACCGATCGGGGGTGCCAGCCTCCTCCCGGCACGCGATGCACTGGCCGCCGCGCAGTCGATGTCGGGGCACCGCCGGCATTCGCCGACAGGGTTCCATCCGATTCGGTGTATTGGTGGCAGCCCGAACAGTGACCCACGCGAAGCTGGCGGACGTCGATGGCCGATGAGCGATGCCCTTCCGCGACCGGCGGTGGCAGTCGGTCCCACATCAAGAACAGATACCAGTCATGCGGTCAGTCGGCGACGGCGCTGTCGCGAGCCGATCTGATGGTCGCGCGGTGGGCGTCGCCGACGTCCACCGGGACCGTCGACTGGGGGAGCGCGGCCGCCTCTTGGCCGCCGCCTCTGGTCGGCGAGCTCGTTGCGCTGTGGGACGGCATCCACTGCAAGTCGTTCACTGTGAAGCGGTCGTTTGACCGGACCTGGCAGGCGGGGAAAGGGGGCCTCAGATGAAGTAAAACCATCCCTCAGGCCAGCTTGAACTGGCTCTCCACCTCACCATGTTAGATAAGCGGACACCCTCGTGATCATCGCAGCGATGATTGCCAATTGGTGTGTCATTATGGGAGAGGATGCCAGCCTCCTTTGCAAGATAGTCTGCCTTTAATATAGTGCAGCCCGACCCATTGCCTGTGGCGCAGACTGGGCTTGATAATGCAGTGCAGGACACACCAAACGTAAGCGGCCATCTGTACCCCCTGTGCAGTAGGGCTGACTCAAGAGCCCAGAGTTGCCCTCCCCCCACCATTCTGTGCACGTGATAACTGGATGGGACATGCCATGGTCAGCATCTGTTCAAAAGCTGCCCTAAGCATGTAAAGCTCCACTGGCATGCTCAAGCATGGTCACAGTCAGTTCTCACTTCTCAGTTGAACCTCCAATGGAAACCTATCACAAAGTAGAGATCAGGGCGCCTCTCACACTGCAGCACACTCAACGACTGAGGCACCATCTCATTCTCATCACTTGCAGGTGGTTCTTGCCAGGAGCAATGCCAGCCACGCACATCAGGTGATAACAGCAGTGTACAACTGCAATCTACAAGCATCCATGTTCTTTCTGGTTTTCTCCTGTTGAGATCCACTGCCATGCATGAACTTGATGGGCTTTTGTTGAGCTCCTCCCATGTGCAGACAGGTTTCTGCTGAAACAAAGCAAAGCAAATGTGATTAATAATGGCCCTGTTTCACCATCCAGACACTGTGTGCACTGGTAGCTACGGCATACCATAGCATCACTCAAATGACGTTGCATGTGATCTCTTAGTTTATGATCAATCGCGTTTGGAACAGAGTGAGAGGTTCTGAAAAACCGTACCAAGAACAGAGGTTTGAGTTCAAATACTGCTAGCATGCTGCTGGTGCTGGTACCGCAGCGTGCTAGCGTTCTGGGATGCTGTCATAGCTTAGCGTCACAGTGAAGTTTGTTGACACTGCCATGGAAACCCAATGCTCTGACACACGCAGCGCACTGCAGTGCTGAGCACTGCAGTGCGTGCTCTGCCGTGAAACACCACCCATGAACGTTGGTTGCATGACCAGGATGGAGCAGTGTGGCAGACAGTGATTTTAATTTTAATTGCACTTCCTAGAGATTAAAATGTTGTTGGTGAAATTGCTATTCATTATTCCTATAACCATTGTCTAAATTTCACATTTCAAGACAGCATCAGCATTGACATGTTATATAAAATAAGGTTTAGACTTCAGGTGGTCCCGGGTTCAGCTTAAGTAAAACAAGGGCAAAAAATTGTCAAAAAAATATTTAAAAAAAATACCTGCCTTCATCAACACCTCATCTAATCTAACCTCATCCTCATCTAACAAGGCCCTAAAAGCAAAAACCGTTTGAATAACAATGTAATATTTTGCAACCGCTGCACCATTACTGTCACGTACGCTATCCCTAGATTGGTTGCTGGTAAGTAGTGGTTGTCGTCATCAACTCGTCATGCAGCAGCTGATTGGGATGGGCGGGGCCTATTTTTATCCAGGCGATAGAGAGAGCCCTGGGTGATTGTGATAATATTTTGATGATTAACCTTTTTATTCGGCGGTGGAGAATTCTGAAAATCCCAGGACCCAGGGGGTGCTACAAACCCCTAATTATCCACCCCTGTTTTTTATTTTAAGTTCCATCCAGTACCAGTATCAGTATGGGTGTTTTTGGCAATGGAAGGTAGGTGAAACATTTCATTATTGTAATTTTAATCTTTTGAGACCTGAATTTCAACATTCTCTTGAGAGCCTGAGAGCATTCATGCCAAGGTTTCTGAGTCTGTTTCATGATAAAGAGACAATATTTATAATGGAGTCAACTTGTGGGTCAAGTCAGCAGAACTTGATAAATGAGTATGACATCACCTCTACACCTGTCGCCTCCTGTATTGTAGTGATGGCAGGTTCAATGCTGAGTCTCAGAATAATAGCCAGCGAGCGTATACTGTTGTTTTGTATTTCTATGCCCGATCGGCCCTAATGTGTAATGTCTTGCATTTCTAAATATTGAACTGTAATGAATGAGACGCTGTAATGAGGTACTGTAATGAAAAGACTGCCTCAGACTGCAAGGTTTTATTTAACCAAATATGACTGCATGTCTGCTACAGAATGAAACACTGACAAACACTGACACTGACATCAGGCACTGACAAAGTGAATGCACAAGAACGATAAGGACTTCTGGACTTCAGAGCAAGAGATACACCCCACGCTCAGGAACGCCGCTGTCACCACATATAGCATACAGCACCCGGTCGTGCCCATCATTAGCCTACAAGCCCCACCAGATGCTAACCGGCCACGATTTTACCGCCCTCTACGAAAAGCAGTCATCTCACTTTGCAAGCGACCTCTACAACGATAGAGGAATCGACAACTGGCAATCCGACCTGATCGCGTCTCTCCGGTCTTACCACTTTGGCTGTGCAGTGGTGGTAAACGGTAATGGGCTTCCGCAATTACCATAAGCTCCAGGGAGGTGCCATCCCCACACCTCCCCTGCCGTCCTCTGCATCGCCATCGTTCATCACAAATGGCTATAACTAGGGTTACCCGCGTGCTCCGCAACGCGAAGAAGGGTTATGTTTGACCCGTGGGTATTGGGTTGGTCTGTGTCGATTTGGTTGGTATCCATTTCCTTCGATTGCTTTTTGACGGCCAAGCATTTTGTAATAAAAAAGATACATCGCATCGAGGTGCCCGTGTCGTATTACCATGCGTTCTACTTTAGGATGATTCGAAAACTGGCGTGAAGTCTTTTGAGGGCCATCGATGAATTTCGCTAAAAATGACGATGTAATGGTTTGGAACATTTACATTTTTAAGGATACTGTTGCTAATCATGCAAAAATGAAGAGTGAATATTGGACAGAATTGAATGCTCTATCCAATGGTACCATATTCAATTGCCAAAGGTATCAGGTTATGCAGCAAACCCCGTGTGATTAATAAAGTGGCACAAAATTGACAAACACCATTTTCTCCTGTGATTTGCACCACCTTGATTTGGATCAATCAGCTTTTCACAATTTTTATATGAGAGGCGGTACCTTTCTCTTGCAAATAGGAGTTGATTCAACTCGCTCCGTCTGACGGTCACCTGAAAATAATATAAATTCCCAAATCCGTCCAAAACGTCAATTTTCCAAATAAAAGTGCCCTCCCCGGTGCACGTGGCGCGTGCCATCCCCTGCACCGCACACCATTCGATAGCCCGTTCAATTCTGTACACGATGCTGTTTTCCCCGTGCCGGTCGGACCCCTGGTCACCAAGATATTGCACGGGAACTGGACCCGTGTCGGCCAAAATTAGCCGTTTTCGCCCGATTTCGCACGCCGATTTATACATGTAAAGTCTATGACGCGAATTTGCACTTTTTGAGCACGCGCCTCGCGCTCCCTATCAATCCGATCGAGCTGAGACCCCTCAAAGGCACGTCGCGCATCCTTGATCTATAAGTTGTGCAAATTTCAGCGCGCTAGGTGCAACGGTCTGGCCTGTAGTCCACGCAAAGCACCACCAAGTCGGGACCTCGGTAACGGACAGACGCACCCTCCTCAAATAGTAATATAGATTAGGATCTGAATGCCAAAATTCATCGGTAGGAAGTTGCTTTCAAGCACTGTCCGGCTCTCAAATGGGCGATAGCCACAACGCCCCCTGCAGTCGCACCAGTCTTAAAATTGATAGATCCACTCTACTGACAGGCACGGTGTATATTCAACCCAAAATGCACATAAATATCACAACAAAACAACCCCTATTCCCTGCGTGACCATGTGAGTAGCACTCCCCGCTAGCTGCGCTTCAGTTTATCCCCGACCCGCTCCCTGACCGCCTGGAGGAGGCGGGGCTCGCTGTACACCGCCGCGGCCACCACGGCGGCCCCACAGAGCGCGCCCACAGCCACATGGGCGGCGGCGGAGCTGGGGTACAGCCAGCTCTCGGAGCCGGCTGCGAGCAGGCCGGCGGTCACCAGCGCGGCAGCCACGGCGGCCGGCGGGCGGAGACCGAGCAGCGGCGGCACGGACACCGCCGGCTCCAGCGGCAGGCCGGCCACGAACCGGTAACTGGCGACACACGGGGCGGGGACAGGGTGAGAGAGGTACGGGACACTGTATCGGGCATCAGCGACACACGGGGTGGGGACAGGGTGAAAGGGGTACGGGACACTGCATCAAGCGCCAGCAACACACTGGACGGGGCGAGCGGGCAGCAGCAGCAGAAAATGGGACGAAGACATGATGGTTGAGAGTGGCACGGGACACTGTATCGGGAACCAGCAGCATACGGGGAGGGGACGGGATGATAATTGAGAGGGGTACAGGACACTATTGGGGACAGCAGACATTCGTATCAGTCGATAGACGGGTGAAGTAACGAGATCCAAGTATATCGAGATCGGCGAATAAAGCGTGATATTGACTATCCATGACAGATTGGATAATGATGTAAATAATTAGACCAATTAGGACAAATCAAATCTATTCAAAAACACAAAAACTCACCAAACGTATATCCTGGTCAGCATATTGACGCAGTTGGCGAGGATAAATCCAACCCCGCCGAATAGCCTAGTAAAGATCCCTGTCGAGATGACGAATATCACAGATAGCAGCACCATCTTCCGGTTATACCTGAAACACCGGAAAACGCCACAACACCTGTCAAAGCGCCCGATAGTAACGTTCCTAGCTTCACTTTATCGACACGACTGGCCAGCCTTTCCACTTCGCCTTTAGCCGCAAAAGGCAGTCTAACAACAAAAACCAACATGAGAACGTCATTTCCTAATCCGCTCAGCCTCTACCGACTAATTTACCTCACTCCTTACTAAGCCACCGACCATTTCCCGACTGCTTTCCATAAACCCTCCACGGCACTTACCCATTGATCTGTTCCTGGCGCATCACCGCGAACGTGTAGCACTCCAGCACTCCGTTCACCGCCAGTAGGAGCACGTAGGCGCACTGGGCGCGCAGCAGACTGACGGCCGGACCGGCGGTCAGCAGGGCGCCTCCGTACAGCCGCAGCAGCAGGTGGGAGTAGCTCCAGCCGAACGTGACGGCAACCAGACCGAGCAGGCTCATGGCGCGCAGCAGGTCGTGCAGAACCCGGCCCGCCGCGGCAGACACCGGCTGCAGGGAGAGGGGGTAGGGTCAGACTCATAGCGCGGAGTAGGTCGTGTAGCACCCGGCCCGCCACCGCAGACACCGGCTGGAGGGGGAGGGAGCTGTCAGGCACCGGCTGGAGGAGAGGTGCCAAACTGTCCCCTTCCAGTGACTGGCGAGAAGGGGAGAGATGGCCAGAAGGATAGAAGCTGGGCAACAAAACAAACCGAATGACAAAAAAGACACCAAGATGAAGATCACAACGACTGGCAGTAAGGACTTATAGCGGAGATGAAGAGTAGCTACGAGTATAATTGGCTAATATCAGAGGAGTGTGTGCTTACAGCTTTTTCGGCGCCTCACCGGGCATCGACACACTGTGGTCAACGTTACTGATATTTTCACCAAATGCCACTACTCCTCAGTAAAAAAAAAATAACACAAAAAACTAACATCAAACACCTCCTACCACACAATCAGCCACGTTGCCACCTACCTTTCCCCGTTCCACTGTGCGCGAGAAGTAGACGTAGGCGTTCTCCTCGACTGGCTGAAAGAGGAAGCGAGCCGCCAGGCTGCCCAGGTTGGCCACCACGTCGTACAGGCCCTGCTCGGAGAAGTCGAGCAGGTGGAAGGCGGTCATCAGGTAGCGCTCGCCCTCCGTCAGCAACTGCTTCAGCAGGCCTTGTTTGAAGAAGCTCCAGGTGAGGGCCAGCTGGTCACGGTCCAGCGCCGGCTGACGAGGAGGGGAGGAGAGGCATTACTGATCAGTGAAGAGAGATGGCAGCAAGGGTCACATCGCCACCGTCGCGACAGGAAATGTTAGAGGCAGACGCGGTTGCTGGGAAAACGTGGCAGCACAACTTTGGCTCTATTTCTAAGGATACTCGATCCAGCGCTGCCGTGAGCTGTCTGTAACACAGGTAGGTCTTAATACCGTTTGACTGCAACCTAAGAGGCCTTAGACCTAAAGTTCTAGCTAAATGAAACGAAGAATGCGACGACTTGGCCAAAAGAAACCACTATGACCGCGAAAACGCTTGACTACATTTGAAACCCCGCCCCTTTACAAATAGTTCACTGGCCTCACCTGTCCCGGCACCAGTCTGGGTCCCAGCTCGCTCGCCGACTTCACCGGTAGACAGTTATCCGGTGAGCGGACGTGCCAGAGCAGCAGCAGGGTGCCGTAATAGATGACCACGAGGAGAGCGGAGCTGACCGCGTGGCCCACACAGTAGGCCCAGATGGCGTGGGACGGGTACAGGGCGATCAGTCAGGCTTTGAGCGCCACCCGACTGCACAGACTGACCATGTCGGCTACCACCTTGGGAGAGAGGGAGAGCGGGTGGGTGAGAGAGTGGTGAGAGGAGATGGGGAGGGGCGAGAAGACGATAAGAGAGTCAGAGATAATCCACATATGCCAGCAAGGTAGGGAGAATACAGTACTTCAACGCGGTGTGAACGATCGACGATACGCAAACGACTGTCACAGCAGGCGATTTGAGCTTCGGATATAATTTCACTGATATAGCAGAGTCATCGGGGAACCGAAGCGCCTAAAATATTTTCCCCTGACACCCTGTTCCTCTCCTCTGCGTCACCCCACCGCCGTCATTCACCTTCAATTTGACAAAGAGCATGGCCTGCGCCAGGATGACCAGCGGCTGGGCGGCCGTCTCCAGTACGACCATGGCCGCGGTGACCCACACGCCCAGACGGTACTCTGAGGTCACCTCGGGCGCCGGCTGGCTGAGCGCGTGCAGCCAGAGGCCGGCCAGCGCCGCCGACACCGCCGCTGACACGGGCCTAGCCAGAGTAGCCATAGTAGCTAGCCTCATGACTCTTGGACTATGAAAGGCAAACGAGTCTGTGTGTATAGTTATGAACGCGGCTTCGTGCGGGTTACACCAAGTACGTGCGTGTTCGGCGTTCGCGTTGTGCATTTTCGTATCCGTAAGTGTGTGCGTTTTCTTGTATAGGTATTTCTTGTGTTATCTTCAACCAGCTCGGACTCGGAGTGTAATCGCCACGCCGATTGTGGATTGCTCTTGATCGTCAATACATACATACATACATACATACATACACGCTAACAGGGGAGCGGGGCGTCAGTCAGAGGCAATTACAACACTGCTCTTTTGTAATACACTCAATTCACTGGCAATAAAACATTACATACTTATGTGCCTATGACGATCCCCACATCTGAAGAAATAAACGTCATTTATCGAGGCAATGACCTTTTAAAACCACTACTACTCAACAGAACTGTGCCGATTAGCTGCTACCCATTGACTGCCTCCACAGTCCACATTCCACAACAACACCTGTTTTTGAAGTAGGTACACTCGGGGGCAGATTGATGTTCCACGACTCCCTACCCATCGAGCTCCCATGGCTCAGCACTGGCTGCTGCCAGTGGCAGCACTAGCAGCACTGGCACTGGCATGCAGTGCTGAGCAGTGCTGAGGGCAGGCAACACTGACATCAGCCAGTGCTGAGCCATGGGATCGCCCGATGGGTAGGGAGTGGTGGAACATCATTCTGCCCCCGAGTGTACCTATATCGACAGTTCCCAGCAAGCACATCCTAAGTGTCAAATTTTTGAAATTGAGATTTCTATACCATTCGACTCAGCTCGTGGAGCTGAGTCGAATGGTTATGAAAATCACAGTTTCGAAAATTTGACACTTGGGATGTTCTTGCTGGGAACTGCCGATATGCAGCTTCTCCCAACAGCTGTGACCATTTCAAGTTAAACTGATTTCCGGACCGGAGCGATGTACCTATTGCTTATGAAGATAACCGTATATTACTTCATTTTATACCTACAATAACTAGAAAATAAGAACAAACTCTGTTCAACTAGAAACATACCAAAAATTAGCATTTTTCTTATGGAGTACACACTACAGTTCTGGTGAGAAAATAGCATATGTTCTACTTAGGAACTCAGACATTGGATGCATCACTGATGCATGATAGGAAAAAAGTAAAGGGTGCATACCTGACATTGATGATGCCCAGGACATCAGATGTAATATACCGGAGAATGACTGCATTTGTGATGAATGTGAACACTCGGTAGGTTATCTGAAAGACATTTCATAGGTATAGCTTCAGCATCAATATGTGCAACACAGACCATGCTGTTCTGGGCCCTGTTTCACCGGTGATAGCAGCATGCTGCTATCACACGTGTCAAATTGGATTTCCATGGAAACATCAGCAAACCATGCCGCCGTCAATCTGTGTGATGTCATCAAATATTGCTGCCAACAGCATCACGGCCGTGCGATCAAACACATCGCATTCAACGAAACAGCAACTCTGTTCCAAACGCAGCTCACGGATTACACGAAACGTCATTAGTGTGACCTCATAACATTACGTCAGCTCGCGCAATTTGATAGTAGCGTGCTGCTATCAACGGTGAAACAGGGCCCTGGTCTCCGCAGCATATAGGTGCTTCATTGGTGGAAAATCCCAGGGGGTGCTACAAGCCCCTAATTATCCACCCGTTTTTTATTTTAAGTTCCATCCAGTACCAGTATGAGTGTTTATGGCTTGGAAGGTAGGTGAAACATTTCATTATTGTAATTTTAATCTTTTGAGACCTGAATTTCAACATTCTCTTGAGAGCCTGAGAGCATTCATGCCAAGGTTTCGGAGTCTGTTTCATGATAAAGAGACAATACTTATAATGGAGTCAACTTGTGGGTCTCTACCGCTGAATAAAAAGGTTAATCATCAAAATATTATCACAATCACCCAGCGACACACATATACAGCAACACAGCCCCAACAACACAGCCCAATACCACGGACAGCCAACAAACAAGCAGTGATGTAGGCGTGTTCAAAAAGTTAATATGCAGCTGTCGACACTAAATAGTCGGTGATTTTCCGTTAGAAATTTTGCGCAAACACCATCTGTATATGTAACGGAAGTTAGCAGGGATTCAGCAGGGGTTCAGCAGGGATTCAGCAGGGATCGACGGCCCCTACGATTTCGCTGAATTTTGGTGGAGAGGTGCAGAATGGTGTCCTCTATCGAAAATCCTAGTGCCAAAATGCGGGGAATCCATCAGGGGGGCCACAAATCCCAAAAAACAGTATGCCCTCAGGGCACAATCGACGAACTTTGAAAACCATACTTCTAGCCGTCAAAACAGCTAAAAATGCACGTCATTCGAAAGAGGACAAAATTTTACATGCAACGGTACCAAATTTAGGGGGCTAGCGCCCCCCTGAACCGAACAAAACAGCTTCAAATATATGGGCCCGGGAGTATGCCCTCGGGGCATAAATAAACGTTTTCAACAATTTCAGGCCTATAACATCGACAAAATCCAGCAATATGCACATCATTGGAAAGAGCGTAATTTCCCAAACAAAAAACCCAAGTAACATTTTTCGATGGGGCCCACCTGGGGCCCACGGGACCCAATTGAAATTTGGGGCCCAATGGGGCGGCCCCTACGATTTTCTTCAAAATTTGCACAGACACTCTCCTGGGCCCCCTCTTCAATCTGGCTGAAGAAACCTACCGGGGAATCCAAAGGAAGGGGCCCAAAGAGGGCCCCAAAGAGGCCCCTTCTAAGTATTGCCCCTAATTTCGCGACCAACCCCGGCAATATGCACATCATTGGAAAGAGCGTAATTTCCCAAACAAAAAACCCAAGTAACATTTTTCGATGGGGCCCACCTGGGGCCCACGGGACCCAATTGAAATTTGGGGCCCAATGGGGCGGCCCCTACGATTTTCTTCAAAATTTGCACAGACACTCTCCTGGGCCCCCTCTTCAATCTGGCTGAAGAAACCTACCGGGGAATCCAAAGGAAGGGGCCCAAAGAGGGCCCCAAAGAGGCCCCTTCTAAGTATTGCCCCTAATTTCGCGACCAACCCCGGCAATATGCACATCATTGGAAAGAGCGTAATTTCCCAAACAAAAAAACCCAAGTAACATTTTTCGATGGGGCCCACCTGGGGCCCACGGGACCCAATTGAAATTTGGGGCCCAATGGGGCGGCCCCTACGATTTTCTTCAAAATTTGCACAGACACTCTCCTGGGCCCCCTCTTCAATCTGGCTGAAGAAACCTACCGGGGAAACCAAAGGAAGGGGCCCAAAGAGGGCCCCAAAGAGGCCCTTTCTAAGTATTGCCCCTAATTTCGCGACCAACCCCGGCAATATGCACATCATTGGAAAGAGCGTAATTTCCCAAACAAAAAACCCAAGTAACATTTTTCGATGGGGCCCACCTGGGGCCCACGGGACCCAATTGAAATTTGGGGCCCAATGGGGCGGCCCCTACGATTTTCTTCAAAATTTGCACAGACACTCTCCTGGGCCCCCTCTTCAATCTGGCTGAAGAAACCTACCGGGGAATCCAAAGGAAGGGGCCCAAAGAGGGCCCCAAAGAGGCCCTTTCTAAGTATTGCCCCTAACTTTGCGACCAACCCCGGCAATATGCACATCATTGGAAAGAGCATAATTTCCCAAACAAAAAACCCAAGTAATATTTTTCGATGGGGCCCACCTGGGGCCCACCGGACCCAATTGAAATTTGGGGCCCAATGGGGCGGCCCCTACGATTTTCTTCAAAATTTGCACAGACACTCTCCTGGGCCCCCTCTTCAATCTGGCTGAAGAAACCTACCGGGGAATCCAAAGGAAGGGGCCCAAAGAGGGCCCCAAAGAGGCCCTTTCTAAGTATTGCCCCTAATTTCGCGACCAACCCCGGCAATATGCACATCATTGGAAAGAGCGTAATTTCCCAAACAAAAAACCCAAGTAACATTTTTCGATAGGGCCCACCTGGGGCCCACGGGACCCAATTGAAATTTGGGGCCCAATGGGGCGGCCCCTACGATTTTCTTCAAAATTTGCACAGACACTCTCCTGGGCCCCCTCTTCAATCTGGCTGAGGAAACCTACCGGGGAATCCAAAGGAAGGGGCCCAAAGAGGGCCCACAAGAGGCCCTTTCTAAGTATTGCCCCTAATTTCGCGACCAACCCCGGCAATATGCACATCATTGGAAAGAGCGTAATTTCCCAAACAAAAAACCCAAGTAACATTTTTCGATGGGGCCCACCTGGGGCCCACGGGACCCAATTGAAATTTGGGGCCCAATGGGGCGGCCCCTACGATTTTCTTCAAAATTTGCACAGACACTCTCCTGGGCCCCCTCTTCAATCTGGCTGAAGAAACCTACCGGGGAATCCAAAGGAAGGGGCCCAAAGAGGGCCCCAAAGAGGCCCTTTCTAAGTATTGCCCCTAACTTTGCGACCAACCCCGGCAATATGCACATCATTGGAAAGAGCGTAATTTCCCAAACAAAAAACCCAAGTAACATTTTTCGATGGGGCCCACCTGGGGCCCACGGGACCCAATTGAAATTTGGGGCCCAATGGGGCGGCCCCTACGATTTTCTTCAAAATTTGCACAGACACTCTCCTGGGCCCCCTCTTCAATCTGGCTGAAGAAACCTACCGGGGAATCCAAAGGAAGGGGCCCAAAGAGGGCCCCAAAGAGGCCCTTTCTAAATATTGCCCCTAATTTCGCGACCAACCCCGGCAATATGCACATCATTGGAAAGAGCGTAATTTCCCAAACAAAAAACCCAAGTAACATTTTTCGATGGGGCCCACCTGGGGCCCACGGGACCCAATTGAAATTTTGGGCCCAATGGGGCGGCCCCTACGATTTTCTTCAAAATTTGCACAGACACTCTCCTGGGCCCCCTCTTCAATCTGGCTGAAGAAACCTACCGGGGAATCCAAAGCAAGGGGCCCAAAGAGGGCCCCAAAGAGGCCCCTTCTAAGTATTGCCCCTAATTTCGCGACCAACCCCGGCAATATGCACATCATTGGAAAGAGCGTAATTTCCCAAACAAAAAACCCAGGTAACATTTTTCGATGGGGCCCACCTGGGGCCCACGGGACCCAATTGAAATTTGGGGCCCAATGGGGCGGCCCCTACGATTTTCTTCAAAATTTGCACAGACACTCTCCTGGGCCCCCTCTTCAATCTGGCGGAAGAAACCTACCGGGGAATCCAAAGGAAGGGGCCCAAAGAGGGCCCCAAAGAGGCCCTTTCTAAGTATTGCCCCTAATTTCGCGACCAACCCCGGCAATATGCACATCATTGGAAAGAGCGTAATTTCCCAAACAAAAAACCCAAGTAACATTTTTCGATGGGGCCCACCTGGGGCCCACGGGACCCAATTGAAATTTGGGGCCCAATGGGGCGGCCCCTACGATTTTCTTCAAAATTTGCACAGACACTCTCCTGGGCCCCCTCTTCAATCTGGCTGAAGAAACCTACCGGGGAATCCAAAGGAAGGGGCCCAAAGAGGGCCCCAAAGAGGCCCTTTCTAAGTATTTCCCCTAATTTCGCGACCAACCCCGGCAATATGCATATCATTGGAAAGAGCGTAATTTCCCAAACAAAAAACCCAAGTAACATTTTTCGATGGGGCCCACCTGGGGCCCACGGGACCCAATTGAAATTTGGGGCCCAATGGGGCGGCCCCTACGATTTTCTTCAAAATTTGCACAGACACTCTCCTGGGCCCCCTCTTCAATCTGGCTGAAGAAACCTACCGGGGAATCCAAAGGAAGGGGCCCAAAGAGGGCCCCAAAGAGGCCTTTTCTAAGTATTGCCCCTAATTTCGCGACCAACCCCGGCAATATGCACATCATTGGAAAGAGCGTAATTTCCCAAACAAAAAACCCAAGTAACATTTTTCGATGGGGCCCACCTGGGGCCCACGGGACCCAATTGAAATTTGGGGCCCAATGGGGCGGCCCCTACGATTTTCTTCAAAATTTGCACAGACACTCTCCTGGGCCCCCTCTTCAATCTGGCTGAAGAAACCTACCGGGGAATCCAAAGGAAGGGGCCCAAAGAGGGCCCCAAAGAGGCCCTTTCTAAGTATTGCCCCTAATTTCGCGACCAACCCCGGCAATATGCACATCATTGGAAAGAGCGTAATTTCCCAAACAAAAAACCCAAGTAACATTTTTCGATGGGGCCCACCTGGGGCCCACGGGACCCAATTGAAATTTGGGGCCCAATGGGGCGGCCCCTACGATTTTCTTCAAAATTTGCACAGACACTCTCCTGGGCCCCCTCTTCAATCTGGCTGAAGAAACCTACCGGGGAATCCAAAGGAAGGGGCCCAAAGAGGGCCCCAAAGAGGCCCTTTCTAAGTATTTCCCCTAATTTCGCGACCAACCCCGGCAATATGCATATCATTGGAAAGAGCGTAATTTCCCAAACAAAAAACCCAAGTAACATTTTTCGATGGGGCCCACCTGGGGCCCACGGGACCCAATTGAAATTTGGGGCCCAATGGGGCGGCCCCTACGATTTTCTTCAAAATTTGCACAGACACTCTCCTGGGCCCCCTCTTCAATCTGGCTGAAGAAACCTACCGGGGAATCCAAAGGAAGGGGCCCAAAGAGGGCCCCAAAGAGGCCTTTTCTAAGTATTGCCCCTAATTTCGCGACCAACCCCGGCAATATGCACATCATTGGAAAGAGCGTAATTTCCCAAACAAAAAACCCAAGTAACATTTTTCGATGGGGCCCACCTGGGGCCCACGGGACCCAATTGAAATTTGGGGCCCAATGGGGCGGCCCCTACGATTTTCTTCAAAATTTGCACAGACACTCTCCTGGGCCCCCTCTTCAATCTGGCTGAAGAAACCTACCGGGGAATCCAAAGGAAGGGGCCCAAAGAGGGCCCCAAAGAGGCCCTTTCTATGTATTGCCCCTAATTTCGCGACCAACCCCGGCAATATGCACATCATTGGAAAGAGCGTAATTTCCCAAACAAAAAACCCAAGTAACATTTTTCGATGGGGCCCACCTGGGGCCCACGGGACCCAATTGAAATTTGGGGCCCAATGGGGCGGCCCCTACGATTTTCTTCAAAATTTGCACAGACACTCTCCTGGGCCCCCTCTTCAATCTGGCTGAAGAAACCTACCGGGGAATCCAAAGGAAGGGGCCCAAAGAGGGCCCCAAAGAGGCCCTTTCTAAGTATTGCCCCTAATTTCGCGACCAACCCCGGCAATATGCACATCATTGGAAAGAGCGTAATTTCCCAAACAAAAAACCCAAGTAACATTTTTCGATGGGGCCCACCTGGGGCCCACGGGACCAAATTGAAATTTGGGGCCCAATGGGGCGGCCCCTACGATTTTCTTCAAAATTTGCACAGACACTCTCCTGGGCCCCCTCTTCAATCTGGCTGAAGAAACATACCGGGGAATCCAAAGGAAGGGGCCCAAAGAGGGCCCCAAAGAGGCCCTTTCTAAGTATTGCCCCTAATTTCGCGACCAACCCCGGCAATATGCACAACATTGGAAAGAGCGTAATTTCCCAAACAAAAACCCAAGTAACATTTTTCGATGGGGCCCACCTGGGGCCCACGGGACCCAATTCAATTGAAATTGAAATTGCCGGGGTTGGTCGCAAAATTAGGGGCAATACTTAGAAAGGGCCTCTTTGGGGCCCTCTTTGGGCCCCTTCCTTTGGATTCCCCGGTAGGTTTCTTCAGCCAGATTGAAGAGGGGGCCCAGGAGAGTGTCTGTGCAAATTTTGAAGAAAATCGTAGGGGCCGCCCCATTGGGCCCCAAATTTCAATTGGGTCCCGTGGGCCCCAGGTGGGCCCCATCGAAAAATGTTACTTGGGTTTTTTGTTTGGGAAATTACGCTCTTTCCAATGATGTGCATATTGCTGGGGTTGGTCGCGAAATTAGGGGCAATACTTAGAAAGGGCCTCTTTGGGGCCCTCTTTGGGCCCCTTCCTTTGGATTCCCCGGTAGGTTTCTTCAGCCAGATTGAAGAGGGGGCCCAGGAGAGTGTCTGTGCAAATTTTGAAGAAAATCGTAGGGGCCGCCCCATTGGGCCCCAAATTTCAATTGGGTCCCGTGGGCCCCAGGTGGGCCCCATCGAAAAATGTTACTTGGGTTTTTTGTTTGGGAAATTACGCTCTTTCCAATGATGTGCATATTGCCGGGGTTGGTCGCAAAATTAGGGGCAATACTTAGAAAGGGCCTCTTTGGGGCCCTCTTTGGGCCCCTTCCTTTGGATTCCCCGGTAGGTTTCTTCAGCCAGATTGAAGAGGGGGCCCAGGAGAGTGTCTGTGCAAATTTTGAAGAAAATCGTAGGGGCCGCCCCATTGGGCCCCAAATTTCAATTGGGTCCCGTGGGCCCCAGGTGGGCCCCATCGAAAAATGTTACTTGGGTTTTTTGTTTGGGAAATTACGCTCTTTCCAATGATGTGCATATTGCCGGGGTTGGTCGCGAAATTAGGGGCAATACTTAGAAAGGGCCTCTTTGGGGCCCTCTTTGGGCCCCTTCCTTTGGATTCCCCGGTAGGTTTCTTCAGCCAGATTGAAGAGGGGGCCCAGGAGAGTGTCTGTGCAAATTTTGAAGAAAATCGTAGGGGCCGCCCCATTGGGCCCCAAATTTCAATTGGGTCCCGTGGGCCCCAGGTGGGCCCCATCGAAAAATGTTACTTGGGTTTTTTGTTTGGGAAATTACGCTCTTTCCAATGATGTGCATATTGCCGGGGTTGGTCGCAAAATTAGGGGCAATACTTAGAAAGGGCCTCTTTGGGGCCCTCTTTGGGCCCCTTCCTTTGGATTCCCCGGTAGGTTTCTTCAGCCAGATTGAAGAGGGGGCCCAGGAGAGTGTCTGTGCAAATTTTGAAGAAAATCGTAGGGGCCGCCCCATTGGGCCCCAAATTTCAATTGGGTCCCGTGGGCCCCAGGTGGGCCCCATCGAAAAATGTTACTTGGGTTTTTTGTTTGGGAAATTACGCTCTTTCCAATGATGTGCATATTGCCGGGGTTGGTCGCGAAATTAGGGGCAATACTTAGAAAGGGCCTCTTTGGGGCCCTCTTTGGGCCCCTTCCTTTGGATTCCCCGGTAGGTTTCTTCAGCCAGATTGAAGAGGGGGCCCAGGAGAGTGTCTGTGCAAATTTTGAAGAAAATCGTAGGGGCCGCCCCATTGGGCCCCAAATTTCAATTGGGTCCCGTGGGCCCCAGGTGGGCCCCATCGAAAAATATTACTTGGGTTTTTTGTTTGGGAAATTACGCTCTTTCCAATGATGTGCATATTGCCGGGGTTGGTCGCGAAATTAGGGGCAATACTTAGAAAGGGCCTCTTTGGGGCCCAATTTGGGCCCCTTCCTTTGGATTCCCCGGTAGGTTTCTTCAGCCAGATTGAAGAGGGGGCCCAGGAGAGTGTCTGTGCAAATTTTGAAGAAAATCGTAGGGGCCGCCCCATTGGGCCCCAAATTTCAATTGGGTCCCGTGGGCCCCAGGTGGGCCCCATCGAAAAATGTTACTTGGGTTTTTTGTTTGGGAAATTACGCTCTTTCCAATGATGTGCATATTGCCGGGGTTGGTCGCGAAATTAGGGGCAATACTTAGAAAGGGCCTCTTTGGGGCCCTCTATGGGCCCCTTCCTTTGGATTCCCCGGTAGGTTTCTTCAGCCAGATTGAAGAGAGGGCCCAGGAGAGTGTCTGTGCAAATTTTGAAGAAAATCGTAGGGGCCGCCCCATTGGGCCCCAAATTTCAATTGGGTCCCGTGGGCCCCAGGTGGGCCCCATCGAAAAATGTTACTTGGGTTTTTTGTTTGGGAAATTACGCTCTTTCCAATGATGTGCATATTGCCGGGGTTGGTCGCGAAATTAGGGGCAATACTTAGAAAGGGCCTCTTTGGGGCCCTCTTTGGGCCCCTTCCTTTGGATTCCCCGGTAGGTCTCTTCAGCCAGATTGAAGAGGGGGCCCAGGAGAGTGTCTGTGCAAATTTTGAAGAAAATCGTAGGGGCCGCCCCATTGGGCCCCAAATTTCAATTGGGTCCCGTGGGCCCCAGGTGGGCCCCATCGAAAAATGTTACTTGGGTTTTTTGTTTGGGAAATTACGCTCTTTCCAATGATGTGCATATTGCCGGGGTTGGTCGCGAAATTAGGGGCAATACTTAGAAAGGGCCTCTTTGGGCCCCTTCCTTTGGATTCCCCGGTAGGTTTCTTCAGCCAGATTGAAGAGGGGGCCCAGGAGAGTGTCTGTGCAAATTTTGAAGAAAATCGTAGGGGCCGCCCCATTGGGCCCCAAATTTCAATTGGGTCCCGTGGGCCCCAGGTGGGCCCCATCGAAAAATGTTACTTGGGTTTTTTGTTTGGGAAATTACGCTCTTTCCAATGATGTGCATATTGCCGGGGTTGGTCGCGAAATTAGGGGCAATACTTAGAAAGGGCCTCTTTGGGGCCCTCTTTGGGCCCCTTCCTTTGGATTCCCCGGTAGGTTTCTTCAGCCAGATTGAAGAGGGGGCCCAGGAGAGTGTCTGTGCAAATTTTGAAGAAAATCGTAGGGGCCGCCCCATTGGGCCCCAAATTTCAATTGGGTCCCGTGGGCCCCAGGTGGGCCCCATCGAAAAATGTTACCTGGGTTTTTTGTTTGGGAAATTACGCTCTTTCCAATGATGTGCATATTGCCGGGGTTGGTCGCGAAATTAGGGGCAATACTTAGAAAGGGCCTCTTTGGGGCCCTCTTTGGGCCCCTTCCTTTGGATTCCCCGGTAGGTCTCTTCAGCCAGATTGAAGAGGGGGCCCAGGAGAGTGTCTGTGCAAATTTTGAAGAAAATCGTAGGGGCCGCCCCATTGGGCCCCAAATTTCAATTGGGTCCCGTGGGCCCCAGGTGGCCCCATCGAAAAATGTTACTTGGGTTTTTTGTTTGGGAAATTACGCTCTTTCCAATGATGTGCATATTGCCGGGGTTGGTCGCGAAATTAGGGGCAATACTTAGAAAGGGCCTCTTTGGGGCCCTCTTTGGGCCCTTTCCTTTGGATTCCCCGGTAGGTTTCTTCAGCCAGATTGAAGAGGGGGCCCAGGAGAGTGTTTTTGCAAATTTTGAAGAAAATCGTAGGGGCCGCCCCATTGGGCCCCAAATTTCAATTGGGTCCCGTGGGCCCCAGGTGGGCCCCATCGAAAAATGTTACTTGGGTTTTTTGTTTGGGAAATTACGCTCTTTCCAATGATGTGCATATTGCCGGGGTTGGTCGCAAAATTAGAGGCAATACTTAGAAGGGGCCTCTTTGGGGCCCTCTTTGGGCCCCTTCCTTTGGATTCCCCGGTAGGTTTCTTCAGCCAGATTGAAGAGGGGGCCCAGGAGAGTGTCTGTGCAAATTTTGAAGAAAATCGTAGGGGCCGCCCCATTGGGCCCCAAATTTCAATTTGGTCCCGTGGGCCCCAGGTGGGCCCCATCGAAAAATGTTACTTGGGTTTTTTGTTTGGGAAATTACGCTCTTTCCAATGATGTGCATATTGCCGGGGTTGGTCGCAAAATTAGGGGCAATACTTAGAAAGGGCCTCTTTGGGGCCCTCTTTGGGCCCCTTCCTTTGGATTCCCCGGTAGGTTTCTTCAGCCAGATTGAAGAGGGGGCCCAGGAGAGTGTCTGTGCAAATTTTGAAGAAAATCGTAGGGGCCGCCCCATTGGGCCCCAAATTTCAATTGGGTCCCGTGGGCCCCAGGTGGGCCCCATCGAAAAATGTTACCTGGGTTTTTTGTTTGGGAAATTACGCTCTTTCCAATGATGTGCATATTGCCGGGGTTGGTCGCGAAATTAGGGGCAATACTTAGAAAGGGCCTCTTTGGGGCCCTCTTTGGGCCCCTTCCTTTGGATTCCCCGGTAGGTCTCTTCAGCCAGATTGAAGAGGGGGCCCAGGAGAGTGTCTGTGCAAATTTTGAAGAAAATCGTAGGGGCCGCCCCATTGGGCCCCAAATTTCAATTGGGTCCCGTGGGCCCCAGGTGGGCCCCATCGAAAAATGTTACTTGGGTTTTTTGTTTGGGAAATTACGCTCTTTCCAATGATGTGCATATTGCCGGGGTTGGTCGCGAAATTAGGGGCAATACTTAGAAAGGGCCTCTTTGGGGCCCTCTTTGGGCCCCTTCCTTTGGATTCCCCGGTAGGTTTCTTCAGCCAGATTGAAGAGGGGGCCCAGGAGAGTGTTTGTGCAAATTTTGAAGAAAATCGTAGGGGCCGCCCCATTGGGCCCCAAATTTCAATTGGGTCCCGTGGGCCCCAGGTGGGCCCCATCGAAAAATGTTACTTGGGTTTTTTGTTTGGGAAATTACGCTCTTTCCAATGATGTGCATATTGCCGGGGTTGGTCGCAAAATTAGAGGCAATACTTAGAAGGGGCCTCTTTGGGGCCCTCTTTGGGCCCCTTCCTTTGGATTCCCCGGTAGGTTTCTTCAGCCAGATTGAAGAGGGGGCCCAGGAGAGTGTCTGTGCAAATTTTGAAGAAAATCGTAGGGGCCGCCCCATTGGGCCCCAAATTTCAATTTGGTCCCGTGGGCCCCAGGTGGGCCCCATCGAAAAATGTTAGTTGGGTTTTTTGTTTGGGAAATTACGCTCTTTCCAATGATGTGCATATTGCCGGGGTTGGTCGCGAAATTAGGGGCAATACTTAGAAAGGGCCTCTTTGGGGCCCTCTTTGGGCCCCTTCCTTTGGATTCCCCGGTAGGTTTCTTCAGCCAGATTGAAGAGGGGGCCCAGGAGAGTGTCTGTGCAAATTTTGAAGAAAATCGTAGGGGCCGCCCCATTGGGCCCCAAATTTCAATTGGGTCCCGTGGGCCCCAGGTGGGCCCCATCGAAAAATGTTACTTGGGTTTTTTGTTTGGGAAATTACGCTCTTTCCAATGATGTGCATATTGCCGGGGTTGGTCGCAAAATTAGGGGCAATACTTAGAAAGGGCCTCTTTGGGGCCCTCTTTGGGCCCCTTCCTTTGGATTCCCCGGTAGGTTTCTTCAGCCAGATTGAAGAGGGGGCCCAGGAGAGTGTCTGTGCAAATTTTGAAGAAAATCGTAGGGGCCGCCCCATTGGGCCCCAAATTTCAATTGGGTCCCGTGGGCCCCAGGTGGGCCCCATCGAAAAATGTTACTTGGGTTTTTTGTTTGGGAAATTACGCTCTTTCCAATGATGTGCATATTGCCGGGGTTGGTCGCAAAATTAGGGGCAATACTTAGAAAGGGCCTCTTTGGGGCCCTCTTTGGGCCCCTTCCTTTGGATTCCCCGGTAGGTTTCTTCAGCCAGATTGAAGAGGGGGCCCAGGAGAGTGTCTGTGCAAATTTTGAAGAAAATCGTAGGGGCCGCCCCATTGGGCCCCAAATTTCAATTGGGTCCCGTGGGCCCCAGGTGGGCCCCATCGAAAAATATTACTTGGGTTTTTTGTTTGGGAAATTACGCTCTTTCCAATGATGTGCATATTGCCGGGGTTGGTCGCGAAATTAGGGGCAATACTTAGAAAGGGCCTCTTTGGGGTCCTCTTTGGGCCCCTTCCTTTGGATTCCCCGGTAGGTTTCTTCAGCCAGATTGAAGAGGGGGCCCAGGAGAGTGTCTGTGCAAATTTTGAAGAAAATCGTAGGGGCCGCCCCATTAGGCCCCAAATTTCAATTGGGTCCCGTGGGCCCCAGGTGGGCCCCATCGAAAAATATTACTTGGGTTTTTTGTTTGGGAAATTACGCTCTTTCCAATGATGTGCATATTGCCGGGGTTGGTCGCGAAATTAGGGGCAATACTTAGAAAGGGCCTCTTTGGGGCCCTCTTTGGGCCCCTTCCTTTGGATTCCCCGGTAGGTTTCTTCAGCCAGATTGAAGAGGGGGCCCAGGAGAGTGTCTGTGCAAATTTTGAAGAAAATCGTAGGGGCCGCCCCATTGGGCCCCAAATTTCAATTGGGTCCCGTGGGCCCCAGGTGGGCCCCATCGAAAAATGTTACTTGGGTTTTTTGTTTGGGAAATTACGCTCTTTCCAATGATGTGCATATTGCCGGGGTTGGTCGCGAAATTAGGGGCAATACTTAGAAAGGGCCTCTTTGGGGCCCTCTTTGGGCCCCTTCCTTTGGATTCCCCGGTAGGTTTCTTCAGCCAGATTGAAGAGGGGGCCCAGGAGAGTGTCTGTGCAAATTTTGAAGAAAATCGTAGGGGCCGCCCCATTGGGCCCCAAATTTCAATTGGGTCCCGTGGGCCCCAGGTGGGCCCCATCGAAAAATATTACTTGGGTTTTTTGTTTGGGAAATTACGGTCTTTCCAATGATGTGCATATTGCCGGGGTTGGTCGCGAAATTAGGGGCAATACTTAGAAAGGGCCTCTTTGGGGCCCTCTTTGGGCCCCTTCCTTTGGATTCCCCGGTAGGTCTCTTCAGCCAGATTGAAGAGGGGGCCCAGGAGAGTGTCTGTGCAAATTTTGAAGAAAATCGTAGGGGCCGCCCCATTGGGCCCCAAATTTCAATTGGGTCCCGTGGGCCCCAGGTGGGCCCCATCGAAAAATGTTACTTGGGTTTTTTGTTTGGGAAATTACGCTCTTTCCAATGATGTGCATATTGCTGGATTTTGTCGATGTTATAGGCCTGAAATTGTTGAAAACGTTTATTTATGCCCCGAGGGCATACTCCCGGGCCCATATATTTGAAGCTGTTTTGTTTGGTTCAGGGGGGCGCTAGCCCCCTTAATTTGGTACCGTTGCATGTAAAATTTTGTCCTCTTTCGAATGACGTGCATTTTTAGCTGTTTTGACGGCTAGAAGTAGGGTTTTCAAAGTTCGTCGATTGTGCCCTGAGGGCATACTGTTTTTTGGGATTTGTGGCCCCCCTGATGGATTCCCCGCATTTTGGCACTAGGATTTTCGATAGAGGACACCATTCTGCACCTCTCCACCAAAATTCAGCGAAATCGTAGGGGCCGTCGATCCCTGCTGAATCCCTGCTGAACCCCTGCTGAATCCCTGCTAACTTCCGTTACATCATCTGTATGGGCCTTCGAATAGAACCACCACAATTGAAACAAAAGCGCCAAAAAACTTGAATGTTTGTTTTTTTCGCTCGGTAAAGATATATACGCGTAGGGGACAGCCCAAACGTACAAAAGCGCAGCGTACAAAATCCCAACGTACAAAAGTTTACCGTCTAATGGGTAAAGCGTACAATGGCAAATCAAACAATGATCAGAACGTACAAAATTGGAACGTACAATGGCAGATCAAACAAACGCGTATCATACAAAATTGCAACCTACAAAACGAGATGATCGTATCATACAAAATCGCATCGTCTAAAATCGGAAGGTACAAAATGCCTCTGGTTGACGCCGGGTGAATTGATATTTAACAAGTCAGCCACTAGATGGGGTAATGGTGCTGTGGCAGTGGTTTTTTGGAGGCCACCAGGAAATAGAGTGGAATGCCACTAAGTCCCTTAGAAACACGATACCTCTGGACGCTGCACCGGCCGGCTATCGACGCTGCGGGCGGTCGGAGGGTGCCGAGGGGAATGGTTCCGAGCAGGAGGGAACACGATACCTCTGAACGCTGCACCGGCCGACTATCGACGCTGCGGGTGCCGCGTGGACCGGTGCCGAGCAGGCGACGAGGAGAAGCGGGCATCAAGACCGTGAGAAATCTATTATATTGGCGGGTGTGCATATGTAGGTAAATGAGGCAAACGTGCATAGGTATGTAACACCTTCATCCTTGATCACATACCCCTACCCACGCACTGTGGGAGGGGACTGTTTAAACAACCCCTCCGGTTTCTCGCGAATATCTAAAAAAAAAACGGCGGCCCAGAGTGCCGCCGTGTTTTGCACATCTTATCATACATCTTTTCTACACCTTCTGTGAAAACTTCAGACCAAAGTCATCCAAGGTCAGGTCACCATATCACGTCAAGTGACCTTACTAAATTAAAAGTTTCAATGCCTGTCACAGCTACACCGAGTGACTGATCACTTTGCAACTTTGAGCAACTGATAAAACAACAGTATGTATACACAATACACATAATGTATACAATAATTATAATAATGATAAACAAAATGTATCTCTCGGAACTTCGACATCGGTGACCTAAGGTCAGTTCAATTTTGCGACCTCTCCATTATAAGTCAATGGGAGAAAATTGAAAGGCGCCTCTTTTGGCCGAACGTCATTCTAATCACTTTCAAACATCCAATTACAAGTAGACATGACAAACTGAATCGGAAAATGGTACCCGTGACCCCTCTTTATGTCTCTGAGGTCATCTCAGGTCACGAATGGTATCCTACAGTTTTTCGCAAATAACTTTTGACAGAGACATGCTAGAGCGATGAAAAAACCTTAACCCTCGCCCGTAAACGGCGATCTGCCACCTTCGCCCATGCAGGGGGGGGGGTTGGTGCGACCCCCCCTTGGCGTTTGAAAACGGAGCGTCGTAGAGCTTAGCGGAAAAGACCAACGGATTGCTCTCGCCGAGATCTCGCGATTGGTGGTATATTTTTTGGTCCTAGGTCAACATTTGACCTACTTTTGACCGGTCAAAGGTCAAATTTTCGGAAAAATAGACTTTTTTCAACTTTCCGCGGCGATTGCGGCAAAACGGTGGGAGATATCGACTTGAAACCTTCACTATCGTGTTTCTTGATCAATTCTCTATCGTTTGGTATGTATTTCGTTTCCCTAGCTCTAAAAATGGCGCGTTGGGAGCGCCGGAAGTCGGCAAGGTCACAGTCGGCGGCAGAAATTCGAAAAATCAAAATTTAAATTTTTGAAATCTGATTGTATTTTTGGATTTGGGAGGTCCATTTGCTCCCTATAGAAGCTAATATTGCTGCATATTCCCATTGAGGTGACAAGAATTAGCAAAATAGTGGTTCGGGCGCTTTTCAAAAATAGTACCGGACGCTGTTCCTCTTGTGACGTCATAGCTCCGTGACCTGACCTGACCCGGTCAAGTTTCTTATACCATATGATAGCCAATACTTGCCCCAACATGCATGGGAAGTTTCATCACGATCCATCAACCGATGTCCGTACCACCGGCAGGAAACCTCGGGCGTTGGCACTCAGTTTGTAAAAATCCGGCCGGAGGCTGTTCCCTTTGTGACGTCATAACTCCGTGACCTGACATGACCCGGTCAAATTTTTTTTATCAAAAGATGCGCAAGGTTTGCCCCATAAGGTACCCAAAATTTGGCGGCGCTGCGCGCCGCCGTTTTTGCACTAGTTCCGAAAAACCTCAGGGGGGGTTGCACCAACCCCCCCCCCTACATGGGCGAGGGTTATATGTATGTGTTTGGCTCGACAATACGGATCGACTGATGCAGCATGACCTTTTCTGGTCAGGTCATGACATTGACCTGAGGTCATGACCTTGTAATGAGGTCATGACCTTGACCTAAAGTAAATTTTTCAAGTTGAACTTTTGAGGTCAACTTATAGTTCTTTCGATGCGTCGCCTTGACGAGAGGAACACGATGCTGCTGAAAGTAAGCTCGTGCATGTTTTGAGTCAAAAGGTATTGCAGAAAAACAGTTCCCGCAAAAACCATCTACCTATTCTGGCAGCTTTTGGCCCCTGCACGCTAAACCGTTCCTAATCTATGCGCCGGTTTGTCGAAATTATCGAAGTTTGACCTGGAAAGTGGCGAAATTTTACCTTTGGTGACCTCTGTTGACCTGACTTCTGCCGCTCTTTCGAACGCCGTCTACGGCGTGTCGCTACGTGGCCCAGGAGCCGGGTGAGAAGGGGGGTGTTCAAACACCCCACTCCCCCCCCCCCCCCAGTGCAGGTGGCGCCGAGCACCGGCCCGGCGCCGGTTAGTCAATCGCATGGCGTTTAACATAACGGTACATCATCGGTGTTTAACCCGCGCCCTGCTGGGGGGGGGGGGGGGGGTGTTTGAACACACACACACACACCCTGTGTTTTTTTTTCACAAATATCACAAAAACGGCAGCGCGGAGCGCTGCCGTTTTTGGCACACATTATAATACATTTTGTACATACTATTGCTCTTAGCAATCGTTGAAACTTTCGAAGCGCTGTAAACTATACTGAGATAAACTCTGCATATCTCAGAGTTTTGATATCGATGACCAAAGGTCAGGTCAATTTTGCGACCTCCCCATTATAAGTCAATGGGAGAAAATTGAAAGGCGCCTCTTTTGGACCAAAGCCATTATAAACACTCCCAAACACTGAATTACAAGAAACTAAGACACATTGAACATGAAAATACGTAGTATCCGAGACCCCTGTTTATGCCCCTGAGGTCATCTCAGGTCACGAATAGTAACTAACAGTTTTTCGCGAATACCTTTTGATAGAGGCATGCTAGAGCGATGAAAACGCCTTGGATGTGTTCAGCTCGACGATACGGATCGACTGATATGCAACATGACCCTTTCCGGTCAGGTCATGTTGGTAAAAGTAAGCTCGTGCAAGGCTTGAGTCAAAAGTTATTGCAGAAACACTTTCCAAAAAATCGGTTATTTTGGCAGTTTTTGCCCCCTGCAGGCAAAACTATTGGCGCTAGGTCAAATCTGAGAGAATTATTCAGAAAGCGCGTTAATAGGGCTATCGCAGTCGCTTTTCCGCGGCGCTGTAGCTATATCGGTTCCCGAGTTATGCGTTGGCTTCTTGGAAACTGTCGACATTTGACCTGAAAATCGGCGAAATTTTGCCTTTGACCACTGGTGACCTGACCTTTAGCCTAACCAAAAAAGTGACCGAAGTGATTTAGTTATTATTTTTGGCGCTCTTTCGAACTCCGCCTTCCGCGAATCGCTACGTGGCCCAGGAGTCGAGTTAGAAGTGGGTGTTAAACCCCCCCCCCCCCCCAGCAGGGCGTGGAAATCCAGGACCCCCAGCGGGGCGCGGGTTAAAACACATTTGGAAAATATAAATATCTTCAATACAATGTGCGCTAACCAGTTTTCTCAGTAATTCAGCTAGCAAATATCGTGCTGTGTTGTTTACATCGAGGGTCGAACTTAACCCGCGTCGTGCTGGTGGCCTAAGTTTTCCGTGTCGTGCTGGGGGGAGGCGTTTTCACGTCCCCGTCTAACTCGGCTCCTGGGTCAAAGGTCACGTCACCAGAGGTCATCAAAGGTAAAATGTTGACTATTTCAATATTTCCCAAACACTCAACGCATAACTCGGGAACCAATAGAGCTACAGCGCCACAGAAAAGCGCATTCAACAGCTCTTTCAAAGGCCTTTCCGAGTGTCGTTGTTAGATTTGACCTCAGGTCAAATATAAATCGTGACGTTAGTAACAACGCACGATACGTTAGACGCTGGCAAAACACCAATACGGGCGAGGGTTAAATCATATGTGAACCAACCAGTTTTTGAGTGGTTGACCTAGCAAACATTGTAAATGTGTTCAACAAGATGTTCACAGTGAGGGTTGAACTTGAAAAAGACGGGCCAGATGGGACCGCGGCCGGGACCGCGGCCGGAATTAGCGCGACATTGGTGGATTTGCCGCCCTTTCCCAAACTGAGTTAGACTGTTCCACGTAGTTCAGAAATGTCCAATTCCATGGACCACGAATCTGCAAATATTTTTCGTCCATGGTGTATAGCGTCCGCGCCACATCAGCCCAAATACAAAGTTCTGTGACAAGCATCGTAGACTCGTTTTCGTACGAAGAAAAGTAGCAGCTAATGTAGGTAAGAAAAAATGTATATTAGACGGCTTTATCAATATTTTCGGGGTCTAACCTTTAGACCATGAAGCAAGAAATGTTTAAACCATGGGCTTCACGATGGAAAGAAAAACTTATAACGGAATATATAAATACGCTTCAAATGTTAAGTTTGTAGGTGCTTTTAAAATTGTGAGTTAACCCGCGCCCGGCTGGGGGTCCTGGATTTCCACGCCCTGCTGGGGGGGTGTTTGAACACCCCCCCCTTGTAACTCGGCTCCTGGGCCACGTAGCGATACGCGGAAGGCGGCGTTCGAAAGAGCGTCAAAAATAATGACGAAATCACTTCGGTCAATTTTTTGGTCAGGTCAAAGGTCAGGTCACCAGAGGTCATTGAAGGCAAAATTTCGCCGATTTCCAGGTCGAATGTCGAAAATTTCCAAGAAGCCAACGCATAACTCGGGAACCAATAGAGCTACAGCGCCGCGGAAAAGCGCATTCGATAGCCCTATTAACGCCCTTTCTGAGTAATTCCTCAGATTTGACCTAACGTCAACGGTTTTGCCTGCAGGGGGCAAAAACTGCAAAAATAGCTGATTTTTTCGAAAACAGTTTTTCTGCAATAACTTTTGACCCAAGCCTTGTACGAGCTTACTTTTACCGGCATCGTGTTCCTCTCGTCAAGACGCATCGAATGAACTATAACTTGACCTTGAAAGGTCAACTTGAAAATTTGACCTCAGGTCAAGGTCATGACCTGACCGGAAAGGGTCATGTTGCATATCAGTCGATCCGTATCGTCGAGCTGAACACATCTAAGGCGTTTTCATTGCTCTAGCATGCTTCTATCAAAAGTTATTTGCGAAAAACTGTTAGATACCATTCGTGACCTAAGATGACCTCAGGGCATAAACAAGGGTCACGGACACCATTTTCATGTTCAGTGTGTCTAAACCACTGGTAATTCGGTGTTTGGGAGTGTTTATAATGTCTTGCATCCAAAAGAGGCGCATTTCAATTTTCTCCCATTGACTTATAATGGCGAGGTCGCAAAATTGACCTGACCTTAGGTCATCGATATCAAAATTCTGAGATAAACATTTTGTACATGCTATTGCCCTTAGCAATCGCTGAAAGTTTCAAAGCGATCGGTCACTCGGTGTAGCTATGGCAGACATTGAAAGTTTTTATGAGGTGAGGTCACTTCAAGTGACCTGGTGACCTGACCTTGAATGACCTTGGTCTGAAATTTTCACAACATGTGTAGAATTGATGTATGATAAGGTGTACCAAAAACGGCGGCGCTCCGCGCCGCCGTTTTTGAGATATTCGCGAAAAACCACAAGGGGGGGTGTTCAAACACCCCCCCCCCCAGCAGGGCGCGGGTTAATTTTACTGTTATAAACATTCTAGAATGCCGATATGAAACGTCCCGCTAGGTCGCGCTCTTCTTTTATCAATATGGTCTTTACCGATCAATTGCCTTTCAGAAAATGTATGATTTAGCTGCTTCAGCCTGCTACATCGAAAATGAGGGGCATTTTTGTTTTTACTTCAGGTTTCCGGCGCTGGCCGTGCGCGGTTACCACGAGCCGGCCGGAAGCTGGAAGTAAGAGATCGACAGATCCTCCTAGGAGTCGAACAAGGCTGCCAAGTGCCAACTATATTTAAGTTTTGTCCGGAAATATCCGTACCTGCTATCGGAGTGTCTGATACACTTTTCTGACCCTCACTTTATTTGTAATATAGTCCATCAGGCTATCAGATTCCCATCATGGTTTTGGTAGCTACATTATTTGCTGGGAATTTCTGGTTCCGTCATGACTTGACCTGGCAGGTGATGCCATCTTATCACATGACCGAACCGAGTCAAGGTCAACGCAGGTCAACTGATTAATTAAATAATTAATTAATTAAATGACAAATGATTATTTAATTAAATTTATCAGGAATTGCTTCGAAAGTACACCGACTACCATTTGTATGATTCTATCATCCCTTTCATGTGAAAAGCGGGCACGAAACACGAAGAAGTACCGATGTCGCGCTAATTCTCGCTCCGGTCCCATTGTGCATTGTAAGAAATAGTTTTAGTGTCTATGCTACATATTTTGCGACCGATACCCCCTGAACCCGATTACGGCTCGCTGACAAGTTTTGTAAATACAATTTGAAAGCTCCGACCCGAACGATTTCTTTTGGAGTGAAGCTCTCATTCACTTATTGCATTAACAAACTCCACAGTCCACATCATATCTTTATGTGTAACTAAGCTGTTGGTGGCGGTAAACACCCATTTGGATGTCGGCGGTGACGCCTAATGGTTGCGCTGACCTGACCTCACCTACCCAAAATGCACGGATACATCGTCTTTGATCAAAACTAGCACGAAATTCGAAATCAGAACCCCGAAAAACTCACTAACAACCTCATTTTAAAAAGTTGAAATAGGCCACGATTTCCCTGACTTTTAAGTCATTTACCCGAATTGAAATGCCAACTAATGACCGGCGATCTTTAAATCGGGTATCATCGGCTTCCTTTAGTTACGGTAGGACGTTCATGTTTTCGCGAAGCTATAGTTCGGTTAGGGACTGAACGATTGGGGATCCAACAGAATCCCCCCCCCCAATTATATGCTAGCGGCTGAAAACGCGGTCACGGAAGGGGTTTCAAAGAGCATACAAACACATAAGTCATTAATCCTCGCCCGTACTGGTGTTTTGCCAGCCGCGAACGTATATGGGGGGGGAGGGGTCCGTTGGAGACATAATTTGTTACGAGAGACGCCCAGTTCGAGGTTTAAAGTCCATGCTATTAACCCGCGACCTGGTGGGGGGGGCTATTTTTTGCCCCCCCCCCTCCAGACTTTTCGATATATCTCCAGAACCGCTGCGCCGATCGTCACCAAACTTTCAGTACCCTCCCGGACATCAATTTTACACATTGTGACCAAAAATTTTTCCAAAAGCTATGATAGGTTGGCCGGAAATGACGTCAGAGTGACGTCATGTTCTGCCGTTTTCGACCCAAAAAAGGGTTTCGCGGGAAGAGCTGTCAGGCCTATAGCTTTGCAAATACAGAAAAATGTTTAGGACATAAAAGCTGTAGAATTGACAGGGCTACAAAACTGCTATCTCGGATTTTTGAATTTTTTTTATTTTGACCCCCAAAAATCAAAAAATAGATTTTTGGGATATAATAGTCAAAAAATCCAAAAAGTTTTTTTGAATTTCGCAAAAACCGGAATATATGTGATAGTCCTTACCGCCTTCCATCCACATACCAAATTTTAGATTGATACCTCTTTTTTTGGCGAAGTTATAGCGAAAAAACTGTTCAAAATTGATGACGTCAAATTTTCAAACTCAGTTTTTAGCAATTCTAGATCTCGTAGTGCAAAACAAAGACCACCATTAGACTCCCCGTGACGAGCTGCATCGAATCGATACCCTTTTTATGCAAAAATATCAACTTTGAAATTTGACCTTTTTTGACCTGACCTTGACCTGACCTCCACCAGAAAGTGACCTAAACCGTACCTGATGGTCTTATAACCAACACCATTGGGTTGGAAATGAAAAACTGGCCATAAAACATGCATCGCACAACCTTAGTAAAGTTGGGTTCATGTGGTGACCCTTGGTGACCTTTGGTGACCTGACCTGTGACCTGACCTGGTATGACCAGTGACCTCTAATAGCAACATATGTACTAGACAACTGACGTCTTATCGCTGATTTTCGACAAAATGCGTTTTACTCGGTGTTATAGCGCTTTCCCTAGAAGCCCCGTGAACGGTGAAACATTTTATCTTTGACCTGACCTGTGACGTCATCGGTGACCCCGAGGTCAATAAAATTTGGTTTCCCTTGACAAATTTGACAGGGCTATCGAACGCCGTTTGAATTTTGCGGATCCGTCCAGTAGTTTCGGAGATACGAGGGGGGGGGGGCAAAAAATAGCCCCCCCCCCACCAGGTCGCGTTATAAACAGACCCCACCAGGGCGCGGGTTAAAAGCCTAATTTCAGGTATTTAAAATAATCTTGAACCGACCTGTGACCTCGGAACTCCACTTGAAGGTACTCATCAGAAGCCTCTCGTAGCGTTATTTTGTTTGCTGCCTCGCCCGTTTCGCTGCGCCTCGAGCTATGGGCTATGGGCTATGGGTTCTCGAGCTATGGGCTGGGAAAGTTTACCACCCCCTCCCACCCCCACCCAGCAAGTGGTGTGTGGCGAAATACTCCAGCAACTGCCGGGTTAACCCTCGCCCGTATTGGTGGTTTGCCAGCTTTAAACGTATAGGAAGGGGGGGGCGGGTCCGTTGGACCGCCCCCCCCTTGCCGTTTGGCCCCTGATCGAGCTAGAGCTTCGAGAAAAATTTAAGGTCCTAGGTCATTGGTTGACTTTCCAGGTCAGGTCAATGACCCACAAGTCTGGAAAATCGGGACCTGTTAGAACATCGTAAAGTGAGGTTGATGAGGGTTTTTCGGGGTGCTGATCACGAATATCGTGTTAGTTTTGATCACAGATGATGTCTTAATGCATTTAGGCCACGTCAGGTCAGGTCAGGCCAATCAGTAGACGTCCTGCCGGGTATTCATAGTACGTGTCAGCCGTTACTGACAGCTTCGTAACATGTTACGAAGACACCAAAACAACTTCGTAAATGCTCAAATGGTTGCTTAATTCGAAATCAGATCCAAAAAGTAGCATAGAAACATGCAAAACTCGAAGAAGTGAACCTAGGTCATCAAAGGTCAATGATCTGACCTGACCTTCAAGTGACCTTGACACCCACCATAATGCCTGGGACCAACATCATATCACATGTTTGAACGCTTGAAACCGCAAAAATACTGCAAACGCGCGGCTAATCCGAGCCGACATACGCCGAATCGCGATTCCGGCCAAACATGGTCTCGAAAAATAGGCCACAGGTCAAGGTTCATTTGGGACAGGGTCATGAACTTTTAAGGGTAAGTGTACAATTGATTGACTCGACAGTACTGAAAGTTTCATCGCGATCAACCGCTTTTTACGCGAGTTATTCGCGAAAAACCATGGGGGTGGGTGTCCGTTCGACCCCCCCCCCTATACGGGCGAGGGTTAAGTCAGTTAAATTTCTTTTGCAGTTTTCAATTTAATTTACGAATTATGTTCCGGCAGCTATGGTCAAAATGAGCAGAATGCTGCTCAATGTACCAAGCGCAACTTCGTTCTCCGGCCCGCAGAGAGCGGGGATGTAAGTCAGGCACGGCCTTGGCCGTTTCTTCTGGGGCCGCGCCGTCTGCCGAGGGAGGGGAGACCTTGCCCAGTCTGAGGGAGGGGGACGACGGCGCCACCGGGACGCCCCGTCGCTCTGAGACCGGCGCTCACTGTATAAACAAGCAAAAAACGCTGGCCGTGCAAACCTTGGCTGTGCTTTGACAGAGGAGGCATCTAGTGGAATATTTCGTAACTACACAAACTTCTAACAAAGATGTCGCTTGAAGCGCAGTTGAGATTGTAGGTTTTGATCCAACTGAAAATTGACATCTCAAGGACAACGAATTGATGTAAATTTATATGAAATGGTTTTGTATGATGCGTACTTTGATTAATGCCATTAATTTTCCACTGCCTTTTTGTGTGAAACGATTTTGTACCTTGCGATTTTGTATGACACGATTTTGTATGCTGCGCTTTTGTATGTTTTGACTGTCCCCTACCCGGCCTGTTTTGTAGGTTTTGCGCGTTGTATGTTACGATTTTGTATGTTTTGATGATTGTATGATAAGATTTTGTATGCTTTGATATGGAGCCGTCGTTTTCACTATTTTCACATGAGTCTTTACTTGGCCTAAATCAAACAAATTGTCCGATCAAAGAACAAAACGAACGTAAGTACTATTTATAAGTCTAATGAAAAACTTAAACGGAATTGCTAACGTCATTGCCGCTCAAAATGTCATTCAAGACGCTCTATGAAAAGGACCCAACCGGTGGTGCGTAGTCGATGAAATTTCAGTAACTTTGGCTCCAACTCCGATTCCGGTATTCAAATATCGACTCCGACTCCTCCGGGCAGAACTGTCAATTCACACAGACTCCGACTCTGACTCCGACTCTGCAGCCCTGGTAAGTCTGTGGAGTGATGACTTTTCGGTGACGTTCGACTCATACTCGGGCTACAGCTTTTAAAAATCAACCGATTCCGAGTCGGAACAGAACCGCTGGCTCTGACTACAACTTCGCAGCCCTGGCCCAAGATAGCCGCCTAAAACAACTTTTATGTGTGATCTTCGTACATTGTTAATGTTATTTTAAACAAGGGGTGGAAAAGGGAGACGAAGCCCTCGCAAACAAGGATCTCCTGTTGCGAATCAATCAGCTGCTGGAAAAGAAAGGCATAAACACCACGCATCTCATTTCATCGTTTTCCTAACAGCTCTGCACCAATGTAAGCACTGATCAATGCAGTGCGAGCATCGATGTGACATTTGTGTACCAAGTTTGAGTGTTATCCGCCCAGCCGTTCTTGAGATATGGAAGCGGCACCCCGCACGTGTGCACGTGCAGTAGCACCCCCATAGTGACACATGGAAATGCATTGGCCACTGGGTGCCTAACTATTGACGAAGTTTTACTGTAATTGGCCCAGCCATTGCGGAGTTACTTTATGTGGAACACTTTCGACACCCCTAAGTTGGCACGTGACACGTGCCGTAACATTAACTAAGAACTAACGACACCCCTAAGTTGGCACGTGACACGTGCCGTAACATTAACTAAGAAAATCGGGCGAAATTCGGAGAAGAAGGAATAAGCCTACCAAATTTGTAAGTGACATATTGTCAAACTGCTGTACCATTGTGAGTAAATGACCATATAAAAGGTCGTACAAGCCGATGGGACTGGGCGTTTCAATGCACACCATTTTACGCATTTTATTTTCGTTATTACCTAAAGGCTGCTTGACGTTTTTGGCTTTCAAGCATTTAAGACGTTTTTTGTCGTCTCAGGTCCAGTAAGATTACCTCCAACTCGTGGGAATATGCACTTCAAGCCAACTAACACACCACTCCCACGTGTGTCATAATGCTGAGAGATGGCGTTCACTCGGCTTGCTCCTAACTTACGATAATTCTCTCGCTAGATGGCAGGCCTGATCCCAATGCCGCGGATCCCAATGTTAATTTCCACGAGACACCAATCCAGTGTTATATCATCCATGCCAGTAGCAAACAAACCGTCGACTCTACCCTTGAATCACTACTGCACAAGAATGCCGAATTTTGTTTAGGTGGTCGAGTTTTTTTCGTGATTTTGCGAATTTTTTTTTTCTAGCACGAGAACACTGTGTGCGTTAATAGTTAATACCACGGGCGCTTACATGCCTACTTTCGAGTTACACGTTTAACGTGGTTAAATCGCGCCCTATCCATTCCATGTCGTAGACTATACATACAGGGTGTTCCAAAAAAGTGAGCCCGCCAACTAGGATCGACAATATCTCTGCAACCGTGCATCCTACAGCTTTGGGAATCCACTCATTAGAAAGAGCAATCAAATTCCATTCAGATAGACCGCAATTCCGTTACATATCTCCCACAACACGGCCAGCATTGTGAAAAGCATAATTCAATGCGAAATTATTGGTGAAACCTATATACGGTCTTGGGTGTAACATTTAGCGTTATCGGATATGGTCGAAATTTATTCACGGCTGCATTATTCAGTTCTCATCTCATCTCATCTCACCTCATACTGTATTAAGGACATCCGCAATATACTTGCGGCTATTACTGCCTTTCGTCAAGTGATAAAACGAACGTCAATCGACAATGGGAGAGCAGGCACAAAATGACAACGATAAAACATACAACTGTCACACGCACGTACAGTATGTCTAAAAAGAATGTACCGTCGCCACTACGTGGCGCTGGTGTCGCGAGCCGGTAGTTGGCTGAATCCGCACCAGACCACACATTCCCAAGCGCTAGGTGACAGCTGCGCAGCGGCCGGTAGTAGCGTAAGCCCGAACCTTCGTGACACGACCCCGGGGGGGGGGGGAGGAGGGAGGGGATCGGGCGGGGCAGCGCGTGTAGGGAGGGGTGCTCCGGTGGGCTGGCAGTTGTCGCGGCCAAAGGTCAAGGAGTCACACACCAAGCGAACGGACGCTGATGTGGGTTCGTGGGGATCGTGAACTTGTGTGTGGTAGGTGCGTCTTGCGATGCACGGGTGATACGCCATGGGTCTAAGCCAAATGATTCGGGGGAGAGCTGAAGAAAAACACCTGGTCAACTACGGCGAATAATGGTGCTGAAAAATGGAAAGTATGGGTCAATGCAAGCATTCATGATTATAAACAACTTTTCTGAGGACGCAAAGGCCAGCATTGAATAACTATATCCGGATCGAAATTAGCAGTGATTTATAATTACATGCCAAACTAATAGCGCTGCAAAACCCACCTAGTAAATTGTCAAGTCGGATTCATACCGACTTGAATTGCAAAACCCACCTAGTAAATTGTCAAGTCGGATTCATACCGACTTGAATTAAACTATCCTAAATTAAATTGTTAATTAACTTTCTAACACTGACGTTCTTTATCATATGAAAAGTATGGGGTTAACCAAGATTCAGCATCTTCCGCGCTCAAACAATCACCCGTAAGGTTAGAACATTAATGGCCAGGGAAAAACAAAGTCGGGATTTGATTAACCTCGCAAAATGGTCACAGGGGAAGGCGGCTCGGTGGTATTACGTTTGTCATGCTCAGCCGCGCCAAATAGTAGAAATATGCACAGTGTATACAAAAAATATATACATTTTTCCGGGCAAGACCATTGTGAGGCCCTAGGGTCAACTTATAAGACAAAACCCTTTTGGCTCATCTGTTTTTCGTCAATAACTCCCGATCAACTAAAGCTACCGAGTCGATAAAGCCACTTATGGACATGGAAAGGCCTGCCCAATCGATTGATATGCAGTATGACCTCCTTTGACCAGCTTCGTGACCTGACGGGCTGTGACCTGACCTTGACCCAAAGTTAACACCTTAAGTTGATCTCACCCGAAGAAAAAGTATAGGTACACTCGGGGGCAGATTGATGTTCTACAACTCTTTATCCGCCGGCTTCCTTATTCTTTATGGCTCAGCATTGGCAGTGCAGCCGCCTGGTACCGGTAGACTGTGCCGCTTCACTTACTTGTCAAGCGGCACAGGCTACCCACCCGTATGACACCGGTCTGGGTCGGTGGCTGGAAGGTGATGTGGGCCGCCTGTGACGTCAGCGCAGCGGTGAGGGCCGAGCCCGGAGGCATGGCTCGGGTCGGCGCGGCGCGGTGGCTGGCGAGGGCTGGGGAGTGAGGTGGGGTGGGAGCACGGACATCGCGCGGCTGAGCGAGTGTAGTTAACTTTCGCGTCTCAAGGCGCCAATTATTCTACCTAACAATTGTGCTAAAGCAGTTGTTAAAATGTTCTATCCCCAAGACAGCGCCTATCATCATACTTGCAATGCACATTACGACACACTTAAGCGTGGCAATGGGACAGCCGATAGAACTTATGTCACTCGTGCATCGAGGTGCGGAGCTATATTTTGTATAACATATTAGTATTAAGGCCTTGATTGACCAGATTGGTGTCTATTGTTTCGCACGGCAATCGTCCAGAGACGTGGGAACTGGGGGGGTTATGAGTAGTGCCGCAGCCAACGCCCCAACTTAAAGCGATTATTACTGTTGCTCTAATATGTGGTCGCAGCCCCAATAGCAAACCCTTTCAACTAGGAGCCAAAAAGTCGGCTACTCAGGGGGGTTCGAACTAGTGATGTCAATCGGTTACCGAAAATTTCGGTTACCGAAAAGATATGGTGACCGATTCGGTAATCGGTCGGTCAGGCCCCCAAAAAATCGGACACTTTCGGTCACCCTGCCAGTGAAACCATTTTTAAAAAGAGAAAGTATTCCATTTTTGCCTAGTTAAAATGATATTTATTGGGATGTTAATGATAAAGAGTTGCAAAATTTCCCCCAAAAGCTACAAGAGATGCCACATTTTGGCAACTTCAGTACCCATCCCACCCAGCAGGCAGCAGCCACCCATTGTGCAACCACAACTACAAGCAAGCTGATTTTGACTCAGTTGGCCCCACAAGTACACGCAATTTTGAAACTCAATTCCAGTCTAACTGTTAAAATATCACCTGTAATCAAAGAAGTATTGCCTACAAAAATCATTATACAGTCATCAAAAATGCCAGGACAAAAAGAACTTGAATTAGGTACTGAAATGTGTTTCTGAAGAATGGACAGTTAGCACTTAGCACTTAGCAGTGATCACATTTACATTTCACAGGTGTTCTACTATTCCACATTCTCCTTAAATATTGCAGGTACCAACCAAATGTTTGAAATCTCACAACATAAAAACATAGGAATCTGGATAAAAACTACAGAGGGCCATATCCACTTTCTGGAATCTTCCACATCATCTCCAAACACAAGGTTATTAAGGATTTCGAAGCAGATGCGCCATAACAGAGACTATAAACAAGCTGATTAAGTTGCTGCAAAAAAGGTTTTGGAATGTTACATGCTGCATCGTGAATGATTTCATTGATGTAGATAAATGATCCAACACGATATTGAATTCTAATAAAATCAAGATTGTGAGTGTAATTCACTACAAAAAAAAATAATTTCCCTTCAAGGATTCAACCAAAAGGGCATATAAATAAATATTACGTCATCGTCTTACATCCTTTAGTTAGGGAAGAGAGGATCTTAAAAGTCAATCCTTGGTTTTTTCTATTATTTTGCGCCACTTTGGATTAATTTTATCTGCATATTGTGTTTTCTTGTAAAGATAAGACAAAGTGCCAGTTTAATGAATTTTCATTTCATTTTTTGGACGAAATTCAGGCTCACAGCTACCTAATACCTGCCTTTTCAGATGGATTTTCAGTGTCAAATTCTTCGTAGAGTATCTCAGACCACATCTCAAGACTCAAGGCCAGTTTCCAAGCAGTGTTGATGTGGTTTGTGGTGTTTTGATTCTGCCTTTTCTCCTAGGGAATGTTGTCATGAACATACCTATTACCAACCATTAGACTTACTAATTGATCGTGCTTTTGCAACGTGAATGAGTATTCTTCCTTACATAGACCACAGTAGATTCTTGACAATTCTAATTAACCAAATCTGTGAAATGCTGAGGTCCATGTGTTTCTACCCTTAACAATGTAAATTCTACTGCACAAAATGTATTTTGCAGTGGCTAAGAATTGACTGAACTTGGTCTGAAATGCCATTTCCCATTATTTTTTATCAGACTTTACCAAACATTTTAATTTTGGGGTAGAGTAACAGCAAATAGAATTTCGGTCAAATTTCGGTCAAATTTTGGCTTGGGATGTTATCGGTCGGTATTCGGTCGGAAATTTTTCCCAAATTTTGGTTTCGGTCGGTATCGGTCAGACATTTTTTGGAAAATGACACCACTAGTTCGAACCGGGCTTCTCCCACCGGCCAATTCACGACACGAGCGTTCATCCACCGAGCTACCGAGAATGGTCCTCGTATGCACAAAACAAAATGACATTCACCCGCTGACCGCCAATGACAGGATCGTGACATTTGATCGCGTTTGACCGCGGCGGGTGGTCGCTGGTTTCGGCAGCTCAGTGGATACACGCTAGCAATAGCGTCGTAGGGTGACGGGTTGGAGAAACCCGGTTCGAACCGTCCCAGGTGCGCGACTTATTTGTTCCTAGTTGGACCGGTTTGCTATTGGTGGCTGCGACTTCACATTAGAGGAACAGTAAGAGTTGCTTAAAGGGACCCTCCCACCTTAACATTAGTTTTGAGTTGAGATAGCCAAGTTTGCGGCCAGGCTCAGAAACCACCATTTATCCTGGTCGCAACCCCCGCAGCTTTATGGTGTTCAAGAAATTTCTTCCCTTTACTTGCAGGGTGGGACCAGCGTGGTCCCTATCTCTTAACCATTACGGGAATCTGATGAAGTCATCAGGCTTTCGAACGTCCGTTAAATGTTTGACTAAAACGTTTTGTAGCACGCGGTGGTATATGCTGCTTTGCGCGCAACAAATGCCGCACTTTCAAATAAAGTCGCTAGGAACAGCGGAGATCCCAAAAAGTAAACAAAAGTAAAAGTCTAATATCTTGAAAACCGGTGAATATTTTTCGATGAAATTTGGTAGATATTCGTTTTTGCTCTTTCTGAACCGAGCGACATCACTTTCATGCCAATTAATTAACTTTTTTGAAGGTGGGAGGGTCCCTAACCCGCGCGGGGCTAGGGGGGTAAATTTTACCCCCCCCCCTCGCGAATTTTTGCGATATCTCAAAAACGGCGGCGCGCAGCGCCGCCAAACTTTCAGTACCTTTTCTTACATCAATTTGACATGTTCCCTGAAAATTTGAGCAAAATCCGTCGGAACATTTTTGAGAAATTGACGTTTTAGTGACGTCATGTTCGCCATTTTCGCCTCAAAAACGGCAAAAGTTCAAACGGCGCTAACATCTTCTTTTAAAGGAATCAAGACGTAACAAAAAAGGTTATACGTAATTTTACTGTGTCTATCAAATGGCTATCTCGGTTTTTTGAAAATCTTGGATTTTGGCCTACATTTTTTCAAAAAACTGACTTTTTTGGGAAAATCATTATAAAATCCAAAATTTTGAGTCTATCGAAAAAACCCGGAATATATGTCAGAGAAGTGGTCTATGTGCACCTACATACCAAATTTTAGAAGAATCGGTTCAAAAATGTGGGAGTTATTCAAAATTTTATGACGTCACAACACACAATTTTTTTAGAAAAATGACTTTTTTGGAAGTTCTAGACCTCGTACGGAAACAAAAATAGCACCATTCGATTCGCCGTGAAATACTGCATCAGATAGACACCTTTTTAGGCCTTAACAACCAACTTCAAAATTTGACCTCACTTGACCTGACCTTGACCTGACCTCGACCTGAAATTCATCCAGAGGTGGTCCATATCACTTATTGAGTGTGCCTATTGAATTCTATGAGTAAAATGACCCATAAAACATGTGTCGCACATGCCCTTTTCTATATTTTGTTTTTTGGTGACCTGACCTGACCTGACCTGACCTTGACCTTGACCTCTGAATGATATTGTATGCAACGAATATTGTCTTGGTAGCCTAAGAACACGTTTTGGGCGATCAGTCTCAGTCCATGACTCCATTCTTCGGCAACTACGGTGCAAGGCCGATACTGTAGAAACTTGCAATTTGTACCCTTGACCTGACCTTGACGTTGACCTCAAACCTTAAATTAAGTACATGTTTTTAGTAGTTCGTGATGAGAGCTTTCGATTGACGTTTGAATTTTCCAAATCGGACCATTAGTTCGGGATATAACAGGGGGGGGGGGGGTAAAATTTACCCCCCCCCCCCAGCCCCGCGCGTTCGGCTGGAGACCCCAGCCTCGCGCGGGTTAAAGTTGGGACGCCGCGCTATCCAAAAACACCAGTTCCCACGTCTCTGGACGATTGCTGTGCGAAATAATAGACACCAATGAGCTCAATCAAGGCCTTGATTAATACTTATCTGTTATAAACAATGTAGCTCCGCAACTCGATGCACGTGTGATATAAATTCTATCGGCTGTCCCAATGCCACGTTTAAGTGTGTCGTAATGTGCATGGCAAGTATGATGATAGGCGCTGTCTTGGGGATAGGACATTTTAACAACTGCTTTAGCACAATTGTTAGGTAGAATAATTGGCGCCTTGAGACGCGAAAGTTAACTACACTCGCTCAGCCGCGCGATGTCCGTGCTCCCACCCCACCTCACTCCCCAGCCCTCGCCAGCCGCCGCGCCGCGCCGACCCGAGCCATGCCTCCGGGCTCGGCCCTCACCGCTGCGCTGACGTCACAGGCGGCCCACATCGCCTTCCAGCCACCGACCCAGACCGGTGGCATACGGTGTGGGTAGGCTGTGCCGCTTGACAAGTAAGTGAAGCGGCACAGTCTACCGGTACCAGGCGGCTGCTGCCAAAGCTGAGCCATAGGAACCCGGTGGATAAAGAGTTGTAGAACATCAATCTGCCCCCGAGTGTACCATTCGACACGCCTGAGCTAGACAAACACGACGCGGCTAAAATCGCGGATCTGCGATCATTTTTAGCGAAGTTATTTACCAAAAACCGAACCTGTGCCTTGGACCACTTGACCTGACCTCAGAAGTCATCGGCTGACCCTAGTCCTTAAAATCGGAGACCAATCGCTGCATTTCGTAACGACGGGCACGATCGTTTCTTTCGTGAGGCTCTAGCTCAATTAGGGGCGAATCGGCGAAGGGGGTTGTTCCCTCAGTTCCAACCCCCCAACGCCCCCTCGGTATTCAGAAAACCTGAAACCTGGTGAGGGTTAAAACGTTGCTCCTGAACGAGGAAGAAATGTAAAAGTCAAAGCTCTTATAGACGTCCTGTAAAAATGGCCATAATAAATAAATTGGTTAGAGATCAGATGCTTTTTGAACGACTTTCTCATATAAAATCGGGTGCTGGGACCAATCTCATGAACGCTTTAGAATGGACAGGGCGTCACTGGCTTATGCTTGGGTGCAGAAAACGGCTATTAAATGCAAAATGGTTTTCACGCATTTCAGTCAATTGTATATTAACGGTCCTAGTGGCCGAACTAAAAAAGTTCGGTAGCGTTTTGCATCTGTTACGCCCTCAGAAACTACACCATCTGTTGAAGTGGGCGGCCTTATTTGAATGGGAGGGCGCATTATGCATCAATCGTGTGCTTCCGTTTGTTTTGGACTGCATTTTACCACATCCACTGCTGTGGTAAAATGCAGTGAATACGACATTATCTAATGCCGTGAATACGACAGCATTTCATTTATAAGATTGGGACAATGGAGTCGCGCCCCGCGAGCTCGGTTTTCCGCTCGGCCGCTACGGGCCGAGGAAGTCGATCTTCGCCTGAGGGCAGGACGGAGGTCAGCGAGGGAGCGCGGGGTCAGCCAGGTATCGCCCAGTGCCGAGCGAGTGCCGCTCCCTCCCCTCTCTTCCCCTCTTCTCCCCTCCCCACCTCGGTATAGATGCGGAGGGACCGAACTGCCAATGACATGCGAGCGGTCAAGGCCGCTCGCGCAGCAGCGACCCTGGCGGCCGGGTGCCGCAACTGGGATTCAGCCAAGTTACCGATTCGCCTCCTGTGGGAGAGCCAAACCAGGGGACATACTTTTTAGATATACTGTACACACATACACACAAAAACTCAGTCGCGTCTTAAATCGGATCACCCTCTCGCTCGCGTTTATTTAGTTATATAGTTCACGTGTGTTTATTTATTCTTCGCCGTATTTCACCTGATCTCGCAACGCATTTTGTTCTGGTCGTTCTCGGTGTAATGCGTATTCATTCAGAGTCACACTAGGTAGTCTATTAGTACCGAAATTGACCGTTCTTTCCAACAAGGAGTCTCTCATTATCGTAGCATATACGGTTTTGGAGATATAAGCTTTATTAGTTAGGGGGGGGGGCTCACTTTTTTGGAACACCCTGTATATTCCGTGATTATACGATCACGTTCTGTGGTGGATTTGCTACAAAATGTGTAGGCGTAGGTCGCCTACTATGCATGTCAAACCCCCATGAGACCCTGTTTTTCGGCGATAACATATTTAATATTTGTCCAACTTGCTCCAAATTTTCACAATGCTCATTTTAGCTCAAGCGCCAATATTTGTCTACATGGTCTCTTAACAAAATATCAAATTTTAGGGTACTTGTCGTTGCCTCGTTATGTTAAAATCGGCTCCGTAAATCCGCCAGTGGAGTAGAGGCTATACGTGCGTAGGCGTGACGTCACAAACATGTGACCATTAAGCTCCGCCCTCCCAGCGGACGGGACGGTGACCTTGGCCAATGCAATGGCCGGTCAGTCGGCTGCGTGGAGCGGGCGAGGCAGTAGCTGCAGCACCGCGCCGATGCGGTTCGCATAGGACGTAGCTGCCGTGCATTTGTCGATGCAGCCGAAACTTCATCGAATGAGCAAAAAAAAGCTCGCATAAGTAACGCACCAGCTGAAGCCCTCGACTTTGTATAAATATCACAAATGTTCATACACCCTGTACAGTAACAAAAAAATATATATATTTCCTCACAAGATTCGGGGCTTGTGAAAAAGCACATAAAAGACGCTGTTGATTTCAAATGATGGCGTAAAATAATGTATCACGTCAGACTACGCCCAAATTTCAAACAAAATGTTTCTTAATAACCGTTCTCGTGTAGTGCCCAACGTCCGCCTGCCATATTTCTATTTTTTTCGGCACGTCTTCGCAATATAACACAGGTGTTCTATATACTCTGGTAACACACACAGCGATAAAGGACACTTCTACCATACGACACATCACGCTTCTGCCCCGCCCGGGGCCCCGCACCGCTTCACGAATCACGAATACGGACCGTTTCGCTGGGGCGATGCCCCAGGCAATCGGCCGCGCCTGCGACATTAGTCTTCATTCTACTTTGTTGCTTTTTGCGCCTTCCTCAGAAACATTTATTGGCACTGCCAAATATATCAATATTTTTGGGTCATGCAGATTGCAGAGGCTTACGCATGATCTCACAGGTAATCGGGTATAGTGATCTGACCCAACCTGACGATGAGATAGGCGCAACTCCGGCTTAAATAGATGCTCAGAGTCCAGTAGTTCATCTATCATTCCTTTTTACGGCCGGTTCGGTTCTAATTGACCCTACTCTGATTTTGAGGCCAGTTTTACCAACATAATTTATTACAGAAAAGTAGCCGCCTGCCGGAATTTCTCGCTTAAGACCGCTTCACATACCTACTTTTATGCCAACTCATTTCGTAAACCAGTATAACGCCTTTTGGGGCGACTAACGGAGCGAGCGAGAGGGTGAGCCTTGCACGTGCGAAATTTCGAGGGGGTACCTCCAACTGACTTAGGCGCGGCACCCTACTAACCAGTCTCTAGCGATATGCCAAATTTGAGTACAATCGGCCCAGCCGTTCTCGAGATCTGGAAGCGGCACCCTGCACGTGCGCACGTGCAAAATGGGTCCCAAATGACTTGTGCACGGCACCCTACTAACTGGTCCCTCACCGTGTACCAAACCTGAGCGCCATCGGTCCAGCCATTCTCGTGATCTGGAAACGACCCCTGCACGTGCGCACGTGCAGCAGGACCCCAACTATGGCACATGGATATGCAGTGCCTAGTGGGTGCCTACCTACATGCGAACTTTCAGCGCAATTGGCCAAGTAGTTACCGAGATATTGCAATTTGCAACTATTACTATTACAAAACTGACACCTCTTTGTTTTGCACGTGGCACGTGCATAAGGGGTCACCCACATGCATCGGGAATGGTCCAATACTTGGTAGAAGGAAAGAAGCTACCCTACAAAAACTACCCCATGTAAATCGGTCAAGTAGTTGCTGAGATAATATAAGCCAAGCCTCGCAAAAGCGTCCGCACGGCCGGTCGGCCGGGCGGCCGCTCATACTCAGAAATTTCCGTTAATCTAAGGAAAGACTACGCTCGCTTCGCTCGCTTCGTAATCACATTCGTAAATGCGATGAGCACGTAAGCAGATAGGGCTTTACCTTTTACGCTCCGTATGTGAAGCAGTCTTTCGGCAAAGAATTCCGGCAGGCGGCTATTCTTCTGTTGGTAAAACTGGCCTCTGAGCATTCTGAATATTATGAGTTCGACGTTTAGATACCAAAATAAGGAGAAGAGAACACCAATGCCTTCGAACGGATAATTATTGGCTTTCGTCCCGAAACAACTTAACCAGCTCCACTTGTCTTCAGTACGCGGTCCTGCTGCGACCTTTCCGCGGTGATGACACCGACTGAAACGGCGTAGACCCATCGCGGTCACGGCCAGTGGGCGGAGTTAAGTTGGGCCCAGCGTAACGTGATTGGCCAGCGCTCCTATCCAATCCGGTGCGGTAGCAGCCTCTATCCGGGTGCAAAAACTGATTAACGAGGGCAGCGCTTTTCGAGGAGCGCTGTGGCCCGAAGGTTTGGCCTTTGAGTCGTGAAAAACGCCCGCCCGCCGCAAAACGCAAACACCGCAAAACGCGCAAAACGCACGCCCGAAACGCCAACGCAAAGGTCGCAAAAAATAAACAAACGCCCGCCCGCCGCAAACCGCAAATAAAAAAAAACGCAAAAACGCCGCAAAACAATAAAACCGCCCGCATCGCACGCCCGCTAACAAAGCCAACCGAAAACGCCTAAAAATCGCCCGCCTGCCGCCAAAAGCAAACACCGCAAAAAAACGAAAAAGCGGCCGCCAACCGCAAACAAATTTAACACCGCAAACGACGCAAAAAAAGAACACCGCCCGCATCGAAGCCGCCAAAGACAAACACCGCAAAAAACAAAACGCCCGCCCGCCGCAAAACGTAAACACCGCAAAACGTGCAAAACGGACGCCCGAAACGCCAACGCAAACGGCGAAAAAAATCGCCCGACCGCCGCAAACCACACAAAAAAAAAACGCCGAAACGCCGAAAAAAAATAAAACCGCCCGCACCGCACCGACGCTAACTGCTAACCGAAAACGACTAAAAGTCGCCCGCCAGCCGCCAAACACAAACACCGCAAATAAGCGCCCGGCCGCAACAAGATAATAAATTTGTCAACGACTGGCATACCGCTAGGTTGGTCATTTTCACAAATCAAAAAGATGTCTGCAAAAATTTCCTAGATGAAAGCGTCCGATTAAAAAACGGATGGCGTGTGCGTGTTCCTCGCCCCCAACTTCCTACAGGTCAATCGTCATTTGGGTCACCTAACGCATTGACGACCGGCTGGGTGGAATGAACATTGCGCCAAGAGACGTAAGTATATTGTCAAAAAGAATCCCCAGAATGGTGGATCCCAAAAGTTTGAAACTATCACTTTGACCCACTGGGCGACACCTTAAGCAGTTGCCGACCATATGACACCCATTGTTTGGTCACCCACGCCATAGTATGCATCATGGGTGCGCCGAAATGACCAAAAGTCCAAATTTCCGGTGTGCAGGGTCATTTTCAACGGCACGTGGCACGTGGTTCTGGACTTTTCCGGCCACTTTGCGACATACCCATGGGTAGTGCACCGAATGGTGGTTGATCCGCATGGAAGAAAATGGGGGGGGGGGTCGTTTGGATCGTTTTCGAGCAATCTGGCGTGGAACGCATTTTTTCATTTTGCCCATTGGCTTAACACGGGAATTTTCAAGGTCACGTGGCACGTGCACCAGATTGTCCGCGGAGGGGAGACCCATACCAGAACGTAGATCACCTGGCCCACTAGAAATCCTGAAAAAATCAGAATTTTTGGAGCAGCCGTTTTCTAGAGCATCAAGTTGTACTGATCTCAGGCAGCTTTTGCCAAATTGTCAGGGAACTCAGATTTGTTTTTCAATAGAAAAACACAATTCTAAAGAATAGTGTTTTAGCTATTGACAACAAACCTTCGGTTACAGCATCTGCGATGCTGGGCTCCGCATCGCCGGACCGCAGGTTGTTTGAGCAAGCACCTCTGTAACGCCGCAAAAACGCCACCCGCCAAACGAGAGGATGAGCCTTGCACGTGCAGACCGGAGTGGGTGTGCTAAAAACTGACGTGCACGGCACCTTATTCGCCCGTCTAGAGCGGTGTGCAAAATTTGGGTGCAATCGGTCTGGCCGTTTTCGAGATCTTGAAGCGGCACCCTGCACGTGCGCACGTGCAAGCTGGGTCCCAACTGACTTGTGCACGGCACTCTATTCGCCGGTCTCTAGCGGTGTACCAAATTAAATCGCATTCGGCCCAGCCGTTTTCAAGATCTGGAAACGACCCCTACACGTGCGCACGTGCAATTGCACCCCAACCGTGGCACATGAAAATACATACTTACTGACTTACGCACGGCACCCTACTAACCAGTCTCTAGTGGTATGCCAAATTTGAGCACAGTCGGTCCAGCCGTTCTTGAGATATGGAAGCGTCAGCCTGCACGTGCGCACGTGCAAACTGGGTCCCATCTGACTTGTGCACGGCACCCTACTCGCCGATCCCTAACGGAGTGCCAACTTTGATCACAATCGGCCCAGCCGTTCTCGAGATCTGGAAGCGTCACCCTGCCCGTGCGCACGTGCAGCGGCACCCCAACCGTGACACATGGAAATGCATTGCCGGGTGCGTGCCAACATCCATGCCAAGTACCAGCGCAATCGGCAAAATAACTACAGAGTTATTAGACTTGTTACTGAGCTGACTTCTCTCCGTTTTGCACGTGGCACGTGCATTAGGGGTCACCCATACGCATCGAGAATAGCACACTACGTGTAAGAAAAGAAGAAGCTATCCCACACAAAAGACCGTGAGTAAATCGGTCAAGCAGTTGTGGAGATAGAAGCTTTGCAAGGCGCCCCCACGGCGGCCGACTGCTAATATTTAGCAATAACAGTGTCGCATCCGCACACGGGTGGTATCCCCGTCGATTTTAGGACTAAAGTACGTATCGCTTAAGTACGTAGGACAAAAGTACGTATGCAAATGTTTGTACGCAAATATACGTAGGCGATAAAGTTCGTATGCCAAAAGTACGTACGCAAATGTTCGTACGCAAAAGTACGTATGCAAAAGTACGTAGTGCATAAAGTACGTCTGTCAAAAGTACGTACGCAAATGTTCGTACGCAAAAGTACGTATGCAAAAGTACGTAGTGCATAAAGTACGTATGCCAAAAGTACGTAGGCAAATGTTCGTACGCAAAAGTACGTATGCAAAAGTACGTAGTGTAAAATGTACGTATGCCAAAAGTACGAACGCAATTGTTCGTACGCAAAAGTTCGCATGCAAAAGTACGTAGTGTATAAAGTACGTATGCCAAAAGTACGTACGGAAATGTTCGAACGCAAAAGTACGTGTGCAAAAGTACGTAGTGTATAAAGTACGTATGACAAAAGTACGTACGCAAATGTTCGTACGCAAAAGTTCGTATGCAAAAGTACGTAGTGTAAAAAGTACGTATGCCAAAAGTACGTACGGTTCGTATGCCAAAGTACGTAGTGTATACAGTATGAAGTACGTATGCTAGAAGTAGGGTATAGTAGTGTAAGTTGAGCCACTTTTTCCTTATTGCTGCTCTGTTGCCATACTACAGGGAACTCATGATAAATTCTTATACCAAATAATATAGCTTTGTCCATTTCGCCCATTTACTCATCGAGAAATTTTGCTATGCCTTGTAACAAATGCTCATTAAATAAAGAATAAGAAAGGTATTACACATTGATCAACTTAACCCAAGGGTGGGGTACCCTACGTACATTTCCTATGAGTACTTTTGTCCGTGACGTACTTTGGTCCACACGTAGGGTAGACCGGGGCAAGTCGCCCCGCCGAGGTAAAACGCCTCACCGATGTTTCTCGGAACTGGCAGGGTTCTGAAGAAAGATCCCCCCTTCTGTTAACCCGGCCGGGCCGGGGGGGGGGGGTAATTCCAACCACCGCAGCCCGGGGAGGGGCGTTTTTCGCCCCCTGTCTAACTCCGTAAATAAGGAAGCTACGCAAACAAAAGCGATACCAAACGAAAGGTCCTTACGAGACGATTCTAAAACACCTAAAACTTTTGACCTCAGGTCAATTTTCAAGGTCCTAGGTCAAGGTCAAAGGCAAAAACCGGCACATGTGTAGTGATCTGAAAGTGAGCGTTCTTGATGACGGCAGGATGCATGAAACTGGCAAAATTGGGTGTCAAACGAAAGAAGAGAATCTGAGAATTCCGAAAATGTGCTCAACACCAAAGGTCAAGGTCAAGGTCATGCTTAAAATTGACCTCAAACTTTGCACTTTTTCGTACATCTTGCGTGTCAACTTCCAAGATGTTTTGAAATGTTTTGAGGCTTATCAGGTCCCTATTTGTGGTTCATCTTATGATACAAGGCTGCTCAAAGGTCACAGAAGAGAGTCCTTGCTAGAGGCTATTTCACTGATTCAAGTTAGTAATAATAAATAAGACAATTTTGCCATCCGGAGGCTCTAAATAAAGGCTTAGAGGAAAATGGATGGGTCATTCGAGGTCACATGAGGTCAACATAAAACTTGCCCTTTTCCAAACAAATATATATCATTGGACGCGGCTTGACAAGGCAAATGCGATGGTACCACTGCCGTAGCTCTAGGACCATTTTTGTCGAAGTTATTTGCAAAAAACTAAAACCACAGCTCGGGGTCGTTGACCTGACTTCTGACCTCAGGTCACTTAAGCTATTTTTGTATTTTTCTCTAGGTCAAACGCTACACAACCGTGCTCGTAATTTGTCTTTATCTCTAAAACTCTATTTTTAGCAGCTATTTGAAGTTCACGTCTTTGACACCGAAGTTTGCCATGCAGGGGTCTAGAAAAATCGACTTTGTGACGTCATCAATGGGGCTAAGTCCAAATTTTTTTACTTCAGAAGATGTCAAATTGATGGAAGAAAAGGTACTGCAAGTTTCGCTTTCCTATCCCTAAGCGTTCGGGAGCTTTCGCAAATATTCGCCAGGGGGGGGGGCGAAAAACGCCCCCCCGGGCCCGCGAGGGTTAATGTAGTGTATGGGGCTTCTTGCCTCAGGCCGTGGGACGTTTTGCCCTGGGGTTGGGGCAAAATGCCCCATTTGCAGTTGCTTCACAAAGCACTTCCTAGCTGGGAGTCCGATCATAAGTGAATGAATTTGAGGGGTGGAATTTAAAGTAAAATGTCCAAAGAACACATTGAGCACAAATTTGGCCTTCCAGGTGATGTGAGACAAAAGTAGGCACCTATGTAGCAAAATAAATTATCTGGGGCGTCTTGCCCAAGGCTTTATACCCTACGTACATTTGCTATACGTAGGCTTTCGTACGTGACGTACTTTTGTCCATACGTACTTTATACCCTACGTACTTCTGCGATACGTACTTTTGTCCGTGACGTACTTTTGTCCATACGTACTTTTTACCCTACGTACTTTAGCTATACGTACTTTTGTCCGTGACGTACTTTTGTCCATACGTACTTTATACCCTACGTACTTCTGCGATACGTACTTTTGTCCCTGACGTACTTTTGTCCATACGTACTTTATACAGTACGTACTTCTGCGATACGTACTTTTGTCCCTGACGTACTTTTGTCCATACGTACTTCATACTGTACGTATTTCTGCGATACGTACTTTTGTCTTTGACGTACTTTTGTCCATACGTACTTTATATTGTACGTACCTCTGCGATACGTACTTTTGTCCGTGACGTACTTTTGTCCATACGTACTTTATACTGTACGTACTTCGGCGATACGTACTTTAATCCTACGTACTTTTGCTTACGTACTTTTGTCCTACGTACTTTAGCGATACGTACTTTTGTCCGTAACCCATCCCCGTCACCTGTTCGTATTAGAGTTGCAAAGTTTTCCCAATGGGCTGCTACCGGCACCGCCCCGCCCCACAAACATTTTCTGGGATACCGGCATGCTACCACGCCCCAAGCAAAAAAAAAAAAAAAAACGCCAAATTACCGGCATACTAAGAAACCTGCATTCTTGATTCTGGCTTACCCCTACATGAGATGCCACATTTTGGCAATTTCAGTAACCGCCCCACCCAACAGCTACCCATTGTCCAACTTATTACAATTCAATAGCCTCTTAGTGTCCAAAGTTTGAATCATATGCTGATAATTTTTTGTGCAAAATCAAAAATACCGGCATGCTACCGGCAAGACATGCCAGATACCACGAAAAAACCTGCGGTAGTGAAAAATTACCGGCATGCCGGTAGTGCGGTAGGGAAATTTCGCAACTCTAGTTCGTATACTCTAATGTGGTTGGGTTCAAGTCACAGGCGAGCCCTGATTTTTTACAGCTTTTCTTAAAAACGGCACATCGTGCAGTGACGTTCTATGCATCAGTGGAAAGGGCATAGCAAATTGTATATTATATTAACTTTTCACTTATATATCTTACTAATGATAAAAGTTATAGAGGAATAAAGACGCTCCCATTGACTTTCCATGTTAAAAATTTTCATTTTCAAACGAACTTTTTTAGAAAAACGATTTCTGCCAGCTTAACGAACTACGAAGCATACCAGCATGTACTACGCTCTTTCCTCTACAAGTTATAAGAGTTTGGGCAAATTCTATCTCTAAAATTTTGTACAATGAACGAAAGAAAATGTCTCTGCAAAGGCTCGGCATCGCCGTCCATTGACTTAACATGGGACACAGCAAAATTCCAACTTTGACCTTGTGCATAGAGGTGTTGCGAGATTCTGGCGGGTATACAGCGCACACGGGCGTGTACCTGAACGTGTTTGCCATAAAATGCTGGGAAGAAAACCACCTCTTCCTTGGCTCGTTTTCCCGCCATTCGCGATCGCGCAAAATGTGTCCAAAACCCCGTTGACTTAACATGGGGAAAATGGAATCGCACGTGCCACGTGCCACGAGATTCTGGCGGGTATACGGCGCACACGGGCGTGTACCTGAACGTGTTTGCCATAAAATGCTGGGAAGAAAACCGCCTCCTTCTTGGCTCGTTTTCCCGCTATTGGCGATCGCGCAAAAAGTGTCCAAAACCCCATTGACTTAACACGGGGAAAATGGAATCGCACGTGCCACGCGCAAAAGAATTCTGAGCGAGTAGCGACCGGTGCCATCAAGTAGATCACCTCCGGGAGCCCATACCCTGAACTTTTTACGGAAATTGAGCGATTCGTCTAGGCCCCCGTCAAGTTGCCCCAATTCGCGGCCAGCCATGCAAAACATAGCCCGGAGAAGGGCCGCTCCGGTTGTTTTTCAATAGAAAAACACAATTCTAACGAATAGTGTTTGTCTACGGGGAAAATGGAATCGCACGTGCCACGCGCAAAAGAATTCTGAGCGAGTAGCGACCGGTGCCATTAAGTAGCTCCGGTTGTTTTTCAATAGAAAAACACAATTCTAACGAATAGTGTTTGTCTAATGAAACAACAACCTGCGGTTAGATCACCTCCGGGAGCCCATACCCTGAACTTTTTACGGAAATTGAGCGATTCGTCTAGGCCCCCGTCAAGTTGCCCCAATTCGCTGCCAGCCATGCAAAACATAGCCCGGAGAAGGACCGCTCCGGTTGTTTTTCAATAGAAAAACAATTCTAACGAATAGTGTTTGTCAAATGAAACAACAACCTGCGGTTACATTACGAGCCAACGACAAGTGTTCTAAATTTTGATATTTTGTTAAGAGACCATATGAACTAAATTGGCGCTTGAGCTGAAATACCGCATGCCAAAATTTCAAGCTAATTGGATAAAAACTGGAGAAATTATCGCCGAAAAATAGGGTTGGGGTCTGAAATGCATAGTACACTACAGGGTGTCCCATAAGTTCCTTCCCACCTAAACTTTTTTAGAGGCTCTCTTATGAGAGCCTCTAACGTACGTACTTTAACGTACTTTACGTACTTTACGTACGTACTTAAACGTACTTTACTCTGTAGGTAAAATGTGTCATATCACCCTTGAAAAAGTGAATAACACGAAACGTTGGGCGGTTTTGGTGTTTTTATCTTACATCATATACGAATTAGGCTCTCTTATTTTAGGTCACGCCTAATTTATTTTGCAACTGAGCTTTTCGGGTTGCCATGGAAACTGTGAATATGCTCCACGGTAACTAGTTCGTCTAGACAAAATAGTTTTTGCTAGAGAGCTCACTTCCTGTGGAGACGGCTTACGCCGCAACATAGAGGCCTCCGATACGGGTACGTCTCGGTATTTAGTCCGCACGTGGGCTATTCAGGACGGTTGAGGGTGATTGCAGGCCCATGTCACCCCATTTTTGATGACATCATAAGGGGCCTTAGGACAATAATGGCGCGGCGCGCCACAATCGCTTCCAAGCTACTTGCCAACAGTTGCCATTTTTGAAAATATAATTTTGAAATAAAGTTACAAATAATAAAAATATTGTAATAAAGTAATTAATTGAATCGATACTATATTGGCAAACTTAAAGAAAAATGATTCATTCATAGTAAAAATATAAGCTCGATCAGATTCTACGTTGCTTTCCTGCAACTGCAGAGGGTTTTTAAATCGTCTATATCTTCAAAACGGGCCATTTCTTAGCATATTGCCTGCTCTTTTTTTATCGCTAGAAAATTAGTTGGGCTTTTTACTGACAGCATTAACCCGCGCCCCGCTGGGCTATTCAGCATGGGCTGATTAGCCCAAGCTGGGCTAATCAGCCCCCCCCCCCCTGCTGGGGGGTGGGCAGATTCTGCCCCCCCCCCCTGTCTAACTTCCGAACCGATGGTCGTAGAAAGATGGGGAAAACGGCAATCGAAAGCTCTCAACAAGGCAGATCTAAAGAGCCCAATTTTTTTGCTTAAGTAGGTCAGAGGTCAGGTCAAGGTCATGTCAAGGGTACAAAATGCAAGTTTCTACAGTATATCGGCCTTGCACCGTAGTTGCCGAAGAATGGACTGAGACTGATTGCCCAAAACGTGTCCTTAGACTACCAAGACAATATTCGTTGCATACAATGTCATTCAAAGGTCAAGGTCAAGGTCAGGTCACCAAAAACAAAATATAGTAAAGGGCATGTGCGACACGTTTTATGGGTCATTTTACTCATAGAATTCAATAGGCACACTCAATAAGTGATATGGACCACCTCTGGATGAATTTCAGGTCGAGGTCAGGTCAAGGTCAGGTCAAGTGAGGTCAAATTTTGAAGTTGGTTGTTAAGGCCTAAAAAGGTGTCTATCTGCAGTTTTTCACGGCAAATCGAATGGTGCTATTTTTGTTTTCATAGGAGGTCTAGAACTTCCAACAAAATCATTTTTCAAAATTTTGGTGTGTCGTGACGTCATAAAATTTTGAATAACTCCCACATTTTTGAACCGATTCTTCTAAAAATTGGTATGTAGGTGCACATAGACCACTTCTCTGACATATATTCCGGTTTTTCGATACGTTCAAAATTTTGGATTTTATAATTGCTAGAGGTACAGGTTTACGCGATAACTGTATGTTTTGATTTATGTTATGTTACGGGTGCATTAGTTTTGGGTGATTGACTTGTATTTTTAGCTATATTATTTGGGTAGATTTCGGTAGCTGTTTTTAAAACTGTAAGGGATGGTGATAGTTGCGGGGTATTCAAGTGTTTTGTATGTTGGGCCCTTTTTGAACTCAACCCTACCCCTACCCTACCCCTACCCTACCCTACCCTACCCTATCCTACCCTACCCTATTACCCTACCCTACCCTACCCTACCCTACTACCCTACCCTACCCTACCCTACCCTACTACCCTACCCTACCCTACCCTACGCTCCCCTACTACCCTAACCTACCCTACTACCCTAACCTACCCTACTACCCTACCTAACTCTACCCTACCCTACCCTACCCTATCTACCCTACCCCTACACTACCCTACCCTACCCTACCCTACCCCTACACTACCCTACCCTACCCTACCCTACCATACCCTACCCTACCCTACACTACCCCTACACTACCCTAACCTACCCTTCCCTACCCTACCCCACCCCTACCCTACCCTAACCCTACACTACCCTACCCTACCCTACCCCTACCCTACCCTTACACTACCCTACCCTACCCTACCCTCACCCTACACTACCCTACCCTTCCCTACCCTACCCTTACACTACCCTACCCTACCCTACCATACCCTACCCTTACCCTACCCTACCCTATCCTACCCTACCCTACCCCTACACTACCCTACCCTACCCTACCATACCCTACCCTACCCTACCCCTACCCCTACACAACCCTACCCTACCCTACCCTACCCTACCCTACCCTACCCTACCCTACCCTACCCTACCCTACCCTACCCTACCCTACCCTACCCTACCCTACCCTACCCTTCCCTACCCTACCCTACCCTACCCTACACTACCACCGACAGTCCAAGTTTCAGCTAAATCGGCCCAGAAACGGCTGAGATATTGCAAAAACTAATTAATTGTATTTACTGGCGAATCCCCTTGGCGAGCGGTGCCTTATGTCGGCCTTCGTTGTCAAAGGTCAACGACCTCCCGGCTCTGATTTCGCTCAGTTCTGCAAGCGAACAACTGAGCCTAAAGCACGTGCCCTCTGCTCGGCGCCGGTCGCGGCCCCACCACGTGCACACCGCTGAACCCACACCGTCGAAAATTTAATACGACAAATGAGTGCACGCGCTCGACTTGGCATGAAAATTTCACCCCCGTAGCCCTTACCGTTTTCGAGCAATAGCCTGTTTTTGCCGATTCTAATGCTAACCCTATGGCGCACATGAGCACGCGCCACGGGCGCACCCTCGGCCGCATCGTGCCCAAAATTTGATACGACCTGTTTTTTTACGTGACCCACGACTGGTAAAAATTACACCATCCTGCGTCAATCGACGGCGCCGTAATAAGCCTTTTAGGGAGTAACCCCGACGGCGTGGGCGGCGGACTTTTTAAGATTTATAAATAGTAGATTTTCCAAAAAAAAGTCAGCTTTTTGAAAAAAAATGGGCCAAAATCCAAAATTTTCAAAAAACCGAGATAGCCATTTGATAGACAAAGTAGAATCACGTATAACCTTTTTATAACGTCTTGATTCCTTTAAAAATGAAGATGTTAGCGGTGTTTGAAATTTTGCCGTTTTTGAGGCGAAAATGGCGAATATGACGTCATTAAAACGTCAATTTCTCAAAAAAAATCCCACGGATTTTGCTCCAATTTTCAGAGAATGTGTCAAATTGATGTATGATAAGGTACTGAAAGTTTGACGTCGCTGGCGTAACGCGTTTAGAAGTTATTGGCGAAAAACGGGAGGGGGGGCAGATTCTGCCCCCCCCCCCAGCGGGGCGCGGGTTAATTGAGCGTTAAGTGGAAAGTGGCATTAATAATTTTCAAATGAAGTTAGTCGTTTTAACGTTGTAAAGGAATAGAGTACCCCTTGCGAGCATCAGGGGTGACGTCACTCAGGATCTGTCTCTGATTGGCAGGGGCGCGGGAACTACTTTCCAACTGGGGGGGGGGCACACCATAATAGAGATCAACCTAGGGTACCCCCAAATCTAGTTTTCTCACCGGTTTTAGGCCACTTATTTTCACCCCTCGGCTTTTTCAACAAAAAAAGAAAACATTTGCAAAAAAGTGTGGTATTCCGTCTCAAAGCTGTGGGGGCACTGCCCCCACGGCCCCAGAGTTGGGGGGGGGGGGCAAGCTGCCCCCACTGCCCCCCCCCCGGCTCCCGCGCCTATGCTGATTGGTCGACGGGGGAGTGACTGTACCTTCTATAGATGGCCTTGGGTGATTGAGGCCATCCAGTCTGTAGCCAGTGTCTGTCGCTAACTGGACGCACAGTCAGCAAGTGACGCCGATGATTTGTCGGGAGTCAATCGCTGAAAGTTTGTCCTCTTTTTTTATCAGCTCTCAGGAGTGAGCCATGTGACCAAAACTGTGTGGCTTCAAAGTGGCCGTCAAAAAGGTCTTAGCGTTAGAAAGTTGGTAAGCAGGCTTTTCAGGATGGATTACCAGCTGTCTAAATATGAGTTTTATTTCGGGGTACATAACTCACGGTCACTTGGGCTTAAACTTAACGGAGGACGCAAAACAGTCGAAAATGTCTTAAAATGGCCAAACATGTGTTTCGTTATACCTGAGGCTAAAAAAAAAACTGGAGGGCCGATGACATCAATATGGTCATCTAGACTACCTAGTCCGTGTTTGAGATAAAACACCCGTCCAAACCCCAAAATGGTCCCATATGGGCGACGGAAAAGGCCTTCGTGTCATCCCGCCTTATTCCTATGCAAGAGGCCAGGGTCACGGTAATGTGGGGTAATATGCGTCCAGACGCTGATCAGGTTGCGATTGATACTCCAGAAACAGTGTTGGGCATGCTGCCAAACATGCCGGTTGGCATGCCGCAACATGTGTTTGCCTATGAAATGGGGAACACATTGAGGGGTCATGAACATATCAAAACGCAATGTTCTCTGTTTTACATGCAAATATAATGTGAGAACGAACTTATGGGACACCCTGTAGATCCAAATCTATAAGGGCTGAAAGGTGGTGAGAGGCTAGACCCACTGACACGCCCACTGTGCACTCTCCTCGCCTCGCCGCACTGGCTGCCACCGCGTACCGTGTCCATCTTTGGTCAGTGCTAACAGTGGCTCTCAAACTTATCCGCTCAACCGCGGCTGGAACAGGTGGCGACCTCCCCTCAGAGTCGCGATACTTTCAAGAGAGATTATACAGCACGCATGCGTCAAGAGCCGGCTAGCGACGTCACTAGGATCGGAACTGCGGCTGTGGTCGCCATCCAGTGACGTCAGGGGTTCGTGATGACGTCGTTGTCGTCGTTGGTCTCCTCGTTGGTCTCGGTGGTGACGGGGCTGTTGTTGACGGACTCGGTGATCACCTGAGAGCCGTTCTCGCTCACCGACTCGGTGTTGGTGTTGACAGAGCTGACCGTCTCTCCGGTGTCGTAGTCGAGCACCTGGTCGCCGCCGCTGCCGCCGCCGCCGGACGGCGCCGACAGAGCAGCCGCCGTCGCCGTCACCCGACTGCCCAGCGACAGCAGCAGCGGCAGCAGCGGCAGCAACAGGTAGTTGATCACGGTCACCAAGTCGACGTCAAACTTAAAGTGGAATGGCGAGTTGGTGGGCGCTGGAGGCCGCCGGTGGACGGGCGTCCGAGGGTAGTCCAGGAGGGATACCGACGGTGGCGCACCTCCGTACCCATACGGGTCGTGGTGGACGCCGCGGGACGGCGGCGGACGCCACACTGCCACTCTGGGGCGCGGCACTGAGCACACGGCTGTGCCAGCCAGCAGCGCGGCCAGCACGGCCGACCGCTGCCGCTGCATGGTCCGGCCCTCAGCCGCCGACGGCAGTCCGACCCTCAGTCGCTGACAGCAGTCCGGCCTTCACTCGGTCGCCGACGGCAGTCCGGCCCTCAGTCGGTCGCTGACGGCAGTCCGGCCCTCAGCCGCTGACGGCAGTCAGACCCTCAGTCGCTGACGGCAGTCCGGCCCTCACTCGGTCGCTGACGGCAGTCCGACCCTCAGTCGCTGACGGCAGTCAGACCCTCAGTTGCTGACGGCAGTCCGACCCTCAGTCGGTCGCTGACGGCAGTCCGACGCCACTCGGTCGGTGCTGGCGGCCCGTGCCGCAGTTGCTGCCCAGTGGAGCGCAGCTCGGTTATAAGCTCCGCGGCAGCGTGGCCGCCATCTGTCGAGCTGCCGCAGCTGCCACCCCGCAGCCGCGGCGGACCGGTGCGTCGGGGGAGTCGGACCGGTATGCGGCGGCCGCAGCCTCCGCGTACCGGTGCCGAGTGGAACGCGCCGTACAGTAGCCCCGCGTTCGATGTCTCCCAGACGGCGAAGATTCTACGCCGTCCGGCCAATCACGTTCCACAACCGCAGCCGAGCCCCCGCTGACCTTGGACGGGATTGGCCGGACGACGTAGAATCTTCGTCGTCCGAGAGACATCGAACGCGGGGTAGGTCTCTTAAAAAAGTCCCCACCCCCACCACCAATGGGCACTAACTCCGCTGATCCGAGCCCCCGTCTGCCTTTCCCATATCACGCCGGTCTTAGGTCAGGTAGGGTCAGCGGGGCCGCTCGGTCCGGCCCGCGGGCGGTGGACGGGCGGCCAGTAACGCCTTCCACAAGCCAGCTGTAGAATCTAAACGGGACGGTCATCGCTCACCGCAACGAAACCGGTATTGAAGAATAACAGTCGATGTTAATGGCTGCAATTATTTTGAAATTGTCACTGTGTTAGCCCGTGCCCCACTGGAATGCCTAGGTTCTCACGCCCTGTTGGAGGGGAGAGGGGGATTGAATCCTATAGCTCAGCTTTGGGCATCTAATTGGTGTTCGAAAAAGCATCAAAAGTAATAACAAAAATAATTCGGCCAATTTTAGATCGGGTCAGAGGTCAGGCCACCAGAGGTCATCGATGGTAAAATTTTGCTTGGACAGGGTGTGTTGCGCGCAGCATAGGCGGCGGAACTGGGAGGGCACCGGGGCACCGTGCCCCCCCTTTGATTTTGGCATTTTAACATTAGCCCTATGGGCGTTGCATGGAAAGAATGGGACCAAAAGTCGGCAGTGGCCCCCCTTAATTGAAGGTGTTCCGCCACTACTGGCGCACAGCGGTGCACTGGGTTTCCAATTTCCATGGAAGCATCAACAGACTCGGAAGCTTGCAACGCTGGATTGTCGAGCTGAATTCGTGTCAACCGCAGCAACAATGCAGCAGCGCAGCGTGCTGCAGCGCGGAGCCGTGAAACACCGCCCAGGGCTATTCACGTGTCAGGGCGATCCAACCCACGTAATGGGCTCGGCCCCAGCGGTGCAACAGGTCCAAGACTCCCGTCTAGACCCATGTCTCCCTCTAATTCCTGTCATCCTTCCCGCTCTGAAATCGACCGAAAGAGCCTAGCCAAACAAAACTTTTACCGCTATTTCTGAATAATATTGTCAGATTTTACTAGAGTCAACGGCTTAGCATGACAATGACAACTGCCGCCATCGGTGTTATCAGAAATACAATTGTTTTTTTCTACAATAACTTAATAGCTTTTAGCTTAAAACTTGCATGGAATTAATTTTACCAGCATCGTGTTCCTCTTATCGAAATGCTCCGAATGAATCAAAAGTTTAAAAGGTAATTTGAAAAATATGGCCCATGTTTAAGGTCATTACCTGACCAGAAATGGTCATGATGCGTAGCAGGATATTAAATCCGAGTCGTGGAGCTAAACAAACACTTACGACTTATATGTTTTCATAACTAGCATGTCTAACAAAAATGATTACATGGTTCGTATGTAAACTGGATGTAGGATCATGTTTATGTTGACCGCAATTGACAATGTTCTGTTGACCACAATTTCTATATCTAATTTATTCTCTGGGATTTCTTTTTTTTACACCATGACAATGATGTCGAGAAAAATGTTCAGGAGCTTTAACAGGCTGAAATAACATCGGAAGTGTAAAGGTCGCCCCACACTGGACCTCGCATGCGGGTTGCGAGTTTTTGGGTTTTCGAGTTTCTTCCAAATTAAAGAATAGGTACACTCTATGTTGAGTGGCCCACACCACCACATGTAACAAGCGAGTCTGCACGTTTTTAGCATGCGAGCCACCTTGTATCGCACTACAAAAGTTGATTTTGAGCCAACTTTCGATTTTCCTCACTGCGAGGGATGCGAGTTTTGCAGTGGCGGAATCTGCGGGGGTCCACGGGGTCATGACCCCCCCCCCCCCCAAGGTCTGAGAGGGTCATTTGACCCCCCTCCCCCCCAAAAAAGCCGAAGACCCAAATGCGTTATAGACGCCGTCTTGCATGCTCAAAATCACCCGTCAAACACTTCTGAGCTAACTTTTGTTTTTCTGGATCGTGTTGCGTGAAAAGGCGTATTGAAAGCCAGAATCTTACTCGTTTTTGTCTCAACCGTTCGAGCACCAGGGCCCAGGGGACGATCCAGGAAAATTCCAAGGGGATGGTCATGAATTTAACTCGTGGTGCCCCTAGCTATACCCAAAATTAAAAACTCAACTGATTTCGGGCACCTTATTTTGGTGATGCCCTATTTCCATTTTTTATTGTTTATTTTATTTTTAGTGCCCCTGGGCCCTGGCAGGTCTGTGGTGACTGGTGCCCCTGGCGGGCCTGTGGTGCCCCTGCTTGGCCGCTGGGGCCCCTGGGTCCTGACAGGACTCAGGGGCCTCAGGTAAAAAAAATCACGGAGGCTATCTGCGGAACCAACTGCAACCTGAAAGTCGAAAAAGTTATCCGGCTTCAAGGGAACTCATATGACTCGAACACAGACAGGCCAAAACGACCCCGGCTGCTTCTTGTGCGATTTGATAAAAAGGAACATGCAGATCTGGCCCTAGAGAAGCGATTTGACCTGCGAGAGGCAGGATTCAGGAACACATACATAAACAAAGACCTCCCAAAAGAAGAACGGGAAATACAAAGAAAATTGAGGCAGGAACTCGGGGAGAAAGGGAAAGACACCCACAAGATCTTTCGTGGAAGAGTTGTCCCGAGGGGCGGGGAATAAAGCCGAGCCCAAGGCCCTAAATACAAGGTTGCACGGACTTATTTCTACTAAACCTACCAGAATATAGTTTCACGGTTGATTATTTAAATAATTATTCAATCAAAATTTCTTTATTATTATCTCGTAATCATTTATAAGCAATTTTATAAATCAACTTTCAATTTGCTTGCCTTTTACTAGCAAAATAACTTTTCTAGTATTGGGTCAACATAGTGGTGTAGCAGTAGGAACCACATCTGGCAAAACCCCAATGCCTACATACAGCAGAAAAGCAGCCACCAGGTGTCGCCACAGTCGCCACTTGGTCGCCACACAGATGTCGCGCGCGTCGCCAATCGCCACACTACCGATTTCCATAAGGACGCATATGTACGGATATGTATAGGAAAGTCGCCCTTAAGGATTACGCTTACATCCTTTGCTTATGAGGTCGGTGGTTGGAAATTGGGAGGGGCTCAGCTATTTTCGACCACGGATATGCCTTTATCACATGATGAGGAACATGCTGATAAGCGTTTTATGCGTCATAACAGCATAAAAGTATTTTTAATCATTTTTCAAAAATAGCCGTTCTGCCGTATCTTTCAGTGCAAGGTGCCGTCGGTCATCCCCGACGTGACGTCACGCAGGGAATTTGCCAGATTTACCTACTAGACTTCGACACCCCCTGGCCGAGCCAAGAGAATCACTGAAACAAAAGGGGCCTGTAGCTGTTCAAAATAAATTGAAATGTATGTATAGTACTAATATCGATGGGCTAACAAGTTGAAGGGAGATGAACTCAGTTATGCATTGACTGAATTGAAGCCACATGTTGTGTTTGTAACTGAAACCAAGACTGAGGCAGATCAAGTCATCCAGCAATTTATTGAGTGTTCAAACTATAATGTTTTTAGAAAGGATAGGGAGAGCGGCAGGGGAGGCGGTGTACTGATACTAATTAGAAGTGATATTATTGCCCATGAATTTGTTGACAATACGTGGGATGATATCGAAATGATATGCTGTCAACTAAAATTTGGCCGCCGCTGCATGAAATTAGCCTGTATATACAGACCTCCAAATGCTGATGGCAGTTACAATGAAAAAGTCAGAGAAGCTCTGCAAAGGCTGGGAAATCTCCAACATGAGCAGGTCATTGTCTTTGGTGACTTCAACTTCCCACAGATAAATTGGGCTCAGAATACAGTACAAGGGGGAGAAATGACAGAGCAAAGCAAGTTCCTTGACGCGTGTCAAGATGCTTTTTTACACCAACATGTCCAGTCCTGGACCAGGGTCCGTGGATCTGACCAACCATCACTTTTAGATCTCATCCTAACCAAGGATCTAATGGAAGTTGAAAACCTAGTCCACAAGGCTCCCATTGGCACCAGTGATCATTGCTTGATGATTTTTGATATGTTAGTAGAGGGGGTTGAACTCTTCCCACATACTGATCTGAAGAGGAACTTCTTCAAAGGAGACTTTGATAAAGCATCCATGATGTTTAGTGCTGTCAGCTGGGAGACTGAGCTTAAAGACAAGGATGCTCAGGAAGCTTGGGATATCTTTTTGAAGCACTATGAAGTATGAACATGTTATACAGGAAAGTGTCCCTCTCTCTCTGAACAATCCCAACAACAACAGGAAAAAGAAATGGATGACAAAAAGTGCAATGAAAGACATTCTTGACAAGGAAGAAGCCTGGAAAAGATACAGGAAGAAGAATAACCCAAAATGGTTTAGAATATACAAAGAAAAAAGAAATAAGGCAACCAAGAGTGTACGAGAGGCGAAATACCAGTATGAGCTGAAATTGTCCAGAGAGGTGAAACTGAATCCAAAGGCTCTCTACGCATATGCTCGAAATAAAACAACCATAAAGGAACAAGTCACCACAGTCAAGGATGACCAAGGGTTTCTTTCAAACACACCTGAAGAGACCTGTGAAATAATGAATCAAAGTTTTGAGAAGGTTTTTGTTAAAGGCACTATCCCACCTTTAACATGGGGTTTGAGTTGAGATAACCAAGTTTGCGGCGAGGTTCAGAAACCACTATCTATCTAGGTTGCAACCCCCGCGGCCTCTTGGTGTTGAAGAAATTCGTTCCTTTCATTTGAAAATGGGCCTTGTACAAGGCCCTATCTTCAACATGGAGCGACCGTTAGTGTGACGTCACCTCGTTTAGTCATTCTGATTTAAATGGGTTTGTTCGTTGAAAAATCGCTTAAAACTTGGTCTGAACTTTGTTGTGGTGCCTACTGAGTAAAAAGAATCAGCTTTATGACAGTAATGTGCCTGGGGAAGGAGGTAATTTTGGGCTGTGACGTCACATATTTGAAAGTTTGTGTTTGGAATATGGGAAGCCTAAGATGTTTAATGGAAAATAAATGCCAAAACCGTGTTCCTGGTCATCCAATCTATAAAGTCGGGCACAATTTAACTGGTTTTAACAACATTTTAGAAGGTGGGATAGTCCCTTTAAGACTGACAATGTGCCTCCAGACTTCCAGCTTTCAATGGGGATAAACTCTCATCCATCAGCATCACCAAAGCCGAGGTGCAAAAGCTTCTCTCCGAACTCAAACCATCTGCACCTGGCCCTGACAGAATCCACCCAGTTTTACTCAAGAATTGTGCAATCAATGTCAGCAAGCCTCTGACAATGATTTTCCAGGAATCACTGAGTACAGGAAGCATCCCAAGTGACTGGAAAAAGGCAAATGTAACTCCGATATATAAGAAGGGCTGCCGTTCGGATCCACTCAACTACAGACCGATCAGCCTTACATCAGTAGTTTGCAAGGTTTTGGAGAGACTTGTGAAAGGCCACCTAGTTCCCCACTTGGAAAGTTTCAATTTCTTCTGTAAGGAGCAACATGGATTTCGGTCTGGCAAATCATGCACAACCCAGCTTCTGGAGTATTTGTATGAGGTTCAGAATGCTCTTGATGAAGGTGACGCAGTAGATGCCATCTACCTAGACTGCTGCAAAGCTTTTGACACAGTTCCACATAATCACCTGATAACGAAACTCAAGGCTGCAGGAATCGATGGCCCACTACTTCTCTGGATAAAGTCATTCTTAACCCGCGCCCTGCTGTTTGAACACCCCCCTTGTGGTTTTTCGCGAATATCCCAAAAACGGCGGCGCGGTGCGCCGCCGTTTTTGGTACACCTTATCATGCATCAATTCTACACAGGTGGTGAGAATTTCAGACCAAGGTCATTCAAGGTCAGGTCACCAGGTCACTTGAAGTGACCTCACCTCATAAAAAGTTTCAATGTCATAGCTACACCGAGTGACCGATCGCTTTGAAACTTTCAGCGATTGCTAAGAGCAATAACATGTACAAAATGTATATCTCAGAATTTTGATATCGATGACCTAAGGTCAGGTCAATTTTGCGACCTCCCCATTATAAGTCAATGGGAGAAAATTGAAATGCGCCTCTTTTGGACGAAAGACATTATAAACACTCCCAAACACTGAATTACAAGTGGTTTAGACACATTGAACATGAAAATGGTGTCCGTGACCCCTGTTTATGCCCTGAGGTAGAGGTCTGCACCGGCCGGCTGCAGCCGCGGCTGGCTGCAGCCCCACGGCTGTGGGCCGGGGCGGCTGCAAATATCTCCAAGAACACGGCTACGGCTGTGGCCACGGCTGTGAGATTTCAAGCTCAATCTTAAGTACTCAAATATAAAATTTTAAATCCTTATTCTTACATTCTGATAAGCAGTCTAGCCTGTAAAAATCATGCAAAGGATGCCCAGCAACATTGAAAGAGGTGAAGCCTTTGAAAACCTGTAATGGTTTTACCATTTGCTGTAGGGGAGTTTGCACTCTGGTACATAATACTAATTATAGGTACCAATTGTTCCTTCATCATCAAGAGCTTGACAGTTTCAGAAAATGCAACATGTTGCATTGTCACATCCCTCTCAAATCAATCTCACCTGGTCATTAGGAGAGCACCTTACAGCTATTGAAGACGAGCGTTCAATAATTCTTTCAGGTAATAGAAAAAGAAATCACGCCTAGATAAAGGCAGGTAAAGGCTTCATAAATATTATCTAAAATAACTCTTAGATGTATTTCTGGATTTTCGGCAAGTCCAATTACATAATATAAAACTGGCGCTTTATGTTCTAACTGGTGTGTGAGTGACCGCTAACTGAAAATGCTGATCAACGAAGCCAATGGAATTAGATTATAAGTGAGCATGAACCTTACTTACGGTTAATTCACATGATGGTGAAAACCCTGAACACGTAATTCACATGACGGTGAAAACCCTGAACACAATCTTTCTTACGCGAGCTGTTGACTTTACTAATAAAATGACGTCTTGTTCTGAAAGCGTAAAAATTTGATAATTAATCTTTGTTTTAGAGCAAATTTTTTACTGTATAGCATTATTATTTATAAATTATAATATTAATGGCTGTTTATAGTGACACAAAACAATTAATTGCCACTTCTTTTTGCAACTTCTTTGCTATTGACGTCATTAAAAACTCAATAAAAATTTTGATTGAAAGAGGCAATTGTGGCTCGCACGTCCTTGGGGATTTGAGCGAAGATCATTATTTGGAAAAATCAAAATAGATGAATGTTTTTCTTTCTTGGATGCTCACTAGTGTTTTGATGCCTTGCATAACAAATTAGTTTGAGACTTGCTCAGAAGGCTGCTTCAAGCCTGGCATATCACACCCCAGAAAATATGCAAGGTAAGAAAGAAGCAAGAGTTTTGACTAGACAATCACTGTATGACAGTTCATCAACTTCAGTTTCATTTTCCATACCCAACATTGATAATGAAAAGCATCAGGGTCTGTTCTGTCCCACAACCATGTTTCAGGATTTGGCATTAGATGTCTACACTGCTAGTGCTTCTATTCTGGTTCGTTGTTTATGTTTTCTGTTGATGTAGGTACCTACCTACCCATCTTTCTTAACCCCTTGCAAGGGCTTGTGTAGGCATGCGATGCGCATCAGGCTTCAGGCCTTCGGCCTAAAGCCAGATACACAACCACTTAACTTATGATGCTTCATGAGCTTGAGAATCTATAGCCCATTGCAGTGTGCTTTTGGCTATATGTTTCAACTAAAAACAACTTGTTATGTAGGTACTATTTGGTTGCATTTCATTGGAAGTATCCACGGCCGGCTGACGGCTGGCTGCCCACAGTTTGCCACGGCTGTGGGCGGCTGTGGCTGTGGAGCCACGGCTGCGGGGCGGCTAGGCTGTGGAAAATTGCAGCCGTGCAGAACTCTACCCTGAGGTCATCTTAGGTCACGAATGGTATCTAACAGTTTTTCGCAAATAACTTTTGATAGAGGCATGCTAGAGCGATGAAAACGCCTTAGATGTGTTCAGCTCGACGATACGGATCGACTGATATGCAACATGACCCTTTCCGGTCAGGTCATGACCTTGACCTGAGGTCAAATTTTCAAGTTGACCTTTCAAGGTCAAGTTATAGTTCATTCGATGCGTCTTGACGAGAGGAACACGATGCCGGTAAAAGTAAGCTCGTACAAGGCTTGGGTCAAAAGTTATTGCAGAAAAACTGTTTCCGAAAAAATCGGCTATTTTTGCAGTTTTTGCCCCCTGCAGGCAAAACCGTTGACGTTAGGTCAAATCTGAGAGAATTACTCAGAAAGGGCGTTAATAGGGCTATCGAATGCGCTTTTCCGCGGCGCTGTAGCTCTATTGGTTCTCGAGTTATGCGTTGGCTTCTTGGAAATTGTCGACATTCGACCTGGAAATCGGCGAAATTTTGCCTTCAATGACCTCTGGTGACCTGACCTTTGACCTGACCAAAAAATTGACAGAAGTGATTTCCTCATTATTTTTGACGCTCTTTCGAACGCCGCCTTCCGCGTATCGCTACGTGGCCCAGGAGCCGAGTTAGAAGGGGGGTGTTCAAACACCCCCCCCCCCCCAGCAGGGCGTGGAAATCCAGGACCCCTAGCCGGGCGCGGGTTAACAGACCGAGAGCAGAGAGTGACCATAAGAGGAAGTTTCTCAAGCTGGAGAAAAGTCTGGAGTGGTGTTCCACAGGGCAGCGTATTGGGGCCAATCCTCTTCCTTGTCTACATTAATGACCTGCTTGATGAAGTTCACTCAGAGGGCAAGCTTTTCGCAGATGATGCCAAGATTTACAGGCGTATGAGAGGCAATGAGGATCAGCAGCAACTCCAAGCAGACCTGGATAAACTACAAGAGTGGAGCAACAGGTGGTTACTCAAGTTCAGTGGTGATAAATGCAAGGTCATGAACTTCGGTAGCAGAAATCCCAACTGCAGCTACAGCATGGGAGGAGTTCAACTGGCTCACTCTGAACAAGAAAAGGACCTTGGAGTTCTGATTTCAACAGATCTCAAGCCCTCAGCACAAGTTGCCAAAGCTGCGTCCTCAGCAAACTCCATGTTGGGCCGTATAAGGAGTAATTTTACATGCCTCAATGACAAGATCCTTCCACCACTATACAAGGCGCTGGTCCGACCCAGGATGGAGTTTGCAATCCAGACATGGTCACCCTATCTCAAAAAAGACATTCAAAAGCTCGAAAAGGTGCAGAGGAGAGCGACAAAGCTGGTTCCCTCACTTAGAAATTTACCATATGAAGACCGACTGGGTGCTCTTGGGCTGACAACGTTAGAGCAGCGAAGAACGCGCGGAGATATGCTTCAAACGTTCAAGATCCTGAAAGGTCTGGACAGAGTTGAGGTTGTCAGCACATTCCTCAAGCTGGATGACAGGTACCTGGGAACTAGAGGACACCAGATGAAGCTCGTCAAACCAAGACATCGAACACTAAAGCGCAACAAGTTCTTTTCAGCAAGAGTGGTCGACATGTGGAACGGTTTACCAGAACATGTGGTATCCAGCGACAACATCAATCAGTTCAAGAGAAGATATGACCAACATGTCGCAGAACAAATGACGAGAGGGGGTAGCCACTACGAGCATCTTTAGTTTGCTCCCTTACCCCCGTATCCTATCTCTTCGGTAAGCAGGACTGTGGTGCCCCTGACAAGCCTGAAGTGCCTCCGCTCCGACAGGCCCGTGCCCTGTGGTGCCCCTACGAGGCCGGTGGCGCCTCACCTGGTTGACTCACCTGGTTGGGTTCCTCGTCACTACTGTAGAGTCAGTCATGGGCGAGAATAGGCGAGTGTAGGAAAGGACATAGGAACCCCTTCGAAGAGACGCGCCAGACCGAGAAGTAAGTATGGCAGTGCGTCAAGCCAGTGCACTGGCTTGAGCAGTGGTATCGCCTGGGCAAGTGCGTCTTCCAGTGTCGGGCAGATCCAGCGTTTATGTGTAAATGAATCCGTCAATCAAAGTTTTGAAATGCTATTTACTCGTTAGTCTGAATTATCTTAATTCATTTTTCTTTCAAGTTTCATTATTAATACATCAAGTTTCCTGTTCGTCCGTTTTATTCCGTCCTGATCAGTCCCCTCAATTCCCAGACAAATATGAACAAATTCAATTACATAATCCCGAGGTGTTATTTTGTCGGGCGCTTCCGCCAGACATTTGGCACCGGAATTCAAACTCGCAAGTTGTAACATCCTCCCCCGGGAAAAATCAAACTGATTTTGCTATTCTCGTCAAGTCTTCGTCCCTTGCTATGGTCTGACCCCGTGTAGTGCTTAGGCGCATTCCAGACGGTACAGTTTCTGAATAGGTCTGGTCGTCGATGAACCGTCTGCTTTCCGGACAGTGGCCGCTCTTGTCAGACCGTCTCTTCCGGGATGCAGCTGCACAATGCGTCCCATGGGCCAGAGGGTTCGAGAGATCCGAGGATCTTCCATGATGAGCACCACGTCTCCCATGGCCGGTGTGCTACGCCTCTCTCGTGGGGGGAGTCGGAGCTCCCTCAGGTATTCCCTGTGCCACCTCTTCCACAGATGTTTGAAGACCTGGCGACGATGCTTCCAGCGTCTCCTGAGATCCTGGCTCGGGTTGTCTGACACCTCGAACTCTGTCTCGAGGTTCGATTCTCCTGAAGATAGGCCCTGTATGAAGTCTTTTGGAGCCAGAGGACGAATATCATCGATGTCTTCGCTCAGCGCAGATAGTGGTCTCGCGTTGATCACACCTTCAATCCGGCACAGCACAGTCTGTAGCTCTAGAAATGAAAGCATACTCTTGTGCAGTGTCCTTCGAAGCGCATCTTTCGTTGTGCGCACGAGGCGCTCGTAAATGCCACCCCACCAGGGGGCTCGGGGAGCATTGAATTTCCACTTCAGGCCAGAGTGGGCAAGGTGGGCCGCTGCGCCTCGGAAGTTTCTCGCGTTGTCGCTGATCACGATTTCAGGCAATGATCTTCGGGCGGCGAAGCGATCGAAGGCCTGCAGGAAGTCGTCCGTAGAAAGACTCCTCACAAGCTCTAGGTGGACAGCTCGCACAATGGCGCAGGTGAAAATGACAAAGTACGTCTTGATTATTTCCCCACCATCCTTTGTGTAGATCGGACCTCCAAGATCTGCTCCGATCCGTGAAAAAGGACGCCCTTCATTCGCCCGCTCTCTAGGCAGGGGCGCCGGTTCTTGGGCAAACGGTTCGGCTTGATAAACGCGGCACCTAGGACACGTTCGAATCGTTTGGCGGACTCTTTGCCGGCTTCTCGGCAACCAGAATCTGTCGCGAACCGAGAACATTGTTTGCTGCACACCACCATGACATAACTGGAGATGATGCTCCATGATCAGCAGGTGAACATAGCGGTGGTCATTTGGAAGCAGGATCGGGTGTTTCTCGTCTTCAGTCAGACTCGACTCCTGCAGCCGTCCTTTGACTCTGATGATTCCCTCATCCAGATAGGGGTTCAGTCCAAATATGGCTGAGCTCCGTGGGATGTCTCTACCAGCTTCTAAGAGAGACCGCTCCTCCCTGTACGCCTCCTGCGTTTCCTTGATCCACATCTCCTCTGCTCGGCCTATCTCTTCTGCAGTCAGATCATCCCCCGTGTAGACGCTCTTCTTGCGAGCCCTATCCACAAATCTCAGGATCCAAGCCGTCACTCTGTGCAGCCGTTTCCGAGAGCTCAAGCTTTCCACGGGCAGAAGCCGGCCGACGCTGGGTACTGGGTGAGTCGACGCGCAGAGATTGGCGACGGAGCCAATCTTACGTTCCTCCCTCTTGCACTCCGATGGCTCTTGAATCCTCTGAGCCGGCCACTTTTCTTCGTCTTGTCGGAGCCAGGCAGGACCCTCCTGCCAAAACGGTTCCCCCAGCTTGTCCACAGGAGCACCTTTAGATGGGAGGTCGGCTGGGTTCGACTCGCCTGGACAGTGACGCCACTTGGACGGAGGGAACGTCTGTTGGATTTCGGTCACTCGGTTGCTGACGAAGGTGCCCCAACGACGGGGGTCGCTCTTGATCCAGGCCAGCGCCACAGACGAATCTGTCCAGAGGCAGACGTCTCCAGGTTCCTTGTCCAGACAGCCAATGACATAAGCCGTCAGTCTTGAGCCCAGAACCGTTCCCATGAGCTCTAGACGAGGGAGAGTTATTGGTTTGCTTGGTGATAGCCTGCTCTTACTCATTACTAGTCGGGTTTCAGGTCCTGTCTGGCCGTGCGTGCGGAGATACACTGCCGCGGCATATGCATCCGTGCTGGCGTCGCAGAATGTATGGTTAGTGAATTCCTCCACGTTGCATGAAGCATATGGACGAGGGATGCGAAGCGACTCCAGTGATTCCAGCCCGCGGAGCCAAGCGAGCCAGCGTCGTTTCACCGTCGGTGGCAGCTCCTCGTCCCAGCTCGCCCCTAAAACCCAGAGCTCTTTCAGCAGCATCTTCGCGCGTGTAGTGAACGCCGAAATCTGTCCCAGAGGATCAAATACACGGGCTGATATCTTCAAAAGATTTCGCTTGGTTGCACGAAGCTGCATACCAAATTGGTACAACTCCTTACCGTCGAAGTAGAGTTGGTCTTCTTGTGGTAGCCACCGCACCCCTAAGACTTTCGTCTGCTTCTCCTGGTTTGACATCAGGAGAATCCCGGATTCATTCACTTCGCCTGAAGTCACTGATGCCTCCGTCAGATGCAGACATCGATTGGAGCTCCATTTGGTCAGGTTCATTCGAGCATCTTTGAAGATTTTCTTTGCCTTGTGAGCAAAGACTCTTGCTTCTTCTTCGGTTTTAATGCTGGTCAATACATCATCACAGTAGATGTCTCGCTTCAGTCGCTCAGCAGTATCCTTCATTTCACTTGACTGTTGATCCAGATGTCGCTTTAGGACGGCTTGTAGCAAGTACGGAGAAGCCGCCACGCCGAACACCACTCGTGCCATTCTGAATGTGTTTATACTTCCGTTCGGGGTGTCTCGCCAGAGGAACCTGGTCAGGTCACGATCTTCTTTATGAAGAGCCAGCTGTAAGAACGCTTTCTCGATGTCCGCTGACACTGCAACGATGTTCAGACGGAAGCGCATGAGTATACCGGGAAGATCAGCGATCATATTCGGTCCCGGTAAAACCATATCATTGAGGGATCTCGGGCTTCCCGCCAACGCGTCGAAAACGACTCGTATTTTATCGCCCTTATAGACAGCATGGTGTGAGAGGTAGTGAACTGGCCCGTCAGGTACCTCCGGTGCGTGCTCAGCAAAGCCGTGCTCCAGGTATTGTTGCATGGCTTGCTCATACTCCGATCGTCGCCCGGAACGGTCCAGAGACGTCTCGCATCGCTCCAGACGCTTACGAGCCAATCCTTCGTTTGATGGAAGATCGTCAAAGCCCGCTTTGGTGGGCCAGCGCACCTCGTATCTTCCGTGCGCGTTACGTGAGCAGGTCTGTTCAAAGTGCTGAACTGCTGCGCTCTCGTCAGCTCGCTTTTCTTCTACTTTCGAAGGAAACGACGGAGGTTCAATTCCGATGGATTCCAGCGTCCACAGCCGCTCCATGTCTTCTTTAGGTGTGCCAGCGTTTAGAAACATCACGCTTGGGTCCGGAGCTGTTCCGTCGGTGGCTGCTCGTCCTCCCAGCACCCAGCCGAAGATTGTGCCCCAGGCGACTGGACCATCCTCTCCAGTTGTCACAGGTCCATTTACGATATCCTGATAGTGATCCATGCCGATTAGGACGTCGATGCCTTTAGAGTGCCATTCAGCCGGAGAATCGGCAAGTACTAAGTCATTCAGATGTTTGTACTCTTCCAGGTCGACCGGCGCCTCATTGAGTGGGCCGCAGATGCGGTCGATTTCTGAGACGGTCAGCGTCACATGTTTCATGGGGTCGCGTGTGTTCATCAGGGTGATGTTGACCGACCTCATACGCTTCTGTGCCATGCGATTTCCACCGAATGTTGATATTGTCTTTTCCTGCGTGCCGCGCTGTTCACATCTCAGCTCATGAGAGAGACCGGTCGATATGAATGATTGGTTGGATCCTGTGTCCAGAAGGACTCTGATATTCTTGTTGCCGGCGGGTCCAACAGCCACTGCCCGAGCTGTTTGAAACAGGACCCTCTTCGTCTCCACGACCTGTGACTGAGCCGCCACGATCGACTCTGCAGGCCGCTCTTCGGCACACAACAAAATGTGATGTCTTTTTCCACAGTTCTGACACCGCTTCTCGTCGTTGCATGTCCGTGCGATATGCGATGGGCCCAGACAGATGAAACAGGCCCCAGCGGCGAGAAGCCGCCGCCGACGTTCATCCACAGGGAGCGTTTCGGCCTTTTTGCATAGCGCGGTTTCGTGTCCTAAGAGACAAAAGGCACACTTTGGCGTTTTTCTGGTCATTACCTGAAGTGCAGCGGCGGATGAAGTGACCGGTACCAGCGTCGTTTGGGAGGGGATCCTCCAGCTGCGCTTCTGACTGGCACCCTTTTCTGTCATGCGCATGCTGTGAAGGGTCTGGCCGTTCCGTTTTAAGAATAGCTCTAGTTCTTTCGGGCACGCCGAGAGGAACTGTTCAATGAGCGTCAGCTGTCTGAGACCATCCAGCGAAGCCCGAATTTCGCTCAGCGACATCCACTTCTCCAAGTAGGTAGTCAGGCGAGTGATATACTGGCCCGGCGTCTCGTCTGGTTCTGGAGGAGATTCACGTAGTCGCTTGCGGAAGCCTTCGGCTGTTAAGCCAAATCGTTTCAGTAATGCCTCTTTGAGTACGTCGTAATCATCTGCTTCTTCTGCGCTCAATCGATGGTACACTTCTAGGGCTTTTCCAGTTAGAAGTGCACTGAGGGATACCGCCCATTCATCTCGGTCCCAATCACTCGCCTGTGCTATTCTTTCAAACCGGGATAGATATATGTTTATATCTTCATTTTCTTCGTATGGAGGGAGCTTCGGCAACTTCCTGGAAGTTACAGGCTGGTTGACCTTGGAGCTATTACTTAGACGAAGCTTTTCGAGTTCGAACTGTCTTTCTTTCTCCCTTTCCTCACGTTCTCGTTCTTTTTCTCTTTCTTCACTGTCCTTCTCTCTCACGAGTCTTCTTTCTTCCCGTTCCTGGTCCTTTTCATACTGCTTTGCTGCGAATTCTAAGGCTTCTAGTCCAGATAGACCATGTTTTGCAGCTAGTTCTATGTAGCGATCCATTTTCTATCACACTGTCCTGTCACGGTCACCAAATTATGTGGCAGATCCAGCGTTTATGTGTAAATGAATCCGTCAATCAAAGTTTTGAAATGCTATTTACTCGTTAGTCTGAATTATCTTAATTCATTTTTCTTTCAAGTTTCATTATTAATACATCAAGCTTCCTGTTCGTCCGTTTTATTCCGTCCTGATCAGTCCCCTCAATTCCCAGACAAATATGAACAAATTCAATTACATAATCCCGAGGTGTTATTTTGTCGGGCGCTTCCGCCAGACATTTGGCACCGGAATTCAAACTCGCAAGTTGTAACACAGTGAATTGAGCAGAGTGAATATACAATACATGTGTCTGTTGTGGGTGTCCTTGTATCGGTGTGATCGGCAGAAGAATGAGAAATAAAAGACACAACATGGCATATAAACAATACTACTCTGTATACGCAAATAGCTCATCTTTTAAGTCATACTCCAACAGTCTTTTGAAAGTACATAAATCACTCGCGCGAACAGTTTCAATGGGAAGACGATTCCAGATACGTATACACCTGTACGTGAAGAAGCGCTGGCGGGTATCAGTGGATGTATGCGGTGTCAGGAGTTTCAATGGATGGCCACGGGATGTGGTATGGGGCTGGGGTGTAAACAGGATATCGGGTGGGATGCAGGAGTGTTTTGATAGGATTTTCCAGTACTGGATGAGGTTAGATCTGAGCAGCCTACCTTGGATGGAGAAGAGTTTTAGCTTAGTAAGCCTTTCTCCATATGAGAGTATCTAGTCCAGAAATTGCTTTCGTCCAGCGTCGTTGGACTCACTCAAGGAGGCGAAGATCATCTGAATAGCCAGTGTTCCAAATCACCGAGCAGTAGTCCATAATAGGCCTAATGTGAGTTTTCCAGAGAAACGGCATGAACTCGGGAGAGCGACAAACTGTCGACTTCAGAAAGTTTTGGGCTAACCCTCCAGCTTTGCAAGCCACATCACGGATGTGGGCGTGAAATCTTAGCGAGATATCAACCTTGACGCCCAAATCCACGCAACTGTCAGATGTGGGAATAGGCTGGCCACCAAGGAGGTACTGGGGAGGTGGAGGGGGATCCCTGGCTCGTAGGGGGTAGAAGCGGAGCACAGTGCACTTTTTGCGGTTCATGTTGAGCCCCCAGGACCTGGCAGTGGAAAAAAGGGCATCAATATCAGCCTGGATCTGCGGGAGGGTAGCGTATGGTAACAAAGGGCTGGACTGGTGACGGGAAAAGGAGGCGTAGATTTTAAGGTCGTCCGCGAATATTTTATATGACGATGAGAGGTTAGGGGCGTTGAGTTGATGAATATCAAGAACAAGACTGGACCAAGTACTAGTGATGTCAATCGGTTACCGAAAATTTCGGTTACCGAAAAGATATGGTGACCGATTCGGTAATCGGTCGGTCAGGCCCCCAAAAAATCGGACACTTTCGGTCACCCTGCCAGTGAAACCATTTTTAAAAAGAGAAAGTATTCCATTTTTGCCTAGTTAAAATGATATTTATTGGGATGTTAATGATAAAGAGTTGCAAAATTTCCCCCAAAAGCTACAAGAGATGCCACATTTTGGCAACTTCAGTACCCATCCCACCCAGCAGGCAGCAGCCACCCATTGTGCAACCACAACTACAAGCAAGCTGATTTTGACTCAGTTGGCCCCACAAGTACACGCAATTTTGAAACTCAATTCCAGTCTAACTGTTAAAATATCACCTGTAATCAAAGAAGTATTGCCTACAAAAATCATTATACAGTCATCAAAAATGCCAGGACAAAAAGAACTTGAATTAGGTACTGAAATGTGTTTCTGAAGAATGGACAGTTAGCACTTAGCACTTAGCAGTGATCACATTTACATTTCACAGGTGTTCTACTATTCCACATTCTCCTTAAATATTGCAGGTACCAACCAAATGTTTGAAATCTCACAACATAAAAACATAGGAATCTGGATAAAAACTACAGAGGGCCATATCCACTTTCTGGAATCTTCCACATCATCTCCAAACACAAGGTTATTAAGGATTTCGAAGCAGATGCGCCATAACAGAGACTATAAACAAGCTGATTAAGTTGCTGCAAAAAAGGTTTTGGAATGTTACATGCTGCATCGTGAATGATTTCATTGATGTAGATAAATGATCCAACACGATATTGAATTCTAATAAAATCAAGATTGTGAGTGTAATTCACTACAAAAAAAAAATAATTTCCCTTCAAGGATTCAACCAAAAGGGCATATAAATAAATATTACGTCATCGTCTTACATCCTTTAGTTAGGGAAGAGAGGATCTTAAAAGTCAATCCTTGGTTTTTTCTATTATTTTGCGCCACTTTGGATTAATTTTATCTGCATATTGTGTTTTCTTGTAAAGATAAGACAAAGTGCCAGTTTAATGAATTTTCATTTCATTTTTTGGACGAAATTCAGGCTCACAGCTACCTAATACCTGCCTTTTCAGATGGATTTTCAGTGTCAAATTCTTCGTAGAGTATCTCAGACCACATCTCAAGACTCAAGGCCAGTTTCCAAGCAGTGTTGATGTGGTTTGTGGTGTTTTGATTCTGCCTTTTCTCCTAGGGAATGTTGTCATGAACATACCTATTACCAACCATTAGACTTACTAATTGATCGTGCTTTTGCAACGTGAATGAGTATTCTTCCTTACATAGACCACAGTAGATTCTTGACAATTCTAATTAACCAAATCTGTGAAATGCTGAGGTCCATGTGTTTCTACCCTTAACAATGTAAATTCTACTGCACAAAATGTATTTTGCAGTGGCTAAAAATTGACTGAACTTGGTCTGAAATGCCATTTCCCATTATTTTTTATCAGACTTTACCAAACATTTTAATTTTGGGGTAGAGTAACAGCAAATAGAATTTCGGTCAAATTTCGGTCAAATTTTGGCTTGGGATGTTATCGGTCGGTATTCGGTCGGAAATTTTTCCCAAATTTTGGTTTCGGTCGGTATCGGTCAGACATTTTTTGGAAAATGACACCACTACCAAGTACCGACCCCTGTGGAACACCGCTACGTACTGGGCGGGGGGAGCTCTGGGCTCCATTCACCAGCACACTCATGGATCTGTCGGTAACCGGGAAAGAACGGATCCAACTCAGGAGGGAGGCGCCTGTAGGATCCGGAGTGGCTCCACGGCAGTCATGACCGAAACCCAGGCATCTCAGTTTCTCCAGCAGAATCTCATGGGAGACCACGTCAAAGGCTTTGCTGAAGTCGAAGAGAACAACGTCAGATATTTTACCCTCGTCAGTTGCCCTCGACACATCATCGTATACCAGCAGCAGCTGATCTGCCGTGGAGCGTCCTGCTCGGAAGCCGAACTGGTTGGAAGTCAGAATTTCATTGTCATTTAGGTACTCCCACACATGGGCCGTGATGGCACGTTCTAGCATTTTACAGCATATGGAGGTGAGGCTGATGGGGCGGTAGTTAAGCGGATCATAACGGGAGCCTTTTTTTAAATGGGAATCACCTGAGAACTCTTCCAAAGAGATGGTACTTCTCCTTCCTCTAGAGTCTTTCGGTATATGAGGTGGAGGGGGGTGGCAACAGCATCCGCACATTCCTTGAGCAGGTGAGGATGTAGGCCATCAGGACCCATGGAAGTTTGGGTCAAGCCCCTTAAGCAGGGAGAGAGTCTGGTCTCTGGTAACAGCAAGAGGGGGGAGGTGGCCAGGGAATGGTTGGTGTGGATGAGGGTTTGTGGGAGTAAGTCGTGTGTATACAGATGCGAAGGCATCCGCAAAGCACTCGCTCATCTCTGTGGCATCATCGGTCAAGGCGCCCGAGGAAAGCCTCAGGGGGCCTGCAGAGGAGCGACCCACTTTCTTATGTCTAATGTAGGAATGTAGAATTTTAGGGTTTTGCTTTGACTTGTTGATAAGTCCTTCCTCATACTTGGACTGGCTGTGTATGCTAAAATTTCTAAATCTACTGTTGACATCAGCAAAGGCCCTATAGGCTGAGGTAGTTTGTATGGAACGACTTCCAAAACGGTGCCTCACTGATTTGAAAGCGGACCACGCACGCTGCCTCTCGTGTACTAGACTAGTAGGGGGACGGGAGGGCCATGGAGGTTTTCCAGAATCCTCGGGCTTCAGAGGAACAAACTTCTCTGATAATTATCTGATTTGGATGGTCAGGAGATCAAAACACTCATTTGCATTTAGTCCCTCGAATGTATCCTCCCATTCGGTTTCTGACAGGATGGAACTGATTCTTTTGAAGTTTCCCTTGTGCCAGGCGCGTCTTGGTTGAGGATGGGGATTCTGGGTACGGTGGGTGGTATGCTCAGAGAAAACATACTCAACTACTGTTGGGCAGTGATCACTTCCTGGCAGGGGAGGGAGGATCTGGATCTCTCCAATGCGATCATCCTCTGAGGTGAGTATCAGGTCGAGTATATTCCCAGAGCTAGGAAATGTTGGGTCATGGATCCACTGGTGAAGGCCTAGCGCATTAAATGTATCAAGGAAAGACCTTTCCAGGGGAGGGTATGTTCTGAGGGATCCATTTGACTGCCAGTCCAGGGCTGGGAGGTTAAAGTCTCCAATGACAATCACTTCCTTTCCTTCACAAAGGGAATACATATGCTGGAGAAGGGTTGAGTTGCTGTCAGGAGTGTTAGATGGGGGTCGGTACACCAGGACGACATGCACATTTTGGCTGGAAAGGCGAAAAGTCAGCAGGTTGGGCAAGGGCGACTCCACCATGTCAACTTTTAGGCTTTCGTGGATATAGGCGCACACTCCATGTTTAAACACTGCCTGTGACATCACTTCGGTACAAGTTAAAGTGAGGGATAGCAATAAAAGAGTTTTTAATATGGTCTAGGAGATGGGATTCTGTAATGCACACAATCTGTAGTTGCGCTGATACAATGAGATCATGGAGGAAGCGTACATTGCTAGGATTTAATCCTCGGGCATTGGCTTGGATAAATCTCATGACATGAGTATATGGCAGGGAGGAAGGGTGGGTTAGTTTTCCGGGGTGGCACCTGATGCAGTAGCACCAGCAACGCCTGTGCCCTGGTGATCAGCCGTCACAGACCCGGGAGCAGTGCCTGTGTCTGGCTGGGTTGGGCGGACAGTGGCCGTGGACGGTGGGGTGGGATGCCCCTGAGGTAGGGTAGTGAGCCTAAAATGAGTATAGTTTTACATTATCAGTTAAATATATTCAAAACTAGAAAGGGTGTGAATAATGGCTATATGGGACATTGACATTACGTGTTCTGACTACGACGTCCTATGTGGCACAACGGTGTCAGACGAGCGGTTGTTCTGTAATAATTGCATCTTCTGACCAATGTCGGCTATACTCATTTTTTGCTCCTTCGCAAAAAATGAGTACAGTTGTTTCAACGCTCTATTGTGCCTAATCTGCTGGATTTGCGACGCTGAAATTCGCCTGGAACGTGGATATGAAATCGGTGTTGCTAACAATATAAGTATTGAAATGTAAACAAAATCAAGAAAATGTATTACCGGTCGTTTCAATTTATTAAGACACATAGATGACTTGAGCAGACAACAACTGTTAGGATGTGAGATGACGTCACCGGTGACGTCATATGATGACCTATGACGTCACCGGTGCGGGACGGACGGGGATTGGTCGCCTGCGGCTGTGCGGTGACCGGCCGAGATGGTCTGGGCCAAATACACCAGTTTGGATCGAGCCAGCGTGTGTGGCGGACGTCACTTCACGTTATAACAGTGGCGACGAGACTGAACCCGCGCGGCGTGCGCCATGGCCAGTCTGAGTGGTTTGGTGAGGGAGTTTGATCCCAGTCAAGAGTCGTTTGGGACATATGCCAGATGGCTGGAACAGTACCTGGTGGCTACGGGTGTCTCTGGCCAAGCTAAGAGACGTGCGACTCTGCTCAGTGTGGTAGGGCCTAAGACATTTGCACTGCTGGAGGATCTGGTGGCGCCGCAGACGGTCAGCGACTTGGAGTACGAGCAGCTAGTCACTGTGCTGCAAGGTCACTTTGAGCCGAAGTCATCTGAGATCGTCGCTCGGTTCCGGTTCCATTCGTGCTGCAGAGACGAGAACGAATCGGTCACCGAGTACGCAGCCAGGCTACGCAGGTTGGCAAAGCCGTGTCAGTTTCCGTCCGAGACCCTGCCGGAGATGCTCCGAGACCGACTGGTGTGTGGCATTCGGGACACCAGACTGCAAGCCAGGCTCCTCAGCCAGACGAGCCTGACCCTGGAGTCAGCTCTGGCGCTGGCCTGCACCAGCGAGGCAGCAGAGGCTCAGGCGCAGGAGATTGGCCGCGCTGAGTCCGCCGCTGTGCCGGCCGCCCGGCCGCTGGCGGTGGTCGGCCGGCTGGAGCAGCGCAGCACGCAGCGCGCAGCGCCGCCTCGGGCAGGTGGTGGGCGTGGTCCAGCGCCCGGCGGTCAGGGCCGGCGCCCGGCCGCGATGGACTCGCCCAGTCGGAGGGGAGGTACACTCAAAACTTTTTTACTACCTCCTGGAGAGTTCATTTTCATCAAACCCGCAAGATAATAGTATATTGAAAGGGTAACTCGCTGCTACCATTATGTGCATAGTAACGGTACGTGGTTAATATGAACTTATTCGCCAGCGAAGAGTATTATTACCATGTAAATATCAATATTACTCTCGCGATCCAGAACATCACGAAAACTCTTTCCTCCTGGGTATCGTGACTCGGGTACAGATAGTCGTTTCATGCGTGGATCTTGTTTACCCTCGTGAAGATGATATTTGAAATGGAAACAATCAGCCAATCAGAAACGAGATCGGCCGTTTGCGGTTTGAAGGCCGCGCGCATCTGTCAGTTTTCGGCCGTTGGTCTCCGAGAGCGGATGTGAGCAGTGTCGGTGCCGCGCGGCGTGGCCGTTGGTGATTGTGCTTGTGTGTTGTTCATCGCCTATAGAGCCTCTGTGGACATTTTATTGTAAGTACCGATGTGCTAGAGCATTGCGTGCCGTTGAGTGGTGCTAATTTGACCTGGTTAACAGGACCCCGTGCACGGCCACGTGGCCTAGTGTTGTGAGTACGTAGGTACATTAATTTTGTTGTGATGCTACAAGTTTATGCATTTTGTTGGTGACTTTGAAAAAGCCTTGCACTGTAGTGATCCAGCCTCATTATCTCACGCAGACGGGCGACCACCCAGGAACGCCGTCGCTCACTTCAAATATTGTGCGCTCTGCCTAATCCAATATGAGGGCGCTGAATGTCTTGTATTCATATTCAAATTGCATTCAAGTTGTATCGTGGTGTTTATTTACCGCTTGTGCATTGCTGAACGCTTTGTATAAATTTGTATGACTAAGTGAAGAGTCTCACAATGTTCATGGTTGGTGTGCCCCTCGTATTGTTTGTACGGAAGCCAAATATACCTACATTGTTGCTCTTGAAGCTTTTTTTTTTAGTTGGTGAGCTCCGGTTAACAGAAGCTTCGTGAAGCTTCTGAAGGAAGCGTCTGTGGGTCTGTTACCATCCTCTGGGGGGTTTACACTAAAGGAAAGAGTAAACATTACCATGTGACAAAGGGTAGGCCATAAGAATATACTCTCTGTAGGAGGGTAAAGCACAGAGTAGATGATGCGTTACTCCCTAAAAAAGGGTTCCGTTAAAGATTTACCCTTTCAAAGAGTGTAACCCAAAAAATGTTACACTCTAGACAAGAGTAAATCAAATGAGTTTACCATTCAGAAGATGGTAAAAAACGTCTGTGTGTCATGTTACCCCTCCCTGGCGAGTTTACTCTTCATGAAAGAGTAAAATTTACCATCTGGAAGGTGGTAAAAAACGTCTGTGTGTCAAGCTACCATGCTATGGCGGGTTTACCCTTCAGGAAATGGTAAAAAAGTTTTCAGTGTACCGTGACACGGGATCGGCGGGGACCGAGGGAGCAGCAGCAAGGCGCTCCTTGTCACCGCTGTCGGAGCCGCCGACATTCGCCGAGCAGGTGCTGGGCGAGAAATCGCCGCTGCTTCCAGTGCGGTGAGATGGGACACGTTCGAGATGCATGCCGCGCAGCGGGTCGCGGCTGGGTGGATCAAGTGGAGGACGATGAGTTCGGCGCTCCGGCATCACCAGCGGAGGGAGCGGACCCCGCAGACGACGCTGCTGAAGAGGTCTACACGCTGTTCTACCAGTCACCGCAGTCACCGCAGTCAAAAAAGAGCCGCCCGCCCCTGTACGTGGATATCAAACTAAACGGCCGTGCAGTGCGGGCGGAGGTGGATACAGGCGCCGCGGTCTCTGTGTGTTCGGAGGAACAGTTTAACAGGCTGTTCCCAAAGGGGAGTCCGGCGATAGCTCCTTCGCGGCGTAAATTGTGCACCTATGGTGGTCAGCGGTTGGCCCTACGGGGCGAGGCGATAGTGTGCGTGCAATATGGTTCTGTTTCGGTGAACCTACCGCTGATCGTGACGGAAGGCACCGGCCCGGTGCTCTTCGGACGTGACTGGTTGGCGTACTTCAAGTTGGACTGGAATGCTATCTGCCGCATGGCAGACGTGTCTCCACCCCAGCCGACGGGTAAGTCCGTGATAGCGGACCCTGCGTTAGCCCCGGTGTTGACCGAGTATGCAGAACTGTTTGATGACGAGTTGGGGTGTTTCAAGGGCGAGAAAGTGACCATCGCGGTTGACCCAGACGCGACACCACGCTTTTGCAAAGCGCGCCCTGTTCCCCTGGCGTATCGGGCGCGAGTTGACGCTGAGCTGGATAGACAGTTAAAGCTAGGTTTGTGGGAAGAGGTCAAAGACAGTAAATGGGCGGCGCCAATGGTGGTGGTGCCCAAGGGGGACGGTACGTTGCGACTCTGCGGTGACTACAGGCTAACCATAAACCAGGCTGCTAAAGTGCATCAGTATCCACTGCCGCGTGTGGAAGAACTCCTCGTAAAATTAACGGGTTGTCAGATCTTCTCGAAGGTTGACTTAAAGAGTGCCTACAATCAGCTAGTGCTGGACGACAAATCGAGAGAGTATTTAACTCTGAATACTCCTCGCGGCCTGGTCAGACCCACTCGGTTGAGTTTTGGGTACGCGAGTGCCCCGTCTCTCTTTCAACGCACGCTTGACCAGGTGCTGAGCGGCTTACCTGGGGTGGCAGTGTTTCTCGATGATGTGATCATCGCGGCGCCGTCTCGGGAGGAGCATGAGTCTCGGTTACGGGAGGTTCTCGGCCGTCTGGCCGCGGCTGGATTTCGGGTAAATAAGGCAAAGTGTAGTTTCGGGGTAAGCTCCGTTACTTACCTGGGTTACACCGTGAGTGGAGACGGTGTTCACACGACGGAGCAGAAAGTCACCGCGATACGAGCGGCGCCTGAGCCGCGAAATGTACAGGAACTGCAGGCCTGGTTAGGGCTAATAAACTATTACAGTAAATTTCTTCGAAATTTATCGACTGTTCTGGCTCCCCTTTATCGTCTTTTACGTAAGGGCGAGTCGTGGGTGTGGGGAAATGCCGAGTCCGAGGCATTTGGGAGGGCCAAAGCGCTTCTGTTGAAGTCGCCGGTCCTGGCTCACTTTGACTCGCAGTTACCCGTGATACTGGCTTGTGACGCTAGCCCGTCAGGCATCGGTGTCGTGCTGAGTCAGCGCACGCCACAAGGAGAGCGCCCTGTAGCCTTTTATTCAAGGTCTCTGAATCCCACCGAGAGGAGATATAGTCAGACGGACAGGGAGGCATTGGCTGTCGTGAACGGCGTGAAAAAATTTAACTACTATTTGGCAGGGCGAGATTTTGTGATCCGATCTGATCATAAGCCTCTACTGGGTCTTTTGGGTGAGCGAAAACAGATTCCGGTGATGGCCTCGCCGAGAATGGTAAGGTGGGCATTAATGCTCAGTGGGTACTCGTACAGACTAGAATACACGCCTGCTTCGAAGCAGACCCACTGTGACGGATTGAGCCGTTTGCCGCTGCCGTGCAGTGCAGTGACATCACCGACGCCAGCAGAATTCGTTAATCTGTTGGAGTTTCTGGACGGGTGCCCCGTAAAGTCGGAGCAGATACGGGGCTGGACGGCCCGTGACCCGGTGCTGGCCCATGTACTGCAGTACACACAGCAGGGTTGGCCGGCCGGTGGGGAACTGCCGCATGACTTTCGCCCCTTCCAGCAGAGAGTCGGGGAACTTAGCTGTCAGGGCGGTTGTCTGATGTGGGGAAGCCGCATGGTGATTCCTACACAGGGCCGGGAGAAGGTACTGCGCATGCTGCATGCAGGCCATCAGGGGGAGTCACGGACAAAAGCATTCGCGCGGTCCTATGTGTGGTGGCCTCACATGGACGAGGATATTTCCCAGATGGTGAGAAAGTGTCAGCATTGCAATGAGACTCGGAACCAGGTTTCCAATACTCCGTTGCACCCGTGGGAATGGCCCAGGGGCCCTTACGATCGCGTGCACATCGATTACTGTGGTCCGATAGACGGTCACATGTTTTTTATCATTGTAGATGCATATTCAAAATGGGTGGATGTGTACCCAACCAAAGGGTCCACAACAGCAGTGACAATTGAGAAATTAAGAGCATCGTTCGCCACATGGGGCTTACCGCGGGTGCTGTGCTCGGATAATGCCAGTTCATTTGTCTGCCCAGCATTCCAGAGTTTTTGCGTGTCACTGGGAATTGAGCATGTGACGTCACCTCCGTTCTCCCCAAAGAGCAATGGTTTGGCCGAGCGTTATGTGCAGACTTTTAAAAATAGTTATCGCTCGTTACAGGGCCCGGTTGGATACAGGGTGGCACAGTTCCTGTACCAGTACAGGAACACGCCTCATTCGACCACTGGTCGATCACCGGCGGAGTTATTTATCGGCCGACCAGTGCGGACTCACATGGATCTGCTGAGGCCGGATCTGGCTAGTCAGGTAGAGACCCGTCAGAGAGCTCAGAAACAGTACGCGGACAGAGGTGTCAGGTCCATGTCGGTACAAAAAGGAGACGCCGTGTGGGTCACATCGGTAGACAGACTCCAGGGGGTAAATGGTAGGAACTGGCTTCCTGGTATTGTGCTAGAAGTGTGTAGTGTGAAAGTGACTGTCATGTTATCGGATGGTAGAGTGATTTGTCGGCATGTCGATCACGTCAGAAGGCGTGCAACGGAGACTCCTCCGGAGCGTGCCGCGCCACCTGATTATCGAGAGGGGCTGGTGTGTGAGGGTGCTGTACGTCCGGCGGAGCGGCCGGCGTTAGATAGGGGAGAGCGGTCTGGGAACGAGGGTAGAGGTCAGTTGGAGCGGTCCGCGTCGGAGGGTGTGAGGCGTGCTGCGGAGAACCGTATTCTCAGGCCACGGCCGACGGCGAAGCCGGACCGTTTTGCTGCGGTATGGAGAAATACCGGTACCGTGACTTAAGTGTTACGTGTTGGTGTGTTGTGTTTGGAAGAGCGTTTGTGTTCGGGTGGTTTGTGACTGTGGTGGAGGTGTTAGGATGTGAGATGACGTCACCGGTGACGTCATATGATGACCTATGACGTCACCGGTGCGGGACGGACGGGGATTGGTCGCCTGCGGCTGTGCGGTGACCGGCCGAGATGGTCTGGGCCAAATACACCAGTTTGGATCGAGCCAGCGTGTGTGGCGGACGTCACTTCACGTTATAACAACAACAAACACAACCGACAATGGCCACAACACCAACCACGGTCACAGTGGCGTGGCGAACGGGCACCGCCACATTTCCAAAAGCCTGCGTGAGCTTTACCCCCTCTACTTCGATCGAGTCGTCAGTTTGGTCACTTTTCGCTTCGCGGATGGCTTCTCGATCTTGTGCGACGAAGACCGCTTCTTTCCCTTCTCTTCGCGTTTCTTGGAGAGTTTCCTGTCCTGCTGTGACGACGGAGACTTCTTCCCTTTCTCTGCGCGCTTCGCCGCCTCCAGCTCGAGCCTCTGCAGAGAAGACTCTGACGTCAAGACCTCGCCGCTCTTGTTTTGAACTCGGCTGCGGCGTTTCGTCTTGTTGGCCAGGGCCGCCTTCGTCTCACTTGACTGTTCCGGACTGAGAACACTGAGCACAGCATCCTGGAGCGCCTCATCAGGTGACGGGATGTCATCACGTGACGTGCTCCCGGGTCCCACCATCCGGCTGCGAACCTTCTCAGCGTCGACTGGGAACAGACCCGAGCCGCGGAATCCGGCCACGGCGTGGACCGGATCCAGTTCCTTCCACAGCTGGGAGATGAGAGTCGGGAACACCGACTTGTCGACAGCGACGAGTCGTGACTCACGCTGCCACCGCTTCAGGATTTGCGCCCAGGCGACCTTGACCGGCTTGAACACGGCGACGTCGAGAGGCTGGATGGCGTGACTGGTGTGTGGCGGAAGACATACCACCGTGATGTTGTTGTCCTTCGCAAGCGCTGCTGTCCGATACGTCATGTGGGATCCGTGACCGTCATAGACGAGCACTGTGGGCTGACCATCATGCTTCTTGGTGATCTCTGGGACGAAGATGGTCTGGAACCAGCTCTCGAATATGTTGCCCTCCATCCAGCCTGACGGTGTCGTCCCATAGGCCGTTCCTGGCGGTCCGCCACGCATCCACGAGTCAAAGGGCTCACGTTTGGCCTTGTAGACGACGAAGGGTGGGAAGTAGTTTCCAGTGGCGTTCACGCAGAAGAGGACGCTGTATGTCGCCTTACCACAGCTGGCCGTCTTCAGGTAGGCGTCACGGGACTTGCTGGGGACGATGACCCTTGTCGAGCGCGGATCGGTCGAGAGTCCCGTCTCATCGAGGTTGTAGATGTTGTCCGGCTTGTCCTCGAGTCCCAGGTCGACGAGCACCCCGTTGTACATGGAGAAGAAGGCGCCAACCACTTCCTCTGTCAGAGACTTGGCACGAGTGATGGTGAGGATCTCCGGTTTGCGCGACGCGAGGACACCGGCGTGACGAGCCTTGAAACGTGACAGCCAGAAGCGGGTGGGCCTGTTGTCCTTCCACTGCGTCTCTCTGCCGAGGTTGTTCAGGAACTGCTGGACCAGATCGCAGATGTCACTGGTGTCCAGTGGAAATGCTTGGCGGGCGAGGTAAGCGAGGATTTCCACCAGCTTGTCCTCTTCGGTCCTCGTCAGCACCGTCGGTCGCCCAGAGCCAGTGGAGCCGGTGACGTTGATGCCGAAGATGTGACGGCGGAGCGTCTCGTACGGCACGCCGGTGTCCTTGGCTGCCTTGTAGACGGTGAATCCAACCGCGACGAGCTTCTTCGCTCTGCCCAGATCTTCCTCCGTGTATTTCGGCATGACGATTGGTGCCACCTGACAAAAAAGAGGTCATTGTTTAATAATTCGTGCCAGGAATGTGCGCGTTTACACCAGTGCTTTTGAATCAATGACGACGATACTCGGCAGGCAGAGGCCCGCAGCTCAGGTCGGCAGGTCCTTCAGCAGGTCCCGTATGACCAAACATTACCCAATATATCAAGAGTTCTGAGGGCATACTAAATTGCGAACCGCTACAAACCAGAATGATTACCTGATTTTTTTTTTGAAGTTGAAATCAGATTGTAAGCAATACACAACAAATTATCACTGAAGGAGAATCCAAGACTAATGCCATTCAAAACTCACCAGTTTTTGCCGTATGCCAGCAGGACACGCGCACGCGACGACGATCAGTGCAAAAAGGACGCGAAAAGCTCAGCCGACCCTCGGAGTCACCTCTGTCGCCGGAAACGCCTCCTGATTGGTCGAGCCGGTGCTGGTCACGTGACAGGTCACAGTGCCATTTCCGGTGACTCCCGATTGGTGGAGAGGGCACTGGTGGTCGCAGATCACATGACGTCACATCCGGTTGTACGGTATTTCGCCAAAATGGCCAGGAGTAGATAAAGCAATTAATGTCACCGCTTAACTATAAAAAATAAAATAATAATAAAAAATAAAGGAAAATGAAAAAGAAAAAAAGATCGGTGACTGAAGCTCAAGCAAATGAGAATCGACCGAAACGAGTTCCAACGCTTACCGTATCGCGCTTACAAATACGCTGCAGCGTCAGTCATTGTGGCCATCGAAGATGGCCGGTAGATCGTAATCATAACCAAAATAATCCCGGAAATGTCTTTGGGGGCGATATTTAGCAGGCGGTGGAGTAGCCATGCTCAAATTCACACTTTTCATACTATACTCATTTTTTGCAACACTTTGTGGAACTATACTCATTTTATAGAAATTTACAAATGCTAAAATTTTTGCATTACGCTTTCGAATTTTCGATTATTTTTTACGGCTGCCAGCAAGCTCAGTGCATGAGACAAACAGCTGAAAAGGTAAAATTATTTCAGCAGTGCACATATTTTCACCAGGCTTCACTTTTTAGCATGTACTTTTTCTGACATTTTTGAAAAAAAAAACATTCAATCATTTTTCAGACCAAAGTCGCTTGACATTTGGCGATGGACGTATTTGCAACTGTTGCAGTAGACCTTCGGACGCACTGTGTATTTTTTTCTTATTTTTGTTCAAAATAACTTTGGCGTAATGCACATTTTCCAAAATTATACTCATTTTTGCGTATACTCATTTTAGGCTCACTACCCTAGAGTAGGAGCAGCTTCGGAGGCTGCAGGATTCTGCACCCTTTTAGCCTGTCTTTTCTCAAAATTAGCTTTTCGTTGAGCCCAGGTGAGATCCCGGGAGATGTACACTGTATCATACTGGGTCCCTTTCAGAGTTCTGGCACTGTCAAGGACATGCTTTCTCAGCTCGTCAGATGTAATCTTTGCTCTGAACATGCCAGTGTGGTCCTTGATTGAGGAGACTTCCGTAAGGGTAATCTCCCGACCAAACTTGGAGGACAGTTCTTTGAACAAACCGATGAGTTCTGCTGTTGACTTGGATGACTGGCTCTTAATGATGATTGACTGTTTGCGTTTTTCTCTTTCCCTCATCTCTCTCACCTCTTCTGCAATGACATCACGGAGAGCAGGCTGCTCTGATGGTTTGGGGACGACAGGCTGAGGTGCAAAGCCAGGCTCAGGACTTGGTTGGCATTCTGCACAGAAGGGGACTTCATGGCTTGTGTGAGGTGTTTGAACTGCAAATTACGGCGCGGAAGTGCGCCAGCTCGGAAAGTCGCCGGCCGTGACCGGCCTTCTGATACAAACTCTTAACTCGGTACCTACTTCCAGGCCGCCGGCTCCAGGGACCGGCCCAGTGCCGTCGCCAGGCTCATCAGTGGAATAGCGCGCTAGGATGGATGTTATGAATGTAAAGTCAACGCCTCCGCGCGGGCCTGCGTTAGACCATCGATAATGTCCTGTTCGCTCCTCGTGCATATCTGTGTTTGTTTGGGTGCGTGTGAAGTGCAGATTGTGTGGGTGGGTGTATCACAGATAGCGTCTGATTGTCGCCGGTGTAGCAAGGATTGGCCTTCCGAATTATCCCGGCTGATTGTCGTTGCAATAAACGTCGAATGCTGGTGTCACACGCCGCGCGCTCTTTTGTCCCCTTCCATCGACCCTGCGGCGCCACCACCCACTCCGCCGTTGGAGGACATCAGCTCCTGAATAGGGAGGGGGAGTTACAGACATCAGCAGCACCAGCTTCTCACTCTTTCGTTCTAATACTTGTTCTAATACTCCCAACACCCGTTGTTGTCCAGGAGTTTAGTTGGAATGGGGGGGGGTGTTCACTGTTCAGCAGCCCTCCCCCTAGCAGGCGTGGGAATCGTGTGGAGCCCCAGTGTAGAGTGGGATAGCCTTCTCCGCTGGATTATGATCAGGCTTTGCGTCGAATAACACTGATCCATTGAAAATGTTCCGATTTACTTGCCCAAGCACATTTTTATTCAGAAAGAAAACATACATATTGATTGCTGATGGATAAAAGATTATGGCAGCAGGTAACATCCAGGCGGTGTGCCATCTCCTGTAGGGCCAGCAGTGTGGTGCGTCCCGAATGGGGTCGCCAAAGACGCAGCTCGCCGCCCAGACAGCCGGAGACCAGCACACCGGCCGAACCGCCGAACGACAGGCTCGAAACTGACTCCTCGTAGCCATGCAGCGTGCTGCCGGCGAGAGGTCACGGGAAGGTCAGCTTATAATGTACACACAGACAAGACAAAGCACACAGAGCAGAGCTAACAGAGCAGAGCAGTGTACAGCAGAGCTGACAGAGCAGAGCAAGGCGGGGCAGAGCAGAGCTGACTTATAGAGCTGACAGGAGCTGACAGGAGGGCAGGGCAGAGGCGACTCCAGGTACCGTTAAAGGGACACTCCCACCTTAACATTAGTTTTGAGTTGAGATAGCCAAATTGGTGGCCATGGTCTGCAAATACCGGTTTGGGCACTCACAACATCGAAAAATGCTTTAATTCGAAGATATGGAATTTCAAACTTGCAGTTTTCGGATTGTAAGGGGCTAATGCATTGGAATGCCCCCTTAGAATTTGTGACGTCAGCGGAGATCTAACGATTTTTAAATCTTAGACTAAAACCATCGTTAACACGTGGTGGTATACGCTGCTTTGCGCGCAACGTCTGCCGCACTTTAAGGCTGCCAAATTATTGCTTCTAAATAAAGTCGCTAGTAACAGGGGAGATCCCAAAAGGTAAACAAAAGTAAAAGCCTAATATCTTGAAAACCAATGAATATTTTTCGGTGAAATTTGGTAGATATTCGTTTTCGCTCTTTCTGAACCAAGGGACATCACTTTCATGCCAATTCATTAACTTTTTTGAAGGTGGGAGGGTCCCTTTAACAGTGCACTGTGGGGTTTTTATCGATCCTAGCACGAATTTATTTATATCGCATCCTCCGCTACCTTAACTAATTTTATTTCACCTTCAAATGGTTAGGCTTAGGGTGTATGATCCCTGACAACATGGTTGGCTCTCCTGCTTGACCCCATCCCTCCCCACCCCCTCCCACGGACTTAGCACTGAAGCGTTTTCGGCTAGCAATGCATCGTGGGCGTGGAAGCGTTAAAAAAGTAGAACGAAACTACAATCGTTTTAGAAGTAGATATTTGTTCATGTCTACCCCAATCACCAAAAGGCATTTCGGGCTTCACCTTTGCACTTTGTTAGTCCTTGCACTCAGGGTCGGATCCAGAAAATCTCCAAGGGAGGGGCCATTGGAAACCAGGAGGCCCCCATAATCCCACCTGTTGGAGGCCCCATCTTCCCACTTGTTGGGCCCCCCCCCAAAAAAAAACTGCGTCTATTGAGCTTATCTAGCTGTTCAGGCAACATCTCAACATGAATAAACGAATTATGAAATAAATGAACGAATAAAGTACCGTTACCAGTAAACGAGCAGTTTTTTTTAATGCAATACCGTCGACAGTCAGATGGGTACACCACATCCACGGTAAGTAGCACAAAGACTGAGGCTGTAGGTGCTTGCTTACTGTTTGCTTTTGGAATTCGTATTTCGTATTTCGTATTTAGAATCACGACATTAATCAAACTAGGGGAAAGTGGGGTAAGACGGGCACCTTAACTTTGGAGCCATTTTTCGGCCGGTTAGAAACATCATAGAAACGGGAAACTGGGTGAAAACCTTTTTCAGACATTTTACTTTCATTTGCCAGAAGATGAGACTTAGACCTGATTCAACAAATAAACTGCAGCTATTTTTGCAAAACCTTGCAAAAACCCGTCTTACCCCACCCCATGGGGTAAGACGGTCACATGGGTAGGGCAAGACGGCCAGCTTCTTTCACCGATCAGCGCAGCTCGCAACAAATGCCCGAGATTAGCCGCATTTATACAGTCGCTCGTTGGTCTCAAGTGCTTCGGAAATGGCAGTATACGAGATTCGTGCAGAAGGCGTATGCTCCTATATAGGCCCTAGTTCAGAAGCCATGTAGAACCGTTTTTCACATTCATTATTCGAGAATAAACTGTGCCGAAGGAATATTGCTAACATGTCTGTGAGTATCGGAATCGAACATATTCTTATTAGAAATGCTTCTTTTTTCCTACAGCAACAAAAATATTTTCACCATTACAGACCCATTGGGTTCATAGTTGCCCGTCTTACCCCAAACTCAATGTCAGAAGTTCAGCACGATTTTTCGCTGTGGACAATTTGATGCAGACAAAGCAAATCCGCCGTAAATGAACACTGTTGGCATATGAGTGTACCACAAGTGATTGCGAGTTTTTAACTCTATAGTGCTGTACACAAAAGCTTGCACAATACATTATGGATGTTTTCAATGAAATGAGTGTTTTAAAGAAATCAAAATAAAAGATTATCGACTGAACACAAATTCACCAGACTTGAATGGTGGTGTGTAGTGGGAAAGGCAATTCTGGTCCTAACTTTTCTTGCTCGTAGCGCTATTGGTTTGGTCTGCAGAAGGGGTGCCCGTCTTACCTACCCTGACCGTCTTACCCCACTTTCCCCTACTAATATATCATTTGTTATGAATACTGTTACACTACGTTTAGCACCTAACTCAGGTGGTATTTCGATTGTCAGTTTTAATTAAGTTCGTTCTACAATGAATGTTTTTTATTCTCCATCTGTCCAGGCTCATTGCCAGGCCAATCGACTTGGCTGAAAGAACAGTAGCTCTCATATTAGTTCACATATGTATTGTACAGACATTAATTACTGCAGCTGGGCTCTTGCCTGCTGATGACTAGCAAGAAATAGACAACAAATGAATTATTTCGAATCTCACAGGACAATCACCTATGCATGGCCTATCACCCCTCATACACCTATCCTCGTTTCACGACAACCGTCCTCAAAGCCGAAGTGCTTTGGCAGGCGAATTGGCAGGCACACAGCACGCAAGGTGTGAGTAATCATGAGCGGACTCATCGCTGAGGGTTATCAGCTGCTAAGTAACTAAGGGTAGCATGGCACCACGCCAAACATCTCTGAAAAACGACAAATCCACGATATAAAAATACATACACCGTATGGTGCCTATCAAAAGTTTCTCCTGAGTTCCTATAGGCTAAGAACATATGTCCTGCGAGTGCGGTATCGTATCGGCGACCGGAGTTCGCCGTTCGGTGCTAACTCACTTCATAACGCTCACAAACGATCAACTGCGACTGAGATGGCTGACACGACTGATACTACATTGTAAGGCGAAGTCGCTTGGCCGAAGAAGTCGCAAACTGCGTCACAATGTCTGAGACGGCCGGTACAAGGTCCGGGTGCACCCGCATCAGTGCCAGTCCCGTCAGTCGCTCCTCCGTCATCGTGCTTCTCAGCCACGTTTTCAAGGAGCGAAGCGTGGAGAAGGACCTCTCCGCCTCTGCGGAGGTCACAGGCAGCGTGACCAGGATTGTGATCATCTTGGAGATGATTGGGAACGGATCTGTGGAGCCAAGAGCACTCAGCAGAGTGGTGGGCTTCTCGCCCGTTTCCTGACGCCACATGTGCTGCCACGTCCTCACCTCGCTCTCCGCCTCTGCTACTGAGCAATCCAACAGGTCCTGGTAGGTCTGGACGAACTCAGCCACCCAATACGCGTCACCCTCCTCTGAACTAGGGACCAGACGAATGGCCGAGGCCGCTTTCTGTACGTGCTTTGAGAATCGTCTTTCCAACTGTTCCACGATTTCGTCCAGGAGTGGTATGTATGATGCAACACGGTAAAACTCCTCGGGAGTTTGTAGCGGCGCGCCCTGTGGACGTTTTTTGTGCGTGCTCACCCTTACTTCGATAGCATGTCGCGTCATAACTGACGTAGCCCTATCGAATACTTCTCGGAAGGCTCCGTCCACGTTTGCGCGCTTCTGCAGCTCTGAGCGAGCCACTTCGATCAGGTGGGTAGCCTGTGCCAGATCCTGACCTCTGCCCTGCATCTTAACTGAAAGAGGCCGCATGACCGACATGACATCAGCGGTAGCGAACAGAGTCACAACAAACTCCACGCTCGTGACAGCAGTCAACAGTGCTGCCGACCCACGTCGAGTTTCCGGGTCGTCCCAGTCTGACATGGCAGCAAGGGCCTCGACTACGGCATCGTACAGCTCGATGAACGACATCAGAGCATCATGTCGCTCGACCCATCGTGTTTCACACAGCTTTACCAGTCTAGATCTGTTGCCTTTTGTTTCACAAAATTTCGCGGCAGCTTTCAGAGCGAATGACCGTTTTGGAGTGTCGAAGAAGTTTGCGACTTCTTTTACAGTGCCATACATGTTCCTAACTGTTCCCACCCTGCTGGCGGAGACCACGGCTAGATTTAGACTGTGGGAGGCACAGTGGGTATAGGCGGCCAGAGGGTGTTTTTCCTGCACCACAGCAGAAGCGCCTATGGTTTGTGACGACATACTCGCGGCGCCGTCATAGCCCTGACCCACACACCTGTCCATGCTGAGCCCCACTTCCTCACAAGTTTTGAGAATCAAGTTTCCCACAACATGCCCGGACAACTTCGGCTCCGTCAGCGCAGACCGAAAATCTACGGCACCCTGTAGCTGTTTTTCCAAGTTTTCTCCGTGTGCAGCCTCTAGCGCGTCAACAAAGGCCACGAAATCCTCCCTTACCCTGCCCTCGTGGACGTAGCGCACACACAGACACATTTGCTCTTTTGAAGACACATCCCTCGTTTCATCTACCATGATAGCAAAAGCGGCACTGGCGTTGGCACGTTTTACGATTTCCTGTTGTATCATGCTGCCGATGGTGGACACTAGGTTGTTTTGAACAGTTTTACTCATGTAAGTGGCGTTACCGGGAGATGATTTCAGAAAGTCTCGAAGACTCTCATCTCCAGCCTCGGCTCTGAATCGAATCAAGCCTCGGAACACACCATCCCTGACATCATCATCTCCTGGGTCTATGCGGCCGTCATCCCTGTGACCTCGCAGAGGAAGGCCGTTTCGTCCACAGAATATGACAGTTTTTGCTACGGATGATACAGCGGCCCTGTTCTTCTGCACTTCTACAAACCTCTGCGAGTTTACCTGGTTGTCAACTGATCGGCTTGGCTCCTCGACAGAGCGAACAAACAGCTGAGACGCTTCTACACACCCCTGGTGGTAGCCTAGCCGCTGGTGCCGCGTCAGCACACCGTCCGTCTCTCCCTTTAGTTTGGCAAATGCCGTCAGCGGAGCCGCAAGCAGCACACCAGGTTTCTGACCACATTTGCTACTACCCACAGATTCGGAACGATGGAAGAGTACACAATACCGGCAGTAGAACCCCCCTGCTTTTTTAGAATACGCCAGCCAGGGGAACTCGTCTATATGTTTCTCGGTTAGGTGCCTTTTTATCTCTTTCCCCTGTTTGGTATGGACCGAAAAGGGCGGCTTCCAGCCAGCCGGCGGCCTCCACTTGGTTTTACAGATGTACACACGATCCTCGTTTGTGCATGACTCGGAGTCGGCATAGTTGAGGATGTCATAAGATGGTGTCAGCAAGGGACGACTGGATGGCTCTGCAGTGTCACCACCAGCAGCACAGGCTGGCATAGGACTGACTTGGACAGGAAGAGTAGCTGTGCCGGTCGCATCGTCGCTGAAGGGTGGTGACAGGTCTGGGCCGGAGGACGCGCCGCCAGCAGGGTCTGGGCCGGAGGACGCGCCGTCAGCAGGGTCGGCGTCGGATGACGCACCGCCAGCAGGCTCTGGACCGGAGGACGCACCGCCAGCAGGATCGGCATCGGAGGACGCACCGCCAGCAGGGTCTGGGCCGGAGGACGCACCGCCAGCAGGCTCTGGACCGGAGGACTGGGCGGAGGAAGCGCGGCCAACAGGGTCGGCGTCGGAGGACTGGACAGTCGTTCTGAGGATACAGGAACGACTTGGTCACAAGGACGCATTTAGCGGATATTGTAGAGACTCGGAGACATATGACGATTGGGGAGTGAGAAGGGATATTTGACACGAGCCATATTGTGCGAGCAAGTCAGCCAAAGCTCCATTTGACATCTGAGACGTAGACCTACCTGGCAGTGAACTCTGGGGCGAATGACCGGATAGAGGACGCGCCGCCAGCAGGGTCTGGGCCGGAGGACGCGTCGCCAGCAGGGTCTGGCCCGGAGGACGCGCCGCCAGCAGGGTCGGCGTCGGAGGACGCGCCGCCAGCAGGGTCTGGGCCGGAGGACGCACCGCCAGCAGGCTCTGGACCGGAGGACTGGACGGAGGACGTACCGCCAGCAGGGTCGGCGTCGGAGGACTGGACAGTCGTTCTGAAGATACAGGGACGACTTGGTTACAAGGACGAATTTAGCGGGATATTGTAAAGACTCAGAGACATATGACCATTGGGGAGTGAGTCTGAGAAGGGATATTTGACACGAGCCATATTGTGCGAGCAAGTCAGCCAAAGTTCCATTTGACATCTGAGACGTAGACCTACCTGGCAGTGAAGAACTCTGGGGCGGATGACCGGATAGAGGACGCGCCGCCAGCAGGGTCTGGGCCGGAGGACGCACCGCCAGCAGGGTCTGGGTCGCAGGACGCGCCGCCAGCAGGGTCTGGGCCGGAGGACGCACCGCCAGCAGGCTCTGGACCGGAGGACTGGACGGAGGCAGCGCGGCCAGCAGGGTCGGCGTCGGAGGACTGGACAGTCGTTCTGAGGATACAGGAACGACTTGGTCACAAGGACGCATTTAGCGGATATTGTAGAGACTCGGAGACATATGACGATTGGGGAGTGAGAAGGGATATTTGACACGAGCCATATTGTGCGAGCAAGTCAGCCAAAGCTCCATTTGACATCTGAGACGTAGACCTACCTGGCAGTGAACTCTGGGGCGAATGACCGGATAGAGGACGCGCCGCCAGCAGGGTCTGGGCCGGAGGACGCGTCGCCAGCAGGGTCTGGCCCGGAGGACGCGCCGCCAGCAGGGTCGGCGTCGGAGGACGCGCCGCCAGCAGGGTCTGGGCCGGAGGACGCACCGCCAGCAGGCCCTGGACCGGAGGACTGGACGGAGGACGTACCGCCAGCAGGGTCGGCGTCGGAGGACTGGACAGTCGTTCTGAAGATACAGGGACGACTTGGTTACAAGGACGAATTTAGCGGGATATTGTAAAGACTCAGTGACATATGACGATTGGGGAGTGAGTCTGAGAAGGGATATTTGACACGAGCCATATTGTGCGAGCAAGTCAGCCAAAGCTCCATTTGACATCTGAGACGTAGACCTACCTGGCAGTGAAGAACTCTGGGGCGAATGACCGGATAGAGGACGCACCGCCAGCAGGGTCTGAACCGGAGGACGCGCCGCCAGCAGGGTCTGGGCCGGAGGACGCGCCGCCAGCAGGGTCGGCGTCGGAGGACGCGCCGCCAGCAGGGTCTGGGCCGGAGGACGCACCGCCAGCAGGCTCTTGACCGGAGGACTGGACGGAGGACGTACCGCCAGCAGGGTCGGCGTCGGAGGACTGGACAGTCGTTCTGAAGATACAGGGACGACTTGGTTACAAGGACGAATTTAGCGGGATATTGTAAAGACTTAGAGACATATGACCATTGGGGAGTGAGTCTGAGAAGGGATATTTGACACGAGCCATATTGTGCGAGCAAGTCAGCCAAAGCTCCATTTGACATCTGAGACGTAGACCTACCTGGCAGTGAACTCTGGGGCGAATGACCGGATAGAGGACGCGCCGCCAGCAGCAGAGGTGCAAAAACCTGCCAACTCGCCAACCAGAGTATGTGCCAGAGATAGCACTTTTAGCCCATGAAACGTGACAGGTTACGGTCAAGTAGACACCAATGAGAGTGTCAGTTTCTATATTCCATCTAAATGCGAATAGTAAGATAGCTAGCTACTACCTACGGGGCTCCACTTTTACTCATTTGTCATTTTGCAGTAAGTTTACTTTTTGCAGTAAATTAGCTGTGGATTATAATCGTAACGGCTGCGTCATAACTGTACGCATTTACGGGGGGCTGCAAAAAGCCGGCGGATTCTGTCACGCGGCGGCTGTCTCCATTGTAAATCCCCATTGCCTGGCCGTGGAGTTGGCGAGAGGCCGGCGGATTGTCACGCCGGCTGTGACAGTTTGTGACAGTGTGTTTTGAGTGTCTTAGCCGGGCTAGGGAGGTGAGGTGAGGCAGTATGGGATCCAACAGCATTACTACGGCTGCGCGGGCAAGATGTGCGGGCTGTTTGTGTGACCCCAGCACAAGATGTATGCTGTGGATAGTATTATTTATAGTTCAATCAGTCTTGAAGCATGTGGATGTAAGATGAAGACGAGCAATAGCCAAAAACAGAGCCTTGAGGTGAGATTCAGCTAAAACTGTCAGCATACAAAAACTCAGTCAGAAAATTTGGCATAAGTTGAAGTGTAGGTATATTGATATGGGAATCCAATTTTGGCTGTCTACCCTGCTGTCCAAATTGAAATAGATGAGTATTCAATTAGGATGCATTCACATTTTTATTTGAATCATTTCAATGAAATATTTTAAATTAAGGCTGGCATCACCATTTTTGTATGCAAAACCTTGGGAGGAAAATTAATAAAATGTTGGGCAGCTCAAATGCTGCCCCTCCATTGACCTTCAGGTTCAGGTTATGTTTGCATAATAACCTGCTTTTGTTTGTGCCGCAGCCTACACGTTTTACATAATCCAAGTTTTTCTAATGATTTTCAGTACCTATCCAAAATGTACTTACCTTCTTTCAACTAGGCCATAGCTTTGACCATACCTGGCTTCTAGTTAGAAACTTGACAATGTTTTTGGTTTGCAGCATATAGGCACTTACCCATTTTCATGCTTTCTATTGTGTAGGGTGCCGTTGTGTACCAGGCTGTGTGTCATTTCTGCCTCTAAACCAACTTAATTTTATTTATCTCAAGTGAATTATCATAATAGTTAGTCTTATAAAAGTACTAACTATAGTTAATGCACACCTGCTTACTGCATTTGCATAATCAGAGTCCGAAGGCAGGTGTTTTAAGGGTTTCAATATTTGAATATTGTTGAGAAAAGAACAGTAGAAATAAATGTCAGGTCTCAAGGTGCTCAATAAGAAGAGTGCCTAATCATTGGAACCTGTCCTAAAATATGTTAAAATTCAAGAAATGATAAAAATTTCAGAGATCAGGGAAAAGTAACATCCAGTCATCTCAACGTAAACTCCGTCAGCTGACATCACCTGGTGGATGGAAGCTGCGTGACAGATTCCGTGTGCCACTGGCAAAGTATGTGACAGCTGAAGAGGTTTTTGCACCTCTGGCCAGCAGGGTCTTGGCCGGAGGACGCGCCTCCTGCAGGATCTGGGCCGGAGGACGCACCGCCAGCAGGGTCGGCGACGGAGGACGCACCACTAGCAGGGTTGGCGTCGGAGGACTGTACGGAGGACTCGCCGCCAGCAGGGTCTGGACCGGAGGACTGGACGGAGGACTCGCCGCCAGCAGGGTCAGCGTCGGAGGACGCACCGCCAGCAGGCTCTGGACCGGAGGACTCGCCGCCAGCAGGGTCGGCGTCGAAGGACCGGACAGTCGTTCTGAGGATACAGGGACGACTTAATCACAAGGACGCATTTAGCGGAATATTGTACAGACTCAGAGACATATGACGATTGGGGAGTGAGAAGTGATGTTTGACACGAGCCATATTGTGCGAGCACTATTTGATATTTAAGGAAGGACATATAATGACTCGGAACCAATAGGAAGGGACCTGACTTCGTTATTCTCTACATAGGTTTGCTTCGTTACACACCGGTCACTTCTTGCCAGCATAGGTATGCACATGGGCGTAGGAACGGCTGGAACATTGTGGGTGCATGGGTGCAGAAATCCAGCCATGGTCGGTGAAGCGGGGGGGGGGGGGTAGGGAGCGATACCCGAGCGAAGGATCGTTCGTTACGAGCTTTGAGGGTGTACCATGTCGAAAAAAGGTACCGACCGATAAGTGCATTTGCGAAGCATTGACCCTCGCATGTGTAGGGGGTCGTTTTTTGTAGGGGGTGTAGTTTTACACCTACTCTGAAAATTTCATGACCCTGACCTAAAAGACCTTTGACCTGTGACCTGATTCTCGAGACCATGTTCGGCCGGAATCGCGATTTGGCGTATGTCAGCTCACATTATCTGCGCGTTTCCAGTCTTTTTGTGATTGTAGACGTCCAAACGTGTGAAATGATGTTCTTCCCATGCATCACGGTGGGTGTGAAGGTCACCTGAAGGTCAGGTCAGGTCATTGATCTTTGATGACCTCGGTTCACTTTTTCGAGTTTTACATGTTACTACGGTAGTTTATCGGGCTGATTTAGAATTTAGCATCCATTTGAACGTTTACGAAGTAGTTTTAGTGCCTTCGTAACATGCTACGACGCCGTCAGTGGTAGTTGACACTTACTATGGATAGCCGGTAGGACGCCTAATGGTTGACCTGACCTGACCTGACCCGATCTAGCCTAAACGCATGAAGAAATCATCTGTGATCAAAACTAACATTGTAGTTGCCCTCTAGCTATAGCAGCAGTCTAGCGCCGGCAGTCACGCTATAGCAGCGGTTTAGCGTTCGATCGTCGCGACATCTATATTAGTTAAGCGCCGATAGTCACGCTATAGCAGCAGTTTGGCGTTCGATCGTCGCGACATCTATATTGACCGAGTGTGATTACGCGTGGGTATTTACAAGTACTCGAATGTGGCAGGTACCTACTTTAAATACTCGAATACCATTCTGATGAATATTTCCACGGTTTTCTTTGAATGCTATGAACAATATTTTGTACAACGTTTTCCGAAACAAATAATTCTGCGTTTTGTGTTTCACGTTTTCGAATCTAAGAACCTAAAACATTGTGACGTGTCAGCATTTTCGGTATGATAGTGGTGGGCACTGTCGTGTTCCTGCCACGCCCGTTTTGTGCGGCCGACATTCTTGTTCAGGATTGTTTCTGAGGATGGTTTGATTTCCCTGGCGCTAATGAGTGAGTTTAGGAAGTGAAATCTTGCATAACTCTATGTGGATTGAATCAGATAAATGCCCGTTGTTGATGGTGATATGAAACTAGCAGATTTACCGTGATCTCTGTCTGATATCAGCACTTGAACTCTGCGCTGGATTTGTATTTGTTTGCCGCATTTCATGTATGTAGAGCTAAAGGTCCGCGATAAGGCCTAGAAACTAGAAAGTATTTTGAGAATGTTATTTTGTTTAAGGCTGTGAATGTTTACTTTAATGAAAAACAATATCAAATTCTTATCTGTATTCAATGTAAACGCGTTTCGATTATTTCTTTATCAATACATTGATACAATACAGATAATGAAAACACACGATTCAATGTGGGTGAACGCGAGCGATGAGATTGATATTTCAAACATTATGACCTATTCACGTGGCAAAACTTTCTGTTCCCTCCATAAAATTCCCTCCATAGAAAGTTTTGCCACGTGAATAGGTCATAATGTTTGAAATATCAATCTCATCGCTCGCGTTCACCCACATTGAATCGTGTGTTTTCATTATCTGTATTGTATCAATGTATTGATAAAGAAATAATCGAAACGCGTTTACATTGAATACAGATAAGAATTTGATATTGTTTTTCATTAAAGTAAACATTTGTCAAAATGAACAATATACAAAGGCTGTGAATATCCAAGCCAAAGGTGTTTCAGGTTTGTCCGTGTTTGAGTACCAAACTGATAACTTTGTTTCTGCAGGAATAATATGAAGAGACTGTTTCGACCGTGTGTCAGAGGGAATCAGCCCCCCAGTTAGTCCGGCATGAGGTGCACACAGTCAGTAAGTTTAACCGATTGAACTGGTCGTTTTCAGTCTTATGATAGTATGTGCCTAGTATGTGCTACTTGCAGTCGAAATGTGTCAAGGACGAACGAGTATGGGTCATGTCAAGGTCTAATCGTCAGATCGAGTGTGGCTCAGTTGTTGTGTTAGGGAAGAGCTCACTGCTGCTATATGTGACGATTGTTCTGACGTGTTGCAGAAACGGATCTATAGACAAGATGAATACAAGGTCCTGTGTTTGACTACACCTGTTTTGGGACGGAGACATGCCGGAACTAACAAACATCAGATATTCGTGATCAGCACCCCGAAAAACCCGATAACAGCTTCACTTTACGCAGTTCTAGCAGGTCCCGATTTTCCCGACTTTTGGAATATTGACCTGACCTGGAAGGTCAACCAATGACCTAAGACCTTAAAATTGGGTATCATCGGCTTCTTCTCGTCACTGGCAACACCCTCGTTTTTTTCCGCGAAGCTCTAGCCCGATCAGGGGCCGAACGGCAGGGGGTCTGACCGACCTCCCCCCCCCCTCCCCCTACACATTAGAAGCTGGAAGACGCCGCACACATGCGAGGGTTAATATTGTCATTTTGTCAATATTGACTACCGCAAAAAGTAAAAGCGCCCAACTTAGCCATTTTCGAAGATATCGGGCTAAAAATTTTGACAGTGGGTCTACAGTAGACCATCACAGTAGAAAATGCTTCGAAAGATGGATAGTAGGCAACATATCCTGAATTTGCCGTGCTGCATGGGAACTTTGGGAAGTAGTGTTGATGAGAAAAGGGGTTTTTGGTTCAGATTATTGTGGGTGCAGAATACATTGTCTGCACCCACTGGAGAAATATTGTGGGTGCAGCTGCACCCTTGCACCCATGGTTCCTACGCTTATATGCAGCAGATAGTCTCCCCTACACAGCAGAAACCTTAATTGAATTCAGGAAGAAGACAACTAGGTATTGCAACGATGACAGTTACCAAGTCAGTCAAAGTTAAATTTCGCATCTGAGACGTAGACCTACTTGGCAGTGAAGAAGTCGGAGACCTTCGGAATCTTTGATAGAAAAGCCGATTTCTCTTTCTGCCGCTTTCTCTTCTGAGCACCAGAAAGATGTACACGAGGCATACCTACCGTCTAATGTGTAGCTACAAGGGAATAAGAGGGCTTTCTGAAAAAAAAAAATATTGTCAGGTCAGAATGTACTTAACTATTCTTAAAGGGACCCTCCCACTTTCGAAAATGTTGTTAAACCATTTGAATTGTGCCCGACTTTATAGATTGGATAACCAGGAACACGGTTCTTGGCCCAGCGGCCTACATTTCAAACTGTAGATAGAGTTTTCATGGTTCAGAGGAAGTTGAAATTTCTCCTATTGACTTAAAATTGGTCGTGAGATTGACCTGACCTCAGGTAGGTCAAAGAGATAATAAGTTCGAGATACATGTTTTGTAGATAGGTACTATCATCCTCACTAACTCCTGAAAGTTTCATATCGATCGCTCAACAGTTGTAGCTTTGGTGCAAGTTCAAACTTATTGTGAGGTTGGGTCACTCAAACGTCTTACCTGGTGACCTGACCTTAGGTCACATAGAGTCAAAATTTTCACACGCTGTGCGCAAAAGCTTGGAGAACAAGTAGGTATACAAAATTTGGTGACGCTGCACGCCGCCGTTTTCCCGCTATCTGCGAAAAACATGGCTGGAGAAACCAGGGAGGACAGGAGGGTACCTTCCCCTCCGGGCCCAATGATTTCAATTTCCTGGAGGGGACCTGGAGAGACCCAACTTATAATGAAATGGGCCCTTTTCTTCTGAAATGTGTGATTTAGTGTGATTTTTTAAAAGGTAGTATGATTTTTGGGCCCTTTCAGACACTAGGGCCCTTTTTCTCGAGGGCCCCAAAAGCCGCCTCCCCCCCCCCAGCTCTGCAATCGTTTCGCCGAAAAACCTGGGGGGCGTAAAACCGCCCCCCGGCCCGGCGCGGGTTAAATACAGGTTTATGGGCGTTGTATGGACAGAATGACTTGGTAGTGACATCCCCCAGGCAAAACTTTTCGCCGCCAGTGTTAGCATTGGCATATCAATATTCGGCGGTACTGCAGGTCCCATTGCCGCATCCAAAAGTGAATCCTATTGGTACCCCAGGGTAATCCACCAAAAAAGGTATCCCTAATTGATGAAGTCAACTGTTCCCATCACCCCAGCACAAGGCCATATAGGCATATATATGTAAACACCCAAGCCACAGTTACCTAGGTAGTCACCAGCACTTGCTACCCATCACCCCCGGACGGCGGGGAGCAAGCTACCACCGCCCTTGCGAGACTAGCGCCGCCATGCGCCAAGAAGTGGAAACACCACGTGACTGAGGCCACGTGAGGGCAGGGTCACGTGATGGAGGGGCGGAGCATAGTAGTTTTTGCGCCCGACACTAACTGAAATGCGGCGCTGTGATTGGGCGCTTTAGCATGAATGAAGCCCCGGCGCCAGAATCAGCCGTTCGCCTTATATGGAAGGTAAGCCTGTGCGTTTCACTGTTCTGTGTTGGTTTGAGAGCCACGGCACCATACGAATTGTGAGCCCCTTTGAACGGGTCACCGCCCGAGGCACTGAGGCGACGGCAGTGCCGGGCATAGCCTAGCCTGGTGAGAGAGGTGGGCCAGGGAAAGTGCGATCGAGCAGCCACACTGAGACGTGGATTGGTATTATCTAACCGCGACAAACGATGTCAGCAGCCTCTTCTCGTTGACACGAAAAGTTTGACAGACAACGTGGGCAGTGCCCAATCAAAAGCTACTAAACGATTCAGTTAAGTAGGTAGTTGGCGAGATAACCAGACCCAATAAAAAGTTTTTAATTCGATTTTTTGACAAATGACATACATGCCCGCTGTGATGGACCAAAGAAGGAGCTGAACAGTTCATACAACTTCTAAAAAGCTCAACGGTAAAAATTTAAAAGTCAAATGTCAAAATTCAGCCCGCATGTTTAAACTCGGGTCCGGCACTGGCAGAAAGCTTATATTGCCAAGCTTGCAATTCCACTACGTTGTAATGTAACCAATGTGAGAGCCATGGGCGTCGAAACCGGGGGGGACGGGGGGGACGCGTCCCCCCCAGTCGAGGAATCCGGGGGGGACGTCCCCCGCAAAAATATCCTCATGAATGATTAAAAAAGTGATCAACGAAATTGGTGTATTGTCGTTTTGGGATGAAATTGCGGATACCTACTCGTATACAAATTGAATCATGCGAATTGCTGACACTGCACTTGCTTGCAGGGCTGCGGAGTAGATTGATTTTGGTAGCTCTGACTCCGGCTTTTAAAAAATCGCTCGGAGTCCCCACCCCATCTCCGATCACGGCATCCCTCGGCCCGCATCGGAGTGAAAAACATGTGATGTGATGCTTTTGTCTCTTTGAACATTTCTTGGCACGTTAAAAGATAACATTACCTACGAGGTGCAGCTCTGGACTGTCCGTCCCAGGTCCTCGATAGGGAGCCAAAGCTCCAGTTGTAGGGGCGACCATATTCAACAAGGGCTGAAGATCTGTCCCAAAGTCTCAAGCTTGCAAAGACCACACATTTTATGTAGGATATTCGTAATAGTCAAGACCTTCAGCTCACTCTCAAACGGCCCTCTTCCCGTTCAAGGCCATCCGACAGCAGAAGGTCTCACCATGTCCTTTGAACGCTTGATGCTTGAGGGTGAGAGGACCTCGTCCTGGTCTGAGAGAGCCCAGGAGGATGTAATACTCAGTATGGTCCTACATTGGTCTTACCATGACCCGGCCTTCAATCACCACAGCCAACAGAATCTCCAGCTTTTATCCGACCCATCCTCGGGGATGACGTTGACTCTGACTTCAGAGTTGAAGTCTGGTACGACTTTGGTGACTCCAACTCCGTATCCGACCAAAACCGTCGACTACGACCGAAGTCGACTCCGACCCCGCGGTCCTGCAGCTACACTGCACAGAGTTTCAAACTTCTTGGAAATAAGCTGTACCTATGGTTGACAGAGGACCACACGATTTTTTAGAGGCAGGGCTGCTGGACTTGGTGACCAGATCCTAACTGTCCTGGTATCAAACTTATTACTCGGGATGCAAAATTTATGCGTTTTGGGACTGTTTTGCCAAGAGTTTTTGCCAATTTTCGCGGCGCTTCGCGCCGCCAATTCATGCACAGATAGAAAAGAGTGTGACTAATAACGCCTCCACGCGAGAACAGAGAACATGTGTATTGTGTATGCGTTATAAGTAGTGCATAGGCCTGAAATTGTACGGTAACTAGCTTTTGGGTTTTTAGTCAGCCAATCCGTCCCCCCCCAGTCAAAAATCCGTGGCGACGCCCCTGGTGAGAGCAACAACTGAAAGCCTCGAGCCCCGTTGGGGGGAGGGGGGCGCGAAAGAGCCCCATCTCCTTTTCAGTCGATATCAGAATTGATCGGTCTTCAAACTACTGAGCAAAAACGAGGTGATTAGTAGCAAGTGCTGGTGACTGTACCTACCTCAGTTTCACCTTGTCAATTCCATTCTGGGAAAACGTGTTTTGATTGTGGATAACGGGCACCTATAGTTCATTCGTCATCTAAGCAATAGGTGCAATTTCAGGGAATTGTTATTAAAGGGACCCTCCCACCTTCAAAAAAGTTAATGAATTGGCATGAAAGTGATGTCGCTCGGTTCAGAAAGAGCAAAAACGAATATCTACCAAATTTCATCGAAAAATATTCACCGGTTTTCAAGATATTAGACTTTTACTTTTGTTTACTTTTTGGGATCTCCGCTGTTCCTAGCGACTTTATTTGAAAAAGCGGCATTTGTTGCGCGCAAAGCAGCATATACCACCACGTGCTGCAAAACGTTTTAGTCAAACATTTAACGGACGTTCGAAAGCCTGATGACGTCATCAGATTCCCGTAATGGTTAAGAGATAGGGACCACGCTGGTCCCACCCTGCAAGTAAAGGGAAGAAATTTCTTGAACACCATAAAGCTGCGGGGGTTGCGACCAGGATAAATGGTGGTTTCTGAGCCTGGCCGCAAACTTGGCTATCTCAACTCAAAACTAATGTTAAAGGAAAAGGGCCACCTTTAACATGGGGATTGAAACTGAGATAGCCATCTTGTAGCCCGTGTCCGAAAACCTGTCTGTCTACCTCCTTACGGCCGATTTCGGCCTCCATTCGTAGTTATCGGCAATTTTAAAAGAAAGTACGCCAGGAATGCGTCCTTATCCCAGGAATGCGTTCTTATCCGACAATACAGCCACCCGCGGCGAGGCTTTGGTTTTTTACCAATCAGCTCCAACCAGCTCAGCTTTAACCAATCAGCTTATCTGACACAATCCGACGAGTCTGTCTTCTGAACGCTGATTGGCTTGAGTGTGACGTCATCGCTATGCCATCATACAGTAGGTGCCGTAGAGAGTATCAACATAGTACCAATATGTTAAAGAGTTTTAAATACTTTTTCGCGAATTGTGCACTTCTGGCACCAGTTTTAAAAAGAAAATGAAAAATAATAATGTCAAAATAAAAAACAACGATATCTTCATATTTCACGAAGGTGGCCCTTTTCCTTTAAGGTGGGAGGGTCCCTTTAAAAACCATTGTCATTTACCTAAAATCACCACCAATCGCCACCAAGCGAAACAAAATCGATTTGTTTACAACAAGCCATATAGACTAGAGGTTTACATGCGATGCCAGTGGTGGATTGTTTACGTAGCAGAAAATTTTTGCGCGCGAATATCAAGGCGGATTAAAAAAAAACTTGTCGAGTAGAGAGAAGACCATAATCCAGGGTATAGCCATTATCCACAATTTTTGCTTTGTAAGGTCATTTTTACACTTAACTGGAAGTAGGTTAGCTCTTCAAATAATTTAGGATAAAACATAAAACAATGCTGGATGACACCCTGGCTGGACGTCCTGAATAGAGCTGCAATTTTTTTAGAAATGATTACCGGCCAAAGCCCTAACAAATATCGGCACCGCGCCGCAGCACCACCAGAAAAAAACACGGTGGCTAAAGATAAAAAAACATAAGCTGACAGAACGGCACATTATCACGGTTGCGGGTTGGACTACCAAGCAATGCCGGCATATAACGGGCACGCGGCAGGAAAATTGACAAATATGTTTCTTAGAACCAGCACCTAACTTACCGGCATGAATAGATTCATTACCACAATACTATCGGCAGTAATGAGAAAATACTAGCATGCTGGAACTGAAGGGGATGACTTCTTGTTCGCCTCCGGGCAGTCTCAGTCTCTTTTCGAGAAGAAGGCCTCATGTGTACGGGAGGAAGCCCCTCTTTGTGCGCAAGATGCAAGCCTTCTGACTGTGCGGGTTAAGTTCCTCCGTGCACGGAGGAGGCCTCAGTGCAGGGAGAGAGGATGCCCTTTGTGCGGATGCGAGTGGAGGCCCTTTGTGCAGGTTACGAGGCCCTCTGCGTTGGCTAGTACACCTTCTGGGCAGGCTAGGAAGCCCTCTGTATGCGTGAGGAAGCCCTCTGTGTTGGCTAGGAGGCCCTTTGTGCACGCTAGGAGGCCCTCTTTGTGAGCTAGGAGGCCCTCTGTGCAGGCTAAGAAGTCCTGTGTGTTAGATAGGAGGCCCTGTGTTGGCTAGGAGGCCCTCTGTGCAGGCTTGGAGGCCCTCTGTGCAGGCTTGGAGACCCTCTGTGCAGGTTAGGAGGTCATCCGTGTTGGCTAGGAGGCCCTCTCTGCAAGCTAGGAGGCCCTCTGTGCTGGCTAGGAGGCCCTCTGTGCTGGCTAGGAGGCCCTCTGTGCTGGCTAGGAGGCCCACTGTGTGGGCTAGGAGGCCCTCTGGGCAGGGTGAGGCCCTGTATGTGAGCTAGAAAGCCATCTGTGTTGGCTAGGAGGCCCTCTGTGCAGATGCGAGTGGAGGCCCTCAATACAGGCTTCGAGGCCCTTTGTGTGGATGCGAATGGAGGCCCTCTGTGCAGACATAGAGGTCCTGTGTTGGCTAGGATGATTTGGATTTAAGGGTGCGTCAACTACTAGGTTATTTTGCGCCTGTGTTGGCTAGGAGGACATCTGTGCAGGCTTGGAGGCCCTCGGTGCAAGGTAGGAGACCCTCTGTGCAGGTTAGGAGGCCCTCTGTGTTGGCTGGGAGGCCCTCTGTGCAGGCTAGGAGACCCTCTGTGTAGGTTAGGAGGCCCTCAGTAGGCTTCGATGCTCTTTGTGTGGATACGAGTGGAGGCCCTCTGTACAGGCTAAGAGGTCCTGTGTTGGCTAGGAGGCCCTCTGTGCAAGCTAGGAGGCCCTCCGTGTTGGCTAGGAGGCCCTCTGTGCAGGTTAGGAGACCCTCTGGGCAAGGTATGAGGCCCTGTATGTGAGCTAGAAAGCCCACTGTGTTGGCTAAGAGGCCCTCTGTGCAGATGCGAGTGGAGGTCCTCAGTACAGGCTTCGAGGCCCTTTGTGTGGATGCGAATGGAGGCCCTCTGTGGAGATTAAAAGGTCCTGTGTTGGCTAGGAGGACATCTGTGCAAGCTTGGCGGCCCTCAGTCCAGGTTAGGAGGCCCACTGTGTGGGCTAGGAGGCCCTCTGTGCAGGCTTGGATGCCCTCTGTGCAGGTTAGGAGGCCCTCCGTGTTGGCTAGGAGGCCCACTGTGCAGGCTAAGAGGTCCTGTGTTGGCTAGGACTAGGAGGACATCTGTGCAGGCTAGGAAGCCCTCTGTGCTGGCTAGGAGGCCCTCTGTGCAGGCTAGGAGGCCTTGTATGTGAACTAGGAAGCCCTCTGTGATAGCTAGGAGGCCCTCTGTGCAGATGCGAGCGCAGGCCCTCAGTACACACTTGGAGACCCTTTGTGTGGATGCGAGTGGAGGCCCTCTGTGGAGATTAAGAGGTCCTGTGTTGGCGAAGAGGATATCTGTGCAGGCTTGGAGTCCCTCTGTGCAGGATAGGAGACCTTCTGTGTGAGTTAGGAGGCCCTCTGTGTTGGCTAGGAGGCTCTTTGTTCGGATGCGAGTGGAGGCCTCTGTGTAGGCTAAGAGATTTTGTGTTTGTTAGGACATCTGTGCAGGCTTGGAGGCCCTCTGTGCAGGTTAGGAGGCCCTGTAAAAGTGGTCATCTCTGTGAGTATAAGAGACCTCCAAGTTATGAAAAGCTTTACCAATCTTCTAACAAAGAAGTCTTCTCAGCTAGTCTTCTAAGAAATAACTAAGTGGGTAGGTTAAAAAAAAACTCATCGGATTTCGGCCACTTTATTTTCAGGAGGCCCCCTTTTCAGCTTTTTAACTTTTAATGTTATTTTTGAAAAAAAATCGGCCAAGGGGGGGCCATGGCCCCCATGCCCCCCCCCCTTGTATCCGCGCCTGACCTGGCAGCTGGCTGTTCAATCAAACGTTCGACATATTTCTTTAACAAAGATGAAATAAAGCCACTTGTGATATTTTTAGAATGAAAGTATTTTCCTCATCATGTGTGATTATTCACCTCAAATTCTGAAACATGGAACACTGTGATACTAGCATTCCATCATGTCAACCAGCATTCCTTACCTACCCTTGAAAGCATTGCTTCAATCACATCATCACGAAGAACCACAGACAAGAATTTTGCACATTCTTAAGGCCTGGCTACACTATGCGTTTTCTGCGTGCGTTTTGTGCAAGTTTGCGTGTTTTGCGTGAAATCGTTCTCGAAAAAAGTTCGTGCCATTGCTCAGCATTAGGCGAACTACACTGCAACGACGTCTCGTAAAAAACGCAAACTCGGATAAAACGCAGAACGATAAAACGCAAAGATCGCCTACATGACTCAAGAGATAACGTTGCTTGTGACATTAAACGAAAAACATTTTATTAAATGCTTATCAATATAATGATTGCGGAATAACTTATTCACTTCAATTTTCCCGGCACGTTTGCGTTGTCATGGTAACCATGGCGGCGTTCTATATTTGCCAGAGCTCTTTGTACACTGTCCGTGATTTGATTTCAAGCTGAACAGTTCGATAAGTACCAATAACCTAGGTGAAGAAATCGTTCAGAATTTCTAGAGTGATATATCAAAATTTAACAGTTTGATTGGTGACTGGAAAAATATTGTGATTCCGTTTCATTCATGGTGAAGCGAGGCGGAAGAGATCATGAGTGAAGGTAAGTAGGATCGTCAATAGCTATTCATGTTTCATAAACGTCCCTTTCTGACTTTCTGCATGATATGTCAGCTGTCACTTGTCAGTCAGTCGATCAGTTTATTATATTCCTCAATTCTTCTAAGTTGTGTAGCACGTTCCATAGTTTTTTTTTCAACACTGACAGTTGACACCATCAACCCTCGCCGGACCTATTGGTTTTCTACATACGCCGCGGCCGAGAGGGGGCGGGGGGGGGGGAGTTGATATACGCTCCCCTCACGGTTTCGCCCCTAATAGAGCTAGAGCCTCGCGGAAAAACGAGCTGTGCGCCGTTACGAGCCGCAGCGATTTGTACCCGATTTTAAGGTGTCAGGTCAACCAGTGACTTCTGAGGTCAGGTCAAGTGGCCCAAGACACGGGTTCGGTTTTTGGTAAATAACTTCGCAAAAAAATGGTTAAAGAGCCGCGATTTTAGCATCATCGTGTTCGCCTCGCTCAGACGCGTCGAATGGTATACATTGTGTTCGGGTGAGGTCAACTTAACCCGCGCCCCGTAGGGGGGGGGGCGTTTCGGCCCCCCCCCCCTGTCCTTTTCCGTCGATGTCTCCTAAACGGCTGCAGATATCGCCACCAAACTTGCAGGAACCCTCCGGGCATCAATTTTACACATTGAGACTAAAAAATTTTCCAGAGGCTATGATAGGATGGCCACAAATGACGTCAGAATGACGTCATGTTCTGCCATTTTCGACCGAAAAAAGAGCTTCGCGAGAAGGGCTGTCAGGCCTACAGCTTTGAAGATACAGAAAAATGATCAAAACATAAAGGGTGAAGAATTGACAGGGCTACAAAAATGCCATCTCGGATATTTGAAATTTTTGGATTTTAACCCCCCATAATCAAAAATGTAATTTTTTTATATAAGCCAAAAAATCCAAAAAGTTTTTTGAGTTTTGAAAAAAACCGGAATATATATGATAATACCTACCGTCTTCTATCTACATACCATATTTCATATCGATATCTCTTTTTTTTGACCAAGTTTTAGCGAAAAAACTGTCAAAAAATGATGACGTCAAATTTTCAAACTCATTTTTTGGCGAGTTTGTAGATATATATATATATATATATATATATATATATATATATATATATATATATATATATATATATATATATATATATATATATATATATATATATATATATATGTGTGTGTTGCGGGCCAAGTGCGAAGGCTAGTCCATTCGCGAATGGCCTAGTCCAAATGCGATAGCGCACTTGGACTAGGCCGTTTGCGAATGGACTAGTCCATGTGCGTTATTGCAGTTGGCCTAGGCCGTTTGCGAATGGACGGGCGTTTATGCTCCCAGTCCAAGTGCGAAGTCAGGCCAAGTGCGAAATATCCAGCAAAGTGACGTCAACTTGGCAAGTCAACTTGGCATGTGCAAAGTCCCGTGTGAAATGATGCGTGCAAAGTATTGGTAACTCAACCGGAAAATGCTTACATAAATGCTGCGCGCCGCCGTTTTCTCGTGATCTGTGAAAAACCACAGGGGGGTTGAAAGTACCCCCCCCCCCTGCAGTGCGCGTATTGTTAAATGCAATGCAACACAACAGTTTTTCGAACACTCACCGCACCGCACTCACCACACACAAGCCGCACCGTCCCGGTACACCACACCAGAGCAGAATGAATCGAGCGCCACAAACTCGACCAAGGTCAGGTCGGGTCATCAGCGGGGAGCCCGGAGCACGGTACTAATGGTCTCCGCACACCACGCGACTCTCCGCTGTTCGAAGGTCACGGGGATATTTGACCTCCCCAGATCCAGATCGGTGGCCGAAGCCTGGCCAGCGGCAACACGTTGCTATAATTTCCGCGTTGTGCAGGATTCAGCGGAAAGTCGCATCCCGAATGGACCAGATGTGTGGAGACCTTAACCCAGAGTTGCGCCAGCTCGCAGATCTGCTCCGGAGAGCAAACTAAACATATAGACGCAGTGGCTTCGCCACGGATTTTCGACTAGGGGATCTGGTCGGACGGTCAGTCAAAGTAATCCCCACCAAATACTGAAAAATTCTCGGATTTAGACAATTTTATTTTGAGAATGCACCAAAATCGTTTTTAAAATATTATATTTTATTCTTGACCGATTTTCGTGGCCAAAAGTGTGTGTGTGGGGGGGGGGGAGGGGGGGAGGGGGGCGTCGGACCGGCATATTTTCAAGAATGTGTGTGTGGGGGTGGGGTCCGGACCCCCCCCCCCCCCCCCCGACCCCCCCCCCCCCCCGTCGGCGACGCCTCTGCATCGACCAGCGGTCCCCCATTCATTCGGAATCGTACCCCAATCCGAGGATCCATGCTTCCGGCGGCTAAGTGCAACGCCACAAACCCGTCCGTTCGCAAACGGCCTAGGCCATTCGCGAATGGCCGGCCATTCGCAAACGGACTAGTCCGTTTGCAAACGGACCGCCATTCGCAAACGGCCTAGTCCATTCGCGAATTGACTAGTCCGTTCGCAAACGGACTAGTCTTCGCACTTGGCCCGTAACATATGTATGTGTTTGGCTCGACAATACGGATCGACTGATGCAGCATGACCTTTTCTGGTCAGGTCATGACATTGACCTGAGGTCATGACCTTGTCATGAGGTCATGACCTTGACCTAAAGTAAATTTTTCAAGTTGAACTTTTGAGGTCAACTTATAGTTCTTTCGATGCGTCGCCTTGGCGAGAGGAACACGATGCTGCTGAAAGTAAGCTCGTGCATGTTTTGAGTCAAAAGGTATTGCAGAAAAACAGTTCCCGCAAAAACCATCTACCTATTCTGGCAGTTTTTGGCCCCTGCACGCTAAACCGTTCCTAATCTATGCGCCGGTTTGTCGAAATTATCGAAGTTTGACCTGGAAAGTGGCGAAATTTTACCTTTGGTGACCTCTGTTGACCTGACCTTTGAGCTGACCTAAAATGTGGCCGATGTAATTTCTTCATTACTTCTGCCGCTCTTTCGAACGCCGTCTACGGCGTGTCGCTACGTGGCCCAGGAGCCGAGTGAGAAGAGGGGGGGTGTTCAAACACCCCCCCCCCCCAGTGCAGGTGGCGCCGAGCACCGGCCCGGCGCCGGTTAGTCGATCGCATGGCGTTTAACCCGCGCCCTGCTGGGGGGGGTGTTTGAACACCCCCCCCCCCTTGTGGTTTTTCGCGAATATCTCAAAAACGGCGGCGCGGAGCGCCGCCGTTTTTGGTACACCTTATCATACATCAATTTTACACATGTTGTGAAAATTTCAGGCCAAGGTCATTCAAGGTCAGGTCACCAGGTCACTTGAAGTGACCTCACCTCATAAAAAGTTTCAATGTCTGTCATAGCTACACCGAGTGACCGATCGCTTTGAAACTTTCAGCGATTGCTAAGAGCAATAACATGTACAAAATGTATATCTCAGAATTTTGATATCGATGACCTAAGGTCAGGTCAATTTTGCGACCTCCCCATTATAAGTCAATGGGAGAAAATTGAAATGCGCCTCTTTTGGACGAAAGACATTATAAACACTCCCAAACACTGAATTACAAGTGGTTTAGACACATTGAACATGAAAATGGTGTCCGTGACCCCTGTTTATGCCCTGAGGTCATCTTAGGTCACGAATGGTATCTAACAGTTTTTCGCAAATAACTTTTGATAGAGGCATGCTAGAGCGATGAAAACGCCTTAGATGTGTTCAGCTCGACGATACGGATCGACTGATATGCAACATGACCCTTTCCGGTCAGGTCATGACCTTGACCTGAGGTCAAATTTTCAAGTTGACCTTTCAAGGTCAAGTTATAGTTCATTCGATGCGTCTTGACGAGAGGAACACGATGCCGGTAAAAGTAAGCTCGTACAAGGCTTGGGTCAAAAGTTATTGCAGAAAAACTGTTTCCGAAAAAATCGGCTATTTTTGCAGTTTTTGCCCCCTGCAGGCAAAACCGTTGACGTTAGGTCAAATCTGAGAGAATTACTCAGAAAGGGCGTTAATAGGGCTATCGAATGCGCTTTTCCGCGGCGCTGTAGCTCTATTGGTTCTCGAGTTATGCGTTGGCTTCTTGGAAATTGTCGACATTCGACCTGGAAATCGGCGAAATTTTGCCTTCAATGACCTCTGGTGACCTGACCTTTGACCTGACCAAAAAATTGACAGAAGTGATTTCCTCATTATTTTTGACGCTCTTTCGAACGCCGCCTTCCGCGTATCGCTACGTGGCCCAGGAGCCGAGTTAGAAGGGGGGGGTGTTCAAACCCCCCCCCCCCCCAGCAGGGCGTGGAAATCCAGGACCCCCAGCCGGGCGCGGGTTAACATAACGGTACATCATCGGTGTTTACCCCGCGCCGTGCTGGGGGGGGGGGGTGTTTGAACACACACCCTCTGTGTTTTTTCACAAATATCTCAAAAACGGCAGCGCGGAGCGCCGCCGTTTTTGGCACACCTTATAATACATTTTGTACATGCTATTGCTCTTAGCAATCGTTGAAACTTTCGAAGCGATCGGTCACTTGGTGTAGCTATGGCAGACATTGAAACATTGCATGAGGTGAGGTCACTTCAAGTGACCTGGTGACCTGACCTTTAATGACCTTGGTCTGAAATTTTTAAAACATGTGTAGAATTGATGTATTATAAGGTGTGCCAAAAACGGCGGCGCTCCGCGCTGTAAACTATACTGAGATAAACTCTGCATATCTCAGAGTTTTGATATCGATGACCAAAGGTCAGGTCAATTTTGCGACCTCCCCATTATAAGTCAATGGGAGAAAATTGAAAGGCGCCTCTTTTGGACCAAAGCCATTATAAACACTCCCAAACACTGAATTACAAGAAACTACTACGCATTTCAGACCCTCTGGAACAGTCCTTTTTGGCCCTTTCTCGTTACCTATACGCTTGATTTCAACCAAACTTTGACACAATGTGTTTCAAGGGCCTACCTAATTTTTACTAATATGGTCTTTTAACAAAATGTCAAAATGAAAGGCACTTGTCGTTGACTTGTAATGGTACAAATTGATCGGAAAACTCTGCACCGTGGTAGAGGCTAGCATGGCGTTGCAGCGTCAGCTGTTGCGCCGCAGCTAAGCTCCGCCCACTGTGCCGCGACACCGGGACCGGTCATTCGCCGCTCGGGGTCAGAGCGGTGCGGAGGTCAGACGGACTGGAACGAGACACACGCTAACGCAGGCATCATTGCGTGAATATTGTAAATGTCGTATCTCGCGCGGAGAGAATAAGGATGAAGAATTCAATGCAGATCGCGACGGTGTATGTATAAAACAATAAGCACTCCTAGCTACAGAATGTTATTCCCTATGCAGACTTAAAATAATCTTATTTTCAATAATTTATAGCGAGCCTCTCCGCAGCCGTTTTCCTACAGGCTATTGTGCATTTAAGGAGTAACGGGACAGAATTCACCGGACTGTCTTTGCATTCAACGGCCTTATTTAATTGAAGATATCCACATAGATACTTGTAGGTATTTAGTTTTTTTTTTGTCGGAATAATTTTTTTTTGGGGGGGGGGTGAAAATAATAGGTAAATCTTTCTAAGACATTTCCACAATGCTTTCAGAATGTTGTTGATAGATCTTAGGCCCGAAAAACAATAAAACAGGGAAAATATAGGATGACTCAATCTGAAAATGTAGATATGCAATATCGAGAGTTCATGATCTCCCGTCCTTCACTCCCCCTTGTCAGTCTCTCGTCTATACGTTTATAGTATATTGTCTCTCGTCTATAGCCTAATCTCTATCTTCGTCACTTGTCTCTGGTCTATCGTCTTCGTCTCCTGTCTCTGCTCTAGCGGCTATATGCATATTGTTTGTTGTCCACTAGCCAACGTTTACCGTTCGTCTCATTGTCACTTTGTCTCCTTTTCCTTTCTCTTTCTTCCTCCGTCCTTATTTGTCGTAGAACAACTTTTTAAAAGTTCATGACATGCAAACAAGTGCTCCACTCCGCTGCGCTGCGTGCGCGGCCCGCACGCCGGCCCAGGGTATATTGAGTGAAGGGTAGGACGAACTTTGGTAGGAATTTCTAGTATAACTACTAGAAACCCTACTATGTGGTCGGGACTAGCAAAAACTTAGTTCAAACTAGAATATGGTAGCGCGTATGGTTGGCAGTCGTGACGCGCACGTGACATTCATTTATTAAATTTCTTAAATAACACGTTTTAGGGGCCGATTAGTGGGCAGATATATTCAATTAGCTATTATTAATTGATTATGCAAACATTCAAGAATCTATATCATTCAATTCTAGCCGAAATCACGCGGCGCTCCCAGGATTCGAACTCACGACCCTCGGATCCGTAGCCCAATACGCTACCGAATGCGCTACCGAGGACCGCGCGCCGACGATCGGAGAGCCGGATCGTGGGTGCTGGCGTGCAGAGAAATCTTTACCCTGTACGCCGTAGAAGATCGGCTGGGTTTCGTGAAAAATGGTAGAGGAATTGTCGAAAGAAAATTCATTGATCTATCATTTGAGACTAAGAACCATTGATTCCTTCAAAGGTTGACCGAGATATCGCTCGCCGAAAACAGGCCATTTAACATGTAAACCCTATGGGCTGGTAGGAAATGTACGCCGTAGAGCAGCAGTGCTACCAACTAACTCCGGCGGGGGCCGCGCCGGCCGGCCGGACTGCGACTGCCGCCGACATGACCCGAGGCTGGACCGCAAGTGGGCGGAGCCAAGCCGCAGTGTGCTAGTGCGTCTCGACCAATCAGAGGGGAGACAGCGTCCAGCCTGTGTCAGCCTCTAAGCAGGGCTCTGACGACTTTAACATTATCAGTCAATGACAAGTGCCTTTATTTTTCATTTTTCGTTAATAGACCATATTGATAAAAATTAGGTAGGGATCTCAAACTACCAATGCCAAAGTTTGGTTAAAATCAAACGCATATACAGCGAGAAATAGCCGAAAAGGACTGTTCCACAGGGTCTGAAACGCATAGTAAGACACATTGAACATGAAAATAGTATCAGAGACCCCTGTTTATGTCCCTGAGGTCATCTCAGGTCACGAATAGTATATAACAGTTTTTCGCGAATACCTTTCGATAGAGGCATGCCAGAGCGATGAAAACGCCTTGGATGTGTTAATCTCGACGATACGGATCGACTGATATGCAACATGACCCTTTCCGGTCAGGTCATGTTGGTAAAAGTAAGCTCGTGCAAGGCTTGAGTCAAAAGTTATTGCAGAAACACTTTCCAAAAATCGGTTATTTTGGCAGTTTTTGCTCCCTGCAGGCAAAACCGTTGGCGCTGGGTCAAATCTGAGATAATTATTCAGAAAGGGCGTTAATAGGGGTATCGAAGTCGCTTTTCCGCGGCGCTGTAGCTATATCGGTTCCCGAGTTATGCGTTGGCTTCTTGGAAACTGTCGACATTTGACCTGAAAATCGGCGAAATTTTGCCTTTGACCACTGGTGACCTGACCTTTAGCCTAACCAAAAAAGTGACCGAAGTGATTTCGTTATTATTTTTGGCGCTCTTTCGAACGCCGCCTTCCGCGAATCGCTACGTGGCCCAGGAGTCGAGTTAGAAATGGTTGTTCAAACACCCCCCCCCCAGCAGGGCGTGGAAATCCAGGACCCCCAGCGGGGCGCGGGTTAAAACACATTTGGAAAATATAAATATCTTCAATACTATGTGCGCTAACCAGTTTTCTCAGTAATTTAGCTAGCAAATATCGTGCTGTGTTGTTTACATCGAGGGTCGAACTTAACCCGCGCCGTGCTGGTGGCCTAAGTTTTCCGTGTCGTGCTGGGGAGGCGTTTTCACGTCCCCGTCTAACTCGGCTCCTGGGTCAAAGGTCACGTCACCACACCGTTCCATGCTTCTATCCTCAGGATACGGAAATCCTTCTCCTCCACGCCGCAACCCCCCTCCCGACTGGACAGACAACTTTATCTCATGCGGGCTGCTCCCTTGGAGCGGCACCGCTGCTCCCGAGGGAGCGCACCCCGTAGCCGGGTGCAGTGAGTGCCTTGGGGCTGGGTGGCCTGTCCTCTGGACGGGCTCAGCCCCGGCGACTCACTAGGGTGCCTGCCCAGACCAATGTCTCCCCCTACATCCTATCATCCTCCCGGCTCTGAAATGGTCTCATTGGACCGAAAGGGCATAACTCAACAAAACAAACAAACAAACACGTCACCAGAGGTCATCAAAGGTTGCCTATTTCAACATTTTCCCAAACACTCAACGCATAACTCGGGAACCAATAGAGCTACAGCGCCACAGAAAAGCGCATTCAACAGCTCTTTCAAAGGCCTTTCCGAGTGTTGTTGTTAGATTTAACCTCAGGTCAAATATAAATCGTGACGTTAGTAACAACGCACGATACGTTAGACGCTGGCAAAACACCAATACGGGCGAGGGTTAAATCATATGTGAAGTTGTGAACCAACCAGTTTTTGAGTGGTTAACCTAGCAAACATTGTAAATGTGTTCAACAGGATGTTTACAGTGAGGGTTGAACTTGAAAAAGACGGGCCATTGGACGATGGGACCGCGGCCGGAATTAGCGCGACATTGGTGGATTTGCCGCCCTTTCCCAAACTGAGTTAGACTGTTCCACGTAGTTCAGAAATGTCCAATTCCATGGATCACGAATCTGCAAATATTTTTCGTCCATGGTGTGTAGCGTCCGCGCCACATCAGCCCAAATACAAAGTTCTGTGACAAGCATTGTAGACCCGTTTTCGTACGGAGAAAAGTAGCAGCTAATGTAGGTAAGAAAAATGTATATTAGACGGCTTTATCAATATTTTCGGGGTCTAACCTTTAGACCATGAAACAAGAAATGTTTAGACCATGGGCTTCACGATGGAAAGAAAAACTTATAACGGAATATATAAATACGCTTCAAATGTTAAGTTTGTAGGTGCTTTTAAAATTGTGAGTTAATTTTACTGTTATAAACATTCTAGAATGCCGATATGAAACGTCCCGCTAGGTCGCGCTCTTCTTTGATCAATATGGTCTTTACCGATCAATTGCCTTTCAGAAAATGTATAATTTAGCTGCTTCAGCCTGCTACATCGAAAATGAGGGGCATTTTTGTTTTTACTTCAGGTCGCCGGCGCTGGCCGTGCGCGGTTACCACGAGCCGGCCGGAAGCTGGGAGTAACAGATCGACAGATCCTCCTAGGAGTCGAACAAGGCTGCCAAGTGCCAACTATATTTAAGTTTTGTCCGGAAATATCCGTACCTGCTATTGGAGTGTCTGATACACTTTTCTGACCCTCACTTTATTTGTTACATAGTCCATCAGGCTATCAGATTCCCATCATGGTTTTGGTGGCTACATTAGGTATTTGCTTATGGGAATTTCCGGTTCCGTCATGACTTGACCTGGCAGGTGATGCCATCTTATCCCATGACCGAACCGAGTCAAGGTCAACGCAGGTCAACTGATTAATTAATTAATTAATCAAATGACTAATGATTATTTAATTAAATTTATCAGGAGTTGCTTCGAAAGTACACCGACTACCATTTGTATGATTCCATCATCCCTTTCATGTGAAAAGCGGGCACGAAACACGAAAAAGTACCGATGTCGCGCTAATTCTCGCTCCGGCCCCATTGTGCATTGTAAGAAATAGTTTTAGTGTCTACTCGTATGCTACATATTTTGCGACCGATACCCCCTGAACCCGATTACGACTCGCTGACGAAGTTTTTTAAATACAATTTGAAAGCTCCGATCCGAACGATTTCTTGTGGAGTGAAGCTCTCATTCACTTATTGCATTAACAAACTCCACAGTCCATATCATATCTTTATGTGTAACTAAGCTGTTGGTAGCGGTAAACACCCATTTGGATGTCGGCGGTGACGCCTAATGGTTGAGCTGACCTGACCCCACCTGCCCAAAATGCACGGATACATCGTCTTTGATCAAAACTAGCACGAAATTCGAAATCAGAACCCCGAAAAAACTCACTAACGTCATTTTAAAAAGCTAAGATAGGCCACGATTTCCCTGACGTTTAAGTCATTTAATGCCAACTATATGACCGGCGATCTTAAAATCGGGTATCATCGGCTTCCTTTAGTTACGGTAGGACGTTCATGTTTTCGCGAAGCTATACATAGCTCGGTTAGGGACTGAACGATTGGGGATCCAACAGAATTCCCCCCCCCCCCCAATTATATGCTAGGGGCTGAAAACGCGGTCACGGAAGGGGTTTCAAAGAGCATACAAACACATAAGTCCTTAATCCTCGCCCGTACTGGTGTTTTGCCAGCCGCGAACGTATATGGGGGGGGGGGGGGTCCGTTGGAGACATAGTTTGTTACGAGAGACGCCCAGTTCGAGGTTTAAAGTCCATGCTATTAAAAGCCTAATTTCAGGTATTTAAAATAATCTTGAACCGACCTGTGACCTCGGAACTCCACTTGAAGGTACTCATCAGAAGCCTCTCGTAGGTTTACCCCCCTCCCCTCCCACCCCCACCCAGCAAGTGGTGTGTGGCGAAATACTCCAGCAACTGCCGGGTTAACCCTCGCCCGTATTGGTGTTTTGCCAGCCTCGAACGTATAGGGGGGGGGGGCGGGTCCGTTGGACCGCCCCCCTTGCCGTTTGGCCCCTGATCGAGCTAGAGCTTCGAGAAAAAAATTAAGGTCCTAGGTCATTGGTTGACTTTCCAGGTCAGGTCAATGACCCACCAGTCTGGAAAATCGGGACCTGTTAGACCATCGTAAAGTGAGGTTGATGAGGGTTTTTTTTCGGGGTGCTGATCACGAATATCGTGTTAGTTTTGATCACAGATGATGTCTTAATGCATTTAGGCCAGGTCAGGTCAGGTCAGGCCAATCAGTAGACGTCCTGCCTATTCATAGTACGTGTCAGCCGTTACTGACAGCTTCGTAACATGTTACGAAGACACCAAAACAACTTCGTAAATGCTCAAATGGTTGCTTAATTCGAAATCAGCTCCAAAAAGTAGCCTAAAACATTAAAACTCGAAGAAGTGAACCTAGGTCATCAAAGGTCAATGATCTGACCTGACCTTCAGGTGACCTTGACACCCACCGGCCACCATAATGCATGGGACCAACATCATATCACATGTTTGAACGCTTGAAACCGCAAAAATACTGCAAACGCGCGACTAATACTAGCCGACATACGCCGAATCGCGATTCCGGCCAAACATGGTCTCGAAAAATAGGCCACAGGTCAGGGTTCATTTGGGACAGGGTCATGAACTTTTAAGGGTAAGTGTACAATTGATTGACGCGACAGTACTGAAAATTTCATCGCGATCGACCGCTTTTTACGCGAGTTATTCGCGAAAAACCATGGGGGTGAGGGTCCGTTCGAACCCCCCCCCCCCCCTATACGGACGAGGGTTAAGTCAGTTAAATTTCTTTTGCAGTTTTCAATTTAATTTACGAATTATGTTCCGGCAGCTATGGTCAAAATGAGCAGAATGCTGCTCAATGTACCAAGCGCAACTTCGTTCTCAGGCCCGCAGAGAGCGGGGATGTAAGTCAGGCACGGCCTTGGCCGTTTCCTCTGGGGCCGCGCCGTCTGCCGAGGGAGGGGAGACCTTGCCCAGTCTGAGGGAGGGGGACGACGGCGCCACCGGGACGCCCCGTCGCTCCGAGACCGGCGCTCACTGTATAAACAAGCAAAAAACGCTGGCCGTGCAAAGCTTGGCTGTGCTTTGACAGAGGAGGCATCTAGTGGAATATTTCGTAACTACACAAACTTCTAACAAAGATGTCGCTTGAAGCGCAGTTGAGATTGTAGGTTTTGATCCAACTGAAAATTGACATCTCAAGGACGACGAAATGATGTAAATTTATATGAAATGGTTTTGTATGATGCGTACTTTGATTGATGCCATTAATTTTCCACTGCCTTTTTGTGTGAAACGATTTTGTACCTTGCGATTTTGTATGACACGATTTTGTATGCTGCGCTTTTGTATGTTTTGACTGTCCCCTACCCGGCCTGTTTTGTAGGTTTTGCGCGTTGTATGTTACGATTTTGTATGTTTTGATGATTGTATGATAAGATTTTGTATGCTTTGATATGGAGCGCTTTTCACATGAAAGGGATGATGGAATCATACAAATGGTAGTCGGTGTACTTTCGAAGCAATTCCTGATAAATTTAATTAAATAATCATTAGTCATTTGATTAATTAATTAATTAATCAGTTGACCTGCGTTGACCTTGACTCGGTTCGGTCATGGGATAAGATGGCATCACCTGCGGCTCCATATCAAATCATACAAAATCTTATCATACAATCATCAAAACATACAAAATCGTAACATACAACGCGCAAAACCTACAAAACAGGCCGGGTAGGGGACAGTCAAAACATACAAAAGCGCAGCATACAAAATCGTGTCATACAAAATCGCAAGGTACAAATTCGTTTCACACAAAAAGGCAGTGGAAAATTAATGGCATTAATCAAAGTACGCATCATACAAAACCATTTCATATAAATTTACATCATTTCGTCGCCCTTGAGATGCCAATTTTCAGTTGGATCAAAACCTACAATCTCAACTGCGCTTCAAGCGACATCTTTGTTAGAAGTTTGTGTAGTTACGAAATATTCCACTAGATGCCTCCTCTGTCAAAGCACAGCCAAGCTTTGCACGGCCAGCGTTTTTTGCTTGTTTATACAGTGAGCGCCGGTCTCGGAGCGACGGGGCGTCCCGGTGGCGCCGTCGTCCCCCTCCCTCAGACTGGGCAAGGTCTCCCCTCCCTCGGCAGACGGCGCGGCCCCAGAGGAAACGGCCAAGGCCGTGCCTGCCTTACATCCCCGCTCTCTGCGGGCCGGAGAACGATGTTGCGCTTGGTACATTGAGCAGCATTCTGCTCATTTTGACCATAGCTGCCGGAACATAATTCGTAAATTAAATTGAAAACTGCAAAAGAAATTTAACTGACTTAACCCTCGCCCGTATAGGGGGGGGGGGTCGAACGGACCCCCACCCCCATGGTTTTTCGCGAATAACTCGCGTAAAAAGCGGTTGATCGCGATGAAACTTTCAGTACTGTCGAGTCAATCAATTGTACACTTACCCTTAAAAGTTCATGACCCTGTCCCAATTGAACCTTGACCTGTGGCCTATTTTTCGAGACCATGTTTGGCCGGAATCGCGATTCGGCGTATGTCGGCTCGTATTAGCCGCGCGTTTGCAGTATTTTTGCGGTTTCAAGCGTTCAAACATGTGATATGATGTTGGTCCCAGGCATTATGGTGGGTGTCAAGGTCACCTGAAGGTCAGGTCAGATCATTGACCTTTGATGACCTAGGTTCACTTCTTCAAGTTTTACATGGTTCTAGGCTACTTTTTGGAGCTGATTTCGAATTAAGCAACCATTTGAGCATTTACGAAGTTGTTTTGGTGTCTTCGTAACATGTTACGAAGCTGTCAGTAACGGCTGACACGTACTATGAATACCTGGCAGGACGTCTACTGATTGGCCTGACCTGACCTGACCTGGCCTAAATGCATTAAGACATCATCTGTGATCAAAACTAACACGATATTCGTGATCAGCACCCCGAAAAAACCCCATCAACCTCACTTTACGATGTTCTAACAGGTCCCGATTTTCCAGACTTGTGGGTCATTGACCTGACCTGGAAAGTCAACCAATGACCTAGGACCTTAAATTTTTCTCGAAGCTCTAGCTCGATAAGGGGCCAAACGGCAAGGGGGGCGCTCCAACGGACCCGCCCGCCCCCCCCCCCCCCATACGTTCGAGGCTGGCAAAACACCAATACGGGCGAGGGTTAACCCGGCAGTTGCTGGTGTATTTCGCCACACACCACTTGCTGGGTGGGGGTGGGAGGGGGGGTGGGTAAACTTTCCCAGCCCATAGCTTGAAAACCCATAGCCCATAGCCCATAGCTCGAGGCGCAGCGAAACGGGCGAGGCAGCAAACAAAATAACGCTACGAGAGGCTTCTGATGAGTACCTTCAAGTGGAGTTCCGAGGTCACAGGTCGGTTCAAGATTATTTTAAATACCTGAAATTAGGCTTTTAATAGCATGGACTTTAAACCTCGAACTGGGCGTCTCTCGTAGCAAACTATGTCTCCAACGGACCCCCCCCCATATATGTACGTTCGCGGCTGGTAAAACACCAGTACGGGCGAGGATTAAGGACTTATGTGTTTGTATGCTCTTTGAAACCCCTTCCGTGACCACGTTTTCAGCCGCTAGCATATACCTTATTGGGGGGGGGGGGGAATTCTGTTGGATCCCCAATCGTTCAGTCCCTAACCGAACTATAGCTTCGCGAAAATATGAACGTCTTACCGTAACTAAAGGAAGCCGATGATACCCGATTTTAAGATCGCCGGTCATTGGTTGGCATTTCTATTCGGGTAAATGACTTAAAAATCAGGGAAATCGTGGCCTATTTTAACTTTTTAAAATGAGGTTGTTAGTGAGTTTTTTTCGGGGTTCTGATTTCGAATTTCGTGCTAGTTTTGATCAAAGACGATGTATCCGTGCATTTTGGGTAGGTGGGGTCAGGTCAGCTCAACCATTAGGCGTCACCGCCGACATCCAAATGGGTGTTTACCGCCACCAACAGCTTAGTTACACATAAAGATATGATGTGGACTGTGGAGTTTGTTAATGCAATAAGTGAATGAGAGCTTCACTCCACAAGAAATCGTTCGGGTCGGAGCTTTCAAATTGTATTTACAAAACTTCGTCAGCGAGTCGTAATCGGGTTCAGGGGGTATCGGTCGCAAAATATGTAGCATAGACACTAAAACTATTTCTTACAATGCACAATGGGACCGGAGCGAGAATTAGCGCGACATCGGTACATTTTCGTGTTTCGTGCCCGCTTTTCACATGAAAGGGATGATAGAATCATACAAATGGTAGTCGGTGTACTTTCGAAGCAATTCCTGATAAATTTAATTAAATAATCATTAGTCATTTAATTAATTAATTAATTAATTAATCAGTTGACCTGCGTTGACCTTGACTCGGTTCGGTCATGTGATAAGATGGCATCACCTGCCAGGTCAAGTCATGACGGAACCGGAAATTCCCATAAGCAAATAATGTAGCCACCAAAACCATGATGGGAATCTGATAGCCTGATGAACTATATAACAAATAAAGTGAGGGTCAGAAAAGTGTATCAGACACTCCGATAGCAGGTACGGATATTTCCGGACAAAACTTAAATATAGTTGGCACTTAGTTTAGTTTAGTTTAGTTTATTGAGAGCATCATCAACGGGCATAGGAGGCCCAATTACAGATTAAGTCGAAAGTTAAAAATACACTTACATATGCCGACACACATATAAATACACTTATAAAAAAAAACCAAATCAAAACATAGCAGTACCTACTTACGAACATGGGCAACTATATGAGACTTGAAAGACGCAGTGCTGCTCGTCCACACGTCTATCTCACGGTTGCAGTCCAAGAAGCCATTGCAGAGCTTTGGCATGCGACAGAAAGGACTGTTCAGCACTGTGTTCACCCGTGCGTACGGTACATGGAAGAGAACCCTTTTTGCAGGGGGCGATGCGGCACGGCCAGCGGGAAACACTCCAGCAGATACGATGAATCCACAGCATTACGGTGAACATTGCAGATGAACATAATATCATGCTGCTGGCGCCGCACCTTGAGGGGTGGCATGTGATGGTATTTGAGCAGGGCATCGTACTCGAAAGACACGCCCTGGACACCACACCTGCCAGATAACCATTAAAAACTTATGCTGTACGCGCTCTATTCGAGTCATGTGCACCTCTGCGGCTCCTCCCCATACCACACTAGCGTACTCAAGAATGGAGCGTACATTGGCGCAGTAGGCAGCCAGCACAGCCTTGACATTGATACATCGTAGTGACTTGCCACCTTTGCCAGTTCGGAAGGACCTCATAAGTACGCCTAGCGCCCTATTCGCCTTACGAACAGCTGCATCCACATGTTACCGAACGTGAGCTTCTCATCCAACAGGACCCCTAGATCTCGCATCACGCTCACTCTCTCAAGCTGTTGGCCTCCCACGCTGTAAATACTGATTGTTGGGTTGCGCCGTAAAGTTAGGGTAAGTACTCTACATTTACTTGGGATCAGCGTGAGCTGCCAACGCACAGACCATCGGTTCAGGTCGTCAAGCTGCTGTTGCAAAAAAGCTGCGTCCGCGACGGTGTCTACCTTGCTATACAGCTTAACATCGTCAGCGAACATCACACAATCGGTTTGGACGCAGTCTGGTTGGCCATTGATGAAGCAGGCGAATAACAGCGGCGACAACAGGCCACCTTCCGGCGTGCCGGATGGTACAGGGACCCGCAGTTGCTTCTGTACACACTAGTATTTCAGCGTATTCTTGGCCTGTGACACCGTTGGAGGCGAATTGGGAAATGATTGTGTGCTTATTAAAACCACCATCTGAAGGGCTTTAAACTGATGTGCTGCTCTCCTAATTCAGTGAACTTTTTATGGCTATATCAGCAAAACATTGTTTTCAGCGCTTTTTCCTGCCCCATTCCTTCTGAAACCTGGAACCGCTTATTCCATTTACTCCTGCCATCTGACGATGGTCGTGCTGACTACTAGTTCCGGCGCTAGTTACTGCTCCAGTTTTGCACCCGGCACAAACTCAGGCGGCACCGGGCCGTGGCTCGACCATGGGGAGGGTCGGACCGAGCCGACTGCCTGGGGCGCGGTTAGATCGGACGCCCTGCTGGGGAAGGGGACGAGAGTGAGGGGGAGTGGAGGAGGTGGTCACGTGGTCCGTCCAAGCTCGCAGACGACCTGACGTGTCCTGCGCCCAGCCATGTTCCGTGATCCAAAATGGCACGAGAGCTGTGGAATGTCTGGAGGAGACGCTTCGAAAGCGAACTTCAGCAGCACTAATTTACCATATTCTGTGGAGATAAATTAATATTATCTTAATGCAGAAAAAATTGTATGCCCAAGCTGTATAAGCTGTATCTTTTTAAAAGTTGTAAATAGGATTATTTTTAGGGACTTATAGGTTTCGTATACACATGTGAATTGTGTTACATTAAGCCGTTTCGCTGTTATGGTTACTAACTGAAGAGGTATCCTTTTTTTTCTCACAGGGAATGACAATACAATAACAATATAACAATACGAATAAAACCAGACGTTTCGCACAAAAAAGTGCCTCCGTCAGTGGCAAGAAATGAGTTATTAGGCATACATGTTTTTTTTTCGATAACATCGATGAAGTAGTTATCTTTATTTTTTAAAGATATATTTTCAGCAGTTTTTTAAGCACATCATGGAAGCTTATAAACATTTGTGTATTTTATCGGCAACCCGGCTGGCCAGACCGAGACGGTGCCGCATTTAGTTCTCATCGATGTTAAACCTATACACTTATTTTTCTCCACTGACGAAGGCACGTTGTTGTCCGAAACGTTTGGTTTTATTCGCATTGTTTTTTATATTGTCATTGTCCGTGAGAAAAACATACTCATATGGACTGGTCTCAGTTCATATAGAAATTGTTGCACATTCATCAACACAGATAAAATGAATATTAGCCCTCACCACACATATAAGTAGAGGTAAGTAGACCGGGCCCGCTGTTTTACACCAATAAATCGCGGCAAAGCGAAGGATTGCGACGATTCTTTGGTGCCCTGGAGTTAATCAATTTTACAACTTCCGGAAAATTAAATAGCCCTTATCATTTTTGCATCTTGTCTGAGAATTTTAAATCCCTGAACCAAATTACCTTTAACCTGTGATTATTTTTCTCAAGATCATGTCAGGCAAGAATAGCAATTGAAAGTCAGCGCACATCTTCTGTGTGTTTCCATAGTCGTTTCGTGATTAGCAACGTGACAACATGTGAAATATACTACATATCTAATGTTTGTCTCATTAATTGTTGTGGGTGCCAAGGTCACGTGAAACTCAGGTTAAGGTCATTTACTTGAAATGATCTCGGTTAACTTCCTTAAATTTACACCTTTTTACTGTGGTTTTTAGGAAGTGTTGGTTTGAAATTTAGCACCCATTTTAGCATTTGAAAACTAGGCATACTTAAGTATCAGTTATAGTGCCTATGCAATATGTTGCGTAAGTGCTGGTTAACATTCTATATAGCCGGCAGAACGCCTAATGGGTGATCTGGCGTGACCCGTCCTACCCCAAATGCTTTGATACATCATCTTTGATCAAAGCAAGTGCAAATTCGGAGTCAGAAGCAAGCCAAGTCCCAGCAAACTTCACTTGTAAAAATTCTAGCAGGACCCAATTTTCCGTGCTTTTGGGTTATTAACCTGATCTGGGAGGTCGACCAGTGACCTAGGATCTCAGCATTGACGACATAAAAGTAATTGGCTTTTTCTCGTCAGCGATGACCAGAACCCTCAAATCATTGGATTTCTCTCGTCACGAGCAGCACGCTCTTTTTTATTTTTCAGCGAAGCTCTGGCTCTTTTTATCAAGGGCCGAATGGCTGAGGGTTTCTACGCCCCTCCGCTACATGTAAGACGCTGAAAAGAAATGCCTAAATAGGTGAGGGTTAAATATCGATTGCTCTTTAAGTGCCGAAGCCCGAAACACTTTAATTTACTTCGATAGCAGTTTTTAAGACCAACGAGCTCGAATAATATAACTTCTTGAACAATGTAAGCAACACATAAAATGAATCGTGAAAAAAGCGGCTCAAGATAAATTGAACTATGAGACACTTAATAAAAAAACGGCATAGATTAGAAACTGCACCTAACTTGCACTGGTTTTTAAACCTTTTCGTTGCAGACTGGTAGATTAAATTTTAGGATTGATTTAAGCTGATGCTCAAATGGAGCTATTCATTCGTTCATACATGCGACCATCCAATTCCATTCATAAAAGAAGCCAGTGACAAAATTGTTCATTTTAGATAAGTGTGAAATACAAACTCAATAAAAGTTTAATGATGCGGCAAATTTGACAGTTTTTATAATGAACAGACAAATAACTCTAACGAATCAAGGTTGCGAGCCCCAAATAGGGGAGAGTGAGGTATAGATGAGCCAAGGGGCAAGTTTAGCCACCCCATGTTTCTCAGCTCCTATGGCGCTGATTGACTTGAGCTCCCATGTGTGCCGTTCGCTTACGATGCTGTAGTCTTTCACGTGAGACGGCAACGTTCTCACGCTCAGCACCCGGTAACATGTGGTATCGCCCCTGATAACTAAGACATGTTTTGCCTTTAAAATGAGATGGTTGTTATCTGCGGTGCATGGTTATTTTCCTTAGCGGGTGTCATTAATCGAAAATGGCCACGGGTGGGGCAAGATGAGCCATTTTCACCTGGGGGAAGATGAGCCGGATAAGCCATTGTTGTCTCCGCTGTCGAAAACCAAACTGAGCTGCGCTTGTATATGCTGAATAAAAATGGTAGGAAATTGTTTTTCTTTGTTGATTACACAAGTTGTAAGTGATTTGCAGATTATCTGAAGGATAGAATGATTTCTTTCGTGATAGAAAACTTGACGAGTTATTGGAAGGCTTAAAACAGTCACTTTTTGATGGAGGAAAAAACTTTGCCATAAGTATGTATGTCATGGAGTAAATAAAAGAGCCCACTCTTCGCCGCGCCCGGGAAAAGAAGAGGTTCGCTTTTTCCTTCCATGCTCAACTTTCCCCACGACGTGTCTCAACTTACCCCCCCCCCCCCGCCCATGGGGTAAGATGAGCAACGTGCAAGATGATTTTTGACGTAGCCTTTCAGTACAAAAATAAGCGGTATAAAACATTTCTGGCCACCATTACATGCGCAATGACCACTCTGTCCGTCCAACTCGTAAACGCAGAAAAATGATCAGTAAGTTAGCCTGTAGCTTACGAAAAACAAAAGCGGCTCAACTTACCTCATTCTTCCCTACGTTACACAATTGAGGGCATTTTTTTTAGGCAATCACAGTATTTGTCAACAATGGTTGTTTGGGGGGCTGGGGAGGGTATTTACTGGCTCTTAAACTGCCCCCCCCCCCCCAAATAAAAGAAAACGAAACCGATCATCCGCGAAAAGAACTATTGAGCTCGAACCAAGGTGACGAATCGATTTATAGGTATGCAGGATGACTAACGATGCCACTTTTTGACTTCTTGTGTCAAATAAATTCCATCATCTGGATAGCACGTCAACATGCTATTTGACATTTTACAACAAACGTAGGTAAAACAAACAAACAAACGTACAACAAACCTATACTTTTTGGCGCGACTAGCCTCATAAACGTTCTGAAACTAAAACCGTTTCTTCGCAATTAACTTGGACCACGTCATCCCAGCTTATGCACGACAAAAATAAAATAATGCTTCAGGATCACTGGCCTGAATTCGAATGCTTAAAGTTTATTCAAAACCGGTGTGGCTGAGGCACTCTTCGCTACATCTCGTGACGGCCACCATTGTGTTTCATTTTTCGGTAAGCTATAAGTTAATAAGGAAAGGATTGGTGAGTGGGTTGAAAATAGCCCCCCTCCACCCCCCCCCCCCTCCTTCTTCTGGAAACATAAGTAATCGAAAGATCTGGCGATGGTTTATCCACCTCCTCTGCCGCCGCGCTGCGAGGCCTCGATTCGTTCGGTATGTGGCTTCCTGAGCGGTCCTCCCCGGAGGCAAGGTGAAAGGTCATGGCCTGTATCAGAAATTTATACATTGCTGAATATGTTTTATAGTTATTCCAAGGCCTTGCACACCGTTTTATTATATCGGATAAACATTACACTTTCTTGTCAATCAATACATTTAAAGAAAACTTGATCATAATCTTATACTGCGGCAATTGTAGTTCTGCTTACGGTTGCCTCTTTATGATACGGGCCACCACCACCTCCACTGCGCTGGAGCTCAGGCGTTCTACCCCTCCCCGCTACGGACCGGCCCTCGGGCTAGGTGTGTTAGTACTGAGCGCAAATCTGTAGTAGTCACGTGACTTTCATTCACGTAGCGGGAACGGAAGCTATAGGCGATACCAAGGACGGGCTCTGGGGAGGCAACCGGCGCGGAAAAATAGCACGATTGTAGTTTTGGAAGAATATCTGTTGCGGTAAGAGGAATTATACAAAACATACGTGCTAGGAGCAAACATGTGTTATTGCTCCATACTTTGCGCTACATTTCCTTTCTCCAATGGCCAGCACTTAGCAAATAATAGCGCAATTCTAAATTGGTAATATATGTGTACAGTAGCAACTGCGGGTCCCTGTACCTGTGTCCACCGCGAACACTTCCCTTTCACCACAGTTTAACATCGTCGACAGATTCGATGCACACGAACGACCCGGCATGAATCCGTGTTGCCTATTGCCTATTGGAAGCCTTGTTCGACTCCTAGGAGGATCTGTCGATCTGTTACTCTCAGCTTCCGGCCGGCTCGTGGTAACCGCGCATGGCCAGCGCCGGCGACCTGAAGTAAAAACAAAAATGCCCCTCATTTTCGATGTAGGTAGCAGGCTGAAGCAGCTAAATTATGCATTTTCTGAAAGGCAATTGATCGGTAAAGACCATATTGATAAAAGAAGAGCGCGACCTACCGGGACGTTTTATATCGGCATTCTAGAATGTTTATAACAGTAAAATTAACTCACAATTTTAAAAGCACCTACAAACTTAACATTTGAAGCGTATTTATATATTCCGTTATAAGTCTTTCCATCGTGAAGCCAATGGTCTAAACATTTATTGTTTCATGGTCTAAAGGTTAGACCCCGAAAATATTGATAAAGCCGTCTAATATACCTACATTTTTCTTACCTACATTAGCTGCTACTTTTCTCCGTACGAAAACGGGTCTACGATGCTTGTCACAGAACTTTGTATTTGGGCTGATGTGGCGCGGACGCTATACACCATGGACGAAAAATACAGGGTGTCCCAGAAGTCTTTAAGCTTTTTTATATTTGTCGTGTGACCTTGCTATGTTACTGATTAAGGCAAATGACGCCTCAAACGAAAGAGAATGAACTGAAGTTTTGTATTTTCATGCCTAGAGCACCACTTAAAGGGACCCTCCCACCTTCAAAAAAGTTTATGAATTGGCATGAAAGTGATGTCGCTCGGTTCAGAAAGAGCGAAAACGAATATCTACCAAATTTCACCGAAAAACATTCACCGGTTTTCAAGATATTAGACTTTTACTTTTGTTTACTTTTTTGGGATCTCCGCTGTTTCTAGCGACTTTATTTTAGAAGTGCGGCGTTTGCGGCAGATGTTGCGCGCAAATAGCAATACCACCGCGTGCTACAAAACGTTTTAGTCAAACATTTAAAAATCGTTAGATATCTGCGCTGACGTCACACATTCAGAGGGGTATTCCTAAGCATTAGCCCCTCTGAATCAAAATGCTGCAATTTTGAAATTCAATATTTCTGATTTAAGGCATTTCTCGATGTTGTGAGTGCCGAAACCGGTAATTGTGAGCCAGAGACCACATTTTGGCTATCTCAACTCAAATCTAATGTTAAGGTGGGAGGGTCCCTTTAACCCTATTCCTGGCGGGCTCCGCCGGGACAAGAAACTGGCGGGGGGGGCCGATTCGGCCCCCCCCTGAGATCTCGAGAACGAAGCAAGATAGCGACAAGCAGTAAACGGCATCGGATACGCACGGCCAAGATCTACAATTTTTACTAAGGTCATTTTCAGGTCAGGTCAAAGATGACGTCACAGGGGTCGAAAAAGTCAAAATGGCGGCACTAGACATGGAGAGAGTTTTTCTCGAATAACTTTCGAATTAGTCAAGATAGGAACAAACTAAGGGCATCATCGTGATCCTCTCGTCAATCCGCATCGAATGATATATATGTTGACCTCGAAAGGTCAAGGTCAAAGGTTGACCTCAGGTCACGTGACCTCGAGGTCATCATGTATATCATTCGATGCGTCTTGACGAGCTGAACACAATGAGACCATCCACGCGTCTGTATCTTGTTCCTGTACGGAGTTATTGGCCAAAAACCTTTGGTGACCTTTGATGACGTCACATGACCTCACAGCTGCCCAACAGCAAAACAGACCTCAAGGTAGTGAAGGTTGATCGTATATGAAGTCATGTATGGTATATGGGGCCATTCCGACCCGTTTTAGTGGTAAAAACAGGGAGTTAATTTTTCCCCCATTGACTTATAATGGGGAGGTCGCGAAATTGACCTGACCTTAGGTCACCGATATCAAAATTCCGAGATATACAAATTGTACATACTGGTACCCTAACTAAACCCTGAAGAGAAGAAATTGATCGGTCAAAAACTCTAGCTCTGGCGTGATTGCAAACTTTTCTGAGGTAGCGTCACCAAACCGCCTCTGGTGACCTGACCTGAGGTCAGATCAACTCAAAATTTTCAGACATGTTGCGTAGAAGCCTTTTAGGAAAAGTCAGAAAATTTGAGCTTCCTAGCTCAACGCGTTTGGGAGATATAACCAAAAAACCTCAGGGGGGGGGCTCCTGAGGCCCCCCCCCGCCAGGAATAGCCCAGCCAGCAATTTTGCTCCGGGCCCAAGCAGGCTCAAGTGCGGATTGCCCGAGATTTTTAGTCGGGCTAAAGTCGGCTAGGGCTTGGGCTAAAGTCGGCGTATGACACAGAAACGCCGACTAAAGCCCATGCTCTGCCGGAGGTATGCCCGCTCTGCGAGCTCCGGGCAGCCGTAGTTTAGCCCTAGTTGAGCGACGATTGGCGTTAGCCCGATTTAAGCCCGAGCAGTGAATCCATTTATATAATGGAGATTACTCTGGGCCCGAGCGGGCTGAACTCCGGCAAGCCCACTCTGTGTGCCCTGTCTATCCCGACTTAAGCCATAGAAGTGAATGGGGTTTATACATTGCAAACTGCTGTGGCTTTGCTCGGGTTCGGCTCGAGTGACGGCTCCTGTTTTCTCAAGTCTCGACTTGACTTCATCTTGCTTTTGCTTCACACTGGATCAAGTAGCAAGGAGCAGCCAATGCACTTTCAGCAGGTTGTGTGGTTTTAATGCATATTTAAAATTGCTACGGTCACTCATATGCTCTGTCAACCGGTCATCGAGCATTGCGAAAGGAAAGTAGTGGTTGACTTTGATTTAATGTTTATTTCAAACGACTACAGACACGTCAAATGAAACACAAATACATGAAACAGTGGACTGCAAACTGCAGCAATAATATGGCATGAGTCATGAAAACGCGCCATCAAAACTATAAATCAATCACAAGATCCGCTAGCCTTCCTCCCCGTTCGGCGTTCATAATACTTGGTTGAACACTTAACCCGCGCCCCGCTGGGGGGGAGGGGCAGAATCTGCCCCCCCTCCCGTTTTTCGCCAATAACTTCTAAACGCGTTACGCCAGCGACGTCAAACTTTCAGTACCTTATCATACATCAATTTGACACGTTCCCTGAAAATTTGAGCGAAATCCGTCGGAATTTTTTTGAGAAATTGACGTTTTAGTGACGTCATGTTCGCCATTTTCGCCTAAAAAACGGCAAAATTTCAAACGCCGCTAACTTCTTCATTTTTAAAGGAATCAAGACGTAACAAAAAAGGTTATACGTGATTCTACTTTGTCTATCAAATGGCTATCTCGGTTTATTGAAAATGTTGGATTTTTGCCAAATTTTTTAAAAAAAACTGACTTTTTTGGGAAAATATTTATAAAATCCAAAATTTTGAGTTTATCGAAAAAACCGGAATATATGTCAAAGAAGTGGTCTATGTGCACCTACATACCAATTTTTAGAAGAATCGGTTCAAAAATGTGGGAGTTATTCAAAATTTTATGACGTCACGACAAATAAAAATTTTGAAAAATGATTTTTTTTGGAAGTTCTAGACCTCGTACGGAAATAGAAATAGCACCATTCGATTTGCCGTGAAAAACTGCATCGGATAGACACCTTTTTAGGCCTTAACAACCAACTTCAAAATTTGACCTCACTTGACCTGACCTTGACCTGACCTCGACCTGAAATTCATCCAGAGGTGGTCCATATCACTTATCCCGCGCCCTGCTGGGGGGGGGGGTGTTTGAACACCCCCCTTGTGGTTTTTCGCAAATATCTCAAAAACGGCGGCGCGGAGCGCCGCCGTTTTTGGTACACCTTATCATGCATCAATTCTACACATGTTGTGAAAATTTCAGACCAAGGTCATTCAAGGTCAGGTCACCAGGTCACTTGAAGTGACCTCACCTCATAAAAAGTTTCAATGTCTGTCATAGCTACACCGAGTGACCGATCGCTTTGAAACTTTCAGCGATTGCTAAGAGCAATAGCATGTACAAAATGTATATCTCAGAATTTTGATATCGATGACCTAAGGTCAGGTCAATTTTGCGACCTCCCCATTATAAGTCAATGGGAGAAAATTGAAATGCGTCTCTTTTGGACGAAAGACATTATAAACACTCCCAAACACTGAATTACAAGTGGTTTAGACACACTGAACATGAAAATGGTGTCCGTGACCCCTGTTTATGCCCTGAGGTCATCTTAGGTCACGAATGGTATCTAACAGTTTTTCGCAAATAACTTTTGATAGAGGCATGCTAGAGCGATGAAAACACCTTAGATGTTTTCAGCTCGACGATACGGATCGACTGATATGCAACATGACCCTTTCCGGTCAGGTCATGACCTTGACCTGAGGTCAAATTTTCAAGTTGACCTTTCAAGGTCAAGTTATAGTTCGTTCGATGCGTTTTGACGTGAGGAACACGATGCCGGTAAAAGTAAGCTCGTACAAGGCTTGGGTCAAAAGTTATTGCAGAAAAACTGTTTCCGAAAAAATCGGCTATTTTTTGCAGTTTTTGCCCCCTGCAGGCAAAACCGTTGACGTTAGGTCAAATCTGAGAGAATTACTCAGAAAGGGCGTTAATAGGGCTATCGAATGCGCTTTTCTGCGGCGCTGTAGCTCTATTGGTTCCCGAGTTATGCGTTGGCTTCTTGAAAATTTTCGACATTCGACCTGGAAATCGGCGAAATTTTGCCTTCAATGACCTCTGGTGACCTGACCTTTGACCTGACAAAAAAATGACCAAAGTGATTTCGTCATTATTTTTGACGCTCTTTCGAACGCCGCCTTCCGCGTATCGCTACGTGGCCCAGGAGCCGAGTTAGAAGGGGGGGTGTTCAAACACCCCCCCAGCAGGGCGTGGAAATCCAGGACCCCCAGCCGGGCGCGGGTTATTGAGTGTGCCTATTGAATTCCATGAGTAAAATGACCCATAAAACATGTGTCGCACCTGCCCTTTTCTATATTTTGTTTTTGGTGACCTGACCTGACCTGACCTGACCTTGACCTTGACCTTTGAATGACATTGTGTGCAACGAATATTGTCTTGGTAGTCTAAGAACACGTTTTGGGCAATCAGTCTCAGTCCATTCTTCGGCAACTACGGTGCAAGGCCAATACTGTAGAAACTTGCATTTTGTACCCTTGACCTGACCTTGACCTGACCTCTGACCTACTTAAGCAAAAAAATTTGGGCTCTTAAGATCCGCCTTGTTGAGAGCTTTCGATTGCCGTTTTCCCCGTCTTTCTACGACCATCGGTTCGGAAGTTAGACAGGGGGGGCAGAATCTGCCCCCCCCCCCCCCCAGCAGGGCGCGTATGGCTGAATAGCCCAGCGGGGCGCGGGTTAACCGAAAGCATAAAGTAAGGACAGCAAGTAATCGCTCATAAGACATAAAGCAATTAGCAAACAATCGTTTATAAAGAACTTCACTCTGGTGAATGGGAGCTTTGGAGGCGTCTGGCTCCTCCACACACACACATCTGCAGTAGGTGGTCGGCCAGCTTTCGGCGCAGTTTCCGTATATGTAGGTATACCTACTTAATTATAAGCAGGCAGTTTCCGCTAAACCACTTGGCGAGGGCGACAGCGGCGTCCACCCGGTCCTGGTTTGTATAACTATTCCATTTTTTGGAACCATTTGCTCTAATGGTACGTACCTGAAAAAGAGATCAATTGGTTTAATTTACATTGCATGTTTGCTCGAAAAATAACTTATTGTTGCATTAATACTGTAACAGCACTTCTCATTGATCCGTATAAAATGTTCATTCGAATTTTTCAACGCGGGCAGAGAATGAGCGTGCTCGGTGAAAGCAGATAAATATTTGTGTTTTGTAGGTATTTCGTTTTCCTGGTTCAGAAGTGCTGGTATTTCACAAAGATATACACCAGTATAACGCCTTTGGGGGCGACTAACGGAGCGAGCGAGAGGGTGGGTCTTGCACGTGCAAAATTGCGAGGGGGTACCTCCAACTGACTTGTGCACGGCACCCTGGGGCATTCCACGATAGATCGTACCACTTTTTTCCAATTTGACACCCTCATCTCTCGGAATTTGACGAGAATTGGTCTCAGGGGTAATCAGGGGCTCTGAATCCACCTGTAACAATTTCAGGCTTATCAGATAAGTATTTTTTTGAGTTATGGTGTATAACATTTTTTGGATCTTGCTTTGCAGCGCTAAGTTTGGCGGGCTGTAACTCTAAGACGGATTATTCAAATGCCAAATGTTATATAACATTGAACTTGCAATGAACCAGAGATTAATATGTATTTTTGAAATTTCGAAAAATACGCTATTTTTGATGTATGACATATCAAGTTTTCTTTCATTTGTATTTTTTGGACTTTGGGACCAAATTTTTTTGAATTTTTATTTTTCTAAAAAAATATTTAGCTCATTGTTAACAAATATGCAAAAAATTAGGAAGGTGTTCTTTCTATAAATGTATTTATTTTACGTCACGATAACGGTTTCGAATAGTGATTTCGGGAGGGGAGCTTACAAATGGCGTGGTAAAGCTGCCTAGTGACATCACGGGTTACTGAAATTTCAATTGAAGTCTGAGTCATCTGAAAAAAGTGAAAAGAGGGTTCATCCAACCCTCTTTCCTATAAGCGCGAGGGTGAAAAAGGCTGTTTGGTTCTGACATTGTTTTGGACGCCAACGACCATATCTGTCCGAGATGAAAGTTACAGGACGCATACATGGTGTCCTCCAGAGGTCTCACAACTTGTATATCTGGGAATTTTTAGGGTAACGTGAGGTCAGGTCGGTCACGTGACATCACTGTTATAAGTCAATGGGGAAATATAAAAACTGTTATTTTGGCGCCGAGAATGATCTAAAACTATCCCACACGTACATGGTATCGTGAGTTCATGCACTTCTTGCAAAGTCCAATGCTTTTGTTTTGCATTGGTAACCTTGCGTGACGTCATTTATGACGTCACTAGGGTCGTACGAGTTTTTCGTCAATAACCCCCGATCAAATGGAGCTAGAGAGTCGGGAAAGCCACCAATGGACTCGGGAAGACCTTCCGAATCAAATGATATGCCATATGATACCCTTTGCCCAGCTTCGTGACCTGAGGCGCTCTGACCTGACCTTGATCCGAGGTCAACTACTTAAGTTGACCTCACCCTAGCAAAAAGTATACCATTCGATGCACCTGAGCTAGGCGAACACAATGATGCCAAAATCGTGGCTCTGCGGTCATTTTTTGCGAAGTTATTTACTAAAAACCGAACCCGTAACTTCAGTCACTTGACCTGACCTCAGACGCTACCGGTTAAATTGAGACCTTAAAATCGGGTACCAATCGCTGCGACTTGTTGCGGCACACACGCTCGTTTTTTCCGCGAGGCTCTAGCTCTGTTAGAAGCGAAATGGCGTGCTGGGGTCGTATCAACCCCTCCGAAACCCATTTTGTTTGCGGGAAAATGAGGATTTTATAGAAAGAACACCTTTCTAATTTTTTGCATGTCGATTTGCAATGACATGAAGTTTATTTTGAAAAAATAAAAATTTGAAAAATTTTGGTCCCAAAGGTCATTAGAGGCAAATGAAAAAAGATTAAGGTTTTTGCTCAACAATGAAAATTTTTCTTTGGAATTTTTAAATGGTAATATTAATTTTTGATTCATCGCCAGCTTAGTGTTGTTTACTGTTTGTTGGTAGCTTAACCCGTTCTTGAGTTATGGGCCATCAAACTCACCGTTACAAACCGAAATTAAAAAAATGTAATGCAATATAACTCAAAAAGTTTTGTTCTGAGAAGTCTGATATTTTGCTAGGCGTCTTTGGGACCTATGATTACCCCTAGGACGAATTTTCATTAAAATCTGAGAGATGAGGGTGACGGGCCTGGTACGATCTATCGTGGAATGCCCCCCCTACTAATCGCTCTCCAGCGATGTGCCAAATTTGGGCACAATCGGCCCAGCCGTTCTCGAGATCTGGAAGCGGCACCCTGCACGTGCGCACGTGCAAAATGGGTCCCAACTGACTTGTGCACGGCACCGTACTAACTGGTCCCTAACTGTGTACCAAATTTCAGCGCAATCGGTCGAGCCGTTCCCGAGATCTGGAAACGACCCCTGCACGTGCGCACGTGCAGCTGCACCCCAACTCTGGCACATGGATATGCAGTGCCTAGTGGGTGCCTACCTACATGCCAACTTTCAGCGCAATCGGCCAAGTAGTTACCGAGATATTGCAACAATTACAAAACTGACACCTCTTCGTTTTGCACGTGGCACGTGCATAAGGGGTCACCCACATGCATCGGGAATAGTCCAATACTTGGTAGAAGGAATGAAGCTACCCTACAAAAATTACCGCATGTAAATCGGTCAAGTGGTTGCTGAGATATAAGCCTCGCAAAAGCGTCCGCACGGCCGGCCGGCCGGCCGGCCGGCCGCTCATACTCAGAAATTTCCGTTAATCTAAGGAAAGACTACGCTCGCTTCGCTCGCTCCGTAATAAAGGCACGGAATGCGGCTTTTCTGAGCGAGGGTATAAGTCGCCAGGCTGAACAGCTATTCAGCTTCATGTTTGATGGCGTGAAACTCAGTCAAAATAATGACGTTTACATACGATCAAGCGCACCATTCAATACAATTACCTACCGTAAAACTCCATGCCAGTCCACTTGATAAGAGCAATGAGCACTATCCCTTCTTCGCGCTGTCACACGCGCCCAAACATCAACCACCAAATGCCCCAACACCGGTGTGTCGTTTCGTCGCACAGCGCGCAGACTGTCACAAACGCTGCACATGATTGGCGCAGAACTGCGCATGCGCGAACAGCCGAACAAGTATGGCTAAACTCCGGCTTTACTCCAGTTAGCCGAAGGACACAGCCAGCTTGATCAGCCCGCGCTCCGCCCCAGTTAAGCCTGTTTTGGATGCGCGGGCAGATGTCGGGCTGAGCTACTGCTATCCGCACGTGGGCATAGCTGCGGCATGCCCAAGCTCAGCCCTAGTAAAAAATACATTGGTTTTGATCAAAGTGGGCAAACCCAAGCTAAGCCTAAGCTGCCCGACGTTTGCCACAGTTCAGCCCAAGTGAATTGCTGGCTGGGAGGGTTAAAGGAAGACTGCCACCTTCAAAAAGTTTTCTCAGATCGGCCTATGATTTATTCCCTGGACAAAACAAAATTTTAGAATTCACCTGACAAAGTATCATCACGTGAATCGCGAAAAAATTGTCGATTATCATACAATTATCAATCGGTTAATGTCTAGCGACAATGTTTACACATCACTAGACTTCAAGGTCATAAGATTATTACATTTTATTTGAAAAAGTAAGGTATTTTGTGATTTACTAATATATGATTTCATAAGAAATTGGCCATGTTTAATTTATTTTGCATTTAAGTTCGTAAAACATTTAAAAATCATGGCTCATTTGGAATGGGTCTGGCCCATGTTAAACCCCATTTCCCACACTTTTTTGGAAAAATGAACTACTGAATATATAAGTTTAACTTTTATTTTGACTCTCCAAAATTCTTCTCTGATCTCGAAACAATCAAAGTTATGACATATATTTACCAAAAGATAAGAAAATTCATGTTTCAAAGTTATCGATAAACAGTAGAGATGTCGGTTTTCTTGGACTAAAAAAATGGCATCAAACTGAACTTTGGTCTCCGATTTCTCGCAAACGGGTTCGAATTTCGGAAAACCGACTTCAGTGTGGGACATAGGTGGCTCAGCTCTAGTGAAAACCGTTTTGTGGAAAAAAGGTGGCAGTCTACCTTTAAGTCAGGCGGCCCCCGTTGTGAGTCGCACAAGATTGAGCACGAGAGATCACGTTCTTCGCTGCCGCCAAGATCTCCCGGTTTGCGAAACACCGGTGTCGCCATGCCCGTTTCTGGTCAGCTTCAGAGCCTTATTTCATGAAGCGAGCCAGGAAACAGAGTATTGGATCTCCGAGAAAACATTGGCAACATAATGATTTACTGATCAGAAAGTCTCCTGACATGTTTGCACGCATTCATTACGAAAATAAGGCTCAGCTGCTTGAGCGCGCTAAGCAACAGCCCGTTGTAATCCTTTGATTCGTCGCATTATCATGATGCTAAAACAAATATCAACCCGTCGCAAATATATGTCGCTAATATTATGTCGCTCGCTTCAGGGAATAAGACTCTGAAGCTGACAAGAAACGGGCATGGCGACACCCGTGTTTCGCAAACCGGGAGATCTTGGCGGCAGCAAAAGACGTGATCTCTCGCGCTCGATCTTGTGCGACTCACAACGGGGGCCACCTGACTAAAGTGGTGCTCTACGCATGAAAATACAAAATTTCAGTTCATTCTCTTTCGTTTGAGGCATGATTCGCCTTAATCGGTGGCATAGCAAGGTCACACGACAAAAATAAAAAAGCTTCAAGACTTCTGGGACACCCTGTATTTGCAGATTCGTGGTCCATGGAATTGGACATTTCTGAACTACGTGGAACAGTCTAACTCAGCTTGGGAAAGGGCGGCAAATCCACCAATGTCGCGCTAATTCCGGCCGCGGTCCCATCGTGCAATGGCCCGTCTTTTTCAAGTTCAACCCTCACTGTAAACATCCTGTTGAACACATTTACAATGTTTGCTAGGTTAACCACTCAAAAATTGGTTGGTTCACATATGATTTAACCCTCGCCCGTATTGGTGTTTTGCCAGCGTCTAACGTATCGTGCGTTGTTACTAACGTCACGATTTATATTTGACCTGAGGTCAAATCTAACAACAACACTCGGAAAGGCCTTTGAAAGAGCTGTTGAATGCGCTTTTCTGTGGCGCTGTAGCTCTATTGGTTCCCGAGTTATGCGTTGAGTGTTTGGGAAAATGTTGAAATAGGCAACATTTTACCTTTGATGACCTCTGGTGACGTGACCTTTGACCCAGGAGCCGAGTTAGACGGGGACGTGAAAACGCCTCCCCCCAGCACGACACGGAAAACTTAGGCCACCAGCACGGCGCGGGTTAAGTTCGACCCTCGATGTAAACAACACAGCACGATATTTGCTAGCTGAATTACTGAGAAAACTGGTTAGCGCACATTGTATTGAAGATATTTATATTTTCCAAATGTGTTTTAACCCGCGCCCCGCTGGGGGTCCTGGATTTCCACGCCTTGCTGGGGGGGGGGGGGTGTTTGAACACCCACTTCTAACTCGACTCCTTGGCCACGTAGCGATTCGCGGAAGGCGGCGTTCGAAAGAGCGCCAAAAATAATAACGAAATCACTTCGGTCACTTTTTTGGTTAGGCTAAAGGTCAGGTCACCAGTGGTCAAAGGCAAAATTTCGCTGATTTTCAGGTCAAATGTCGACAGTTTCCAAGAAGCCAACGCATAACTCGGGAACCGATATAGCTACAGCGCCGCGGAAAGCGACTTCGATAGCCCTATTAACGCCCTTTCTGAATAATTCTCTCAGATTTGACCTAGCGCCAACGGTTTTGCCTGCAGGGGGCAAAAACTGCCAAAATAACCGATTTTTTTTTTTGAAAGTGTTTCTGCAAAAACTTTTGACTCAAGCCTTGCACGAGCTTACTTTTACCAACATGACCTGACCGGAAAGGGTCATGTTGCATATCAGTCGATCCGTATCGTCGAGCTGAACACATCCAAGGCGTTTTCATCGCTCTAGCATGCCTCTATCAAAAGGTATTCGCGAAAAACTGTTAGATGCTATTCGTGACCTGAGATGACCTCAAGGGCATAAACAGGGGTCTCGGATACTATTTGCATGTTCAATGTGTCTTAGTTTCTTGTAATTCAGTGTTTGGGATTGTTTATAATGGCTTTGGTCCAAAAGAGGCGCTTTTCAATTTTCTCCCATTGACTTATAATGGGGAGGTCGCAAAATTGACCTGACCTTTGGTCATCGATATCAAAACTCTGAGATATGCAGAGTTTATCTCAGTATAGTTTACAGCGCGGAGCGCCCCCGTTTTTGGCACACCTTATAATACATCAATTCTACACATGTTTTTAAAAAATTCAGACCAAGGTCATTTAAGGTCAGGTCACCAGGTCACTTGAAGTGACCTCGCCTCATGCAAAGTTTCAATGTCCGCCATAGCTACACCAAGTGACCGATCGCTTCGAAAGTTTCAACGATTGCTAAGAGCAATAGTATGTACAAAATGTACCTATTATAAGGTGTGCCAAAAACGGCGGCGCTCCGCGCTGCTGTTTTTGAGATATTTGTGAAAAAACACAGGGGGGGGGGGTGTTCAAACACTTCCCTCCCCAGCAGGGCGCGGGTTAAACACCGATGATGTACCGTTATGTTAAACGCCATGCGATTGACTAACCGGCGCCGGGCCGGTGCTCGGCGCCACCTGCACTGGGGGGGGGGGGGGGTTTGAACACCCCCCCCCCCTTCTCACTCGGCTCCTGGGCCACGTAGCGACACGCCGTAGGCGGCGTTCGAAAGAGCGGCAGAAGTAATGAAGAAATTATATCGGCCACATTTTAGGTCAGCTCAAAGGTCAGGTCAACAGAGGTCACCAAAGGTAAAATTTCGCCACTTTCCAGGTCAAACTTCGATAATTTCGACAAACCAGCGCATAGATTAGGAACGGTTTAACGTGCAGGGGCCAAAAACTGCCAGAATAGGTAGATGGTTTTTGCGGGAACTGTTTTTCTGCAATACCTTTTGACTCAAAACATGCACGAGCTTACTTTCAGCAGCAACGTGTTCTTCTCGTCAAGGCGACGCATCGAAAGAACTATAAGTTGACCTCAAAAGTTCAACTTGAAAAATTTACCCTAGGTCAAGGTCATGACCTCATGACAAGGTCATGACCTCAGGTCAATGTCATGACCTGACCAGAAAAGGTCATTCTGCATCAGTCGATCCGTATTGTCGAGCCAAACACATACATACAAGGTTTTTTCATCGCTCTAGCATGTCTCTGTTAAAAGTTATTTGCGAAAAACTGTAGGATACCATTCGTGACCTGAGATGACCTCAGGGACATAAAGATGGGTCACGGGTACCATTTTCCGGTTCAGTTTGTCATGTCTACTTGTAATTCGATGTTTGAAAGTGATTAGAATGACGTTCGGCCAAAAGAGGCGCCTTTCAATTTTCTCCCATTGACTTATAATGGAGAGGTCGCAAAATTGAACTGACCTTAGGTCACCGATATCGAAGTTCCGAGAGATACATTTTGTGTATCATTATTATAATTATTGTATACATTATGTGTATTGTGTATACTGTTGTTTTATCAGTTGCTCAAAGTTTCAAAGTGATCAGTCACTCGGTGTAGCTGTGACAGGCATTGAAACTTTTCATGTAGTAAGGTCACTTGACGTGATATGGTGACCTGACCTTGGATGACTTTGGTCTGAAGTTTTCACAGAAGGTGTAGAAAAGATGTATGATAAGATGTGCAAAACACGGCGGCACTCTGAGCCGCCTTTTTTTTTTAGATATTCGCGAGAAACCGGAGGGGTTGTTTAACCCTATTCCTGGCGGGCTCCGCCGGGACAAGAAACTGGCGGGGGGGGCCGATTCGGCCCCCCCCCCTGAGATCTCGAGAACGAAGCAAGATAGCGACAAGCGGTAAACGGCATCGGATACGCACGGCCAAGATCTACAATTTTTACTAAGGTCATTTTCAGGTCAGGTCAAAGATGACGTCACAGGGGTCGAAAAAGTCAAAATGGCGGCGCTAGATATGGAGAGAGTTTTTCTCGAATAACTTTCGAATTAGTCAAGATAGGAGCAAACTAAGGGCATCATCGTGATCCTCTCGTCAATCCGCATCGAATGATATATATGTTGACCTCGAAAGGTCAAGGTCAAAGGTTGACCTCAGGTCACGTGACCTCGAGGTCATCATGTATATCATTCGATGCGTCTTGACGAGCTGAACACAATGAGACCATCCACGCGTCTGTATCTTGTTCCTGTACGGAGTTATTGGCCAAAAACCTTTGGTGACCTTTGATGACGTCACATGACCTCACAGCTGCCCAACAGCAAAACAGACCTCAAGGTAGTGAAGGTTGATCGTATATGAAGTCATGTATGGTATATGGGGCCATTCCGACCCGTTTTAGTGGTAAAAACAGGGAGTTGATTTTCCCCCCATTGACTTATAATGGGGAGGTCGCGAAATTGACCTGACCTTAGGTCACCGATATCAAAATTCCGAGATATACAAATTGCACATACTGGTACCCTAACTAAACCCTGAAGAGAAGAAATTGATCGGTCAAAAACTCTAGCTCTGGCGTGATTGCAAACTTTTCTGAGGTAGGGTCACCAAACCGCCTCTGGTGACCTGACCTGAGGTCAGATCAACTCAAAATTTTCATACATGCTGCGTAGAAGCCTTTTAGGAAAAGTCAGAAAATTTGAGCTTCCTAGCTCAACGCGTTTGGGAGAAATAACCAAAAAACCTCAGGGGGGGCTCCTGAGGCCCCCCCCCCCGCCAGGAATAGGGTTAAACAGTCCCCCCCGCAGTGCGTGGGTAGGGGTATGATCAAGGATGAAGGTGTTACATATCTATGCACGTTTGCCTCATTCACCTACATATGCACACCCACCAATATAATAGATTTCTCACGGTCTTGATGCCCGCTTCTCCTCGTCGCCTGCTCGGCACCGGTCCACGCGGTACCCGCAGCGTCGATAGTCGGCCGGTGCAGCGTTCAGAGGTATCGTGTTCCCGCCTGCTCGGAACCATTCCCCTCGGCACCCTCCGACCGCCCGCAGCGTCGATAGCCGGCCGGTGCAGCGTCCAGAGGTATCGTGTTTCTAAGGGACTTAGTGGCATTCCACTCTATTTCCTGGTGGCCTCCAAAAAACCACTGCCACAGCACCATTACCCCATCTAGTGGCTGACTTGTTAAATATCAATTCACCCGGCGTCAACCAGAGGCATTTTGTACCTTCCGATTTTAGACGATGCGATTTTGTATGATACGATCATCTCGTTTTGTAGGTTGCAATTTTGTATGATACGCGTTTGTTTGATCTGCCATTGTACGTTCCAATTTTGTACGTTCTGATCATTGTTTGATTTGCCATTGTACGCTTTACCCATTAGACGGTAAACTTTTGTACGTTGGGATTTTGTACGCTGCGCTTTTGTACGTTTGGGCTGTCCCCTACCTTGCCTGTTTTGTAGGTTTTGCGCGTTGTATGTTGCGATTTTGTATGTTTTGAGGATTGTACGCTGCGCTTTTGTATGCTTTGATAGCCACCCTCACCTGCCAGGTCAAGTCATGACGGAACCGGAAATTCCCATAAGCAAATACCTAATGTAGCCACCAAAACCATGATGGGAATCTGATAGCCTGATGGACTATGTAACAAATAAAGTGAGGGTCAGAAAAGTGTATCAGACACTCCAATAGCAGGAAATAGGGAGAGGGAGGGGAGCGGGCGGGGCAGCGCGTGCAGGGAGGGGTGCTCCGGCAAGCTGGCAGTTGTCGCGGCCAAAGGTCAAGGGGTCACACACACCAAGCGAACGGACGCTGATGTGGGTTCGTGGGGATCGTGAACTTGTGTGTGGTAGGTGCGTCTTGCGATGCACGGGTGATACGCCATGGGTCTTAGCCAAATGATTCGGGGGAGAGCTGAAGAAAAATACCTGGTCAACTACGGCGAATAATGGTGCTGAAAAATGGAAAGTATGGGTCAATGCAAGCCTTCATGACTATAAACTTTTCTGAGGGCGCAAAGGCCAGCATTGAATAACGACATCCGGATCGAAATTAACAATGATTTATAATTACATGCCGAAGTAATAGCGCTGCAAAACCCACCTAGTAAATTGTTAAGTCGGATTCATACCGACTTGAATTAAACTATCCTAAATTAAATTGTATATAAGATCTCTATGCTTTGACCAGCTTCGTGACCTGACGGGCTGTGACCTGACCTTGACCCGAGGTTAACACCTTAACTTGATCTCACCCGAAGAAAAAGTATACCATTCGACACGCCTGAGCTAGACACACACGATGCTGCTAAAATCGCGGATCTGCGATCATGTTTAGCGAAGTTATTTACCAAAAACCGAACCTGTGCCTTGGGCCACTTGACCTAACCTCAGAAGTCATCGGCTGATCCTAGTCCTTAAAATCGGAGACCAATCGCTGCATTTCGTAACAACGCGCACGATCGTTTCTTTCGTGAGGCTCTAGCTCATTAAGGGGCGAATTGGCAGAGGGGGTTGTTCCCTCACTTCCAACCCCCCAACGCTCCCTCGGTATTCAGAAAACCTGAAGGTCCGGTGAGGGTTAAAACGTTGCTCCTGAACGAGGAAGAAATGTAAAAGTCAAAGCTCTATAGACGTCCTGTAAAAGTGGCCATAATAAATAAATTGGTTAGAGATAAGATGCTTTTTAAACGACTTCCTCATATAAAATCGGGTGCTGGGACCAATCTTATTAACGCTTTAGAATGGACAGGGCGTCACTGGCTAAAGTTTGGGTGCAGGAAACGGCTATTAAATGCAAAATGGTTTTCATGCATTTCAGTCAATTGTATATTGACGGTCCCAGTGGCCGAGCTAAAAAAAGTTTGGTAGTGTTTTGCATCTTTTACGCCCTAAGAAACTACACCATCTATTGAAGTGGGCGGGCTTATTTGAATGGGAGGGCGCATTATGCGTCAATCGTGTGCTTTCGTTTGTTTTGGACTGTATTTTACGACATCCGCTGCTGGTATCACTATTAATATTATCTAATGCCGTAAATACGACAGCATTCCATTTATAAGATTGGGCCAATGGAGTCGCGCCCTGCGAGCTCGGTTTTCCGCTCGGCCGCTACGGGCCGAGGAAGTCGGTCTTCGCCTGAGGGCAGGACGGAGGTCAGCGAGGGAGCGCGGGGTCAACCAGGTATCGCCCAGTGCCGAGCGGATGCCGCTCCCTCCCCTCTTCTCCCCTCCCCACCTCTGTATAGATGGGGAGGGACCGAACTGCCAATGACATGCGAGCGGTCAAGGCCGCTCGCGCGGCAGCGACCCTGGCGGCCGGGTGCCGCAACTGGGATTCAGCCAAGTTACCGATTCGCCTCCTGTGGGAGAGCCAAACCAGGGGACATACTTTTTAGACATACTGTACGGTCGATGGTTAATTGATATGATCGTATCGTCCAACGATACGGGATGAAATAGCAGAACGTGCTAGTTTGAAAATCGTGTCGTACAACGACCACGTTATGAGGTTATGAGCTGCGAGCGCCCCCAGCGCCTCAATACGATTTAATATAAACTTAGGTACCTATTGTAATCGACCTGAAATTAACAAAGCTGTGTCGATAACGACTACACCCTCTCCAATTTCAGGTCAATATCTAAAAGCACCTGTATCGAAAATCGACACCATCAGTGCTGTAAAAAGAAGCACATGAGCAAACCCTCTTTTTTGTGATAGTGGGAGCGTAAATTTGCTTCCCTTGACCGCGCCAATGTTAGGTCGAAAGGCAGCGTCTCCATTTGTGATGTATTAGGTCGGGTATCACAACGGCAGCAAAATTTAACCCGGCGGCCGCTGGGCCTCCGCGCCACCCGCCGGCCGCTGGGGGGGGGGGGGGGCATATAGTTGCCCCCCCTTTACTTCCGCGGCGATATCGTCGCAACGCGAAGAGATAGAGAAGCGAAACTTTGCACACATCTTCCTGAATACCTAGCCGAGGTTGTGTCCAAATTTGGTGTCGATCCCATTTGAAATGACGTCACAGTGACGTCATAAGTCAAATTATAGATTTGCGACTCTCAGTTTCCTCACGATACATCAGGTATATGGGACCGAATATAAAGGGCCGATTATTGGTTAGCAACTAGATAGAAGTGTACTTAGATGTTTTAGGATGACAGCAGGTGCTGTCTAGTTCATTTACAGTTGAGTTTCATGCTCAGCGTCATCAGAAACGGTCCATATCGGAAAACGACAAAACTTTATGACGTCACTGTGACGTCATCTTAGATGCTACAACCACCAAACTTTCTCCAAACATTGCCTAGGTATTCATTTGAAGCTATGCCAAGTTTCACGTTCGTAGCTCATCAGGTTTCGGAGATATTCCACAAAACGTAAAGGGGGGGCAACTTTATGCCCCCCCCCCAGCGGCTCGTGGGTTAAGAAGCACATGAGCAAACCCCCGGCTGCGGCCGTGACCCCGCGCCGCCGGTGGCAGCGGCGCGCCCAGCGGGAGGCGGTCCGCAGTGGCGCGCCCAGCAGCGCGCCGAGAGGTGGCACCGGGCACACAGTGCACTAACACATCCTAACAGGCCTTTTTTGCCAATCTTACCTCCCACCTATCATGGAACATGTTGTTCGACGATGTACAGGTGTCAAGGTCAGGGTCAAGGTCAACCTAGGTCATCTAAGATAATTGTGTTTTAGGCAAGCTGATTTTACTTTTTGTGAAGTTTTTTTGACTGCATTTTTGGTAAAAGCATTTCAGATCATGATTTCATGTAAAATGGGCACAAAAACAGTCGGTGCACACACCAGTATACACACAGACACACACAGACATACAAACACATATATTTGACCTTGACCTAACTTGACCTGAAATGACCTCAGCAGCGAAAATCTGGTCGGGTAGTGTGACAAAGAGGTTCTAGCTGGCTTGGCACCAGAAAACAGCATCGTCATCGGTATATGATAAGCAGCGCACTTGATATCCAACGGTGACCCAAAACAGCAACATTTTTTAGTTTGACCTGACCTGGAAGGTCAATGACTGACCTGAGAGGGTAAAACTGGGTATTATTGGATTTGTCTCTTCCCAAAGAATCTTTTTGGTCTTTACCGCTAAGCTCTATCTCCAACAGGAACGAAATGGCGCGGGGGGTGGCAACCCCCCCCCCCCCCATGTGCGTTCTAGGATGGGAAAATGGCATGTGCGGGCGAGGGTTAAAACCCTCGCCGCGTTGGGGGGGGGGCATTTTGGCCCCCCTGTGGTTTTTCCTGAATAGCAAGAAAACGGCGGCGCACAGCGCCGCCAAATTTTCAGTACCTTCCCGGGCATCAATTTGACACCTTCACACCAAATTTCAAGTCTTAGGTCACCTTAGGTCAGGAGTTATTGAGGTCAAACTGAGGTCATGTTCGAGCAAAAATGAGCAAAAAACATGCAATCTTGAAACGCTCACCAAATCTACAGTTATCAAGCAATTTCCAAGTTCTTTATATGGTCTGGTAGACAAAAAGCGGCGCTACAAAACTGCTATCTCGGATTTTCAAAATTGTGGGTTTTTGACCCTCAAAAATTCAAAAAATTGATTTTTTTAGAAAAACAAAAAAAAATCAAAAAAATCCGAATTTCGAAAAACCCGGAATAATTGTGATAGTCCCTGTGCTCTTCTATATACATACCAAATTTCAGATCGATATCTCGTTTTTTGGCCAAATTATAGCGAAAAAACTTCAAAAATGATGACGTCAAATTTTTTAACTCAATTTTTAGCGATTCTAGACCACGTACGGCAAAATAAAGACCACCATTGAACTCCCCGTGACGAGCTGCATGGATTCGATACCCAGTTTATTCAAAAATATCAACGTTAAATTTGACCTAATTTAACCTGACCTTGACCTGACCTTGACCTGACCTTGACCAAAACGTGACCTAAGCTGGCCCCAAAGGCGGCCTGACCCACATAATCGCATTTGTCATGTAAAATGAACCATAAAACATGTATCACACGACACTTTCAATTTTCATATTGTGTCTCCCCAGTGACCTGACCTCTGTGACCTGACCTGTTATCAGTGACCTCAAATAGCAAAATATGTGTTTGAAGAACATTTCCCCATCGATGATTTTCAATTAAATGCATTTTACTCGATTTTACAACGCATTTCTTGAAATGCCTGTAAACGGTGAAAATTGGACCTTTGACCTGACCTGTGACGTCATCGGTTTGACCTAGGTCAATAAAATTGGGTCACAAGGTAGTTCCCTGATAGGGCTATCCAACACCGTTTGCCGCTTGTCGCTAGGTTGCGTGGTTCTCGAGATCTTAGGGGGGGGGGGCAAAATGCCCCCCCCCCAACGGGGCGCGTTGCTCGGCAGAGCCCAACGGGGCGCGGGTTAACCCTCGCCCGCACATGGGGGGGTTGGTTGCCACCCCCCCCCCCAGGTAGTCTTTCTGCTCTGCACTCAACATTTTTAAAGCTAGAAGGCTGATTTTTCGTATAGCTGCTCCTCTATCCTTTCCGTTAGGCGGCACGGGCGGACATCGATAGCAGCGCCTCTATCGGTCACTAGGGAAAGCTGGGCTGTAGGCGACGAAATATCGGCTGAGTTGTCACACGTTGAATAGGTTTATAGACATCCGTCTTGTGAAAAAGTTGAACTTTTGCCTTCAATATTTCTACAGGCAATTTTAGAAGTGTCTTCACATAGATTACAACACCGTTTAGATTATTGTATTCACTTCAAGCCTTCCCTATTGTTCTTGATGATGCGGGAACTATTTTTTATTAGTATTTCTAGCTTAATAAGAGAACATATTGTGCAAACGATGAAAAAAGCATAGTCGGAAGATTTTAAATGCAATTTTCTCTAGCAATTAATGGTAAATTCTCTACAGATCAAGGAAAAGATGCATGCTAACTGATAATTTAAAGTTCTTGGGGCCAGTTGTTTTCTTCTTTTCTTACGTCGCCCCAATGGCCGCGAATACACTTGTGATAACGCCTATCGCTTGATGTCCACTGAAAATTTCAAGTTTCTGTGATTTTTAGTTTCGGAGATATGACCTTGTTTGTCAGGTCATGTCATGACCCAAATGGCCAATTCTCAACATCTTGCGTTTGCCATGGGCCTTGTGAGCTTTTGACACCCTGATTTCGGCCTTTTTTGCCAGTCTTACCTCCCACCTATCATGGAACATGTTGTTCGACGATGTACAGGGGTCAAGGTCAGGGTCAAGGTCAACCTAGGTCATCTAAGATAATTGCGTTTTAGGCAAGCTGAATTTACTTTTTTTGAAGTTTTTTGACTGCATTTTTGGTAAAAGCTTCTCAGATCATGATTTCATGTAATATGGACCCAAAAACAATCGGTGCACACATCAGTATACACACAGACACACACAGACATACAAACACATATAATTGACCTTGACCTAACTTGACCTGAAATGACCTCAGCAGCAAAATTCTGGTCGGGTAGTGTGACAAAGAGGTTCTAGCTGGCTTGGCACCAGAAAACAGCATCGTCATCGGTATTTGATAAGCAGCACACTTGATATCCAACGGTGACCCAAAACAGCAACATTTTTTAGTTTGACCTGACCTGGAAGGTCAATGACTGACCTGAGAAGGTAAAACTGGGTATCATTGGATTCGTCTCTTCCCAAAGAATCTTTTTGGTCTTTACTGCTAAGCTCTATCTCCAACAGGAACGAAATGGCGCGGGGGGGGGGGGTGGCAACCACCCCCCATGTGCGTTCTAGGATGGGAAAATGGCATGTGCGGGCGAGGGTTAAGACATCATCTGTGATCAAAACTAACATGACATTTGTGATCAGCACCCCGAAAAACCCCTTATCAACCTCACTTTACGATGTTCTAACAGGTCCCGATTTTCCAGACTTGTGGGTCATTGACCTGACCTGGAAAGTCAACCAATGACCTAGGACCTTAAAATTGGGTATCACCCCGGCTTCCTCTCGTCACGAGCAGCACGCTCGTTTTTTCTCGAAACTCTAGCTCGATCAGGGGCCAAACGGCAAGGGGGGGGGGGGTCCAACGGACCCGCCCGCCCCCCCCCCCCCATACATTCGAGGCTTCCAAAACACCAATACGGGCGAGGGTTAACCCGGCAGTTGCTGGAGTATTTCGCCACACACCACTTGCTGGGTGGGGGTGGGAGGGCGGGGGGGGGGGGGGGTAAACTTTCCCAGCCCATAGCTCGAGAACCCATAGCCCATAGCCCATAGCTCGATGCGCAGCGAAACGGGCGAGGCAGCAAACAAAATAACGCGACGAGACGCTTCTGATGAGTACCTTCAAGTGGAGTTCCGAGGTCACAAGTCAGTTCAAGATTATTTTAAACACCTGAAATTAGGCTTTTAATAGCATGGTCTTTAAACCTCGAACTGGGCGTCTGAGTCTCTCGTAACAAACTCTGTCTCCAACGGACCCCCTTCCCCCTCCCATATACGTTCGCGGCTGGCAAAACACCAGTACGGGCGAGGATTAAGGACTTATGTGTTTGTATGCTCTTTGAAACCCCTTCCGTGACCGCGTTTTCAGCCGCTAGCATATAATGGGTGGGGGGATTCTTTTGGATCCCCAATCGTTCAGTCCCTCACCGAACATAAGCTTCGCGAAAACATGAACGTCCTACCCGTAACTAAAGGAAGCCGATGATACCCGATTTTATGATCGCCGGTCATTAGTTGGCCTTTCAATCCGGGTAAATGACTTAAAAGTCAGGGAAATCGTGGCCTATTTTAACTTTTTAAAGTGAGGTTGTTATGGAGTTTTTTTTTCGGGGTTCTGATTTCGAATGTCGTGCTAGTTTTGATCAAAGACGATGCACCCATGCATTTTGGGTAGGTCGGGTCAGGTCAGCTCAACCATGAGGCGTCACCGCCGACATCCAAATGGGTGTTTACCGCCACCAACAGGTTAGTTACACTTAAGGACATTATGTGGACTGTTGAGTTTGTTAATGTACAGTCACCAGCAGTTGCTACCCATCACCCCCGGACGGCGGGGGAGCAAGCTACCACCGCCCCTGCGAGACTAGCGCCGCCATGCGCCAAGAAGTGGAAACACCACGTGACTGAGGCCACGTGAGGGCAGGGTCACGTGATGGAGGGGCGGAGCATAGTAGTTTTTGCGCCCGACACTAACTGAAATGCGGCGCTGTGATTGGGCGCTTTAGCATGAATGAAGCCCCGGCGCCAGAATCAGCCGTTCGCCTTATATGGAAGGTAAGCCTGTGCGTTTCACTGTTCTGTGTTGGTTTGAGAGCCACGGCACCATACGAATTGTGAGCCCCTTTGAACGGGTCACCACCCGAGGCACTGAGGCGATGGCTGTGCCGAGCAAAGTCTAGCCTGGCGGGAGAGGCGGGCCAGGGAAAGAGCGATCGAGCAGCCACTGGGACGTGGATTGGTATTATCCAACCGCGACAAACGATGTCAGCAGCCTCTTCTCGTGTCATAGACAGTGTCTATGACACAACGTGGGCAGTGCCCAATCAAAAGCTACTAAACGATTCAGTTAAGAAGTTGGCGAGGTAGCCAGACCAAATAAAAAGTTTTTAATTTGATTTTGGTTGGCAAATGACATACAAGCCCGCTGTGATGGACCAAAAAAGGAGCTGAACAGTTCATACAACTTCTAAAAAGCTCAACGGTTTACAAATTCAAAAGTTAAATGTTAAAATTCAGCCTACATGTTTACACTCTGGTCCGGCGCTGGCAGGAAGCTTATACTGCCACTTGCAATTCCACTGCGTTGTAATATAACCAAGAGTTCTGTGAGCGCATCACCTGAAAGCCTCGAGCCCCGTTGAGGGGGGGGGGAAGGGCGGCGCGAAGCGGCCCCCTCTCTCCTTTTCAGTCGATATCTCCTAAAGTATAGCAAATGTCGCCACCAAGCTTTCAAGAGCCCTCCGGGCATCATTTTGACACCTTGTGACCAAATTTTTCGAGAGCTCTAATGAAAGGCTAGTCACAAATGACGTCAGAGTGATGTCATGTTCTGTCATTTTCGACCCAATAAAAGGTTTAGCGGAACAGCTGTCACGCTTACAGTTTTGAAGATGACGAAAAATATTCAAGATAAAAAAGATGTAAAATAAACAGCGCTACCAAACTGCTAACTCTTAGGTATGTCTAATCAAAAATTGATTTATAACACCCCGAAAATACCAACAACTTTTAAAATTAAAACTGGAATATATCTTATAGAACTATCTGCTCTAGATATGCCAAACTTAAACTCGATAGCTCCAATTTTAGCAAAGTTATGGCAAAAAAAACTACTGTAAATTTATTACGTAAAATTTTCAAATTCAATTTTTAGCCGTCACAGAACACACAGAGCAAGCCAAAGACCACCATTGGATTTCCTGTGATGAGCTGCATCGAATAAATACCCTTTTTATGCAAAATATCAACTTTGACATTTAACCTTCTTTGACCTGACTTTGACCTGACCTCCACCAGAATGTAATCTAAACTGGCCCCAATGGCCGTCTAGCCCACACCATTGAATTGTAAATGTAAAATTGGCCATAAAACATGTATCACACGACCCCAGCATAGTTGGGTTCATATTGTGACCCTTAGTGACCTGACCTCTGTGACCTGACCTGGCATCAGTGACCTCCTTAGGCAACATATGTATTAGGGAACCAACGCTCCATCGATGTTTTTCGATAACATGCCTTTTATTTGATGTGTTAAGTGTTAACTGACTGTAACGCATTCCTTAGACTAAATCGGTGAAAAATGCGACCTTTGACCTGACTTGTGACGTCATTGGTTGCACCTAGGTCAACGAAACCTGGTAACAAGGTAGTTCTCTGGTGGGGCTATCGAATGCTCTTTGAATTTTCAAAATCGGTCGGTAACTTTCCGAGATCTCAGGTGGAAGGCGAAACGGCTGCACCACCCGATCAGGTGGTAGAGTCCGCCAATAGCCCAAGGGGGCGCGGATTATTTATTCATTCATACAGTGTCATTTATTTTGAGAACACCTTTCTCACGCCCTGACATGGTCCTCTCGTAATAGATCGAGATGAGGAGAGTGTTTTCACGCCTCCTTATGCACTGCTCTAGTGTCATTGAGCTATATCAACTGTCAGCGGTTTTCGGACAATGAAGTTCTTACTGAATCCAATTTGATTTCAAACGATTGTCACTGTGCTAGTTTTCTTCTTATACGTTTTTGAAAAAGCGCTGAAGAAGTCTTTGATAGACGAAACCGGTCCGCTTTTTCTTTTTCTAATTGTTTTTTGAATATATTCGTAGACTACTGGCTCTTTACTACAAAATTTGAGAATGTTCCTTTTACTTTGACCCGAACGATGTGCAGCTGAATTTTCCCTCTTGAATGATTATGGACAGCTGGCGAAATTGACTTCAACCTAAACTACCAACAAACAGAAGAAAAATCTGACACAAGCCTTTCTCAATCCTCTCACCTTATTCAACCGTTGAAACGTTCAAGGCATTTGTTCAGTTCGAGTTGCTATGTCGACCACCCGCGCCGTGCTGGGGAGGGGGGGGGGCGTTTTTACGCCCCTCCCCCCCCCACTAGGTTTTTCGCGAATATCTAAAAAACGGCGACGCGTAGCGCCGCTGTTTTATATACACCTGTTCCGACATCTTTTTCGCACATGTTATCAAAATTTCAGACATCGGTCATTCAAGGTCAGGTCACCAGGTAACGTCAAGTGACCTTGCCTCAGAAAAGGTTCGAAAGCTCGCTGTAGCTACACCGTCTGAGCGATCACTTTGAAACTGTCAGTAATTGGTAATTGCTGAGGGTAACAGACTAACAGTATGTATAAAATGGATACCTCGGATTTTTTATCTCTGTGACCTAAGGTTAAGACAATTTTGCGACTGCTCCATTAGGTATAAGTCAATGGGAGAAAATTGAAATGCGCCTCTTTTGGACGAATTTCGTTCTACACCCTCTCAAACATCGGTCCATAGACACACTGATCGGAAAATTGCACCTGTGACCCCTGTGTGTGCCCCTGAGGTCATTTTAACCCTCGCCCGTAAACGGCGATCTGCCACCTTCGCCCATGCAGGGGGGGGGGGTTGGTGCGACCCCCCCCCCTGGCGTTTGAAAACGGAGCGTCGTAGAGCTTAGCGGAAAAGACCAACGGATTGCTCTCGCCGAGATCTCGCGATTGGTGGTATATTTTTTGGTCCTAGGTCAACATTTGACCTACTTTTGACCGGTCAAAGGTCAAATTTTCGGAAAAATAGACTTTTTTCAACTTTCCGCGGCGATTGCGGCAAAACGGTGGGAGATATCGACTTGAAACTTTCACTATCGTGTTCCTTGATCAATTCTCTATCGTTTGGTATGTATTTCGTTTCCCTAGCTCTAAAAATGGCGCGTTGGGAGCGCCGGAAGTCGGCAAGGTCACAGTCGGCGGCAGAAATTCGAAAAATCAAAATTTAAATTTTTGAAATCTGATTGTATTTTTTGATTTGCAAGGTCCATTTGCTCCCTATAGAAGCTAATATTGCTGCATATTCCCATTGAGGTGACAAGAATTAGCAAAATAGTGGTTCGGGCGCTTTTCAAAAATAGTACCGGACGCTGTTCCTCTTGTGACGTCATAGCTCCGTGACCTGACCTGACCCGGTCAAGTTTCTTATACCATATGATAGCCAATACTTGCCCCAACATGCATGGGAAGTTTCATCACGATCCATCAACCTATGTCCGTACCACCGGCAGGAAACCTCGGGCGTTGGCACTCAGTTTGTGAAAATCCGGCCGGAGGCTGTTCCCTTTGTGACGTCATAACTCCGTGACCTGACATGACCCGGTCAAATTTTTTTTATCAAAAGATGCGCAAGGTTTGCCCCATAAGGTACCCAAAATTTGGCGGCGCTGCGCGCCGCCGTTTTTGCACTATTTCCGAAAAACCTCAGGGGGGGGGGGTTGCACCAACATGGGCGAGGGTTAAGACATAAAAGGTCTTCAGCAGTTTTTTTACTTTTGACAGAGACGTGCTTGAGCGGTGAAAACACCGTTGATCTGAGGTCAAATTTGAGGTCATTCAGAACGGTGCTCTCTAGGGGTTAAAGCGTTGATCTGAGGTCAAATTTGAGGACATGTTGGCGAAAGAGCGTTAAAAGAGCTATCGAATGCGCTTTTCCGCGGCGCTGTAGCTCTATTGGTTCCCGAGTTAGCCGTCGGGTGTTCAAAATCGTTAAAATCAACAAAATTTGACATTTGATGAACCCTGGTGACCGGACCTTTGCCCTGACCTTTAAATGACCGAAGTGTTTTCCTCCTTATTTTTAACGCTCTTTCGATTGCCGCATACCGCGTGTCGCTACGTGGCCCAGGAACCGAGTTAGACGGAGGGGCGTGAAACGCCCCCCCCCCCAGCACTCGACGGAAAGATCATATCACCAACACGGCGCGGGCTAATTATTATGTTAGTTAGCTCCTGTTGTAAGCTGTGGAGTCGTGGACCTGATCTTGAAGGAACTGGGCCTAACATTTCCATAGCAAACGTCAAAAAAAAATTAATAGTTTGTGCAAAAAATAGCATTTCTTTTATGAAGTATTTGCGAGACCCTCAACATCATCCCCATTCAGTAGCGGCGGAAAACCTTCAAGGGGGGGGGGGGCACTGCCGACTTTTGGTCCCATTCTTTCCATGCAACGCTCTCTTTCTCCTTCTCTCTCCCTCTCCCTCTCCCTCTCCCTCTCCCTCTCTCCCCCCCTCTCTCTCTCTCTCTCTCTCTCTCTCTCTCTCTCTCTCTCTCTCTCTCTCTCTCTCTCTCTCTCTCTCTCTCTCTCTCTTTCCTCACAATATTCTCAACTGCCACAGCGTTGTAGGACTTGTTTCCAGACAGGTCCAGGCGCTCCCCGCTCCGCAAGCCCCAGCCCACACGGCCCAACCGCTCAAACACCCTCCGGCGGGTGACCTCTGACCTCGGCGACCTGACCCCAGCCGACCGATCGCGTCCCTCTCCACGCCTCCGCCCCGCTTCCCCCACTACGGCTGCGTAGTAATTGTAGCGTGTGCAAAGGTCACGTGACATTATTTACTTCTGCCGTTTGTTCGGCTGACAAGAGATGGCACTAGTGGTCTGTGGATCAGAGGCGGGGCTAGGTTCTACGACTTCTTGGGGCACACTTTAGGGCAGAAAAGAGGTTTTTTGGCTCCCCATCCCAAAATGCTTCGACTATACAAAAACAAGTTAGATATTCGAAAATCGGAGGACCAAACGGACCATTTGACGTATCTTGCGCGACTGAGAATTGATCGGTCTTCAAACTGCTGAACAAAAACGAGGTGATTAGTAGCAAGTGCTGGTGACTGTACCTAATAAGTGAGTGAGAGCTTTACTCCACAAGAAATCGTTCGGGTCGGAGCTTTCAAATTGTATTTACAAAACTTCGTCAGCGAGTCGTAATCGGGTTCAGGGGGTATCGGTCGCAAAATATGTAGCATAGACACTAAAACTATTTCTCACAATGCACAATGGGACCGGAGCGAGCATTAGCGCGACATCGGTACTTTTTCGTGTTTCGTGCTCGCTTTTCACATGAAAGGGATGATAGAATCATACAAATGGTAGTCGGTGTACTTTCGAAGCAATTTCTTATAAAATTGATTAAATAATCATTAATCATTTAATTAATTAATTACTTATTTAATTAATCAGTTCACCTGCGTTGACCTTGACTCGGTTCGGTCACGTGATAAGATGGCATCACCTGCCAGGTCAAGTCATGACGGCACCGGAAATTCCGATAAGCAAATAATGTAGCCACCAAAACCATGATGGGAATCTGATAGCCTGATGGACTATATAAAAAATAAAGTGAGGGTCAGAAAAGTGTATCAGACACTCCGATAGCAGGTACGGATATTTCCGGACAAAACTTAAATATAGTTGGCACTTGGCAACCTTGTTCGACTCCTAGGAGGATCTGTTACTCCCAGCTTCCGGCCGGCTCGTGGTAACCGCGCACGGCCAGGGCCGGCGACCTGAAGTAAAAACAAAAATGCCCCTCATTTTCGATGTAGCAGGCTGAAGCATCTAAATTATACATTTTCTGAAAGGCAATTTGTCGGTAAAGACCATATTGATAAAAGAAGAGCGCGACCTAGCGGGAAGTTTTATATCGGCATTCTAGAATGTTTATAACAGTAAAATTAACTCACAATTTTAAAAGCACCTACAAACTTAGCCCGCGCCTGGCTGGGGGTCCTGGATTTAATTCGTCCTGGATTTCCACGCCCTGCTGGGGGGGGTTTGAACACCCCCCCTTGTAACTCGGCTCCTGGGCCACGTAGCGATACGCGGAAGGCGGCGTTCGAAAGAGCGTCAAAAATAATGACGAAATCACTTCGGTCAATTTTTTGGTCAGGTCAAAGGTCAGGTCACCAGAGGTCATTGAAGGCAAAATTTCGCCGATTTCCAGGTCGAATATCGAACATTTCCAAGAAGCCAACGCATAACTCGGGAACCAATAGAGCTACAGCGCCGCGGAAAAGCGCATTCGATAGCCCTATTAACGCCCTTTCTGAGTAATTCTCTCAGATTTTGACCTAACGTCAACGGTTTTGCCTGCAGGGGGCAAAAACTGCAAAAAATAGCCGATTTTTTTCGGAAACAGTTTTTCGGCAATAACTTTTGACCCAAGCCTTGCACGAGCTTACTCTTACCGGCATCGTGTTCCTCTCGTCAAGACGCATCGAATGAACTATAACTTGACCTTGAAAGGTCAACTTGAAAATTTGACCTCAGGTCAAGGTCATGACCTGACCGGAAAGGGTCATGTTGCACATCAGTCGATCCGTATCGTCGAGCTGAACACATCTAAGGCGTTTCCATCGCTCTAGCATGCCTCTATCAAAAGTTAGTTGCGAAAAACTGTTAGATACCATTCGTGACCTAAGATGACCTCAGGGCATAAACAAGGGTCACGGACACCATTTTCATGTTCAGTGTGTCTAAACCACTTGTAATTCAGTGTTTGGGAGTGTTTATAATGTCTTTCGTCCAAAAGAGGCGCATTTCAATTTTCTCCCATTGACTTATAACCCAGCCAGCAATTTCGCTCCGGGCCCAAGCAGGCTCAAGTGCGGATTGCCCGAGATTTTTAGTCGGGCTAAAGTCGGCTAAGGCTTGGGCTAAAGTCGGCGTATGACACAGAAACGCCGACTAAAGCCCATGCTCTGCCGGAGGTATGCCCGCTCTGCGAGCTCCGGGCAGCCGTAGTTTAGCCTTAGTTGAGCGACGATTGGCGTTAGCCCGATTTAAGCCCGAGCAGTGAATCCATTTATATAATGGAAATTACTCTGGGCCCGAGCAGGCTGAACTCCGGCAAGCCCACTCTGTGTGCCCTGTCTATCCCGACTTAAGCCATAGAAGTGAATGGGGTTTATACATTGCAAACTGCTGTGGCTTTGCTCGGGTTTGGCTCGAGTGACGGCTCCTGTTTTCTCAAGTCTCGACTTGACTTCATCTTGCTTTTGCTTCACACTGGTTCAAGTAGCAAGGAGCAGCCAATGCACTTTCAGCAGGTTGTGTGGTTTTAATGCACACTTAAAATTGCTACGGTCACTCATATGCTCTGTTAACCGGTCATCGAGCATTGCGAAAGGAAAGAAGTGGTTGACTTTGATTGAATGTTTATTTCAAACGACTACAGACACGTCAAATGAAACACAAATACATGAAACAGTGGACTGCAAACTGCAGCAATAATATGGCATGAGTCATGAAAAAGCGCCATCAAAACTATAAATCAATCACAAGACCCGCTAGCCTTCCTCCCCGTTCGGCGTTCATAATACTTGGTTGAACACTTAACCGAAAGCATAAAGTAAGGACAGCAAGTAATCGCTCATAAGACATAAAGCAATTAGCAAACAATCGTTTATAAAGAACTTCACTCTGGTGAATGGGAGCTTTGGAGGCGTCTGGCTCCTCCACACACACACACATCTGCAGTAGGTGGTCGGCCAGCTTTCGGCGCAGTTTCCGTATATGTAGGTATACCTACTTAATTATAAGCAGGCAGTTTCCGCTAAACCACTTGGCGAGGGCGACAGCGGCGTCCACCCGGTCCTGGTTTGTATAACTATTCCATTTTTTGGAACAATTTGCTCTAATGGTACGTACCTGAAAAAGAGATCAATTGGTTTAATTTACATTGCATGTTTGCTTGAAAAATAACTTATTGTTGCATTAATACTGTAACAGCACTTCTCATTGATCCGTATAAAATGTTCATTCGAATTTTTCAACGCGGACAGAGAATGAGCGTGCTCGGTGATAAGTAGATAAATATTTGTGTTTTGTATTTCATTTTCCTGGTTCAGAAGTGCTGGTATTTCACAAAGATATACATAAAGGCACGGAATGCGGCTTTTCTGAGCGAGGGTATAAGTCGCCAGGCTGAACAGCTATTCAGCTTCATGTTTGATGGCGTGAAACTCAGTCAAAATAATGACGTTTACATACGATCAAGCGCACCATTCAATACAATTACCTACCGTAAAACTCCATGCCAGTCCACTTGATAAGAGCAATGAGCACTATCCCTTCTTCGCGCTGTCACACGCGCCCAAACATCAACCACCAAATGCCCCAACACCGGTGTGTCGTTTCGTCGCACAGCGCGCAGACTGTCACAAACGCTGCACATGATTGGCGCAGAACTGCGCATGCGCGAACAGCCGAACAAGTATGGCTAAACTCCGGCTTTACTCCAGTTAGCCGAAGGACACAGCCAGCTTGATCAGCCCGCGCTCCGCCCAAGTTAAGCCTGTTTTGGATGCGTGGGCAGATGTCGGGCTGAGCTACTGCTATCCGCACGTGGGCATAGCTGCGGCATGCCCAAGCTCAGCCCTAGTAAAAAATACATTGGTTTTGATCAAAGTGGGCAAACCCAAGCTAAGCCCAAGCTGCCCGACGCTTGCCACAGTTCAGCCCAAGTGAATTGCTGGCTGGGAATGGGGAGGTCGCAAAATTGACCTGACCTTAGGTCACCGATATCAAAATTCCGAGATATACATTTTATAGATACTGTCACCCTTATCAATCGCTGAAAGTTTCAAAGCGATCGGTCACTCGGTGTAGCTATGACAGACATTGAAACTTTTTATGAGGTGAGGTCACTTCAAGTGACCTGGTGACCTGACCTTGAATGACCTTGGTCTGAAATTTTCACAACATGTGTAGAATTGATGTATGATAAGGTGTACTAAAAACGTTTTTGAGATATTCGCGAAAAAACACAAGGGGGTGTTCAAACACCCCCCCCCCCCCGCAGGGCGCGGGTTAACATTTGAAGCGTATTTATATATTCCGTTATACGTTTTTCTTTCCATCGTGAAACCCATGGCTTAAACTATCAGGTTAGACCCCGAAAATATTGATCAAGCCGTCTAATATATATATTTTCTTACCTACATTAGCTGCTACTTTTCTCCGTTCGAAAACGGGTCTACGATGCTTGTCACAGAACTCTATTTGGGCTGATGTGGCGCGGACGCTGTACACCATGGACGAAAAATATTTGCAGATTCGTGGTCCATGGACATTTCTGAACTACGTGGAACAGTCTAACTCAGTTTGGGAAAGGGCGGCAAATCCACCAATGTCGCGCTAATTCCGGCCGCGATCCCATCGGCAGCGGTCCCATCCGACAGTTTCCCGTCTTTTCAAGTTCAACTCTCACTGTAAACATCCTGTTGAACACATTTACAATGTTTGCTAGGTTTACCCGCGCACCAACGGGGGGGGGGCGGATATCCGCCCCCCCTGAGGTTTTTCGCGAATAGCGGGAAAACGCGCCGCGAAATTTGGTACGACTATTACCTCATCAATTTTACACATGGTGTGCAAGTTTGAACCTCCTACCTTTTAAGGTCAGGTCACCAGGTCACTTTGAATGACCCAACCTCAAGTCACTTTTTTGCAACTTTGTCACCGTGCCAGAGCTACAGTAGATGTCGGAGGCCTTTGAAAGTCGCAGGATGTTATTAGGTCATTAGTAGCTACAATTTGTATATCTCGGAATTTTGATATCTGTGACCTAAGGTCAGGTCAATTTCGCGACCTCCCCATTATAAGTCAATGGGGGAAAAATCAACTCCCTGTTTTTACCACTAAAACGGGTGGGAATGGCCCCATATACCATACATGACTTCATATACGATCAACCTTCACTACCTTGAGGTCTGTTTTGCTGTTGGGCAGCTGTGAGGTCATGTGACGTCATCAAAGGTCAAAGGTTTTTGGCCAATAACTCCGTACAGGAACAAGATACAGCCGCGTGGATGGTCTCATTGTGTTCAGCTCGTCAAGGCGCATCGAATGATATACATGATGACCTCGAGGTCACGTGACCTGAGGTCAACCTTTGACCTTGACCTTTCGAGGTCAACATATATATCATTCGATGCGGATTGACGAGAGGATCACGATGATGTCCTTAGTTTGTTCCTATCTTGACTAATTCGAAAGTTATTTAAGAAAAACTCTCCATATCTAGCGCCGCCATTTTGACTTTTTTCGACCCCTGTGACGTCATCTTTGACCTGACCTGAAAATGACCTTTGTAAAAATTGTAGATCTTGACCGTGCGTATCCGATGCCGTTTACCGCTTGTCGCTATCTTGCTTCGTTCTCGAGATCTCAGGGGGGGCGGTCATCCGCCCCCCCCCCCCCGTCGGTGCGAAGTTGGCGCAGACCCCCGTCGGTGCGCGGGTTAACCACTCAAAAACTGGTTGGTTCACATATGATTTAACCCTCGCCCGTATTTGTGTTTTGCCAGCGTCTAACGTTTAGTGCGTTGTTACTAACGTCACGATTTATATTTGACCTGAGGTCAAATCTAACAACAGCACTCGCAAAGGCCTTTGAAAGAGCTGTTGAATGCGCTTTTCTGCGGCGCTGTAGCTCTATTGGTTCCCTAGTTATGCGTTGGGTGTTTGGGAAAATGTTGAAATAGGCAACATTTTACCTTTGATGACCTCTGGTGACGTGACATTTGACCTAGGAGCCGAGTTAGACGGGGACGTGAAAACGCCTCCCCCCAGCACGACACGGAAAACTTAGGCCACCAGCACGGCGCGGGTTAAGTTCGACCCTTGATGTAAACAACTTTTTTAACACAGCACGATATTTGCTAGCTGAATTACTGATAAAACTGGTTAGCGCACATTGTATTGAAGATATTAATATTTTCCAAATGTGTTTTAACCCGCGCCCCGCTGGGGGTCCTGGATTTCCATGCCCTGCTGGGGGGGGGGAGGGGATGTTTGAACACCCACTTCTAACTCGACTCCTGGGCCACGTAGCGATACGCGGAAGGCGGCGTTCGAAAGAGCTCCAAAAATGATAAGGAAATCACTTCGGTCACTTTTTGGTCAGGCTAAAGGTCAGGTCACCAGTGGTCAAGTCTGAAACAGACTCTTTCCGCAGTCAGGAAATCGCATGCGAGAGCCTATTCAAATACATGGAAGCACGCTCGCATCAATCGCACGCACCTCCCGCAAGCGATTGATGCGAGAAGAATTACAATGTATTTGAATAGGCTCTCGCATGCGATTTCCTGAACGCGGAAAGAGTCTGTTTCAGCCTTCAAAGGCAAAATTTCGCCGATTTTCAGGTCAAATGTCGACAGTTTCCAAGATGCCAACGCATAACTCGGGAACCGATAGAGCTACAGCGCCGCGGAAAAGCGACTTCGATAGCCCTATTAACGACCTTTCTGAATAATTATCTCAGATTTGACCTAGCGCCAACGGTTTTGCCTGCAGGGGGCAAAAACTGCCAAAATAGCCGATTTTTTGGAAAGTGTTTCTGCAATAACTTTTGACTCAAGCCTTGCACGAGCTTACTTTTACCAACATCATGTTCCTCTCGTCAAGACGCATCGAATGAACTATAATTTGACCTTGAAAGATCAACTTGAAAATTTGGCCTCAGGTCAAGGTCATGACCTGACCGGAAAGGGTCATGTTGCATATCAGTCGATCCGTATCGTCGAGCTGAACACATCCAAGGCGTTTTTATCGCTCTAGCATGCCTCTGTCAAAAGGTATTCGCGAAAAACTGTTAGATACTATTCGTGACCTGAGATGACCTCAGGGGCATAAACAGGGGTCTCGGATGCTATTTTCATGTTCAATGTGTCTTAGTTTCTTGTAATTCAGTGCTTGGGAGTGTTTATAATGTCTTTGGTCCAAAAGATGCGACTTTCAATTTTCTCCCATTGACTTATGATGGGGAGGTCGCAAAATTGACCTGACCTTCGGTCATTGATATCAAAACTCTGAGATATGCAGAATTTATCTCAGTATAGTTTACAGCGCGGAGCGCCGCCGTTTTTGGCACACCTTTTAATGCATCAATTCTACACATGTTTTAAAAATTTCAGACCAAGGTAATTTAAGGTCAGGTCACCAGGTCACTTGAAGTGACCTCACCTCATACAAAGTTTCAATGTCCGCCATAGCTACACCAAGTGACCGATCGCTTCGAAAGTTTCAGCGATTGCTAAGAGCAATAGTATGTACAAAATGTATTATAATGTGTGCCCAAAACGGCGGCGCTCCGCGCTGCCGTTTTTGAGATATTCGTGAAAAAACACAGGGGGTGCTCAACCCCCCCCCCCCCCCGCAGGGCGCGGGTTAAACACCGATGATGTACCGTTATGTTAAACGCCATGCGATTGACTAACCGGCGCCGGGCCGGTGCTCGGCGCCACCTGCACTGGGGGAGGCGGGTGTTTGAACACTCGGCTCCTGGGCCACATAGCGACACGCCGTAGGCGGCGTTCGAAAGAGCGGCAAAGGTAATGAAGAAATTATATCGGCCACTTTTTAGGTCAGCTCAAAGGTCAGGTCAACAGAGGTTACCAAAGGTAAAATTTCGCCACTTTCCAGGTCAAACTTCGATAATTTCGACAAACCGGCGCATAGCTCAGGAACGGTTTAGCCTGCAGGGGCCAAAAACTACCAGAATATAGATGGTTTTTGCGGGAACTGTTTTTCTGCAATACCTTTTGACTCAAAACATGCATGAGCTTACTTTCAGCAGCATCGTGTTCCTCTCGTCAAGGCGACGCATCGAAAGAACTATAAGTTGACCTCAAACGTTCAACTTGAAAATTTACTTTAGGTCAAGGTCATGACCTCAGGACAAGGTCATGACCTAAGGTCAATGTCATGACCTGACCAGAAAAGGTCATGCTGCATCAGTCGATCCGTATCTTCGAGCCAAATACATACGTATAAGGTTTTTTCATCGCTCTAGCATGTCTCTGTCAAAAGTCATTTGCAAAAAACTGTAGGATACCTACCATTCGTACGAATACCTACGAAAATTTTAAAAATGACAGCATTACTGATTTACGAACCTTTGACACAACTTTTTAACAAATCTCTCACCACCGGAATATACCCCACATCTTGGAAAAAGGCTAAAGTTCGACCAATATTTAAGCGAAAGGGAACTCCGTCTGAATTAAATAATTATCGCCCAATCAGTTTACTTCCGTGCGTATCAAAAGTTTTTGAAAAAATTATATTCGCTCATATATATCAACACATTACTGAATTTTCGCTTCTAACCGACAGACAAAGTGGATACCGACCAGGACACAACACTCAACTGCAACTTACATACATGACAGACTTACTGTACAAATCTCTCGACAACGGACGCGACTTCACCACAATATACTTAGACATTTCTCGATATTTTGAAAAGATTTGGCACAAGGGTCTTCTTATTAAGTGTAAAAAGGAGTTTGGAATAACGGACAACTTACTGACGTGGCTTGAATCTTATCTGACGGACCGACAGCAGACAGTTGACATTAATAATATTACATCACAGACACTGACACTTGACGCTGGGGTACCGCAAGGATCGGTTTTAGGGCCACTTCTGGCGATTTCATATTTAAACGGACTATGTGACAAAACCACAAACAAAATGCTTTTTTATGCCGATGACTGCTCTTTATACTCGTCTTACTCTCCAACTGACAACTTTCACGACGCACAAACGACACTACAGAAAGACCTAGACATCATACACAACTACGGACAAACATGGGCTATAACATTCAATGCAACGAAAACCACACAACAAACTTTCTCACATCGACAACAAACTAATCGACCAACCCTTACTTTCGGCGGTAACCCCATTCCAATAGTAAATGACCATAAACATCTCGGCCTCACACTATCCACAGATCTACGCTTTCACACACACATTAATGACGTCCTTCTAAAATTTAATCGTTCTATGGGCCCTTTATACCCAATAGCAAAACACATACCTAAAGGAATGCTTCTATCTCTCTATATTACTTACGTTCAACCTTTCCTCGACTATTGTGACATCACTTACGACGGACACATCACAACGACTGACGGCATGCGACTAGAAAAAACACAAAACAGAGCAGCACGACTGATCACTGGGACTGGACTTCGGACATCGACTAACGGACTGCGACGAGAACTAGGATGGACTTCTTTGACCGACAGACGGAAAATCCACAAACTTCAATTTTATCACAAATTAATATTCAATCCTACAGTTCCCGAATTTATTAAGACCATTATTCCTAACACAAGACAGCAAAACACAACACGAACTTTACGAAATATTTCAGCTCAAACAATACCATTGGCCAGAACCACATCCTATCACCGATCCTTCGTCCCATCCTCTACAAGCCTCTGGAACACATTGCCCGAACATCTACGCACAAACAATAACTACTTTACCTTTAAAAAACACCTAAAAGAACTGATTACACAACCCCGTCCACCTCTGTATTATTTCCTAGGCACAAAAACAGGCAACATTTTACACACAAAACTACGACTGAATGCTTCAAAACTTAATGCTCATCTTTTCTCCATACAACAAGCTAATTCACCCTCTTGCACTTGCGGCTATAATTATGAAAACACAAAACATTTCCTACTTTCCTGTCCACTTTATCATACTCAGCGAAACATTCTTTACAACACCGTGTCGCCCGTCATCCGCACCGACTTTTCCACTCTCCCTTCCTCCAAACAACTCGACATCCTTATCCACGGTACAGACCTGAGTCGTGAGGAGGGCCGTGTGGTTGCCACCGCTGTCCAATCCTTCATCATCCTTACCCATCGCTTATAAAACACAACATCCCAAGTCCCAATCCTCACCACTACCGTGGTCGGACGAGTGGGCGCGGTGCGGGGCAGCCTTGCAGTGCCGCAGGGGTCGTGGAGCGTTACCGGGCTTGGGCGGTCCGGTCGATCGACGATCACTTTGACATGTTTTGCAACATAAATATTTTTATTCCGTTCTTCTTGTTCCATTGTGTTTCATCATTATTATTGTTGCTAAATACGTTAAGTACTTCTCGTTTAGCAAGCGGCGCCATGATTTAAGTGCGTAGCACTTTTGCGCCAATTGCATACTTTATTTGTTATATTCATCTGTTTGTTATTGAATAAATGGTCTCTCTCTCTCTCTCTCTCTCTCTCTCTCTCTCTCTCTCTCTCTCTCTCTCTCTCTCTCTCTCTCTCTCTCTCTCTCTCTCTCTCTCTCTCTCTCTCTCTCTCTCTCTCTCTCTCTCGTGACCTGAGGTGACCTCAGGGACATAAAGAGGGGTCACGGGTACCATTTTCCGGTTCAGTTTGTCATGTCTACTTGTAATTCGATGTTTGAAAGTGATAAAAATGACGTTCGGCCAAAAGAGGCGCCTTTCAATTTTCTCCCATTGACTTATAATGGAGAGGTCGCAAAATTGACCTGACCTTAGGTCACCGATATCGAAGTTCCGAGAGATACATTTTGTGTATCATTATTATTATTATTGTATACATTATGTGTTTTGTGTATACTGTTGTTTTATCAGTTGCTCAAAGTTTCAGTCACTCGGTGTAGCTGTGACAGGCATTGAAACTTTTCATGTAGTAAGGTCACTTGACGTGATATGGTGACCTGACCTTGGATGACTTTGGTCTGAAGTTTTCACAGAAGGTGTAGACAAGATGTATGATAAGGTGTGCAAAACACGGTGGCACTCTGAGCCGCCGTTTTTTTTTAAATAGATATTCGCGAGAAACCGGAGGGGTTGTTCAAACATCCCCCCAGCACGGCGTGGGTAGGGGGGTGTGATCAAGGATGAAGGTGTTACATACCTATGCACGTTTGCCTCATTAACCTACATATGCACACCCGCCAATATAATATATTTCTCACGGTCGTGATGCCCGCTTCTCCTCGTCGCCTGCTCGGCACCGGTCCCCGCGGCACCCGCAGCGTCGATAGTCGGCCGGTGCAGCGTTCAGCGGTATCGTGTTCCCGCCTGCTCGGAACCATTCCCCTCGGCACCCTCCGACCGCCCGCAGCGTCGATAGCCGGCCGGTGCAGCGTCCAAAGGTATCGTGTTTCTAAGGGACTTAGTGGCATTCCACTCTATTTCCTGGTGGCTTCCAAAAAAACACTGCCACAGCACCATTACCCCATCTGGTGGCTGACTTGTTAAATATCAATTCACCCGGCGTCAACCAGAGGCATTTTGTACCTTCCGATTTTAGACGATGCGATTTTGTATGATACGATCATCTCGTTTTGTAGGTTGTAATTTTGTATGATACGCGTTTGTTTGATCAGCCATTGTACGTTCCAAATTTGTACGTTCTGATCATTGTTTGATTTGCCATTGTACGCTTTACCCATTGGACGGTAAACTTTTGTATGTTGGAATTTTGTACGCTGCGCTTTTGTACGTTTGGACTGTCCCCTACCTGGCCTGTTTTGTAGGTTTTGCGCGTTGTATGTTACGATTTTGTATGTTTTGAGGATTGTACGCTGCGCTTTTGTATGTTTTGATAGCCACCCGGGGGTGTGTTTTCGGCCTCTGTTTAACTCCGTAAATGAGGTAGCTACGGAAACAAAAACACAGGCACGTAGCCAGGATTTTGCATTACGGCACGCTGCATCGAAAACCATTTATTCGAGGTAACATCATAATGAAACACCACAAAAATGTTTCAGGCACTGCTGAAACATAGCATAACAGCCAATGTATACATTGGGACAACATTCAAAACATAAATATACCTAACCGACACCTACCTACAACTGATAAACAACTGATGCTGCAACAATGGACACATGCAGGTTCGCAAGACAGCGATCACTCATGGTGACGGTCGAGTGTTTCCATGACGATACGCTTAATGATTCTTTTCGTCACATCGCTTCGGTGCTTCAGCTCTGCGTACAAGTTCATGCAGAATGTGTAATCTCTATCTTGTTCCCTGCTTCGCCCCTTTGACAGTTCTTCTAAGATAACTGCATCAATATCCTGAGTAGGTGATTTTCTTTTGGATCCCCGCTGCGAGGTGGTACAGACTGGAGTGTTATGTGTCGTGGCCTGGTCATTAATAAGGACAGATGTTGTTGGGGTCTGTGTGCTGTCGTGTGAACTTTCGAAATCTCCGTGTGCTGTCTCTGTGTTTGGGTAATATGTGAACTGTGTGTCGTCTTCTTCGTGCTGTGTGTCTCCGTCTAAGCGCGCGAGCTCCCGTGTCACGTTGATCAGACGAACCGCTCTCCTGTTTGTTCTGTAGCTCAACCTCAATAAGCTGGTTCCCATCGTCAACATAAATGAAGGATTGGTTCTCATTGACGGATGCAGGAGCAGGCGCGGTTATGGCTGGGTTTGCTCGGAGATTGGTGCATGCATCAGGTCGCAAGGCGAGCGAAGACGTTGAGCTGAAAGATAAAAGACGTGGCTGAGTCGTTTACGTGCTATAATTTGCAGTTTGCACATATGCAAATAAATATGCATGCAATCCCCCAAAAAGGACATATGTTATTCTCCAGTTTGTGATTCGTGTGATCCGTGATGCATATCGTTAGCGGGCTATGATACGTACGCCCCACGTTGCGTGACAGGATCCAGGAAGGACAGCAGCTGGCCGTACCGCCCCAAACGGGGCGCGTCCCTAGCCGATGAGCCACTAGGTGGCTTCTTCCGGCGACGGGCTTGGTAGTAGTCACGCAGATGACGCCATTTCTCTTTGACAATGGAGACTGAGAAAACCAAATACCTGTTGTCAATGAAGCTTTAAAAACCAGCGCGCCAATTAACCCAAAAGCTATTTTTTCAAGCAAAATTTATTGTCGGAGGGGGAAGTAGGTATCATTTTAGTTGTAAAGACAAAAGGCTGACATACCGTCAGCCTGGCACTCCTCAGCCACATTTCGCCAGTCGAGTTCCTTCGCCGACTTCTTCTTCATATAATGTTTGGACCGTTTGTCCCAGAGACTGGCGTTTTTTCTTACGGCCTCGATGAGAGTCTCGTTGAAGTCTGCATGAGAGTAAGATTGCTAAAATCACCACGAGCCGCTCATACCATACTGATACAAATATCAACACACCAAATCACCGGTTCTTTATTTTATTGCGTTGAAGCAAGCGTAACAGTTGGAAGAATAGCTATATTAGCACAGCCGGAATTTTAGTCTGACAAAATACAATTATAATTGCAGACTGAATATACCATAACCTGCGCCGTGCTAGTAGTCTAATTTTTCATGGAGGGCTGGGGGAGTTGAAACGCTTCTCCCGCTTATCTCGGCTCCTGGGTCACGTGGCGACACGCGGTTAGCGGCATACGTAAAAGCGTCAAAAAGGATGAAGGAGGTACGGGGACCCGCAGTTGCTTGCAGTTGACCCGCAGTACGTTCAGTTGGTGTAGCTATGGCGAGCATTGGAACTTTTCTGAAGTAAGGTGACTTGACGTGACCTGGTGGCCTGACCTTGAACGACCGGGATCTGAAATTGTTTGCATGTGCCGAAAAATAATGATTATATGCTTAAAATGACGAAAAAAAATTTTGCAAAAAATGAGAGGAGGGCGGCTTAGAAACGGCGCCTTCCTCCCCTACCCACCCTCAGCACGGCGCCGGATTAACCCTCGTCGCCCTCAGTGCCAAAGGCGCTTTCACAGGAAGATGAAAAATACAGGACGTAGCATCCTCCAGAGGTCTCACAACTTGTATATCTCGGATTTTTTATCAGGTCATACGAGGTCAGGTCGGTCAAGTGACTTCACCATTTTAAGTCAACTGGGAAATATTGAAACTGCTATTTTGGCGCCGGGAATGAGCTAAAACTCTCTCAAGCGCATGTAATCGTCAATATATATATATATATATATATATATATATATATATATATATATATATATATATATATATATATATATATATATATATATATATATATATATATATATATATATATATATATATGTTACGGGCCAAGTGCGAAGACTAGTCCGTTTGCGAACGGACTAGTCAATTCGCGAATGGACTAGGCCGTTTGCGAATGGCGGTCCGTTTGCAAACGGACTAGTCCGTTTGCGAATGGCCGGCCATTCGCGAATGGCCTAGGCCGTTTGCGAACGGACGGGTTTGTGGCGTTGCACTTAGCCGCCGGAAGCATGGATCCTCGGATTGGGGTACGATTCCGAATGAATGGGGGACCGCTGGTCGATGCAGAGGCGTCGCCGACGGGGGGGGGGGGGGGGTCGGGGGGGGGGGGGTCCGGACCCCACCCCCACACACACATTCTTGAAAATATGCCGGTCCGACGCCCCCCCCCCCCCTCCCCCCCCCCCACACACACACTTTTGGCCACGAAAATCGGTCAAGAATAAAATATAATATTTTAAAAACGATTTTGGTGCATTCTCAAAATAAAATTGTCTAAATCCGAGAATTTTTCAGTATTTGGTGGGGATTACTTTGACTGACCGTCCGACCAGATCCCCTAGTCGAAAATCCGTGGCGAAGCCACTGCGTCTATATGTTTAGTTTGCTCTCCGGAGCAGATCTGCGAGCTGGCGCAACTCTGGGTTAAGGTCTCCACACATCTGGTCCAGCGAAACGGGTCCAGCGAAGCAGCGAAACGGGCGAGGCAGCAAACAAAATAACGCTACGAAAGGCTTCTGATGAGTACCTTCAAGTGGAGTTCCGAGGTCACAGGTCGGTTCAAGATTATTTTAAATACCTGAAATTAGGCTTTTAATAGCATGGACTTTAAACCTCGAACTGGGCGTCTCTCGTAGCAAACTATGTCTCCAACGGACCCCCCCCCCCATATATGTACGTTCGCGGCTGGTAAAACACCAGTACGGGCGAGGATTAAGGACTTATGTGTTTGTATGCTCTTTGAAACCCCTTCCGTGACCACGTTTTCAGCCGCTAGCATATACCTTATTGGGGGGGGGGGGAATTCTGTTGGATCCCCAATCGTTCAGTCCCTAACCGAACTATAGCTTCGCGAAAATATGAACGTCTTACCGTAACTAAAGGAAGCCGATGATACCCGATTTTAAGATCGCCGGTCATTGGTTGGCATTTCTATTCGGGTAAATGACTTAAAAATCAGGGAAATCGTGGCCTATTTTAACTTTTTAAAATGAGGTTGTTAGTGAGTTTTTTTCGGGGTTCTGATTTCGAATTTCGTGCTAGTTTTGATCAAAGACGATGTATCCGTGCATTTTGGGTAGGTGGGGTCAGGTCAGCTCAACCATTAGGCGTCACCGCCGACATCCAAATGGGTGTTTACCGCCACCAACAGCTTAGTTACACATAAAGATATGATGTGGACTGTGGAGTTTGTTAATGCAATAAGTGAATGAGAGCTTCACTCCACAAGAAATCGTTCGGGTCGGAGCTTTCAAATTGTATTTACAAAACTTCGTCAGCGAGTCGTAATCGGGTTCAGGGGGTATCGGTCGCAAAATATGTAGCATAGACACTAAAACTATTTCTTACAATGCACAATGGGACCGGAGCGAGAATTAGCGCGACATCGGTACATTTTCGTGTTTCGTGCCCGCTTTTCACATGAAAGGGATGATAGAATCATACAAATGGTAGTCGGTGTACTTTCGAAGCAATTCCTGATAAATTTAATTAAATAATCATTAGTCATTTAATTAATTAATTAATTAATTAATCAGTTGACCTGCGTTGACCTTGACTCGGTTTGGTCATGTGATAAGATGGCATCACCTGCCAGGTCAAGTCATGACGGAACCGGAAATTCCCATAAGCAAATAATGTAGCCACCAAAACCATGATGGGAATCTGATAGCCTGATGAACTATATAACAAATAAAGTGAGGGTCAGAAAAGTGTATCAGACACTCCGATAGCAGGTACGGATATTTCCGGACAAAACTTAAATATAGTTGGCACTTAGTTTAGTTTAGTTTAGTTTATTGAGAGCATCATCAACGGGCATAGGAGGCCCAATTACAGATTAAGTCGAAAGTTAAAAATACACTTACATATGCCGACACACATATAAATACACTTATAAAAAAACCAAATCAAAACATAGCAGTACCTACTTACGAACATGGGCAACTATATGAGACTTGAAAGACGCAGTGCTGCTCGTCCACACGTCTATCTCACGGTTGCAGTCCAAGAAGCCATTGCAGAGCTTTGGCATGCGACAGAAAGGACTGTTCAGCACTGTGTTCACCCGTGCGTACGGTACATGGAAGAGAACCCTTTTTGCAGGGGGCGATGCGGCACGGCCAGCGGGAAACACTCCAGCAGATACGATGAATCCACAGCATTACGGTGAACATTGCAGATGAACATAATATCATGCTGCTGGCGCCGCACCTTGAGGGGTGGCATGTGATGGTATTTGAGCAGGGCATCGTACTCGAAAGACACGCCCTGGACACCACACCTGCCAGATAACCATTAAAAACTTATGCTGTACGCGCTCTATTCGAGTCATGTGCACCTCTGCGGCTCCTCCCCATACCACACTAGCGTACTCAAGAATGGAGCGTACATTGGCGCAGTAGGCAGCCAGCACAGCCTTGACATTGATACATCGTAGTGACTTGCCACCTTTGCCAGTTCGGAAGGACCTCATAAGTACGCCTAGCGCCCTATTCGCCTTACGAACAGCTGCATCCACATGTTACCGAACGTGAGCTTCTCATCCAACAGGACCCCTAGATCTCGCATCACGCTCACTCTCTCAAGCTGTTGGCCTCCCACGCTGTAAATACTGATTGTTGGGTTGCGCCGTAAAGTTAGGGTAAGTACTCTACATTTACTTGGGATCAGCGTGAGCTGCCAACGCACAGACCATCGGTTCAGGTCGTCAAGCTGCTGTTGCAAAAAAGCTGCGTCCGCGACGGTGTCTACCTTGCTATACAGCTTAACATCGTCAGCGAACATCACACAATCGGTTTGGACGCAGTCTGGTTGGCCATTGATGAAGCAGGCGAATAACAGCGGCGACAACAGGCCACCTTCCGGCGTGCCGGATGGTACAGGGACCCGCAGTTGCTTCTGTACACACTAGTATTTCAGCGTATTCTTGGCCTGTGACACCGTTGGAGGCGAATTGGGAAATGATTGTGTGCTTATTAAAACCACCATCTGAAGGGCTTTAAACTGATGTGCTGCTCTCCTAATTCAGTGAACTTTTTATGGCTATATCAGCAAAACATTGTTTTCAGCGCTTTTTCCTGCCCCATTCCTTCTGAAACCTGGAACCGCTTATTCCATTTACTCCTGCCATCTGACGATGGTCGTGCTGACTACTAGTTCCGGCGCTAGTTACTGCTCCAGTTTTGCACCCGGCACAAACTCAGGCGGCACCGGGCCGTGGCTCGACCATGGGGAGGGTCGGACCGAGCCGACTGCCTGGGGCGCGGTTAGATCGGACGCCCTGCTGGGGAAGGGGACGAGAGTGAGGGGGAGTGGAGGAGGTGGTCACGTGGTCCGTCCAAGCTCGCAGACGACCTGACGTGTCCTGCGCCCAGCCATGTTCCGTGATCCAAAATGGCACGAGAGCTGTGGAATGTCTGGAGGAGACGCTTCGAAAGCGAACTTCAGCAGCACTAATTTACCATATTCTGTGGAGATAAATTAATATTATCTTAATGCAGAAAAAATTGTATGCCCAAGCTGTATAAGCTGTATCTTTTTAAAAGTTGTATATATAATTATTTTAGGGACTTATAGGTTTCGTATACACAGTGAATTGTGTTACAATAAGCCGTTTCGCTGTTATGGTTACTAACTGAAGAGTTATCCTTTTTTTTCTCACAGGGAATGACAATACAATAACAATATAACAATACGAATAAAACCAGACGTTTCGCACAAAAAAGTGCCTCCGTCAGTGGCAAGAAATGAGTTATTAGGCATACATGTTTTTTTTTCGATAACATCGATGAAGTAGTTATCTTTATTTTTTAAAGATATATTTTCAGCAGTTTTTTAAGCACATCATGGAAGCTTATAAACATTTGTGTATTTTATCGGCAACCCGGCTGGCCAGACCGAGACGGTGCCGCATTTAGTTCTCATCGATGTTAAACCTATACACTTATTTTTCTCCACTGACGAAGGCACGTTGTTGTCCGAAACGTTTGGTTTTATTCGCATTGTTTTTTATATTGTCATTGTCCGTGAGAAAAACATACTCATATGGGCTGGTCTCAGTTCATATAGAAATTGTTGCACATTCATCAACACAGATAAAATGAATATTAGCCCTCACCACACATATAAGTAGAGGTAAGTAAACCGGGCCCGCTGTTTTACACCAATAAATCGCGGCAAAGCGAAGGATTGCGACGATTCTTTGGTGCCCTGGAGTTAATCAATTTTACAACTTCCCGGAAAATTAAATAGCCCTTATCATTTTTGCATCTTGTCTGAGAATTTTAAATCCCTGAACCAAATTACCTTTAACCTGTGATTATTTTTCTCAAGATCATGTCAGGCCAGAATAGCAATTGAAAGTCAGCGCACATCTTCTGTGTGTTTCCATAGTCGTTTCGTGATTAGCAACGTGACAACATGTGAAATATACTACATATCTAATGTTTGTCTCATTAATTGTTGTGGGTGCCAAGGTCACGTGAAACTCAGGTTAAGGTCATTTACTTGAAATGATCTCGGTTAACTTCCTTAAATTTACACCTTTTTACTGTGGTTTTTAGGAAGTGTTGGTTTGAAATTTAGCACCCATTTTAGCATTTGAAAACTAGGCATACTTAAGTATCAGTTATAGTGCCTATGCAATATGTTGCGTAAGTGCTGGTTAACCCGCGCGGGGCTGGGGGGGGTAAATTTTACCCCCCCCTCGCGAATTTTTGCGATATCTCAAAAACGGCGGCGCGCAGCGCCGCCAAACTTTCAGTACCTTTTCTTACATCAATTTGACACGTTCCCTGAAAATTTGAGCGAAATCCGTCGGAAAATTTTTGAGAAATTGACGTTTTAGTGACGTCATGTTTGCCATTTTCGCCTCAAAAACGGCAAAAGTTCAAACGCCGCTAACATCTTCATTTTTAAAGGAATCAAGACGTAACAAAAAAGGTTATACGTAATTTTACTTTGTCTATCAAATGGCTATCTCGGTTTTTTGAAAATTTTGGATTTTGGCCTAAATTTTTTCAAAAAACTGACTTTTTTGGAAAAATCATTATAAAATCCAAAATTTTGAGTCTATCGAAAAAACCGGAATATATGTCAGAGAAGTGGTTTATGTACACCTACATACCAAATTTTAGAAGAATCGGTTCAAAAATGTGGGAGTTATTCAACATTTTATGACGTCACGACACACAATTTTTTTTGAAAAATGACTTTTTTGGAAGTTCTAGACCTCCTACGGAAACAAAAATAGCACCATTCGATTCGCCGTGAAAAACTGCATCAGATAGACACCTTTTTAGGCCTTAACAACCAACTTCAAAATTTGACCTCACTTGACCTGACCTTGACCTGACCTCGACCTAAAATTCATCCAGAGGTGGTCCATATCACTTATTGAGTGTGCTTATTGAATTCTATGAGTAAAATGACCCATAAAACATGTGTCGCACATGCCCTTTTCTATATTTTGTTTTTTGGTGACCTGACCTGACCTGACCTGACCTTGACCTTGACCTCTGAATGATATTGTATGCAACGAATATTGTCTTGGTAGCCTAAGAACACGTTTTGGGCGATCAGTCTCAGTCCATGACTCCATTCTTCGGCAACTACGGTGCAAGGCCGATACTGTAGAAACTTGCAATTTGTACCCTTGACCTGACCTTGACCTTGACCTTAAACTTTAAATTAAGTACATGTTTTTAGTAGTTCGTGATGAGAGCTTTCGATTGGCGTTTGAATTTTCCAAATCGGACCATTAGTTCGGGAGATAACAGGGGGGGTAAAATTTACCCCCCCCCCCCCAGCCCCGCGCGTTCGGCTGGAGACCCCAGCCCCGCGCGGGTTAACATTCTATATAGCCGGCAGAACGCCTAATGGGTGATCTGGCGTGACCCGTCCTACCCCAAATGCTTTGATACATCATCTTTGATCAAAGCAAGTGCAAATTCGGAGTCAGAAGCAAGCCAAGTCCCAGCAAACTTCACTTGTAAAAATTCTAGCAGGACCCAATTTTCCGTGCTTTTGGGTTATTAACCTGATCTGGGAGGTCGACCAGTGACCTAGGATCTCAGCATTGACGACATAAAAGTAATTGGCTTTTTCTCGTCAGCGATGACCAGAACCCTCAAATCATTGGATTTCTCTCGTCACGAGCAGCACGCTCTTTTTTATTTTTCAGCGAAGCTCTGGCTCTTTTTATCAAGGGCCGAATGGCTGAGGGTTTCTACGCCCCTCCGCTACATGTAAGACGCTGAAAAGAAATGCCTAAATAGGTGAGGGTTAACCCGCGAGTTGCTGGGGGGGGGGCGTTAAACGCCCCCACTTTTTTCGCCGGGCCATAGCATAAAAACGGCGCGCCGCAGGCGCGCCAAATTTTGGGTACCTGTAGGGAATTGATTGAAGTTTATCGTGACAAAGTTTCAAAAAAATCGGTCAGAAAATTTTTGAGATATCGAGGTTTTAGTGACGTCATGATTTCTGAGTTTTCGACCAAAAACGGCATATGTTCAAAAAATCATATAAAATCACAGAATAGACATACAGACATGCCGTAAACGCCATTAGACTGCCAATACCATGGTCAATCAAATGGCTATCTTTGATTATTGATTATCGTTCCGCATTTTCCATAGTCTTGAACTGAATCTTGGCAATTTTTCGTGACTACTTCACGACCATGATACATGAATTTCTTAAATTGAACTTTTTGAGCCAAACACGTACACATATGATAAAATGAATGTCACCATCGTGTTTTACGCCCCAAATTACCTATAAAACATGTGTCACAGGCTGCGAATATCAGTTTTGATTTTCGGGGATATGTGCCTACCCGGTTGACCTGACCTTGACCCTGACCTATGCTTGACTGACCCCTACATGGAGCTGACACTCTTGTAGGCCTTATAAGATGGATTGTGCACCGTTTTGACAGAGTTTATGGCGAGAGGCGCCCATTGCGAAGTCCTGAAGTCCATGCTACTGAAAGCCCGATTTCAGGTGTTTGACCTGACCTTGACCCGACCTGTGACCTCAAAATTCAACTTTAAAGTACTCATCTGAAGCGTCTCGTCGCGCTCTTTCGTTTGCCGCCTCGTGCGTTTCGCTGCGCCTATTGGTTCTCGAGTTATCGGCTGGGGGCGTTTAACGCCCCCCCCCCCAGCAAACGGTGGGTGGCGAAATACCCCAGCAACTGCCGGGTTAAATATCGATTGCTCTTTAAGTGCCGAAGCCCGAAACACTTTAATTTACTTCGATAGCAGTTTTTAAGACCAACGAGCTCGAATAATATAACTTCTTGAACAATGTAAGCAACACATAAAATGAATCGTGAAAAAAGCGGCTCAAGATAAATTGAACTATGAGACACTTAATAAAAAAACGGCATAGATTAGAAACTGCACCTAACTTGCACTGGTTTTTAAACCTTTTCGTTGCAGACTGGTAGATTAAATTTTAGGATTGATTTAAGCTGATGCTCAAATGGAGCTATTCATTCGTTCATACATGCGACCATCCAATTCCATTCATAAAAGAAGCCAGTGACAAAATTGTTCATTTTAGATAAGTGTGAAATACAAACTCAATAAAAGTTTAATGATGCGGCAAATTTGACAGTTTTTATAATGAACAGACAAATAACTCTAACGAATCAAGGTTGCGAGCCCCAAATAGGGGAGAGTGAGGTATAGATGAGCCAAGGGGCAAGTTTAGCCACCCCATGTTTCTCAGCTCCTATGGCGCTGATTGACTTGAGCTCCCATGTGTGCCGTTCGCTTACGATGCTGTAGTCTTTCACGTGAGACGGCAACGTTCTCACGCTCAGCACCCGGTAACATGTGGTATCGCCCCTGATAACTAAGACATGTTTTGCCTTTAAAATGAGATGGTTGTTATCTGCGGTGCATGGTTATTTTCCTTAGCGGGTGTCATTAATCGAAAATGGCCACGGGTGGGGCAAGATGAGCCATTTTCACCTGGGGGAAGATGAGCCGGATAAGCCATTGTTGTCTCCGCTGTCGAAAACCAAACTGAGCTGCGCTTGTATATGCTGAATAAAAATGGTAGGAAATTGTTTTTCTTTGTTGATTACACAAGTTGTAAGTGATTTGCAGATTATCTGAAGGATAGAATGATTTCTTTCGTGATAGAAAACTTGACGAGTTATTGGAAGGCTTAAAACAGTCACTTTTTGGTGGAGGAAAAAACTTTGCCATAAGTATGTATGTCATGGAGTAAATAAAAGAGCCCACTCTTCGCCGCGCCCGGGAAAAGAAGAGGTTCGCTTTTTCCTTCCATGCTCAACTTTCCCCACGACGTGTCTCAACTTACCCCCCCCCCCCCGCCCATGGGGTAAGATGAGCAACGTGCAAGATGATTTTTGACGTAGCCTTTCAGTACAAAAATAAGCGGTATGAAACATTTCTGGCCACCATTACATGCGCAATGACCACTCTGTCCGTCCAACTCGTAAACGCAGAAAAATGATCAGTAAGTTAGCCTGTAGCTTACGAAAAACAAAAGCGGCTCAACTTACCTCATTCTTCCCTACGTTACACAATTGAGGGCATTTTTTTTAGGCAATCACAGTATTTGTCAACAATGGTTGTTTGGGGGGCTGGGGAGGGTATTTACTGGCTCTTAAACTGCCCCCCCCCCCCCAAATAAAAGAAAACGAAACCGATCATCCGCGAAAAGAACTATTGAGCTCGAACCAAGGTGACGAATCGATTTATAGGTATGCAGGATGACTAACGATGCCACTTTTTGACTTCTTGTGTCAAATAAATTCCATCATCTGGATAGCACGTCAACATGCTATTTGACATTTTACAACAAACGTAGGTAAAACAAACAAACAAACGTACAACAAACCTATACTTTTTGGCGCGACTAGCCTCATAAACGTTCTGAAACTAAAACCGTTTCTTCGCAATTAACTTGGACCACGTCATCCCAGCTTATGCACGACAAAAATAAAATAATGCTTCAGGATCACTGGCCTGAATTCGAATGCTTAAAGTTTATTCAAAACCGGTGTGGCTGAGGCACTCTTCGCTACATCTCGTGACGGCCACCATTGTGTTTCATTTTTCGGTAAGCTATAAGTTAATAAGGAAAGGATTGGTGAGTGGGTTGAAAATAGCCCCCCTCCACCCCCCCCCCCCCCCCCCCTCCTTCTTCTGGAAACATAAGTAATCGAAAGATCTGGCGATGGTTTATCCACCTCCTCTGCCGCCGCGCTGCGAGGCCTCGATTCGTTCGGTATGTGGCTTCCTGAGCGGTCCTCCCCGGAGGCAAGGTGAAAGGTCATGGCCTGTATCAGAAATTTATACATTGCTGAATATGTTTTATAGTTATTCCAAGGCCTTGCACACCGTTTTATTATATCGGATAAACATTACACTTTCTTGTCAATCAATACATTTAAAGAAAACTTGATCATAATCTTATACTGCGGCAATTGTAGTTCTGCTTACGGTTGCCTCTTTATGATACGGGCCACCACCACCTCCACTGCGCTGGAGCTCAGGCGTTCTACCCCTCCCCGCTACGGACCGGCCCTCGGGCTAGGTGTGTTAGTACTGAGCGCAAACCTGTAGTAGTCACGTGACTTTCATTCACGTAGCGGGAACGGAAGCTATAGGCGATACCAAGGACGGGCTCTGGGGAGGCAACCGGCGCGGAAAAATAGCACGATTGTAGTTTTGGAAGAATATCTGTTGCGGTAAGAGGAATTATACAAAACATACGTGCTAGGAGCAAACATGTGTTATTGCTCCATACTTTGCGCTACATTTCCTTTCTCCAATGGCCAGCACTTAGCAAATAATAGCGCAATTCTAAATTGGTAATATATGTGTACAGTAGCAACTGCGGGTCCCTGTACCTGTGTCCACCGCGAACACTTCCCTTTCACCACAGTTTAACATCGTCGACAGATTCGATGCACACGAACGACCCGGCATGAATCCGTGTTGCCTATTGCCTATTGGAAGCCTTGTTCGACTCCTAGGAGGATCTGTCGATCTGTTACTGTCAGCTTCCGGCCGGCTCGTGGTAACCGCGCATGGCCAGCGCCGGCGACCTGAAGTAAAAACAAAAATGCCCCTCATTTTCGATGTAGGTAGCAGGCTGAAGCAGCTAAATTATGCATTTTCTGAAAGGCAATTGATCGGTAAAGACCATATTGATAAAAGAAGAGCGCGACCTACCGGGACGTTTTATATCGGCATTCTAGAATGTTTATAACAGTAAAATTAACTCACAATTTTAAAAGCACCTACAAACTTAACATTTGAAGCGTATTTATATATTCCGTTATAAGTCTTTCCATCGTGAAGCCAATGGTCTAAACATTTATTGTTTCATGGTCTAAAGGTTAGACCCCGAAAATATTGATAAAGCCGTCTAATATACCTACATTTTTCTTACCTACATTAGCTGCTACTTTTCTCCGTACGAAAACGGGTCTACGATGCTTGTCACAGAACTTTGTATTTGGGCTGATGTGGCGCGGACGCTATACACCATGGACGAAAAATACAGGGTGTCCCAGAAGTCTTTAAGCTTTTTTATATTTGTCGTGTGACCTTGCTATGTTACTGATTAAGGCAAATGACGCCTCAAACGAAAGAGAATGAACTGAAGTTTTGTATTTTCATGCCTAGAGCACCACTTAAAGGGACCCTCCCACCTTCAAAAAAGTTTATGAATTGGCATGAAAGTGATGTCGCTCGGTTCAGAAAGAGCGAAAACGAATATCTACCAAATTTCACCGAAAAACATTCACCGGTTTTCAAGATATTAGACTTTTACTTTTGTTTACTTTTTTGGGATCTCCGCTGTTTCTAGCGACTTTATTTTAGAAGTGCGGCGTTTGCGGCAGATGTTGCGCGCAAATAGCAATACCACCGCGTGCTACAAAACGTTTTAGTCAAACATTTAAAAATCGTTAGATATCTGCGCTGACGTCACACATTCAGAGGGGTATTCCTAAGCATTAGCCCCTCTGAATCAAGATGCTGCAATTTTGAAATTCAATATTTCTGATTTAAGGCATTTCTCGATGTTGTGAGTGCCGAAACCGGTAATTGTGAGCCAGAGACCACATTTTGGCTATCTCAACTCAAATCTAATGTTAAGGTGGGAGGGTCCCTTTAACCCTATTCCTGGCGGGCTCCGCCGGGACAAGAAACTGGCGGGGGGGGCCGATTCGGCCCCCCCCTGAGATCTCGAGAACGAAGCAAGATAGCGACAAGCAGTAAACGGCATCGGATACGCACGGCCAAGATCTACAATTTTTACTAAGGTCATTTTCAGGTCAGGTCAAAGATGACGTCACAGGGGTCGAAAAAGTCAAAATGGCGGCACTAGACATGGAGAGAGTTTTTCTCGAATAACTTTCGAATTAGTCAAGATAGGAACAAACTAAGGGCATCATCGTGATCCTCTCGTCAATCCGCATCGAATGATATATATGTTGACCTCGAAAGGTCAAGGTCAAAGGTTGACCTCAGGTCACGTGACCTCGAGGTCATCATGTATATCATTCGATGCGTCTTGACGAGCTGAACACAATGAGACCATCCACGCGTCTGTATCTTGTTCCTGTACGGAGTTATTGGCCAAAAACCTTTGGTGACCTTTGATGACGTCACATGACCTCACAGCTGCCCAACAGCAAAACAGACCTCAAGGTAGTGAAGGTTGATCGTATATGAAGTCATGTATGGTATATGGGGCCATTCCGACCCGTTTTAGTGGTAAAAACAGGGAGTTAATTTTTCCCCCATTGACTTATAATGGGGAGGTCGCGAAATTGACCTGACCTTAGGTCACCGATATCAAAATTCCGAGATATACAAATTGTACATACTGGTACCCTAACTAAACCCTGAAGAGAAGAAATTGATCGGTCAAAAACTCTAGCTCTGGCGTGATTGCAAACTTTTCTGAGGTAGCGTCACCAAACCGCCTCTGGTGACCTGACCTGAGGTCAGATCAACTCAAAATTTTCAGACATGTTGCGTAGAAGCCTTTTAGGAAAAGTCAGAAAATTTGAGCTTCCTAGCTCAACGCGTTTGGGAGATATAACCAAAAAACCTCAGGGGGGGGCTCCTGAGGCCCCCCCCCCGCCAGGAATAGCCCAGCCAGCAATTTTGCTCCGGGCCCAAGCAGGCTCAAGTGCGGATTGCCCGAGATTTTTAGTCGGGCTAAAGTCGGCTAGGGCTTGGGCTAAAGTCGGCGTATGACACAGAAACGCCGACTAAAGCCCATGCTCTGCCGGAGGTATGCCCGCTCTGCGAGCTCCGGGCAGCCGTAGTTTAGCCCTAGTTGAGCGACGATTGGCGTTAGCCCGATTTAAGCCCGAGCAGTGAATCCATTTATATAATGGAGATTACTCTGGGCCCGAGCGGGCTGAACTCCGGCAAGCCCACTCTGTGTGCCCTGTCTATCCCGACTTAAGCCATAGAAGTGAATGGGGTTTATACATTGCAAACTGCTGTGGCTTTGCTCGGGTTCGGCTCGAGTGACGGCTCCTGTTTTCTCAAGTCTCGACTTGACTTCATCTTGCTTTTGCTTCACACTGGATCAAGTAGCAAGGAGCAGCCAATGCACTTTCAGCAGGTTGTGTGGTTTTAATGCATATTTAAAATTGCTACGGTCACTCATATGCTCTGTCAACCGGTCATCGAGCATTGCGAAAGGAAAGTAGTGGTTGACTTTGATTTAATGTTTATTTCAAACGACTACAGACACGTCAAATGAAACACAAATACATGAAACAGTGGACTGCAAACTGCAGCAATAATATGGCATGAGTCATGAAAACGCGCCATCAAAACTATAAATCAATCACAAGATCCGCTAGCCTTCCTCCCCGTTCGGCGTTCATAATACTTGGTTGAACACTTAACCCGCGCCCCGCTGGGGGGGAGGGGCAGAATCTGCCCCCCCTCCCGTTTTTCGCCAATAACTTCTAAACGCGTTACGCCAGCGACGTCAAACTTTCAGTACCTTATCATACATCAATTTGACACGTTCCCTGAAAATTTGAGCGAAATCCGTCGGAATTTTTTTGAGAAATTGACGTTTTAGTGACGTCATGTTCGCCATTTTCGCCTAAAAAACGGCAAAATTTCAAACGCCGCTAACTTCTTCATTTTTAAAGGAATCAAGACGTAACAAAAAAGGTTATACGTGATTCTACTTTGTCTATCAAATGGCTATCTCGGTTTATTGAAAATGTTGGATTTTTGCCAAAATTTTTAAAAAAAAACTGACTTTTTTGGGAAAATATTTATAAAATCCAAAATTTTGAGTTTATCGAAAAAACCGGAATATATGTCAAAGAAGTGGTCTATGTGCACCTACATACCAATTTTTAGAAGAATCGGTTCAAAAATGTGGGAGTTATTCAAAATTTTATGACGTCACGACAAATAAAAATTTTGAAAAATGATTTTTTTGGAAGTTCTAGACCTCGTACGGAAATAGAAATAGCACCATTCGATTTGCCGTGAAAAACTGCATCGGATAGACACCTTTTTAGGCCTTAACAACCAACTTCAAAATTTGACCTCACTTGACCTGACCTTGACCTGACCTCGACCTGAAATTCATCCAGAGGTGGTCCATATCACTTATCCCGCGCCCTGCTGGGGGGGGGGTGTTTGAACACCCCCCTTGTGGTTTTTCGCAAATATCTCAAAAACGGCGGCGCGGAGCGCCGCCGTTTTTGGTACACCTTATCATGCATCAATTCTACACATGTTGTGAAAATTTCAGACCAAGGTCATTCAAGGTCAGGTCACCAGGTCACTTGAAGTGACCTCACCTCATAAAAAGTTTCAATGTCTGTCATAGCTACACCGAGTGACCGATCGCTTTGAAACTTTCAGCGATTGCTAAGAGCAATAGCATGTACAAAATGTATATCTCAGAATTTTGATATCGATGACCTAAGGTCAGGTCAATTTTGCGACCTCCCCATTATAAGTCAATGGGAGAAAATTGAAATGCGTCTCTTTTGGACGAAAGACATTATAAACACTCCCAAACACTGAATTACAAGTGGTTTAGACACACTGAACATGAAAATGGTGTCCGTGACCCCTGTTTATGCCCTGAGGTCATCTTAGGTCACGAATGGTATCTAACAGTTTTTCGCAAATAACTTTTGATAGAGGCATGCTAGAGCGATGAAAACACCTTAGATGTGTTCAGCTCGACGATACGGATCGACTGATATGCAACATGACCCTTTCCGGTCAGGTCATGACCTTGACCTGAGGTCAAATTTTCAAGTTGACCTTTCAAGGTCAAGTTATAGTTCGTTCGATGCGTTTTGACGTGAGGAACACGATGCCGGTAAAAGTAAGCTCGTACAAGGCTTGGGTCAAAAGTTATTGCAGAAAAACTGTTTCCGAAAAAATCGGCTATTTTTTGCAGTTTTTGCCCCCTGCAGGCAAAACCGTTGACGTTAGGTCAAATCTGAGAGAATTACTCAGAAAGGGCGTTAATAGGGCTATCGAATGCGCTTTTCTGCGGCGCTGTAGCTCTATTGGTTCCCGAGTTATGCGTTGGCTTCTTGGAAATTTTCGACATTCGACCTGGAAATCGGCGAAATTTTGCCTTCAATGACCTCTGGTGACCTGACCTTTGACCTGACAAAAAAAATGACCAAAGTGATTTCGTCATTATTTTTGACGCTCTTTCGAACGCCGCCTTCCGCGTATCGCTACGTGGCCCAGGAGCCGAGTTAGAAGGGGGGGTGTTCAAACACCCCCCCAGCAGGGCGTGGAAATCCAGGACCCCCAGCCGGGCGCGGGTTATTGAGTGTGCCTATTGAATTCCATGAGTAAAATGACCCATAAAACATGTGTCGCACCTGCCCTTTTCTATATTTTGTTTTTGGTGACCTGACCTGACCTGACCTGACCTTGACCTTGACCTTTGAATGACATTGTGTGCAACGAATATTGTCTTGGTAGTCTAAGAACACGTTTTGGGCAATCAGTCTCAGTCCATTCTTCGGCAACTACGGTGCAAGGCCAATACTGTAGAAACTTGCATTTTGTACCCTTGACCTGACCTTGACCTGACCTCTGACCTACTTAAGCAAAAAAATTTGGGCTCTTAAGATCCGCCTTGTTGAGAGCTTTCGATTGCCGTTTTCCCCGTCTTTCTACGACCATCGGTTCGGAAGTTAGACAGGGGGGGCAGAATCTGCCCCCCCCCCCCCCCCCCCAGCAGGGCGCGTATGGCTGAATAGCCCAGCGGGGCGCGGGTTAACCGAAAGCATAAAGTAAGGACAGCAAGTAATCGCTCATAAGACATAAAGCAATTAGCAAACAATCGTTTATAAAGAACTTCACTCTGGTGAATGGGAGCTTTGGAGGCGTCTGGCTCCTCCACACACACACATCTGCAGTAGGTGGTCGGCCAGCTTTCGGCGCAGTTTCCGTATATGTAGGTATACCTACTTAATTATAAGCAGGCAGTTTCCGCTAAACCACTTGGCGAGGGCGACAGCGGCGTCCACCCGGTCCTGGTTTGTATAACTATTCCATTTTTTGGAACCATTTGCTCTAATGGTACGTACCTGAAAAAGAGATCAATTGGTTTAATTTACATTGCATGTTTGCTCGAAAAATAACTTATTGTTGCATTAATACTGTAACAGCACTTCTCATTGATCCGTATAAAATGTTCATTCGAATTTTTCAACGCGGGCAGAGAATGAGCGTGCTCGGTGAAAGCAGATAAATATTTGTGTTTTGTAGGTATTTCGTTTTCCTGGTTCAGAAGTGCTGGTATTTCACAAAGATATACACCAGTATAACGCCTTTGGGGGCGACTAACGGAGCGAGCGAGAGGGTGGGTCTTGCACGTGCAAAATTGCGAGGGGGTACCTCCAACTGACTTGTGCACGGCACCCTGGGGCATTCCACGATAGATCGTACCACTTTTTTCCAATTTGACACCCTCATCTCTCGGAATTTGACGAGAATTGGTCTCAGGGGTAATCAGGGGCTCTGAATCCACCTGTAACAATTTCAGGCTTATCAGATAAGTATTTTTTTGAGTTATGGTGTATAACATTTTTTGGATCTTGCTTTGCAGCGCTAAGTTTGGCGGGCTGTAACTCTAAGACGGATTATTCAAATGCCAAATGTTATATAACATTGAACTTGCAATGAACCAGAGATTAATATGTATTTTTGAAATTTCGAAAAATACGCTATTTTTGATGTATGACATATCGAGTTTTCTTTCATTTGTATTTTTTGGACTTTGGGACCAAATTTTTTTGAATTTTTATTTTTCTAAAAAAATATTTAGCTCATTGTTAACAAATATGCAAAAAATTAGGAAGGTGTTCTTTCTATAAATGTATTTATTTTACGTCACGATAACGGTTTCGAATAGTGATTTCGGGAGGGGAGCTTACAAATGGCGTGGTAAAGCTGCCTAGTGACATCACGGGTTACTGAAATTTCAATTGAAGTCTGAGTCATCTGAAAAAAGTGAAAAGAGGGTTCATCCAACCCTCTTTCCTATAAGCGCGAGGGTGAAAAAGGCTGTTTGGTTCTGACATTGTTTTGGACGCCAACGACCATATCTGTCCGAGATGAAAGTTACAGGACGCATACATGGTGTCCTCCAGAGGTCTCACAACTTGTATATCTGGGAATTTTTAGGGTAACGTGAGGTCAGGTCGGTCACGTGACATCACTGTTATAAGTCAATGGGGAAATATAAAAACTGTTATTTTGGCGCCGAGAATGATCTAAAACTATCCCACACGTACATGGTATCGTGAGTTCATGCACTTCTTGCAAAGTCCAATGCTTTTGTTTTGCATTGGTAACCTTGCGTGACGTCATTTATGACGTCACTAGGGTCGTACGAGTTTTTCGTCAATAACCCCCGATCAAATGGAGCTAGAGAGTCGGGAAAGCCACCAATGGACTCGGGAAGACCTTCCGAATCAAATGATATGCCATATGATACCCTTTGCCCAGCTTCGTGACCTGAGGCGCTCTGACCTGACCTTGATCCGAGGTCAACTACTTAAGTTGACCTCACCCTAGCAAAAAGTATACCATTCGATGCACCTGAGCTAGGCGAACACAATGATGCCAAAATCGTGGCTCTGCGGTCATTTTTTGCGAAGTTATTTACTAAAAACCGAACCCGTAACTTCAGTCACTTGACCTGACCTCAGACGCTACCGGTTAAATTGAGACCTTAAAATCGGGTACCAATCGCTGCGACTTGTTGCGGCACACACGCTCGTTTTTTCCGCGAGGCTCTAGCTCTGTTAGAAGCGAAATGGCGTGCTGGGGTCGTATCAACCCCTCCGAAACCCATTTTGTTTGCGGGAAAATGAGGATTTTATAGAAAGAACACCTTTCTAATTTTTTGCATGTCGATTTGCAATGACATGAAGTTTATTTTGAAAAAATAAAAATTTGAAAAATTTTGGTCCCAAAGGTCATTAGAGGCAAATGAAAAAAGATTAAGGTTTTTGCTCAACAATGAAAATTTTTCTTTGGAATTTTTAAATGGTAATATTAATTTTTGATTCATCGCCAGCTTAGTGTTGTTTACTGTTTGTTGGTAGCTTAACCCGTTCTTGAGTTATGGGCCATCAAACTCACCGTTACAAACCGAAATTAAAAAAATGTAATGCAATATAACTCAAAAAGTTTTGTTCTGAGAAGTCTGATATTTTGCTAGGCGTCTTTGGGACCTATGATTACCCCTAGGACGAATTTTCATTAAAATCTGAGAGATGAGGGTGACGGGCCTGGTACGATCTATCGTGGAATGCCCCCCCTACTAATCGCTCTCCAGCGATGTGCCAAATTTGGGCACAATCGGCCCAGCCGTTCTCGAGATCTGGAAGCGGCACCCTGCACGTGCGCACGTGCAAAATGGGTCCCAACTGACTTGTGCACGGCACCGTACTAACTGGTCCCTAACTGTGTACCAAATTTCAGCGCAATCGGTCGAGCCGTTCCCGAGATCTGGAAACGACCCCTGCACGTGCGCACGTGCAGCTGCACCCCAACTCTGGCACATGGATATGCAGTGCCTAGTGGGTGCCTACCTACATGCCAACTTTCAGCGCAATCGGCCAAGTAGTTACCGAGATATTGCAACAATTACAAAACTGACACCTCTTCGTTTTGCACGTGGCACGTGCATAAGGGGTCACCCACATGCATCGGGAATAGTCCAATACTTGGTAGAAGGAATGAAGCTACCCTACAAAAATTACCGCATGTAAATCGGTCAAGTGGTTGCTGAGATATAAGCCTCGCAAAAGCGTCCGCACGGCCGGCCGGCCGGCCGGCCGGCCGCTCATACTCAGAAATTTCCGTTAATCTAAGGAAAGACTACGCTCGCTTCGCTCGCTCCGTAATAAAGGCACGGAATGCGGCTTTTCTGAGCGAGGGTATAAGTCGCCAGGCTGAACAGCTATTCAGCTTCATGTTTGATGGCGTGAAACTCAGTCAAAATAATGACGTTTACATACGATCAAGCGCACCATTCAATACAATTACCTACCGTAAAACTCCATGCCAGTCCACTTGATAAGAGCAATGAGCACTATCCCTTCTTCGCGCTGTCACACGCGCCCAAACATCAACCACCAAATGCCCCAACACCGGTGTGTCGTTTCGTCGCACAGCGCGCAGACTGTCACAAACGCTGCACATGATTGGCGCAGAACTGCGCATGCGCGAACAGCCGAACAAGTATGGCTAAACTCCGGCTTTACTCCAGTTAGCCGAAGGACACAGCCAGCTTGATCAGCCCGCGCTCCGCCCCAGTTAAGCCTGTTTTGGATGCGCGGGCAGATGTCGGGCTGAGCTACTGCTATCCGCACGTGGGCATAGCTGCGGCATGCCCAAGCTCAGCCCTAGTAAAAAATACATTGGTTTTGATCAAAGTGGGCAAACCCAAGCTAAGCCTAAGCTGCCCGACGTTTGCCACAGTTCAGCCCAAGTGAATTGCTGGCTGGGAGGGTTAAAGGAAGACTGCCACCTTCAAAAAGTTTTCTCAGATCGGCCTATGATTTATTCCCTGGACAAAACAAAATTTTAGAATTCACCTGACAAAGTATCATCACGTGAATCGCGAAAAAATTGTCGATTATCATACAATTATCAATCGGTTAATGTCTAGCGACAATGTTTACACATCACTAGACTTCAAGGTCATAAGATTATTACATTTTATTTGAAAAAGTAAGGTATTTTGTGATTTACTAATATATGATTTCATAAGAAATTGGCCATGTTTAATTTATTTTGCATTTAAGTTCGTAAAACATTTAAAAATCATGGCTCATTTGGAATGGGTCTGGCCCATGTTAAACCCCATTTCCCACACTTTTTTGGAAAAATGAACTACTGAATATATAAGTTTAACTTTTATTTTGACTCTCCAAAATTCTTCTCTGATCTCGAAACAATCAAAGTTATGACATATATTTACCAAAAGATAAGAAAATTCATGTTTCAAAGTTATCGATAAACAGTAGAGATGTCGGTTTTCTTGGACTAAAAAAATGGCATCAAACTGAACTTTGGTCTCCGATTTCTCGCAAACGGGTTCGAATTTCGGAAAACCGACTTCAGTGTGGGACATAGGTGGCTCAGCTCTAGTGAAAACCGTTTTGTGGAAAAAAGGTGGCAGTCTACCTTTAAGTCAGGCGGCCCCCGTTGTGAGTCGCACAAGATTGAGCACGAGAGATCACGTTCTTCGCTGCCGCCAAGATCTCCCGGTTTGCGAAACACCGGTGTCGCCATGCCCGTTTCTGGTCAGCTTCAGAGCCTTATTTCATGAAGCGAGCCAGGAAACAGAGTATTGGATCTCCGAGAAAACATTGGCAACATAATGATTTACTGATCAGAAAGTCTCCTGACATGTTTGCACGCATTCATTACGAAAATAAGGCTCAGCTGCTTGAGCGCGCTAAGCAACAGCCCGTTGTAATCCTTTGATTCGTCGCATTATCATGATGCTAAAACAAATATCAACCCGTCGCAAATATATGTCGCTAATATTATGTCGCTCGCTTCAGGGAATAAGACTCTGAAGCTGACAAGAAACGGGCATGGCGACACCCGTGTTTCGCAAACCGGGAGATCTTGGCGGCAGCAAAAGACGTGATCTCTCGCGCTCGATCTTGTGCGACTCACAACGGGGGCCACCTGACTAAAGTGGTGCTCTACGCATGAAAATACAAAATTTCAGTTCATTCTCTTTCGTTTGAGGCATGATTCGCCTTAATCGGTGGCATAGCAAGGTCACACGACAAAAATAAAAAAGCTTCAAGACTCCTGGGACACCCTGTATTTGCAGATTCGTGGTCCATGGAATTGGACATTTCTGAACTACGTGGAACAGTCTAACTCAGCTTGGGAAAGGGCGGCAAATCCACCAATGTCGCGCTAATTCCGGCCGCGGTCCCATCGTGCAATGGCCCGTCTTTTTCAAGTTCAACCCTCACTGTAAACATCCTGTTGAACACATTTACAATGTTTGCTAGGTTAACCACTCAAAAATTGGTTGGTTCACATATGATTTAACCCTCGCCCGTATTGGTGTTTTGCCAGCGTCTAACGTATCGTGCGTTGTTACTAACGTCACGATTTATATTTGACCTGAGGTCAAATCTAACAACAACACTCGGAAAGGCCTTTGAAAGAGCTGTTGAATGCGCTTTTCTGTGGCGCTGTAGCTCTATTGGTTCCCGAGTTATGCGTTGAGTGTTTGGGAAAATGTTGAAATAGGCAACATTTTACCTTTGATGACCTCTGGTGACGTGACCTTTGACCCAGGAGCCGAGTTAGACGGGGACGTGAAAACGCCTCCCCCCAGCACGACACGGAAAACTTAGGCCACCAGCACGGCGCGGGTTAAGTTCGACCCTCGATGTAAACAACACAGCACGATATTTGCTAGCTGAATTACTGAGAAAACTGGTTAGCGCACATTGTATTGAAGATATTTATATTTTCCAAATGTGTTTTAACCCGCGCCCCGCTGGGGGTCCTGGATTTCCACGCCTTGCTGGGGGGGGGGGTGTTTGAACACCCACTTCTAACTCGACTCCTTGGCCACGTAGCGATTCGCGGAAGGCGGCGTTCGAAAGAGCGCCAAAAATAATAACGAAATCACTTCGGTCACTTTTTTGGTTAGGCTAAAGGTCAGGTCACCAGTGGTCAAAGGCAAAATTTCGCTGATTTTCAGGTCAAATGTCGACAGTTTCCAAGAAGCCAACGCATAACTCGGGAACCGATATAGCTACAGCGCCGCGGAAAGCGACTTCGATAGCCCTATTAACGCCCTTTCTGAATAATTCTCTCAGATTTGACCTAGCGCCAACGGTTTTGCCTGCAGGGGGCAAAAACTGCCAAAATAACCGATTTTTTTTTTTTTGAAAGTGTTTCTGCAAAAACTTTTGACTCAAGCCTTGCACGAGCTTACTTTTACCAACATGACCTGACCGGAAAGGGTCATGTTGCATATCAGTCGATCCGTATCGTCGAGCTGAACACATCCAAGGCGTTTTCATCGCTCTAGCATGCCTCTATCAAAAGGTATTCGCGAAAAACTGTTAGATGCTATTCGTGACCTGAGATGACCTCAAGGGCATAAACAGGGGTCTCGGATACTATTTGCATGTTCAATGTGTCTTAGTTTCTTGTAATTCAGTGTTTGGGATTGTTTATAATGGCTTTGGTCCAAAAGAGGCGCTTTTCAATTTTCTCCCATTGACTTATAATGGGGAGGTCGCAAAATTGACCTGACCTTTGGTCATCGATATCAAAACTCTGAGATATGCAGAGTTTATCTCAGTATAGTTTACAGCGCGGAGCGCCCCCGTTTTTGGCACACCTTATAATACATCAATTCTACACATGTTTTTAAAAAATTCAGACCAAGGTCATTTAAGGTCAGGTCACCAGGTCACTTGAAGTGACCTCACCTCATGCAAAGTTTCAATGTCCGCCATAGCTACACCAAGTGACCGATCGCTTCGAAAGTTTCAACGATTGCTAAGAGCAATAGTATGTACAAAATGTACCTATTATAAGGTGTGCCAAAAACGGCGGCGCTCCGCGCTGCTGTTTTTGAGATATTTGTGAAAAAACACAGGGGGGGGGGTGTTCAAACACTTCCCTCCCCAGCAGGGCGCGGGTTAAACACCGATGATGTACCGTAACGCCATGCGATTGACTAACCGGCGCCGGGCCGGTGCTCGGCGCCACCTGCACTGGGGGGGGGGGGGGTTTGAACACCCCCCCCCCTTCTCACTCGGCTCCTGGGCCACGTAGCGACACGCCGTAGGCGGCGTTCGAAAGAGCGGCAGAAGTAATGAAGAAATTATATCGGCCACATTTTAGGTCAGCTCAAAGGTCAGGTCAACAGAGGTCACCAAAGGTAAAATTTCGCCACTTTCCAGGTCAAACTTCGATAATTTCGACAAACCAGCGCATAGATTAGGAACGGTTTAACGTGCAGGGGCCAAAAACTGCCAGAATAGGTAGATGGTTTTTGCGGGAACTGTTTTTCTGCAATACCTTTTGACTCAAAACATGCACGAGCTTACTTTCAGCAGCATCGTGTTCTTCTCGTCAAGGCGACGCATCGAAAGAACTATAAGTTGACCTCAAAAGTTCAACTTGAAAAATTTACCCTAGGTCAAGGTCATGACCTCATGACAAGGTCATGACCTCAGGTCAATGTCATGACCTGACCAGAAAAGGTCATTCTGCATCAGTCGATCCGTATTGTCGAGCCAAACACATACATACAAGGTTTTTTCATCGCTCTAGCATGTCTCTGTCAAGAGTTATTTGCGAAAAATTGTATCGTGACCTGAAATGACCTCAGGGACATAAAGAGGGGTCACGGGTACCATTTTCTGGTTCAGTTTGTCATGTCTACTTGTAATTCGATGTTTGAAAGTGATTAGAATGACGTTCGGCCAAAAGAGGCGCCTTTCAATTTTCTCCCATTGACTTATAATGGAGAGGTCGCAAAATTGAACTGACCTTAGGTCATCGATATCGAAGTTCCGAGAGATACATTTTGTATGTCATTGTTATAATTATTGTATGCATTATGTGTATTGTGTAGATATACTGTTGTTTTAAAAGTTGCTCAAAGTTTCAAAGTGATCAGTCACTCGGTGTAGCTGTGACAGGCATTGAAACTTTCCATGTAGTAAGGTCACTTGACGTCATATGGTGACCTGACCTTGGATGACTTTGGTCTGAAGTTTTCACAGAAGGTGTAGAAAAGATGTATGATAAGATGTGCAAAACACGGCGGCACTCTGAGCCGCCGTTTTTTTAGATATTCGCGAGAAACCGGAGGGGTTGTTCAAACAGTTCCCCCCCCCCCCCCGCAGTGCGTGGGCAGGGGTATGTGATCAAGGATGAAGGTGTTACATACCTATGCACGTTTGCCTCATTTACCTACATATACACACCCGCCAATATAATATATTTCTCACGGTCTTGATGCCCGCTTCTCCTCGTCGCCTGCTCGGCACCGGTCCACGCGGCACCCGCAGCGTCGATAGTCGGCCGGTGCCAGGGGCGGATCCAGCATTTTGCCAAGGGAGGGGCTATTCCGAATCGGGGGCCCCCCATCGATGGGGGCCCTACCTACCCCCAAAAGTTTAAGCCTGGATTTCGTCCACTTTATTTTTGGGGGCCCCCTATCATGCTTTTTTTGCAAAAAAAAGAAAATGAGAAAGTCGCCCGGGGGGGCGCTATAGTCCCTATCGCCCCCCCCCCCCCTGGATCCGCCCCTGCTAGGAGGCCTTGTATGTGAACTAGGAAGCCCTCTGTGATAGCTAGGAGGCCCTCTGTGCAGATGCGAGCGCAGGCCCTCAGTACAGACTTGGAGACCCTTTGTGTGGATGCGAGTGGAGGCCCTCTGTGGAGATTAAGAGGTCCTGTGTTGGCGAATAGGATATCTGTGCAGGCTTGGAGTCCCTCTGTGCAGGATAGGAGACCTTCTGTGTGAGTTAGGAGGCCCTCTGTGTTGGCTAGGAGGCCCTTTGTTCGGATGCGAGTGGAGGCCTCTGTGTAGGCTAAGAGATTTTGTGTTTGTTAGGACATCTGTGCAGGCTTGGAGGCCCTCTGTGCAGGTTAGGAGGCCCTGTAAAAGTGGTCATCTCTGTGAGTATAAGAGACCTCCAAGTTATGAAAAGCTTTACCAATCTTCTAACAAAGAAGTCTTCTCAGCTAGTCTTCTAAGAAATAACTAAGTGGGTAGGTTAAAAAAAAAACTCATCGGATTTCGGCCACTTTATTTTCAGGAGGCCCCCTTTTCAGCTTTTTAACTTTTTATTTTATTTTTGAAAAAAAAATCGGCCAAGGGGGGGGGGCCATGGCCCCCATGGCCCCCCCCCCTTGTATCCGCGCCTGGCCGGTGCAGCGTTCAGAGGTATCGTGTTCCCGCCTGCTCGGAACCATTCCCCTCGGCACCCTCCGACCGCCCGCAGCGTCGATAGCCGACCGGTGCAGCGTCCAGAGGTATCGTGTTTCTAAGGGACTTAGTGGCATTCCACTCTATTTCCTGGTGGCTTCCAAAAAACCACTGCCACAGCGGGTGGCTATCAAAGCATACAAAAGCGCAGCGTACAATCCTCAAAACATACAAAATCGCAGCATACAACGCGCAAAACCTACAAAACAGGCCAGGTAGGGGACAGCCCAAACGTACAAAAGCGCAGCGTACAAAATCCCAACGTACAAAAGTTTTCCGTCCAATGGGTAAAGCGTACAATGGCAAATCAAACAATGATCAAAACGTACAAAATTGGAACGTACAATGGCAGATCAAACAAACGCGTATCATACAAAATTGCAACCTACAAAACGAGATGATCGTATCATACAAAATCGCAACGTCTAAAATCGGAAGGTACAAAATGCCTCTGGTTGACGCCGGGTGAATTGATGTTTAACAAGTCAGCCACCAGATGGGGTAATGGTGCTGTGGCAGTGGTTTTTTGGAAGCCACCAGGAAATAGAGTGGAATGCCACTAAGTCCCTTAGAAACACGATACCTCTGGACGCTGCACCGGCCGGCTATCGACGCTGCGGGCGGTCGGAGGGTGCCGAGGGGAATAGTTCCGAGCAGGCGGGAACACGATACCTCTGAACGCTGCACCGGCCGACTATCGACGCTGCGGGTGCCGCGTGGACCGGTGCCGAGCAGGCGACGAGGAGAAGCGGGCATCAAGACCGTGAGAAATCTATTATATTGGCGGGTGTGCATATGAAGGTAAATGAGGCAAACGTGCATAGGTATGTAACACCTTCATCCTTGATCACATACCCCTACCCACGCACTGAGGGGGGGACTGTTTGAACAACCCCTCCGGTTTCTCGCGAATATCTAAAAAACGGCGGCTCAGAGTGCCGCCGTGTTTTGCACATCTTATCATACATCTTTTCTACACCTTCTGTGAAAACTTCAGACCAAAGTCATCCAAGGTCAGGTCACCATATCTCGTCAAGTGACCTTACTACATGAAAAGTTTCAATGCCTGTCACAGCTACACCGAGTGACTGATCACTTTGAAACTTTGAGCAACTGATAAAACAACAGTATACACAATACACATAATGTATACAATAATTATAATAATGATACACAAAATGTATCTCTCGGAACTTCGATATCGGTGACCTAAGGTCAGTTCAATTTTGCGACCTCTCCATTTTAAGTCAATGGGAGAAAATTGAAAGGCTCCTCTTTTGGACCAAAGCCATTATAAACACTCCCAAACACTGAATTAGAAGAAACTAAGACACATTGAACATGAAAATGTCATAACCGGGAACGCGTGCTCTCACCACGCGGAGTCCAACGCTCTAACCAACTGAGCTACGGGACCGGCTACTAATTCAGCTAGCAAATATCGTGATGTGTTGTTTACATCCAGGGTCGAACTTTACCCGCGCCGTGCTGGTGGCCTAAGTTTTCCGTGTCGTGCTGGGGGGAGGCGTTTTCACGTCCCCGTCTAACTCGGCTCCTGGGTCAAAGGTCACGTCACCAGAGGTCATCAAAGGTAAAATGTTGCCTATTTCAACATTTTCCCAAACACTCAACGCATAACTCGGGAACCAATAGAGCTACAGCGCCACAGAAAAGCGCATTCAACAGCTCTTTCAAAGGCCATTCCGAGTGTTGTTGTTAGATTTGACCTCAGGTCAAATATAAATCGTGACGTTAGTAACAACGCACGATACGTTAGACGCTGGCAAAACACCAATACGGGCGAGGGTTAAATCATATGTGAACCAACCAGTTTTTGAGTGGCTAACCTAGCAAACATTGTAAATGTGTTCAACAGGATGTTTACAGTGAGGGTTGAACTTGAAAAAGACGGGCCATTGCACGATGGGACCGCGGCCGGAATTAGCGCGACATTGGTGGATTTGCCGCCCTTTCCCAAACTGAGTTAGACTGTTCCACGTAGTTCAGAAATGTCCAATTCCATGGACCACGAATCTGCAAATATTTTTCGTCAATGGTGTATAGCGTCCGCGCCACATCAGCCCAAATACAAAGTTCTGTGACAAGCATCGTAGACCCGTTTTCGCACGGAGAAAAGTAGCAGCTAATGTAGGTAAGAACAAATAGAATATTTATATAAATGTATATTAGACGGCTTTATCAATATTTTCGTGGTCTAGCCTGATAGTTTAGACCATGGGCCTCACGATGGAAAGAAAAACTTATAACGGAATGTATAAATACGCTTCAAATGTTAAGTTTGTAGGTGCTTTTAAAATTGTGAGTTAATTTTACTGTTATAAACATTCTAGAATGCCGATATGAAACGTTCCGCTAGGTCGCGCTCTTCTTTTATCAATATGGTCTTTACCGATCAATTGCCTTTCAAAAAATGTATAATTTAGCTGCTTCAGCCTGCTACATCGAAAATTAGGGGCATTTTTGATTTTACTTCAGGTCGCCGGCGCTGGCCGTGCGCGGTTACAACGAGCCGGCCGGAAGCTGGGAGTAACAGATCGACAGATCCTGCTAGGAGTCGAACGAGGCTGCCAAGTGCCAACTATATTTAAGTTTTGTCCGGAAATATCCGTACCTGCTATCGGAGTGTCTGATACACTTTTCTGACCCTCACTTTATTTGTTATATAGTCCATCAGGCTATCAGATTCCCATCATGGGAATCTGATTTATTTGCTTATATTCATTATTTGCTTATGGGAATTTCCGGTTCCGTCATGACTTGACCTGGCAGGTGATGCCATCTTATCACGTGACCGAACCGAGTCAAGGTCAACGCAGGTCAACTGATTAATTAGTTAATTAATTAAATGACTAATGATTATTTAATTAAATATATCAGGAATTGCTTCGAAAGTACACCGACTACCATTTGTATGATTCTATCATCCCTTTCATGTGAAAAGCGGGCACGAAACACGAAAAAGTACCGATGTCGCGCTAATTCTCGCTCTGGTCCCATTGTGCATTGTGAGAAATAGTTTTAGTGTCTATGCTACATATTTTGCGACCGATACCCCCTGAACCCGATTACGACTCGCTGACGAAGTTTTGTAAATACAATTTGAAAGCTGCGACCCGAACGATTTCTTGTGGAGTGAAGCTCTCATTCACTTATTGCATTAACAAACTCCACAGTCCACATCATATATCTTCATGTGTGACTAAGCTGTTGGTGGCGGTGAACACCCATTTGGATGTCGGCGGTGACGCCTAATGGTTGAGCTGACCTGACCCCACCTACCCAAAATCCACCGATACATCGTCTTTGATCAAAACTAGCACGAAATTCGAAATCAGAACCCCGAAAAAAACTCACATAACAACCTCATTTTAAAAAGTTAAAATAGGCCACGATTTTCCTGACTTTTAAGTCATTTACCCGAATTGAAATGCCGACTAATGACCGGCGATCTTAAAATCGGGTATCATCGTCTTCCTTTTGTTACGGTAGGACGTTCATGTTTTCGCGAAGCTATAGTTCGGTTAGGTTAGGGACTGAACGATTGGGAATCCAACAGAATTCCCCCCCCCCCCAATTATATGCTAGCGGCTGAAAACGCGGTTACGGAAGGGGTTTCAAAGAGCATACAAACACATAAGTCCTTAATCCTCGCCCGTACTGGTGTTTTGCCAACCGCGAACGTATATGGGGGGGGGTCCTTTGGAGACATAGTTTGTTACGAGAGACGCCTAGTTCAAGGTTTAAAGTCCATGCTATTAAAAGCCTAATTTCAGATATTTAAAATAATCTTGAACCGACCTGTGACCTCGGGAACTCCACTTGAAGGTACTCATCAGAAGCCTCTCGTGGCGTTATTTTGTTTGCTGCCTCGCCCGTTTCGCTGCGCCTCGAGCTATGGGCTATGGGCTATGGGTTCTCGAGCTATGGGCTGGGAAAGTTTACCCCCCTCCCCTCCCACCCCCACCCAGCAAGTGGTGTGTGGCGAAATACTCCAGCAACTGTCAGGTTAACCCTCGCCCGTATTGGTGTTTTGCCAGCCTCGAACGTATAGGGGGGGGGGCGGGTCCGTTGGACCGCTCCCCCCTTGCCGTTTGGCCCCTGATCGAGCTAGAGCTTCGAGAAAAAATTTAAGGTCCTAGGTCATTGGTTGAATTTCCAGGTCAGGTCAATGACCCACAAGTCTGGAAAATCGGGACCTGTTAGAACATCGTAAAGTGAGGTTGATGAGGTTTTTTCGGGGTCCTGATCACGAATATCGTGTTAGTTTTGATCACAGATGATGTCTTAATGCATTTAGGCCAGGTCAGGTCAGGTCAGGCCAATCAGTAGACGTCCTGCCAGGTATTCATAGTACGTGTCAGCCGTTACTGACAGCTTCGTAACATGTTACGAAGACACCAAAACAACTTCGTAAATGCTCAAATAGTTGCTTAATTCGAAATCAGCTCCAAAAAGTAGCCTAGAAACATGCAAAATTCGAAGAAGTGAACCTAGGTCATCAAAGGTCAATGATCTGACCTGACCTTCAGGTGACCTTGACACCCACGCATGGGACCAACATCATATCACATGTTTGAACGCTTGAAACCGCAAAAATACTGCAAACGCGCGGCTAATACGAGCCGACATACGCCGAATCGCGATTCCGGCCAAACATGGTCTCGAAAAATAGGCCACAGGTCAAGGTTCATTTGGGACAGGGTCATGAAATTTTAAGGGTAAGTGTACAATTGATTGACTCGATAGTACTGAAAGTTTCATCGCGATCAACCACTTTTTACGCGAGTTATTCGCGATAAACCATGGGGGTGGGGATCCGTTCGACCCCCCCCCCCCTATACGGGCGAGGGTTAACCCGCGTCCCGTAGGGCTACCGGCGGACCCTACCACCCGTAGGGAGGGGGGCCGTTTCGGCCCCCCTAAGATCTCGGAAATTTACCGGCCGATTTTCAAAATTCAAACGGCGTTCGATAGCCCCACCCGGGAACTACCTTGTGACCAAATTTCATTGACCTAGGTCAAACCGATGACGTCACAGGTCAGGTCAAAGGTCGGATTTTCACCGTTCACAGGCATTTCAAGAAATGCGTTGTGAAATTGAGTAAATTGGTAATTTATTGAAAACCATCGATGGTACATTGTTCGTCAAACACATACTTTGCTATCTGAGGTCATTGATACCAGGTCAGGTCACAGCGAGGTCAGGTCACCGGGGTCACAATATGAAAGTGTCGTGTGATACATGTTTTATGATCCATTTTACATGACAAATGTGATTATGTGGGTTAGGCAGCCTTTGGGGCCAGCCTAGGTCACGTTTTGGTGAAGGTCAGGTCAAGGTCAGGTCAAATTAGGTCAAATTTTAAAGTTGGTATTTTTGCATAAAATGGGTATCAATGCGATGCAGCTCGTCACGGGGAGTCTAATGGTGGTCTTTGTTTTGCTCTACGAGGTCTAGAATTGCCAAAAATTGAGTTTGAAAATTTGACGTCATCATTTTTGAACAGTTTTTTCGCTATAACTTGGTCAAAAGACAAGGTATCGATCTGAAATTTGGTATGTAGATAGAAAACGGTAGTTACTATCACATATATTTCGTTTTTTTTTCAAAACTCAAAAAACTTTGATTTTTTGGCTAATATATCCAAAAAATGCGTTTTTGATTTTGGGGGGTTTTAACTCAAACATTTCAAAAATCCGAGGTAGGAGTTTTGTAGCCCTGTCAATTCTACACCTTTTATGTCTTCGTCATTTTTCTGTATCTTCAAAGCTGTAGGCCTGGCAGGTCTTCGCGCGAAGGTCTTTTTTCGGTCGAAAATAACAGAACATGACGTCATTCTGACGTCATTTGTGGCCAACCTATCATAGCCTCTGGAAAATTTCTTTATCACAATGTGTAAAATTGATGCCCGGAGGGGTCCTGAAAGTTTGGTGGCGATATCTCCAGCCGTTTAGGAGATATCGACGGAAAAGGACAGGGGGGCGTTTCGGCCCCCCCTACGGGGCGCGGTTTTTAAGTCAGTTAAATTTCTTTTGCAGTTTTCAATTTAATTTACGAATTATGTTCCGGCAGCTATGGTCATAATGAGCAGAATGCTGCTCAATGTACCAAGCGCAACTTCGTTCTCCGGCCCGCAGAGAGCGGGGATGTAAGTCAGGCACGGCCTTGGCCGTTTCCTCTGGGGCCGCGCCGTCTGCCGAGGGAGGGGAGACCTTGCCCAGTCTGAGGGAGGGGGACGACGGCGCCACTGGGACGCCCCGTCGCTCCGAGACCGGCGCTCACTGTATAAACAAGCAAAAAACGCTGGCCGTGCAAAGCTTGGCTGTGCTTTGATAGAGGAGGCATCTAGTGGAATATTTCGTAACTACACAAACTTCTAACAAAGATGTCGCTTGAAGTGCAGTTGAGATTGTAGGTTTTGATCCAACTGAAAATTGACATCTCAAGGACGACGAAATGATGTAAATTTATATGAAATGGTTTTGTATGATGCGTACTTTGATTAATGCCATTAATTTTCCACTGCCTTTTTGTGTGAAACGATTTTGTACCTTGCGATTTTGTATGACACGATTTTGTATGCTGCGCTTTTGTATGTTTTGACTGTCCCCTACCCGGCCTGTTTTGTAGGTTTTGCGCGTTGTATGTTACGATTTTGTATGTTTTGATGATTGTATGATAAGATTTTGTATGCTTTGATATGGAGCCGCCACAGCACCATTATCCCATCTGGTGGCTGACTTGTTAAATATCAATTCACTCGGCGTCAACCAGAGGCATTTTGTACCTTCCGATTTTAGACGATGCGATTTTGTATGATACGATCATCTCGTTTTGTAGGTTGCAATTTTGTATGATACGCGTTTGTTTGATCTGCCATTGTACGTTCCAATTTTGTACCTTCTGATCATTGTTTGATTTGCCATTGTACGCTTTACCCATTGGACGGTAAACTTTTGTACGTTGGGATTTTGTACGCTGCGCTTTTGTACGTTTGGGCTGTCCCCTACCTGGCCCGTTTTGTAGGTTTTGCGCGCTGTATGTTGCGATTTTGTATGTTTTGAGGATTGTACGCTGCGCTTTTGTATGCTTTGATAGCCACCCGGTACACATTTGGTGCACATCTGGTGCAGATTAGGTGCAGATTTGGTCAAATTAGGTTCAGTGTGTCTCTTAGTAGCTATCAGCTAGGGTTGCACTAATTGCTTATATGCCTGCTTTGTCATATTATCATGGAGCATCATCGATTAAACACTGAAATAAATTCATAAAATGAAGATATTTGCTGTGAAAGAGATTAGGTGCAGATTTGGTCAAATTAGGTGCATTCGCCGGATAGCCCGTCGTGAAAACGGCTATTATCAATAAAAACAAATGAGACAAATGATCTGTCTATGATTCTCGTTTAAAGGTGCCCCGTCATCCACGACATGCGTTCAGACGAATGTTCCTGGACACTTCCGTATATGTTTGTTACACTCTAGCGACTGCGTCCCTGGCCTCCTGATTATAATGGTGCAGCTGTCCTGGCGACGCCGCGGACGTGACCATGTCCCAGTCTTGGCTCATGGCTGTCGTATCGACGCGACTCGGCGCGGCTGTGTGTCGACTGTCTAGCGGCGGATGCTGTCCATCTGCCAGGGCACGCTTCCAGCACCACTGAAGTAGCGCACGAAGGTTTCGCGCACCCTGGCTGCCTGCTGGGAGTGGTTGTGGATGACGCCGGCGTCCGTCACATCGCGAAGGCCACCAGCCTCGCCTCTCTCCGCCGGAGCCACGGTGCAGTGCGCTCCCAGTCCACCCCGTGCCAGCTCATTCTGCCGCAGAACGTTGTGCAGAACGCAGGTAGCCTGCGCGATCAGCTTGGTCGTGGCTACATTGCACGCGATCGGGCCGCGGTACACGCGCCAGCGTTGAGCCATGATGCCGAACGCATTTTCGCTGGTGCGACGGGCGCGACTCAGGCGGTAATTGAAAACTCGCCGTTCGTCGGTCGTGAGCGCTGCGCCCGGGAAGAGCCTCATCAGGTGTTCACGGAGAGGGAACGCCTCATCTCCCACTATCACATGAGGAGCTACCTCTGCAGACCCAGGGAGGAGAGCCGGACCAGGGAGCACCCGCCCGTCACCCCTCTGCGCTTCTAGCATTTGACCTAGGTCGCAGTCTCCCCACACTCCACCGTCGCTCTCTTGGCCATTGGCGCCCACGCTGACGTACGTGAAGCGACATTTCGCATCCACTACAGCCATCAGTATAATGCTACAAAAGCCTTTGTAGTTGAAGTTGATGGAGCCGCTAATAATCGGTTTCTCCATCTGGACGTGTTTGCCGTCCACGGCTCCTATGCAGTTCGGGAACTGCCAGTGCTGCTCGAAGTCGAGCGCGTGTTGCCTCCACTGCTCAGGCGTGGGCGGTGCCAGGACGTCCGGGCCGATCACCTCCCAGATGGCGCGGCAGGTCTCGATGATGATGAGCCTGATGGTGGCGAACCCCAGGCGGTAGTACTCGGCCACCGACTTCATAGTCCCGCCAGCCGCGAAGAAGCTGAAAATTGGACGAAAATTAGCGTGTACTCATGTAAGCCCGTAGAGAGTGATAAGACTGCGACATTTAACCCAAATCGAACCCTTAAATCGGAAGTTTTAATTGTATACAAACCATTCAATAGATTTCGGTGCGAGCGATTTCAGCGAGCGTTATTTGAGCGAACCATTTTCGGCCACTGTCAGATAGATTTACATATATTAGATTTATCTAAAAGATAACATTTAAAATTTACACAATAAGTTCTACGCAATAATACTAATAATATGTTTGCATATATTAATTTTCTTAAGGAAGTGAAAAATAAGATTTTATTTCCCGATGATTTATAACTTACCGCAACGTCACCGCCAGCCGTTCAGCAGCAGGAATGGGGTCTCTGAGATGAGTTGTCTGTTTGGTGATAGCCGGTTCGATTTTAACCAGAATCTCGTCGAACTCGATCACGCTCATTCGAAAATACCGGCGGTGGCCTTCTGGGTCATGCTGGCGGAGCTCCTGGACTAGGGTGTGGAACTCGCCACACTGCTCCCGTCGCAGTAGGACGGGACGGACCCACTGTCTCCGCTGCTGTCTCTCTCGAAGCCGGCGAATCAGCAACTCTCCGCAGACTTTCGTTATTCATTGATTATTCATTGATTTGGCATAAATGTAGAACAGTAAAAAAGTAGAGTATCGTTAAAAACTGCAATTAATGCGATAGTAAACGCGATAATGGCCGTCGACGACAGTTGTGAGCAATCTGGACAAGGCACAGAAAACGTTTTCACGCAAATGCTGCATGAATGCAAAAGACGCAAAGACGCTGGAACGACAGGGTATATTGAGTGAAGGGTAGGACGAACTTTGGTAGGAATTTCTAGTATATCTACTAGATAACCTACTATATGTGGTCGGGACTAGCAAAAAGTTAGTTCAAACTAGAATATGGTAACGCTCATGGTTGGCAGTTGTGACGCGCACGTGACATTCATTTCTTAAATTTCTAAAATAACAGGTTTTAGGGGCCGATTAGTGGGCAGATACATTCAATTAGCTATTTATAATTGATTATGCAAACATTCAAGAATCTACATCATTCAATTCTAGCCAAAATCATGCGGCGCTCCCAGGATTCGAGCTCACGACCCTCGGATCCGTAGCCCGATACGCTACCGACTGCGCTACCGAGGACCGCGCGCCGACGATCGGAGAGGCGGATCGCGGGTGCTGGCGTGCAGAGAAATCTTTACCCTGTACGCCGTAGAAGATCGGCTGGGTTTCGTGAAAAATGGTAGCGGAATTGTCGAAAGAAAATTCATCGATCTATCATTTGAGACTAAGAACCATTAATACATACTTTACGGTGCGTTCACTGGAGATTAACCGTGCGTTAATTCGAAGGTAGCCGTGCACCAATTTAAATTGGTGCACGCGCGTGCAGTGATGACTTTCTCGACTGAAGTTTTCGGAAGGGTCATTGACTTTCTTCTAAGATTTCCCATAAAGGGCCTTTTTAGTGGCATGGACTAGGTTTAATTTTAATTTAAGTTCGCACCGTTAAGCATGTATTAATTAGTTTAACACATGGTTTCCGTGCATAAATGGTTTTAACGCACTCGTGGATGGAATGGAGCACTTGTGCGTTAATGCATTCGTTTCACTCGTGCATTAACACACTCGTGCTCCAATCCATCCACGTCGTGCGTTAAAACCATTTACACACGGGAAACCATGTGTTAATATATATTGATTCCTTCAAAGGTTGACCGAGATATCGCTCGCTGAAAACAGGCCATTTAACATGTAAACCCTATGGGCTGGTAGGAAATGTACGCCGTGGAGCAGCAGTGCTACCAAATAACTTCGGCGGGGGCCGCTGGAACGATATCTTGCAAAAACCGACAAAACGGATGAAACGCACGTGACAAAAACGCATAGTGTAGCCAGGCCTTTACACTATTTGACATCCTGAATCCAGATATGATGCTTTCATGTGGCACAAATACAAGAAAAACGAATAATCAAACCCGTGCGTATTCGTATCAACGGCGCCACATTGTGGATCAGACCTTTTTTGAACAAATGCCACCACAATTACAATTGATAAGGGATTAAAATGGCATGAGCATCAACATCTTTAATCTTTCTAAAAGATAGCCATAACTGATAACTAATAACTTACATTCATTTTGAAATCACGGCGGTAGGTACACCAACACACATGGCGCTGAAAACAGCAAAAGACGGAATGGCGGAATGTCGTATGGAGCCCTAAACGCAGCCCGAAAAGGAAGACGAATTGAAACCGCTTTCGGGGCTAAAGTGCATTATACCCGAAAAGGGCGCCTAACTGAAACCGATTTCAAAATCATACAGATCTGAGAATTTAATTAGATAAGTAAAAGAAATTTACCTTTTCCTCGACATTAAAGATGCAAAAAGCCCAATAATGTATTTAAAAAAAAAAACGGTGAGCTTTCGGCCACTGGCCTTTATCAAACCAACGTTACAGCAATTAAAGACGATACTGTGAATAATCCATGTCTGCCATTTTTCAAAATCCTAAGACCGTGATATTTTAGGCAAGGCGCCACTTTTAAGGGCAAACTCTTCGATAGACCGATCGTCTAGTGCCAGGCGTATGCAACATGCATCACATACAGTTGTACACGTAAATGTAAAATACACATCGTTTGTAAGGCACGGGCACGGGCACATCGCAGAGGCACGGGCAGCGCAGCAGGACGTGTTGCGGGGTGTCCGCCTCCCACTAATGCCGATGTGCATCCTACATACAACAAAATAATACACAATTGTCACATACACTAATAACGGTACACACTATATATAAAGGTATAAAGGCACAATTGAATAAAGGCTCACGGCAGGTATACATTTACATGATAGGCCACGACGAACGATTAGAGTTTACGTGGGGGCGGTTTGCTTTTATAAGTGCGTATTTGGAATTTCCGACCTCGACGAGCGTCTGTGGTAGAAAACCACCACTTTGGTAGGGGAAACTACTGCTGTCTGCTACCGTTTGCACTGCATGTCTCGCTGTAGTTGCGGGACGCCGGTGAAAACAGGGCGCCGGAGGGCATATTAGTCACGTGACATTTGGAACTTCTCCCGTTCCATGGGCCCTCTATATCCCAAGCGTCACGTGTAAATTTAACGAACCTTGATCAAATCGCCCCAGGCGCCCTGTTTTCACCGTCGTCCTAGTTGCGACCGATTGCGACATCTATGCTTAGCGATATACGTACTTTATAATTTACGTACTTTTTCGATGCGTATTTTCTTCCTTGACGTAGGTACTTTTGTCTAGGTATATGTACTTTGTACTGTACGTACCTACCTCTGCGATACCTACGACTACTTTCGTCCTTGACGTACTTATTCCATACGTACTTTATACTCGACGTACTTTTGCGATACGTACTTTTGCCCTTGACGTACTCTTGTTCATACGTACTTTATGCTGTACGCACTTTTACGATATGTGCTTTTGTCCTTGACGTACCTTTGTCCATGCGTACTTATAAATGCACCTATACGTACTTCTTCGATACGTACTTTTGTCCTTGACGTAGTTTTGTCCATGCGTACTTTATACTGTATGTAATATGTACGAACATTTGCGATACGTACTTTTGTCTTACGTGCCAGGGGCGTCGCCACAGATTTTCGACAGGGGGGACGGATCGGCCGACTAAAAACCCAAAATTAGGCATATCGTACTTTTTCAGGCCGATGCACTATCTGTTCAACGATACTGGGCTGAATTCCTACGCGGTACGCGTCTGAAGTATTCATTTTTACACGGGTATACAGAGCCTCCGGTCTTCTATCAGGGCATAATTGTTGACACATGCCGTCAATCTGATAGTTAACTGTTAACGTCCTACATCCCTAGTAGCACACCATTGATACAACATCGAGATATGTTGAAATCAGGTTGATTGTCAATATTGGTGCTTCAACACGAATTCAACATTGATTCAACGTTGATATCACGTTGATATTAGGTTGTCCTTTGTCGAATCTTAGTTGAAGTTCAACATTGTAGTTCAACATCGATACGACATTGTCCCAATGTTGAGTTCACAATATCGACAGAGGTAAAATTTCAACAATGTGATTCAACATTGATACCTACAACATTGTCACGATATGTTGATTTCACAATATTGATAAAAGTAGAGTTCCAACATTGTGATCCAATACGTATATCATACGTGGTGACTGGTGGTTGCTTTAGGTATTTGTCACAACTCTGAACTCATAATCTCTTTTGGTCTCCAGTATGAATGGGCGGCGCGGGGCCTTGTTCAAGTGTCTGCGGCCGCCGCGGCCAAAAAGGCGGAGCTTAGCTGGCGGCCAATCAGGCGAGAGCAGCATTCTGGGTAATGCGTAGCTCTTCCTGCGGCTCCCGCGGTCGCTCGGGAGCGACCGCAGGGAAACTTCGACATAAACTGCGCGCGTGAGACAAAACATTGCGGATTTCGCTCTTTGTTTCGGTTGATTTTATTATGTTGTTAAGGAATAATTGCTTCAAAAAGGTACTAATTGAAGTAATAAAGCCATTATAAAGCAATTACGCACAAAATTTTGATCAGCATCTCCTTTCAAAACAACCGTGCCATTCTCGTCGCCGGCCGCAGCGGCCGCAGCCGCGAGAGTGTTCAACCTAACCGATATTAGGCTCCGCCTCCCGGCCGCGGGAGCCGCGGCGGCCGCAGAGCACTTGAACAGGGCTCGGGTCGGCGCGAAGCGCCGCGAGATTTTCGTCGAGGTCGGAAATGTATATGCATAGATGTCGCTACAATAGCTTGACATGCAGTGCAAATTGTAGCAGGCAGCAGTAGTTTCCCTTACCAAAGTGGTGGTTTTCTACCACAGACGCTCGTCGAGGTCGGAAATTCCAAATACGCTTTATAAGTAGGGATTCTGCGATTTTTCTGCCCGGGTGGTCTTTGGAGCGATAAAGGACGCGAACCTGAAGAGGAAGGGATGATTTGCTTAGCGGTGCGCCGGGGTGGTGCTCACGGAAGTGGTCTCCCATCGGGGTCCCTTCTGTTGCGCTTAAGGCGTCTCGTAAATGTTCGTTGAATCTTAGTCGAACAGGTCGTTTCGTCTCACCAATATATGTTCCGTCGTCACCCTTTCCTTCACACAACTTACAATTTAGACTGTAGACGACGTTCTTCTGTGTACAATCCCCTGAAAATTCTGATTTACACATATTGCATCGTGGGCCTCCAGCGCAGACAGGCTTCGATAGTGATGACCTAACCAGTTTGTTCCGTAACTTTTGGGGGTTTCTCCATGCTAACCTGACAGCCAGGCCAGATTACCTAACTTTACTTTGAATTTTGCATAGCAATTCTTCATCTATGTACGGTAAGCATAAGAAACCATCCCCGCCTCTGTCTCGACTAGCTTTACCTATCCACCTATCCGTGCTTCTATCCTCAGGATACTGAAATCCTTCTCCTCCAAGCCGCAACCCCCCTCCCTCCGGGCTGGACAGGCAACTTGATCTCATGAGGGCTGCTCCCTTGGAGCGGCACCGCTGCTCCTGAGGGAGCGCACCCTGTAGCCGGGTGCAGTGAGTGCCTTGGAGCTGGGTGGCCTGTCCTCTGGACGGGCTCAGCCCCGGCAACTCACTAGGGTGCCTGCCCAGACCAATGTCTCCCCCTAATTCCTATCATCCTTCCGGCTCTGCAATGGTCTTGTCGACCGAAAGGGCCTAACCCAAAAAAAAAAATATATTTACCTATCCTGGATCTCGACCCTTGCTGTTTTACCTCCCACAAGAGCCTTCTAAGAACTTTCAGTGGGTACCCATTTAAACCAACAATGACCAAATCTTACCGAGTCAAGACACTTATACTTACCGACTTAGTATACCGACTTAGTTAACGATTGCTGTTAAGGACTACTTTTTGCTGGTGACTACATACTTTTTGCGCATCGACTTTTGCGCACCTATTAACTTTTTGCTTGTTGACTTTTTGCGTGTTGACATTTTGTGTGCTGACTTTTAGCGTGTTGACTTTTAGTATGCTGACTTTTCTTCAGTTGACTTTTCGCGTGTTGACTTTTGGCGTGTTTACTTTTAGCGTGCTGACTTTTAGACGTGTTGACTTTTAGCGTGTTTACTTAAAGCGTGTTGGCTTTTAGGCATGTTGACTTTAAGCGTGTTGGCTTTTAGGCACTTGACTTTTAGCATGCTGACCTTTCGCGTATTGACTGTTAGCGTGTTGACTTTTAGTATGTTGACTTTTGTAAAAATCAAGTATTTCATTATTATCATGACCTTTCCTCCTTTTCAAAAATATGCTGAGCCAAAATTATATTGTTTTACCGTTTTAAAATATATCGGCCACAGGCCTTCATCAGTGAAATATCCAAAAGGATATTTATAAAGGATATCCAACCTTTTGGATATTTCACTGATGAAGGCCTGTGGCCGATATATTTGGAAACGCTAAAACAATATAATTTTGGCTCAGCATATTTTTGAAAAGGAGGAAAGGTCATGATAATAAAGAAATACTTGATTTTTACATTAATAATGATCCTCCAACAAGCACTAAAACATATGTTGACTTTTCTTGAGTTGACTTTTCGCGTGTTGACTTTTGGCGTGTTAACTTTTAGCGTGCTGACTTTTAGGCATGTTGACTTTTAGCGTGTTGACTTTAAGCGTGTTGGCTTTAAGGCATGTTGACTTTAAGCGTGTTGACTTTTAGCGTGTTGACTTTTAGGCGTCTTGACTTTTAGCGTATTGACTTTTGCGCGTTGACAATTGGCGTGTTGACTTTATGCGTGTTTACTTTTAGCGTGTTGACTGTTGACTTTTAGCGCGTTGACTTTTTGGCATGTCAGTTTTTTGTCGCTTTGACATTATGTCTTTTGACTTCAAAAGTTCTTCTTAGAACTTTTGGCTTGTTGACTTCTGGCGTGTTGACTTTTTGGCAGGTTGACTTTTTGTTCATTTGACATTTTGTCCTTTGCCTTCTTGCGATGTTGACTTTTTGTCTGTTAACTTAATGTCCTTTGAGTTTTTATCCGTTTACTTTCAACGTTTTGACTTTTCATCCGTGAATCGATCACGGTATCGAATGGCTCTCATTTGATATCGATTTCCCTACATCGCTGCAGTGCTGTCTCAAATAGTCCGACCTTACGGTACTTGTACTTACCTGCTCTGGCTGAACGGTTCCCATGAGCAAGCTGTCGGCAGCCGCCGGTCCAGCGGCATACCGTAACGGAGCGCTGCAGCAGGTTCTGCAGGCGACCGGGCCGAGTGCGCCCGTTTTCCGGTGTCTGGGCGCGCCTGTAGCCGGAGCCGGCGCTGGGCCACTCCCGCCGCGCCGCGTCGGACCGGCGCGGCGCAGGTGGCACAGAGCCGGCAACACACCGTCACTGACCGGAACACTGAGCAGTGAGCACAGCACCGAGGCAGATTGTGAGAAGTCTCGGTCAAGAGTCGATTAACCCTCGCACTTATAGAGGGGTCGTATAGAGGGGTCCCTTGGTTTTTGTGAATGTCTCGCACCAAAAACGACCGATTGCTGCTACGGAACTTTAAGTGCCCACGAGATTATCAATCATTACGGGCCACCGCCGGCCACTGGCGGTTAGGCGACCGCAGCAGGGCCTACCGGTGATATTCAAATCGAATAGGGAGCCGAAGTGTGCTAAGTAACCACATCTTTTTCAATTCGAATCGGCAACCGTTCAGTCGAATACGGCAACGGGTACCTAACTTCGTCAGTCGCTCTGAACTTTGTCAGTCGCTCTGAACCTAAACACCGCGCCGGTTCGTCCCTAACATCACCCGCTGCCGGCACGCAATCTGACCTGATGTCAGGTCATCATCCTTGCGTCATTACATAACACGCGCACCGACGGGGGGGTGGATGACCGCCCCCCCCCCCTGAGATCTCGAGAACGAAGCAAGATAGCGACAAGCGGTAAACGGCATGGGATACGCACGGACAAGGTCTACAATTTTTACACAGGTCATTTTCAGGTCAGGTCAAAAATGACGTCACAGGGGTCAAACAGTCAAAATGGCGGTGCTAGATATTGCGATAGTTTTTCTCGAATAACTTTCGACTTAGTCAAGATAGGAACAAATTAAGGGCATCATCGTGATCACCTCGTCAATCCGCATCGAATGATACATATGTTGACCTCGAAAGGTCAAGGTCAAAGGAAAGGTTGACCTCAGGTCAAGTGACCTCGAGGTCATCATGTATATCATTCGATGCGTCTTGACGAGCTGAACACAATGAGACCATCCGCGCGGCTGTATCTTGTTCCTGTACGGAGTTATTGGCAAAAAACCTTTGGTGACCTTTGATGACGTCACATGACCTTACAGCTGCCCAACAGCAAAACAGACCTCAAGGTAGTGAAGGCTGATCGTATATGAAGTCATGTATGGTATATGGGGCCATTCCGACCCCTTTTAGTGGTAAAAACATGGAGTTGATTTTCCCCCCCATTGACTTATAATGGGGAGGTCGAGAAATTGACCTGACCTTAGGTCACCGATATCAAAATTCCGAGATATACAAAATTGTAGCTACTAATGACCTTATATCATCCTGCGACTTTCAAAGGCCTCCGACATCTACTGTAGTTCTGGCACGGTGACAAAGTTGCAAAAAAGTGACGAGGTTGGGTCATTCAAAGTGACCTGGTGACCTGACCTTTAAAGGTAGGAGGTTTAAACTTGCACACCATATGTAAAATTGATGAGAGAATAGTCGTACCAAATTTCGCGACGCGTAGCGCCGCGGTTTTCCCGCTATTCGCGAAAAACCTCAGGGGGGGCGGATATTCGCCCCCCCCCCGTCGGTGCGCGTGATAAGTGCTACTATGGGCTTTGTGCCAGTTGTGGTGACGTCAGTGTGCCTACTTGTTGTGGTGACTGCGGTGTGCCAGTTTTAGTGACATTTGTTTTAGCGCGGCTGTCGATTTTTGTTCAGCCGACAGGAAAACCTGGCGCCAAGCCGGAGTGGAAGCGCTGGCCGGCACAAAGCCCGCTGAAGGGCGGCGGCATGCGGCAGTTTCCGCCACGTCCGCTCCACATTCACAAACACCTGCGGAATGCGGCGGACTGCACAGACCGCTCAGCGGCCACTGCAGTGCAGACTCTGGACCCACAGGCAGCATTGCTGCGACTGGACTCTGGACTAGGGTGACCATTTTTTTGCAAAGCATATGGAATCATCGCTCACAACTCCTGATGGATTTTTCAAACTGATTCCGAATCCGTCAAAAAATAATTCATTTAAAAAATTCACCCCGTTGCCCGAAATGTGTTTCATGTTGTTGGAATAAGTGAAAATTTCGAAACTTGGCTGCCTTATCGAAAGTTCCGTCGTGTTTAGACTCAAAAGTTTATATGGACTAATGAAATAAGCTCGGTTGGCGTCACTTATATGGACTAATGAAATAAGCTCGGTTGGCGTCACAATACCTTTAAACCAACAATATACCTCAGTTGGTTCGGCAACAGCATGCAATAATATCCACACCATTTTGGTAAATATAAGTCTGGTGGCAAGCATCGAATCGAGCTAATATAGTTCTACAGTTCAGCCTGTGCGTGGCAGCTCACTGTTCCTCAAGCATCGATTCTTTAATAACTAGTTCATTGCACTGCAGTGTCAGTTTGTATACTTTTGGGGTGGGGGGGGGCATCACGCCCCATGCTGAATTCGCCCCCCCCCTCAACGCTCCTCTCGGCCCCCCAAATGTTTTTCTCAGATTTACGCACTTCAGCAATGCCTATATCCATGCAACGTTAGATTCTTGCTTTCAGTGGTTGAAATACGTTGATTTCCATGTTCGTCAACATTTTCCTCGATTTAATATCAATTATTTTTCTACGGATTGCCATAACACGCGGCGAATTTGGCGAAGTGCAAAACCGCGCCGAGCTATTGGGATTTGGGCTCCCGCTTTGAGTTATGTTGGAGGTCGAAATGTAAAGAAGATGTGTTGATTTGGACGCGTCCCCGGCCGAGACTGTCAGTGGCTAGACAGAGACGGCTAGGGGGGGGGGGGTACTTTTGTAGGTGTTCTTTGTTCTGATATTTTTTATGACAGGTGCTGCCGCCAGCGCTAAACGCTGGTGCGGATATATATCATTTGAATATAATGCATTGCATATGCCACTCGGTGTTTACAGCTGAAGCTGAATGACCGTGTTTCATATCTGATTACGGTATACAGATGTTATAGATATTACTCAGTGAGAAGCGACTGTTTTCGTTATTTCGGCTTATTTCGTTCATGACCGTCGAGTGTCGGGAGCACGTCACCTACATCGACAAGCGGTCCTGCACTAGCCCGTCGCGCCGCTCGGCCGACAGTGACCCGGACGCGGTGAGCGACACAGAGCCGACCGCGCGCCGCGCCGACCGCCTCGCCGGAGGGGACTTCCCTACGAGCGGCGCCGCTCCTCCAAGCCCAGGGCTCCAGGCGCTCCTCCAGGCGCGCTGGGCCGGAGCCGCGCCGCAGTGTCACTGTCGGCCGCAGCCGGTCCTACCACCGAGCACTCGGCAGCTGGCCGGTGTGCCGCCGGCCGGCTACCGCAGCCTGCCGCGGCACCGGCCGCACGGCCGCCCAGCAGAGCCGCCAGCCGCCGAGCTCCTCCAGACGCAGTCGGTCTCTATCCAGCCGGCCGCCACCGCCGCCGCCCCCACCTCGATCTGCCGCTGCCCGTGGCGGTGGCCGAGGCCGCGCCGCCGCCGCAAGGGGGCCTCCGCAGTCCGCCGGGGCTGGACAGTCTCCCTCCTCTGGCACCGCCGGCCGGCTTCACTGACGAGGTGCCGAACTAGTCGGGTGCGCCGTACCCCCGCTGTGACCCTAACAGCAACGGTCTACCCGCGCCGCCGCCCGCCGCCCGCCGGGCCCGCGGTGAAATTGGCGACCACGTGCAGGAGGCGCACTCGCGTCTACACGAGAGTCCCGACGAGGGTCACGGCGAGTCAGCGGGCAGGTACTGATGTAGAGCCGCGGGTGCGGAGCTGGCCTGCCGGTGCCGCTATGAGGACTCAGCCGGACACCGGGTTCAGTGCGAGGTGACTTGTGGCCTGCGTGAACCGAATTGACCTCTTACTGGAACACTCCGTCGGGCCGGCCGGCCGTGCTGCACCGGGCCGAGTTCAATTTTTTGTTTAGGCTCGGGGGGGGGGCTATTTTGTTACGCGTTGAGCTAAGAGTGATGCAGCGGGCGGCGAAGTGGTGGTATGGGTTGGTACCGGACGAGCTGTGCTAGTGTGGGGGTGAGCGGTCGGCGGTCGGGTCGCAGGTGTCAGACCTGGCGCCGGGCGGGAGGCGGGCCGCGGCCGGGACCGGACGCGTTGTGGAGCAGCTAAAGCACTTTTTTCTTTGTTCAGTTGTATGGTGCACTTACTTGTTTACCGTGTGTGTTTTTTAATCGAAATAAAACGTTAAAGTTAAAAAAATATTGACCTCGTTGGACCTTCAACCCAGAATTGACGCTTAACCCGCGCCCCGTAGGGGGGGGGGCCGAAACGGCCCCCCCCCTGTCCTTTTCGGTCAATATCTCCTAAACGGCTGGAGATATCGCCACCAAACTTTCAGGACCCCTCCGGGCATCAATTTTACACATTGTGACCAAAAATTTTTTCAGAGGCTATGATAGGTTGGCCACAAATGACGTCAGAGTGACGTCATGTTCTGTCATTTTCGACCGAAAAAAGACCTTCGCGAGTAGACCTGTCAGGACTACAGCTTTGAAGATACAGAAAAATGATCAAGACATAAAAGGTGTAGAATTGACAGGGCTACAAAACTGCTATCTCGAATTTTTGAAATTTTGTAGTTTTGACCCCCAAAAATAAAAAAAGCATTTTTTTGGATATATTCGCCAAAAAATCCAAAAGTTTTTTGAGTTTCGAAAAAAACCGGAATATATGTGATAGTGCCTACCGTCTTCTATCTACATACCAAATTTCAGATCGATACCTCGTTTTTTGGCCAAGTTATAGCGAAAAAACTGTTCAAAAATGATGACGTCAAATTTTCAAACTCAATTTTTGGCAATTCTAGACCTCGTAGAGCAAAACGAAGACCACCATTAGACTCCCCGTGACGAGCTGCATCGAATCGATACCCATTTTATGCAAAAATATCAACTTTGAAATTTGACCTAATTTGACCTGACCTTGACCTGACCTTCACCAAAACGTGACCTAGGCTGGCCCCAAAGGCTGCCTAACCCACATAATCGCATTTGTCATGTAAAATGGACCATAAAACATGTATCACACGACACATTCATATTGTGACCCCGGTGACCTGACCTCGCTGTGACCTGACCTGGTATCAGTGACCTCAGATAGCAAAGTATGTGTTTGACGAACAATGTACCATCGATGGTTTTCAAAAAATTACCAATGTACTCGCTTTCACAGCACATTTCTTGAATTGCCTGTGAACGGTGAAAATCTGACCTTTGACCTGACCTGTGACGTCATCGGTTTGACCTAGGTCAATGAAATTTGGTCACAAGGTAGTTCCCAGGTGGGGCTATCGAACGCCGTTTGAATTTTGAAAATCGGCCGGTAACTTTCCGAGATCTTAGGGGGGGGCCGAAACGGCCCCTCCCCTACGGGTGGTAGGGTCCGCCGGTAGCCCTACGGGGCGCGGGTTAAAGGGACTATCCCACCTTTAACATGGGGTTTGAGTTGAGATAGCCAAGTTTGCGGCGAGGTTCAGAAACCACTATCTATCTAGGTTGCAACCCCCGCGGCCTCTTGGTGTTGAAGAAATTCGTTCCCTGCATTTGAAAATGGGCCTTGTACAAGGCCCTATCTTCAACATGGAGCGACCGTTAGTGTGACGTCACCTCGTTTAGTCATTCTGATTTAAATGGGTTTGTTCGTTGAAAAATCGCTTAAAACTTGGTCTGAACTTTGTTGTGGTGCCTACAGAGTAAAAAGAATCAGCTTTATGACAGTAATGTGGCCTGGGGAAGGAGGTAATTTTGGGCTGTGACGTCACATATTTGAAAGTTTGTGTTTGGAATATGGGAAGCCTAAGATGTTTAATGAAAAATAAATGCCAGAACCGTGTTCCTGGTCATCCAATCTATAAAGTCGGGCACAATTTAACTGGTTTTAACAACATTTTAGAAGGTGGGATAGTCCCTTTAACACTCATAAGACACACGATATGCGATCGTGTGATATTCATCGTATAACAAAAATGACTAGACTTCAACAAAACCACTTACTTTACTCAGTGATAAACCTCCTTATCCTGAAACATCCTGAACTTATCCGTGAAGGCAGTAGTGGATCCAAGGGAGGGGGATCACATGGGTCATACTCATGACCCCCTTGGGGTCTGGGGGCACCACAGGTCTACCAGGGGCACCACAGGCCTGTCAGGAGCACCATCGGCCTCGCAAGAGCACCACATGTCTTCCGTGGGCACCATCGGCCTCGCAGGAGCACCACGGGCCTGTCAGGGACACCACGGGCCTGTCTCAAGGGCACCACGGGCCTGTCGGGGGCACTTCAGGCTTCTCAGGGCCAGGGGCACCACAGGCCTTTCAGGGGCACCAGATACCTAGCAGCGGCACCACAGGCCTGCCAAGGGCACCACAGGCCTGCCAGGGGCACCACAGGCCTCGAAGGGGCATCTTGGGCTTGTCAGGGACACTTTAGGCTTGGCAGGGGCACCACAGTCCTGTCAGGGCCCAGGGCATCAGCGGCTTAGCAGGGGTACCATAGGCCTGCCAGGGGCACCACCGGCCTCGCAGGGGCACCATGAGCCTGTCAGGGGCACCACGGGCCTATCGTTGGCACTTCAGGCTTGTCAGGGGCGCCAGTCCTTCCAGGGGCATCTGCGGCCTAGCAGGGGCACCATTGGCCTGCCAAGTGCCAGGGCCCAGGGGACCACAGGCCTAAGTTCACTGACCAAAAAAAAAAATATAAAAATGAAAATAGGGCACCACAAAAATCAAGTGGCCGAAATCCGTTGACCGGGTATAGGTGGGGGCACCACTTGTATTCATGACCCTCCCCTTCGAGTTTGCCCGGATCCGCCCCTGTGTGAAGGCATTTTCACGGAGCAACTTCCTCTAACGGTCAAGCGGTGTAACTTTGAGATAATTCAGAATATCTAGCGGGATGTCGTAACATGGCATATTCGACCTCATTCGACCTCGTTTGACCCTGAAGATATTGCTCTAAGTTCATGAAAATTAACACAAATCCGCTACCTACCCACCAAATTTAGTGTTTCTAGCTCGCGCGCGGGAGGGGGGGGGGGACGAGATTCTGCCCTCCCTTCCAGGCCGCGTAATTCTCAGAAACCTTCCACATCGCGTGTTAAAACAAACATTGGCCCAGGTAACACCTCGTGAAATGACGAAGATCGTGCCAAAGCCGTGTCATCTGGAGCGTAAAAACTCCGGTATTGGATATCCGCGATTATCCACAAAAAAGTGATGCTCCGTTATTTATTTCTCGGCCTAGGGAATGCAATGCGACATTCAACACTATGTATGTATGCCAGAAGCGCATGACTGGCAAACGCAGATCGGCAGGCTTGAATGTAACGGGCATCGAACACAGTTGCGACGATACGAACACAAACAAACACTCTGATATGAACATCAACATCATGACAGTAAACCTTAAATGATGCATGAACAAACCGCAACTTTTGGTAATCAGTCGGTATGAAAATGGAAATGGACGGCATCAATGTCAGTGACACCTGGGGCATTCCATGATAGATCGTACCAGGCCCCCGTCACCCTCATCTCTCAGATTTGAATGAAAATTGGTACTAGGGGTATTCACAGGCTCCAAAAACACCTGCCAAAATATCAGACTTCTCAGATGAAAACTTTTTGAGCTACATTGCATAATATTTTCCAAACTTCAGATTGTAAGGGTGAGTTTGATGAGCTATAACTCAAAAACGAGCTAAGCAAGCAACGAACGGTAAACAGTTTTGAACTAACGATGAATCAAAAAGTCGTAATATTTTTTTTATTTGTCTATAACGGCCCTTGGGACCAAAATTTTTGCCATTTTTATTTCTTCAAAATAAATTTCAGGTCATTTAAAATCGACATGCACAAATTAGAAAGGTTTTCTTTCTATAAGTTCCTCATTTTAATGCATACAAAATGGGTTTCCGGGGGGTCGGTACGACCCCACCTCGCCGTTTCACCTCTAATGGAGCTAGAACCTTGCGGAAAAAAACGAGCATGTGCGCCGTTACAAGATGCATCGCATGATACCACATTTTAAGGTCTCGGGTTCATTGGTGACCCCTGAGGTCATTTCAAGTGACCCATATTACGGGTCCGGTTTTTATTAGATAACTTCGCAACAAATGGTCGCAGAGCCGCGATTTTAGCATTTTTGTGTTTGCCTAGCTCCGGCGCGTCGAATGGTATGCTGTTTGTTCTGGTGACGTCAGTTTAAGTCGCTGACCTCGTGTCAGCACACTGCCGTGTATTTGGCTCCGCTCCCCGACCGGGCGGCCCAGCCGGCAATCAGCCCCCGGGCATCACGTGACCGCCCCGAGTCCGCGACAAAGCCAACCAGCGCGGCGCTGGACAAACAGCGCCGCCACAGAGATGGTTAACAGTCGGGTCAGGCCACGAAGCTGGGTGAATAAGGTCATATTGCACATCATTCGATTCGCAAGGTCTTCCCGAGTCCATTGGTAGCTTTCCCGTCTCTCTAGCTCAATTTGATCGAGAGTTATTGACGAAAAACTCTTATGACCCTAGTGACGTACGAATGACGTCACGCAAGGTCAACAATGCAAACGTGAGGCAAAAATGACTTCAACTGGACTTTCAGTAACCAGTGATGTCACTAGGCAGCTTTACCACGCCATTTGTTGCAGGCTCTCTTCCCGAAATCACAATTCGAGACCATTACGTTGACGCAAAATAAGTACATTTATAGAAAGAACACCTTCGTAATTTTTGCATACTACTTTATACATTCCCGACAGGGGCTGGGAAAATGTGTTTTATTCACCGAGGTTTTTGTGCGGAGGACCGAGTGCCGGTAGGCACGAGGTCCGTAGCCAAAAAACGAGGTCAATAAACCAGTATAACGCCTTTTGGGGCGACTAACGGAGCGAGCGAGAGGGTGAGCCTTGCACGTGCGAAATTTCGAGGGGGTACCTCCAACTGACTTGGGCACGGCACTCTACTAACCGGTCTCTAGCGATGTGCGATAGGCGTTATCACAAGTGTATTCGCGGCCATTGGGGCGACGTAAGAAAAGAAGAAAACAACTGGCCCCAAGAACTTTAAATTATCAGTTAGCACGCACCTTTTCCTTGATCTGTAGAGCATTTACCATTAATTGCTAGAGAAAATTGCATTCAAAATCTTCCATTTATGCTTTTTTCATCGTTTGCACAATATGTTCTTTTACTGAGCTAGAAACATTAATTAGAAATTGTTCCCGCATCATCGTCAAGAACAATAGGGAAGACTTGAAGTGAATACAATAATCTAAACGGTTTTGTAATCTATGTGAAGACACTTCTAAAATTGCCTGTAGAAATATTGAAGGCAAAAGTTCAACTTTTTCACAAGACGGATGTCTATAAACCTATTCAACGTGTGACAACTCGCCGGTATTTCGTCGCCTACAGCCCAGCTTTCCCTAGTGACCGATAGAGGCGCTGCTATCGATGTCCGCCCGTGCCGCCTAACGGCCAAATTTGAGCACAATCGGCCCAGCCGTTCTCGAGATCTGGAAGCGGCACCCTGCACATGCGCACGTGCAAAATGGGTCCCAACTGACTTGTGCACGGCACCCTACTAACGGGTCCCTCACCGTGTACCAAATTTGAGCGCCATCGGTCCAGCCGTTCTCGAGATCTGGAAACGACCCCTGCACGTGCGCACGTGCAGCAGCACCCCAACTCTGGCACATGGATATGCAGTGCCTAGTGGGGGCCTACCTACATGCCAACTTTCAGTGCAATCGGCCAAGTAGTTACCGAGATATTGCAACAATTACAAAACTGAACCTCTTCGTTTTGCACGTGGCACGTGCATAAGGGGTCACCTACATGCATCGGGAATAGTCCAATACTTGGTAGAAGGAATGAAGCTACCCTACAAAAATTACCGCATGTAAATCGGTCAAGTGGTTGCTGAGATATAAGCCTCGCAAAAGCGTCCGCACGGCCGGCCGGCCGCTCATACTCAGAAATTTCCGTTAAAGGGACTATCCCACCTATAACATGGGGTTTGAGTTGAGATAGCCAAGTTTGCGGCGAGGTTCAGAAACCACTAGGTATCTATCTAGGTTGCAACCCCCGCGGCCTCTTGGTGTTGAAGAAATTCGTTCCCTACATTTGAAAATGGGCCTTGTACAAGGCCCTATCTTCAACATGGAGCGACCGTTAGTGTGACGTCACCTAGTTTAGTCATTCTGATTTAAATGGGTTTGTTCGTTGAAAAATCGCTTAAAGGTAGTGCGCCACCTTTGAAAGATTTCCCATTTTATTTTTCCTAGGATAAGAAGCTTCTGTTTTTACCTAATATCGCCAAAAAATCAAAAATGGGCCTGGAATAGTGCCTTTTTCGCCTAAAAGTTTATCGGTTTTTAGATATGTATAACAACTGTAGTGGGCTCACCTGCAAACAGGCGTCGGGCAACAATCTGTTCGTAACACTATAATGACCTTTGCTTATTGTCACAAGTGCGCCGCATTCGCGGACCCCATTTCACCACACGCAAGTGGCAGAAATGACAATGATCAGCTGACGCATTTTTCTTGGCCGAAGTCAGAGCGCGCAGCCCGACGCACCACCACCGCACCACAAAGTATGAGCAGAAGCCGCGCCCAAAGCCAGGGCCCCGGTAACGTGAGGTAGCCGAGTCGGGGCAGCGTGCGCTGACCCAAGCCGGGGCCGCAGCTTTGGGCGCGGTCTACCGCATCCCCGCGGGCTATCACATGACACCGGGAGGACGCGCGGCTCCGGCTTGGGTCAGCGCACGCTGCCCTGACTCGGCTACATCACGTTACCGGGGCCCTGGCTTTGGGCGTGGTCTACCGCACCACCTAACAGGCGTGTTCGAAACCGCAGGAACTGATGATGAACGGGTTTATCGAAACTTGATTGGATGAGCATATCGGTAATAGCGATTTCAGTGTGTGCATTTATTGTTCATAGTGGTGTGAAATGTGGTTGGGGTACGACCGACAACCCGTCGGGGCGAATTTCGCACTGGGGTACTCAAAATTTGAAGAATTTAAGACGTTTCCATGAGCTTTGAAGGTATCGATAAGTTCTAAAAATCCGGTTCACCTTATCTGGGCCATTAACTCCATACGGTCCAAGAAAGCTGGCACACTACCTTTAAAACTTGGTCTGAACTTTGTTGTGGTGCCTACAGAGTAAAAAGAATCAGCTTTATGACAGTAATGTGGCCTGGAGAAGGAGGTAATTTTGGGCTGTGACGTCACATATTTGAATGTTTGTGTTTGGAATATGGGAAGCCTAAGATGTTTAATGAAAAATAAATGCCAGAACCGTGTTCCTGGTCATCCAATCTATAAAGTCGGGCACAATTTAACTGGTTTTAACAACATTTTAGAAGGTGGGATAGTCCCTTTAATCTAAGGAAAGACTACGCTCGCTTCGCTCGCTCCGTAAACACATTTTCTCAGTCCAAGGTTGGGAATATTTTTACTACGTGCTGATAAATGAGGTCAGCAGGGAAGTTGGTTGATAAGTATTTTTATATAGGTATAAGCGCTGAGACAGATGAGTTCTAAAAGAGACAATGATGCCCCCTTTTTCCACCTTACTTGGGATTACCATTGTCGGAGGACGAAGAGTCGACCGAAGATAAAATAAAGAAGTTCATTGAGTCTAGTCGAAGTGTAGAAACCAACAGAAAGACAGATCTGTGGATAAAGCGATTTAGGCTGTAAAGCACTGTGAACAACAAAATGGTGCCGCTAGTTTTCAACAGCTTAGCAAGACAGAACTTAACACTTTACTATGTTCATTTTTGATAGACACAAGGAAAGCAAAAGGTGACGGCTACGAAACTACCACGATCCACTGCATGTTTTCCATCATCGGACGATACTTCAAAGATAATCAATTGGGAAATTTGGAAAAGTGGTAAACCACTCTGCTTTTTGGCCATCGTGGAAGGGACGAAAGTCGGCAGATGACATGGGGAGATGTGACTGTTCAAAAAGATGAGACGGGACGGGAGTTTCTGCAGTTCTCGGAAAGGTGCACAAAAACTCGAGATGGCAACAAGGCAGGCGGATCACGAGCGTTTGCACCCAAAGCGTTCGAGTGCCTAGAAGATCCAAGCCGTTGTCCAGTGCGAACTTATAAGGAGTTCGCCAGAAGACGTCCTGCCAACGCCATGCATGAGAATAGTCCGTTTTATCTCGCCATTAATCATAAACGGCGTGCGGACGACGTCACATGGTACTCTTCAGCACCTCTCGGAAAGAACACTCTCGGAAACCTCCTGAAGACGGCCTGTGAAAAAGCGGGGATCTTAGGCCATAAATCCAACCACTCAGCAAGGAAAACTTGTGTCAAACGAGCACTAGAGGCGGGATGTCCGCGGGAGTACGTGGCTCAGCTAACCGGGCATAGAAATGTTAGCAGCCTGGAAAATTACGTGGAGGCCGATGTTGCTGTCCAGAAGGCCATGTGCGCGAGCGTCCAGACTGGTGCATCATTCAGCATTAGACAGGATACCACAGAGAAGAAGTGTGAGTGCCGGGTTAACTCGCATGCGAGAATTACCTTCAACATCACAAGCTGCGGAAACGTGACTGTCGTTAACAAGGGGTTAACGTCATTGTTCCTTCCGCCAGTTGCTGCTAGAATCAGTGGTGTCGGCTGTCGCTAACAGAATCCAGATCCTTGGCTCAGATGTATTCTACTTGATACATTCATCTCGCTTGACCCTTTGATTCGTAACGACGAGTTGCCCTCTACAGACTGGCAGGCAGACGAACATGTTGGCAGGCAGACAACTCATCTGGTAGCACACCAGGCATCATAGTCTGCAACAAACGAAATTAGGCTATAATAACCGCTACTTTCACTGCCTACTTTACCTAATGAGCAAAATTACATTTTCCATATTCACATAACACAAACCTGACAAATTCATACACTTGACCAACACAGCTCACCTCCGCTGCTCTACGAACACCCCCACCGATGGGGAGGGGTATCAGCTGTCCGCTCTCCCCGCAATGATGGCCGCGCCCACGTCTCGGCCAATCAGGGTCGCGCTGTGTGACGTCACGGTATCAGCTGTGCGCTCCCCTGGCAATGACGGTCGCGCCCACGTTCCGGCCAATCATGACCGCGCTGTATGACGTCACAGCGCTTACACCCTCCTCCTTGAAGGCACCACCTTCAACCAAACACAAACAGAACTTCTTAAAACAAAAATCTTCAGCCGAAGAGAAAATTGAGAAGACGCAAGGAAGGGTCCAAACGGGCACAACAGGACGGACCGGCTCTCACCGTTCCGGAGTTGCAAGAAGCGGAGAGAGCGGTTCTGGCGGTGGTGCAGAAGGATGCGTTCCCGGAGGAGTATGCGGCTCTAGAGGCAGGTGTGGAGGTGCGGAGGTCTAGTAGACTGAGCAGCCTGGATCCATTCCTGGAGAATGGGATCCTCAGAGTGGGTGGTCGCCTGACTCATGCCAATATCCCAGATGATCAGAAGTATCCGGTTATTCTTCCCAACAGGAGCCAGGTGGTGGACCTTCTTGTACAGCAAGTTCACGAGGGAGTAGGTCATGAGGGACGCGAGCATGTGTTGGCCGAGCTTCGGAAGCGCTATTGGCTCATCCGAGGCAATTCAGCAGTGAGAAGGATTCTGAAGCAGTGCCTCAGCTGCAGACGACGACAGGGATCGTTCCTGCGTCAGAAGCTAGCGGACCTGCCTCCGGATCGTGTCAAGAGTGATGAGCCGCCATTTACCTCTACAGGTATCGACTTCTTCGGCCCATGGTTCGTCAAGAGGGGTCGATCTCAGGAGAAAAGGTACGGCGTCATCTTCACCTGTTTGTCATCGAGAGCGGTACATCTAGAGGTAGCCGCGTCTCTATCAACTGACTCCTTCATGTGTGCACTCAGAAGGTTCATCGCAAGAAGGGGAGAAGTCAAGAAGATTCGCACAGATCGTGGGACGAACTTCGTCGGTGCAAGAAGAGAGCTCCAGGAAGCAGTAGAGGAACTGGACCGGAGCGACTCCCTGATACAGCAAGCGCTGTTGCAGAAGAAGATTGAGTGGACTCTCAACACGCCGACTGCTTCCCATCACGGAGGTGTATGGGAGCGTTTGATTCGATCAGTTCGGAAAGTCTTGGATGCGCTTCTGTCGCAGCAGACGCCGACGGACGAGTCTCTGTGTACTCTGTTGCGCGAGGTGGAAGCCGTGCTAAACAGCAGACCCCTGACGTACGTCTCATCTGACGTCCGGGATCCGGAACCGTTGACGCCTAATCACCTGCTCTTGCTGAGCGGCAAGGTGCCTGTCCCTGCCGGCGTCTTCAGAGGAGAGGACCTGTATGCCAAGCGCAGGTGGAGGCAGATCCAGTATCTCGCCGAGCTCTTCTGGAGAAGGTGGCGTAAAGAGTACCTCCCGCTACTGCAGCGCCGACAGAAGTGTCTGTTTCCGAGAAGGTCACTCAGTGTAGGTGACGTTGTTCTTGTTGCGGAGGAGGGACTCCCCAGATGCCACTGGCCCCTGGGCAGGGTTCTCGAGACGTTCGAGGGACGCGACGGGCTAGTTCGTTCCGTTCGTGTTCGAGCCAGAGAAACTGAATTTGTCCGTCCTGTGACTAAACTGGTCCTGCTGTGCGAGAACGAGCTCACGGAGCAGTAGATTGGTCATTGGTGAACCGTAGATCTGGGAGTAAGATCCTGTGTCCTGTGGTATATGTGTAAGAGGTTTAGAGCTTCGCACTTCGAGCTGCCCATACCTCTGAAGGAGGAAGAACCAGCATTGCCCGACAATCAAGAAGTCGTCTATCGTAGACTGTGGAGTCTCAAGAGACGGCTAGAGGACCAAGAGTTTTCTGCCCGGTACGTGGAGTTCATGGAGAAGATGTTCGTTAACGGATATGCCGAAAAGGTGCCGGTTGAGGAGATAGACCGGAACGACGGGCGTGTTAATTACATCCCACATCACGGTGTGTTTGGACAGAAGACCGGGAAGGTAAGCGTGGTCTTTGACTGTTCGAGTTCATTCAAGGGAGTGTCTTTGAACGACTCAGTGCTGCAAGGACCTGACCTGACCACGCCCCTGATTCAGGTACTGCTCAGATTCAGACAGGAACAGGTTGCGTTTATGGGAGATATAGACTCGATGTTCTACCAAGTGACTGTTCCCCACCATGACCGGGATCTCCTGCGATTCTTGTGGTGGAAGGATGGCGATGTGTCGCAGCCGGTCGAGGTCTGGCGGATGACAGTCCATCCTTTCAGGTTGAGGTCTAGCCCGAGTGCCGCCAACTACGCGCTGAGACGGACGGTACAAGATCCTCCGAAGTTTCTCTTCGGCTGAAGAAGAATTTTCTCTTCTCACGGTATCAGCTGTGCGCTCCCCTGGCAATGACGGTCGCGCCCACGTTCCGGCCAATCATGACCGCGCTGTATGACGTCACAGCGCTTACAGTCATGAAGTGTCACAAGCAGAGCTGTTTTGTTCAGTTACAATGCTAGTTTCGCTAGATGCCAGTGTTTTGCAAGTATCTTGTGAAATATATGATTCTCTGAACAGTTGTTTATTTTCTGTGATTGTGACCTAAACCGTACCTGATGGTCTTATAACCAACACCATTGAGTTGGAAATGAAAACTGGCCATAAAACATGCATCGCACAACCTTAGTAAAGTTGGGTTCATGTGGTGACCCTTGGTTACCTTTGGTGACCTGACCTGTGACCTGACCTGGTATGACCAGTGACCTCTAATAGCAACATATGTACTAGACAACTGACGCCTTATCGCTGATTTTCGACAAAATGCGTTTCACTCGGTGTTATAGCGCTTTCCCTAGAAGCCCCGTGAACGGTGAAACATTTTATCTTTGACCTGACCTGTGACGTCATCGGTGACCCCGAGGTCAATGAAATTTGCTTTCTTTCGACAAATTTGACAGGGCTATCGAACGCCGTTTGAATTTTCCGGATCCGTCCAGCAGTTTCGGAGATACGAGGGGGGGGCAAAAAATGCCCCCCCCCCCCGCGCGGAAGGTGGCCGGGAGGCCCAACGCCTGCCGGGTTACGGGATATCTCGGCATAATGATCCAAAAATGTTCTTAAATAAATAAAAATTCAAAAAATTTGGTCCATAGACATAAAAATGCAAATGAAAGGAAACTCGATGTGTTATATATCAAAAATAGTTTATATTTCAAAAATCCATATTATTCTTTGTTTCAATGCAAGTTCAATGCCGTATAGCATTTGGATTATCCATCTTTGAGTTATAGCCCGCCAAACTTGGCGCTGCAACGCATGATCCAAAACATGTTATACATTATAACTCAAAAACTACTCATTTGATTAGCCTGCAATTGTCACAGGATTCAGAGCCCCTGATTACCCCTGAGACCAATTATCGTTAAAATCCGAGAGATGAGGGTGTCAAATTGAAAAAAGTGGTACGATCTATCGTGGAATGCCCTACCTACGTCAACGACACCTAGTAGTAGTAGTAGAGTTTATGTATTGACACCAGGTGCATGTACAAATGATGTAACTTAAAATAGAAATAAACGCGGATAAAACACAAACCTTAAAATGCACGTAAATCAGTGTCCATTAAAAGTAACATACACGTGCACTAAATGTCTAGTTAAATTCGAAGCCAGACACGCAAAAGTCTAAAACACAAGACAATATAAAAACACACAAATACCTTCCTAAAACTACCTTCCTCTATTGGCATTAAGATCATGCGCCTGCTCAAGTACGAGGCGACAGTAGTTGGCCAGATCTGCATTATTTTCAGAATCCATGAGAACCCCTAGATTGGCACAGGCTGGCACGGTCCGCCGACATCAAAACAACGGTGCGTCAGCTGATTATTGGTCCTCCGATTCAGGAGAAATTATTAACGCGGGAACGCCGGCGCTAAATAAAGGCGGTAGGATTCACGGCTTTGCATGATCGTGTGCAATATTTTTTATAGTATCAAGCGAGGGGTATTGCTGGAGTTTTGCAAATGAATATTTTGTTCTCAGTTTGGCTATGCGATCGTGAACACTTTATTTTCATAGATACGATATGAAATAGGATAAACAGGCCAACCCAAGGCTATGTAGGCCAACCTTAGACATCGCATAGCCATGGACATTGCGTAGGAAGGTACTCGCCGATCGTACCACGATACCACGGGCAAGATATCAGACTTTTGGGAGTTTTGTGTCGCTGAAATGTATTTTAAGTGCTGAGAAGGAAAATAATTCAATTTAATGTCAAAATGATAACCGGAGGCGAAGATTATCTTTATGATACCACGATTTGTGGGGCTGACTAGTACCGACGGGGATCCCACAAACACGACGGTCACATTCATTAAGCATGATGTACGGCGTAAAGCACCACAACTCACCCCAAAAGCGCAACCTTCTGAGATATCTTATATTTAGTTTCAATGCTGGTACTGGTGCAGTTTCAATGCTGGTACTCTGCTTATTTCTGCTCAATAAAGTTATTTCTCGCTTAAATGCGCCTCACATTAATCGTGTGCTGTGCTCCACAATCATTGCGCCGCGCGCTCTTCCTTCTTATCGGCCCCCTTGAGATCGTATCCATCAATATCTATTTGCTTCTAAGTTCTAATGACTTGTAGAGAAACGATTTTAGAGCGTTTAACAAAATGATTGCATAACGAGCGATGGGAAAAGCCCAATCGTCCAACTCATAAAAAACATTGGGACACAAACAACTGGAAACTGTTGGTAGTTGGTACTTTCGCGCATAGGCGGCGGAACGGGGAGAGCACCGGGGCACCGTGCCCCCCTTTGATTTTGGCATTTTAACATGGGCTCTATGGGCGTTACATGGAAAGAATGGGACCAAAAGTCGGCAGTGCCCCCCCCCCCCCCTTCCCCAGTTGAGCTGGGCGCAGGTACTAAATAGCATCAAAGGAAATCCTGTATTCATCTCGCCGCATTTAAGCGCACCAATCGAAAGACGACAGCGTGACCGCGCTGACAGGCAATCAACCTGGCCACATAAAAGTAGCTAGTGCAAGGAAGATGTCTATATAAACCACTGGACCATGCAAAGCGTTCAGTAAATAAAATACGAGTAAAGATGACGCGTTTGAGGGCAGACTGGCCAAACAGTGACGTTACACGCGGATCTCAACACTGCACAACACATTCATCAAAAAAGATCTTGTGGATCCCTATATACGTCATAACTAGCCCTAGTACGGGGGTATATAGCCATGGACGTAAATGGCCGGCTTAAGGCACAGGATCCCAATTGTCATCCCCATTACGTGGTCCCCAGAAGTCGCCAGGCCGAGAGCCAATGGCAGTTAAGCACATCTTACACGTGCCGACAAACGTGACACAATGAATCCAATAATGAGTCCGCTAATAAGCCTGCCTAATTCTGCATGTAGGCTGCTATTTACCACCGCGGCGGAAGGCTAAAACGCATCCATACAGCTCAACATAGGTGTCAATTTCCGCCGGGTTGGGGGTGCACAAGCTCTTTAAATTCCCCGCCGGCTCGGCTGGCTTGGCTTTGGAGCCCCAACAGACGGTGCGGGTCAAGGTCACCACTAAGGCAGCGGCGGATTTGCTGCACCCGGGCAGTGGGCACCCTCAATTCGGTGAAAATCGACACCCATGCAGCTCAACATGACAAAACGCTGCATACAAGCGCACGTCCTCGCATTTAATTGACGCATTTAACTGCGTCACTAACCTCGTACACTGTACAACACTGGTGAGATGACTGTCCGAAGGAAACTGCCGACTTTGGCTGGCAACATTCAGGGTTGGTGACTTATGTACTGAGTTTGGCTGGCTGACAGCGATGTGACTTCAGGACCGGTTGATGAACGGGCCATCCTAGCCCCATACTACAGGAGCCCAGCTGGTCTTGGCGAGCGGCGGCGACTGGACGAGGCTGGACCCCTACTACAGGAGCCCAGCTGGTGCTGACGAGCGGCGGTTACTGGACGAACGGGTCAGCCTGGACCCCTATTGCAGGAGTCCGGCTGGTCTTGGCGAGCGGCGACGACTGGACGAGGCTGGACTCCTACTGCAGGAGTCGAGCTGGTCCTGTCGAGGAAATAGTTCACCTTTAAAGGAAGGGTGCCACCTTTTGGACACAGCGCAGTTTTTACAAGATTAGCCTCACATGAACCTAAAAACCGGCTTCACTTACCTATGCTCGAGACGGTCAGCATTGAATCCGCACGTGAAGTTATCATTTGCGACTTTTGCTGCCAGCATTCGGGCAGGCAAAAATCTTCAGCACTATTTCCTCGTCGTGTTAAGGGTATTTTATAAAACATGAAATCAGCAAAGGTATGTATAAAAGTTATACTTTTGAAGCATGTTTTATCATTTTGAAAGGGTATATTTTTTCTTTATGGTATACACTTAAGTTTTAAAATTTTAATTGGGAAGTTTTTCTAGTAAGTTGCATGAAGGGTGAAGGGTTCCATAGATCTCTTAAGCATTGTAAAGGAAAAACCTTTACTCGACTTATTTGATGTTCTTTTGAATAACCAATTAGGTGGCAAATATGGCCAACAGTTACCTACTTGGTTACCTACAACTTAGTTCAAATCATGTTATCTTCTTCCTTTTTATTTGTTCATTTTTTTGTCTCAGTTGCGCCATCAATGCAAATGGCAGAATGATATGTTGCCATGACAACAGGATATGCCAGCCGTCCTAGCTGCCACATCAAACGACCTTGAGTTGTAGTGGTGATATAAACAACGATCTTTTTTTTTTGGCCAATGTATTAAATGCAATGTTTCGGTTTTTTGTATATTGTGGACGCGCTAACCACGTCTAAAAATTCAAATAAGTAAAATAGATTCATAGAACAAAAATTTCGGAAGGTGGCACCCTTCCTTTAACATAGGATTTTAAACTGAGATAGCAGTCTGATAGAGCAGATTTGTGTATGCCTTATATTTGAACCGTTTGAGATATTCACCTTTTATCAGTGAATATTGGTGCTTAAATTCATGTTCTAGTGCTCATTTACAGCAAGCAGAAACCTCTTCAACACACACAGTGGCCAATCAGCGATGAGAGCACTTACAGGAGCAGAATCCCTTGCAGCTGATAGGTTGTTCAGCTGTTAGTGTTCACTCTAATCATTAAAATAATGAAATCCCTTTAGAAGAAGTGTGTAATTCCAAGTTAGAATACATTTAAATTTTATTCATCACATTTTTAACACACCTTTTTAAATTTTATTCATCAAGTTACTCACAGAAGGTGAACAATTTCTTTTAACACTTACCTTGCTTCAATGGTGACATCACTGAAAACTAAAATGATTCCGGGGGTGTGATATTAGGAGAATGGTCTAAAACGAAACCCCAATTATTCCCGTAATATACTTCAAGTAGCACCTTTTTGGCCTTAGATACCCCCAATATCCCAACATTATTACCCTAATATGCCTGTTGGATGGCTAAGTGGAATCAAAATGATTATCTGGTTATGCCTCCATTATTCTTACGAAATGCCTAGTGTATTCCCCCTGATTCTCCTCTCTGCCCCTTTGATGCCCCCTAGCATAGTTCGGATGCTCCGTCTAAACCCGATCTATGCTCCTTTGATGCTATCTATATACCCCATTGATGCTTGCTATAAACCCCATTGATGCTCCTTTGATGCTCTCTATATACCCCATTGATGCTCCTTTGATGCTCTCTACATACCCCATTGATGCTCTCTATATACCCCATTGATGCTGATTTGATGCTCTCTATGCACCACATTGATGCTCCTTTGATGCTCTCTATATACCCCATTGATGCTTCGTTCCGCAGTGGCGGATCAAGGGATGGGCTCGCGGGGTCATGCTATTCCTCGTGAGATCCCCATGAGATACCTAGCGCACTGATTTCTTTACCCACACAAAGGTAAGAGACGCCATTTATGTAACCACCTCCGCCCTTCCTCTGAATTTCCTGGATCCGCCCATGCCATCGACGCTCAGCCACACCAACAGCAACCACGATACGCTTGTGTGTATAAGAAAAACGTACTGTATTGATTGGAAAGACAACTGCCTCTGCATTCATTTCAAAATCACAGCTTCCTAGTTGCCAAGAGACATTCAATTTGTACTATCCATATTAAACATACGTCACGCACACGCCTCATACCATAACAAACAAATAACAAATGCCATATCACATGTTGAGATCCAGGCTGTAAAAAAACACATGACACACGAGAAGCGCCGCTGGCTCTTCTACGATGACTGTTGTTTTGCGACTCTTACGAAGGAGTCGCAAAACAACCGGTGCCCCTTCAAATGGCGTGGTTTTTCCCACCTTTGCTACACAACGAAAGTTGAGCGTGTGGCTCCTACGAGTTCCCCCTCCCTGACCTCAAGAAAGTCCGACAACGTAGCCCAGGGGCTGCTACAGGATGTCAACAGGCCCGCCCATGCCGCTTGTGACCCCTTTCCCTGTGGGGCGGGCCATCACGTCCGTCTCCATCATCTCCGTCCATCACTCCGTCTCCACTCCGCCCCTGGGCTTACCTCACTGCGCGGGCACACTATGCTGTCAGCACCGACAGATTTTTCAGCGCGTCCGCCGTCGCTGTTGACTCTGCCGGCAGCCCCATGATGTCGTGGACGATGAACCACATCGTGGAGCGCGATGCACGGGACACTTTCTGGTTGAAGATGTAGTAGGCGACCCCGAAGAGAAGGAGTGCCTCTTCAAGGCACTGGGCGCTGGCCACCACTGTTTCTTCGACCACGATGTCGAACTCGTCTCCCGCTCGTGTATCAGGGGACGTGTCATCGTCGCCGCTGGCGCTTTCATGACGACCGTTCCCTCCTCACCCAGAAGGCGCAGCAGTACCAGCGCCGCGTCCTCTGTGGATCAGGCAAGGAGGACGACGGACATATCACTTACTCATTTCTGACGGGTCCAGGGATGCTCACACATACTCAAGAGCATGATGCAATCCCCCCAATGCATTTTGTATAAGATTGGTTGAACAGGTTCGCTTATACTCGATATGTAAGAAGTTAACATGTATCAGAACAACGATGTTCAACTGTTGGGTACCTACCTATTTAAACAAATATAATGCTGTATAGTGATGATCTCATTTAGACATCAGAAGCACAAGTACACGCAACCTTAGAAGAACACTTCATATGAAAAATCAAGGGCCTAAGTCAATCCAAGCATTTCATCGTCATATGAGTTCCTGCTAAGGATGGTACTCACCCTCAATAAGGCTCAATTCCAGCCTAAAAATGGCACCACTCGCAACCACACAGCACCCAACACCGCTCTTCACTGATCACCGGAAATGGCGGAGAAAAATGGCGGACCTTTGGCGCGTTCCTGATGCCTCCAACGAAGAATCATTGAGGGATACTATGGTTCTACTCGGGTGATATCAAGAGTATTTTGAAAGAATCAGGCAAAGGAAGCATAACAGAAGAATATGAAAGCATCTCAAGGGAATATGAGCCTCCCTGTGATTCCGGCAAGATACCCTCTGGGCAGAGGTGAAAAAACCCTGCTACTCGCCTGCGTGCGTAGGTGACAGCCATAGGAATAACGAGACAAATTCGAGCATCTCAGTTGATGCATCTGAAATTGATAACTAGTCCGTTTCCGCTAAAATCAAAGCTGTCTTCCCTAGAGGGCCACTATGGACCACGGCACAAAAATTTAGCAGCGTCATCTCTTTGTAGACAGCTTGGGCTGAAAAATCCCGGCGGTACGACAGCCGGTGCGTTGTGAAGCGCCATAGACAACGCAGGAAAAACGGTGACAGCGCGACAGCTCGTCCCCGCTCGTCGCCGGTTGAACGGTGGCGGGGACCGGCGCGGCCTTGGCCGCCGCTGGAGTAGGGGAGGACCGGGCGACTGGGACGGGGGACGTCACATCTGGGCCACAACTGGGGTGAGGTCCATGACCATCGGTCCCAGAAACTTGGTAGGAGCGTTGATAATTGGTTCTGACTACTGAAGCACAGGTAAGTGAATCAGTGACAACTGACAATCCTTTCCTGAGTTCTGATTGAACTGGGCCCATAGCCCATAGGGTTTACATAGCCTTGGAACTGGGTCAGGAAGCCAGGACGAGCTAGGAAGTCGATCAGACCTATAGGTAAGTTGGATTTATTTTGCTGTTGTTGTGTCACTGAAATGTGGTTATGCGTTGTAATGCCCAGAGGCCGAAATTTGAAAAGTCCGTTTCTTTCTAACATTCTAGCCTCATTTTCAATTTTTGTAGGCCTTCAGGTGATGAGGAAACGTAAAAATATGGCACCTACTGTTTCAAGATGACTTGTAAAAAATTGTGACAGCTAGACATCGCGTAGGTGACAGCTTTTGAGTTTTATTCACCTCTGCCTCTGGGCAATGAAAGGGTATATTGCAAGAATAGATAGAGAATCATAAAGGCATAACTATCAGCGACTGGGGTATCAACAGCATCTTATACGCACGGAATCATGCAGAATCATTTGGGGTATCAATGGCATAATATGGTTCTCACAGGGTGATATCAAAAGCTTATTAAGAGAATCAATAATTCATGGAGGACGAGGGAATATCATGGGAATATGAGGCCAACTGCGATTCCATGAATATACCCCATAGGCATAATGAAGAGATCAAAAGGGAATAATTGGAGTATAGACTTCAATGATCAGGGCATCAGGAGATTCATTTTGGTTTTCAGTGATGTAGCTCTTGCAGCAGAGAAGGCACAACATTTGGCTGCAACTTCAAATATTTACTTGTTGCTATCAATAATTCAGTTTTGAAATGCATACAGGTAGGTACAGTGAATCTTGGGTTCTCCTGTAAGAATGCCGACCGCAGAAGCAGAAGTTCATCCAAAGCTTGCGCCTGAAAAAGGGCCAGGTTTAATTATCATTATACCATAATCACATTTTTGCCTAATTTGTAAGAAATAGGTTTAGGTTAGCAGAAATAGGCAAGGTTTTGACTAGACCCCTGGGTCACAACAGGAGATGACCCCCATGATTGGTGGGACCACCAGGTACCAGCACTGGCACAGTCCGTTCTGACCACCGCACACCTATCAGCCACATTTGAAATGCACTACACTACATCCCCCACCACCTGACCACACCAGACCAAATCTGCACCGCGCTACACAAAATCCGCACTGCACCAAGCTAAATCCACGCCACACCAAAGCCTCACCAGCCGGACAAGCCAGCACAGACGAGATCTTGTCGAAATTGGCAATTGCCATGCTTTGCAGAGTGCATACTGGCCTACCTGAACCTGACCTTACCCAACATATGAGCCTGACTGTCCTTAGCACTGGGAGCTCATTGAGACCAGGCCCCACAAGCCTAGTGGCCTCCTGAAACCTAATTTCCATATGGGGTGAGCTATTTAAGAATGGTGATCGGATATCGAACGTGACACAAGACAGCAATGAGCAGTGGGCGGTTCATGCAACCATAATCATGTTTCCTTACCACAAGTATCAAATGTTGAGTATCCATCATATAGTATAGTTGAGTTTACAGTCCAACAAGTATCAAAGCAAAATCAAAAATAGCTACCTATCGAATTCAAATTTCACTGGAACCTCACCTGTATGGATCTTAAGTGAAAGGATCTTGATACATCTGCACGAAAGATACATCTTGATCCACTCATCTCAATCTTGTTTTTCTGCATCCAGGGCATGCAACACTTCTGGTCAAGGCCGTATATAGGATATCGCTTCTGGTATTTTTGGCACCACACTCGACTGCTGAGCTCAAATGCAAATTGCAATCACGGTCATAAAATACTGAATATTGGATCGCAATGTTTATTCAGTCGATGTACCCCTCGTTCGATGTCTCTCAGACGACGAAGATTGTACGTCGTCCGGCCAATCCCATTCTAGATATACGGGGGCTCGGCTGCAGTTATGGAATGTGATTGGCCGAATGGCGTAGAATCTTTGTCGTCCGAAAAACATCGAACAAGAGTAATGTCACTACTGCGCCATTGTTGCATCGAATTCGCCCCATAGAAGCACGTGTTAACTCTCTCCCATAGGGCCCTGGGTAAACTCTCTCCATAGGGTCCTGGGTAAACTCTCCCCTTGTCTATTTTCTTTAAACGGGGATAGTTTGGACAACAAAATATTTTCGACCTCATAAAAAATAAAACTTAATTTTTGATGTACCTCATTGATGCAAAACATCAGAAAAACATTAGAAATTAAGTCAAAGAAACCGATTGTTTATAAATGGACAGCTGACGACATGCCTCCCGTGTCCCCTGGCTTGAAGCTTCGGCTCCGTGTTACCTTAGTATTCTATGACCGTGGGTTGGCATAGGTAAGTCTGGAGTGCCGGGTCCGAGCTGTCTGTGTGAATGGGCAGTTAAGTAACACATGCTCCTCAGTCTGCACCTGTCCACAAGCGCAAACACGCCTATCTCTTTCGATCCTCGCCCATCTTCCTGTCTCTATCTTTAGGAAATGTGAACCAAGACGAATCTGACTAAATGCTAATCTATCAGCTTCCGGTACAGTTGTGTCTGCGTAAATCGGGTGTAAGGTCAAATTTGGATTAAACAAGATGTAATTTTCTCTCCTTGACGTATGAGCTTGGCTAATCCTAGCCTTTACAATTTCTAGGTCCTTTTCTATCGGTCTGTCCGTGCTGTTCACGAGGCCCTGTAAATAACGTCCCGCGGGAAATCCGGCCGATCGAGCCAGCTCAGCTGCTCTAAACAAAGGGCTCTGACCGTAACTACTTTGTGACATTACTTTCTTGAAAAAATCCTTTTGTCTTTGCTGCACCCATGCTTTTGCTGATCCCGAGCTCAATTCTACTTGAACTAGGTCAGTGCAGGTCTGTGTACGAACCCCCAACATTTGTTTCTGGGCCGTCATCATTACACTATTCGCGCACTGCATATCATTACAAAGCCAGCTTTCGCACCCGTACAAAATGGACGCTTTTAATGCACTCTCCAGCACCTCTCTTTTCACTTTAAGCGGTGCATCCTTGTTCTTCCTCAGAAAAGCGGAAAACTTTCTGATATGTCCTCGCTTTGCATCAATGTGTGCTTGCACTTGATTTTTGATGGGCGCATTTGATATGTTCGATCCCAAATACATATAACTATCAGTGTAGCATATTCTAGCATTTTCTATCTCAAAAGGCCTTTTGTCAGTTACATTAATTGTCATAAACTGGGATTTGGTTGGATGCATGGACATATTTATCTCTTTTGCAGCATCATACAGCAGCTTGAGTTTCAATTCCATGCTCGTTCTTGAAGTAGCTAATATAACCGTATCGTCCATAAAAAGCAAAGAATGCAAATTCCCGAGATAACCATCCACGCCGAACTCCTTCAGCTTTTTAATTGTTTCATTTATATAAAAGGTGAACAACGAGCAACTGTTAGCTGCACCCTGCTTAACCCCACGGTATGAATGAAATGATTCGCTTCCTAGGACGTTGACTTTATCTTTAAAACTGTTTGCAATGGCTCGAATAAAATTTTGCCCGCATCCTTTTGAAGCCAATAGCCTCAAAAGCAAGTTCCTATCTACCTTGTCATAGGCCTTGACATAATCAACAAACATGATATACAAGCTCTGTTTTGTTTTCCGTGCGTAATCTATTAAGAGCCGCAGTGTCAGCAGCTGTTCTGGGCACCCTCTACCCTCCTGTCCTCCAGCTTGTTCAAGATCTGGCTTAAACCACGCACAGAATCTTCTGTTTAGTACCGCTTCATACAATTTAGCCAATGCCACCTGAATGCTAATTCCGCGATAGTTATTAGTATCATGCTTGTTTCCTTTCTTAAAAATGGTAAACATCTTAGCTGCAGTCCACTGCACCGGATAGCCTATTGTAAAAACCATATTGAGTAGAACACATAAAACGTTAAGCCAATCCGAAGGTAACAGTTTTAAGGCCCCTGGAGGAATTCCATCCGTGTCCGCCGCCTTACAGCTTTTCAAGCGTTTAACTGAACTGTCACTACTTCATCGATGGTGATCGGGTCATCGAGAATGGGAACATACATATTTACTGTTGGACATTCTATACCCCTACCTTCAGTCGAATCTAGTAAATTATTGAAGTGTGATTTAAATTCCAAATCAGATGGCCCGTCTTTGCCATTAGGGAGCTCAAATTCTCCACGCCAGTTAATGGCTTTCCAGATAGCCTTTGGATCTTCTATACCTAAGAGTTTCTGCCATCTTGAATGTGCGCCAAGTGACTCGCGATGTCCGTCGACACCTTAGCTCACTACAAGCTTAGCTCACTCGCCGCTTCATGGCTTGGATCGTGTTATAAACACAATACTACTGATTTCTATTTTTTGTCCACGCAGGGACGGTTCGGCCTGAATCGCTTGCAGACAGAGTCTTTCCATATCTTCTCCTCGACTGATGAACTGGCGAAACTGTCGTTCCACAGCATCTTTTCTGCAGGATGCCATCTTTGCCGTTTCTTCAACTATATCACTACAGGAGGGTTACTTTTTCTTGCTTGTTGCTCCGTGCACAGTACACACCACTTTCACAGTCACTATCGGCTGTTCGTGGCTGTGGATGTCCTTGGACATTTTTACTTCCCTCACCATCTTCCTTTCCTCGGTCATCACTTGCTTCCATTTCACTTTTTCAGAGCTTGTCGTCATCGCCGGTTTTGCCAGCCACTCCCTCTACGGTCGTCAAGTTAGATGTAAGTGAATCCTTATCTATAATCTAAGATTCGGAATCAGGTGAGCCCCTACGATTTGGACCAAACTTGGTCAGTAGATAGTACGTAACGTCCTGATTACGATGCACCCAAAATCTAAGCTCGGCCCGCCATATTTACGAAGTTACGGATGTTTGAATTTCAAGGTCATTCGGGAGAGCCCCTACGATTTCCGTCAAAATTTGTGTACGGACACTCTAGATACTCCTCATTACGAATATCACAAAATTTAAGCTCGGCCCGCCATATTTACGAAGTTACGGAGGTTTGAATTTCAAGGTCATTTGGGTGAGCCCCTGCGATTTCCGTCAAAATTGGTATACGGACATATTACATCCTCCTCATTACAAATATCATAAAAGTTAAGCTCGGCCCGCCATATTTTTCAAGTTACGGAGTCACAAAGTTACGGAATTTCAAGGTCATTCGGAGAGCCCCTCCGATTTTCGTCAAAATTTGTATGCGGACACATTACATGCTCCTCATTACGAATATCGTAAAAGCTAAGCTCGGCCCGCACTATTTCAAAAGTTAGAGATGTTTGAATTTCAGTGAGTTTCAAACGTCAGTAACTTTTGAAATAGTGCGGGCCGAGCTTAGCTTTTACGATATTCGTAATGAGGAGCATGTAATGTGTCCGCATACAAATTTTGACGAAAATCGGAGGGGCTCTCCGAATGACCTTGAAATTCCGTAACTTTGTGACTCCGTAACTTGAAAAATATGGCGGGCCGAGCTTAACTTTTATGATATTTGTAATGAGGAGGATGTAATATGTCCGTATACCAATTTTGACGGAAATCGCAGGGGCTCACCCAAATGACCTTGAAATTCAAACCTCCGTAACTTCGTAAATATGGCGGGCCGAGCTTAAATTTTGTGATATTCGTAATGAGGAGCATCTAGAGTGTCCGTACACAAATTTTGACGGAAATCGTAGGGGCCAAGGCCCTAAATACAAGGTTGCACGGACTTATTTCTACTAAACCTACCAGAATATAGTTTCACGGTTGATTGTTTAAATAATTATTCAATCGAAACTTCTTTATTATTATCTCGTAATCATTTATAAGCAATTTTATAAATCAACTTTCAATTTGCTTGCCTTTTACTAGCAAAATAACTTTTCTAGTATTGGGTCAACATAGTGGTGTAGCAGTAGGAACCACATCTGGCAAAACCCCAATGCCTACATACAGCAGAAAAGCAGCCACCAGGTGTCGCCACAGTCGCCACTTGGTCGCCACACAGATGTCGCGCGCGTCGCCAATCGCCACAATACCGATTTCCATAAGGACGCATATGTACGGATATGTATAGGAAAGTCGCCCTTAAGGATTACTCTTACATCCTTTGCTTATGAGGTCGGTGGTTGGAAATTGGGAGGGGCTCAGCTATTTTCGACCACGGATATGCCTTTATCACATGATGAGGAACATGCTGATGAGCGTTATATGCGTCATAACAGCACAAAAGTATTTTTAATCATTTTTCAAAAATAGCCGTTCTGCCGTATCTTTCAGTGCAAGGTGCCGTCGGTCATCCCCGACGTGACGTCACGCAGGGAATTTGCCAGATTTTCCTACTAGACTTCGACACCCCCTGGTAGGGGCTCTCCCGAATGACCTTGAAATTCAAACATCCGTAACTTCGTAAATATGGCGGGCCGAGCTTAGATTTTGGGTGCATCGTAATCAGGACGTTACGTACTATCTACTGACCAAGTTTGGTCCAAATCGTAGGGGCTCACCTGATTCCGAATCTTAGATTATAGATTAGGATTCACTTACATCTAACTTGACGACCGTAGAGGGAGTGGCTGGCAAAACCGGCGATGACGACAAGCTCTGAAAAAGTGAAATGGAAGCAAGTGATGACCGAGGAAAGGAAGATGGTGAGGGAAGTAAAAATGTCCAAGGACATCCACAGCCACGAACAGCCGATAGTGACTGTGAAAGTGGTGTGTACTGTGCACGGAGCAACAAGCAAGAAAAAGTAACCCTCCTGTAGTGATATAGTTGAAGAAACGGCAAAGATGGCATCCTGCAGAAAAGATGCTGTGGAACGACAGTTTCGCCAGTTCATCAGTCGAGGGGAAGATATGGAAAGACTCTGTCTGCAAGCGATTCAGGCCGAACCGTCCCTGCGTGGACAAAAAATAGAAATCAGTAGTATTGTGTTTATAACACGATCCAAGCCATGAAGCGGCGAGTGAGCTAAGCTTGTAGTGGGCTAAGGTGTCGACGGACATCGCGAGTCACTTGGCGCACATTCAAGATGGCAGAAACTCTTAGGTATAGAAGATCCAAAGGCTATCTGGAAAGCCATTAACTGGCGTGGAGAATTTGAGCTCCCTAATGGCAAAGACGGGCCATCTGATTTGGAATTTAAATCACACTTCAATAATTTACTAGATTCGACTGAAGGTAGGGGTATAGAATGTCCAACAGTAAATATGTATGTTCCCATTCTCGATGACCCGATCACCATCGATGAAGTAGTGACAGAAGGGGCATTCCACGATAGATCGTACCAGGCCCGTCACCCTCATCTCTCAGATTTTAATGAAAATTGGTACAAGGGGTAATCATAGGCACCAAAGACGCTTAGCAAAATATCATAATTCTCAGATCAAAACTTTTTGAGTTATATTGCATTACATTTTTTTAACTTCGGTTTATAACGGTGAGTTTGATGGCCTATAACTCAAGAACGGGTTAAGCAACCAACAAACGGTGAACAGCACTAAGCTTGCGATGAATCAATGATAAATATTACTTTTTAAAAATTCCAAAGAAAAATTTTCTTGGTTCAACAAAATTCTTAATCTTTTTTCATTTGCCTCTAATGACTTTTGGGACCAAACTTTTTCGCATTTTTATTTTTTCAAAATAAACTTCATGTCATTGCAACTCGACATGCAAAAAATTAGAAAGGTGTTCTTTCTATAAGTTCCTCCTTTTCCCTCAAACAAAATGGGTTTCGAGGGGGTTAATACGACCCCAGCACGCCGTTTCGCTTCTAATAGAGCTAGAGCCTCGCGGAAAAAAACGAGCGTGTGTGCCGTTACAAGTCGCAGCGATTGGTGCCCGGTTTTAAGGTCGCAGGTTAACCGGTAGCGTCTGAGTTCAGGTCAAGTGACTGAAGTTACGGGTTCGGTTTTTAGTAAATAACTTCGCAAAAAATGGCCGCAGAGCCACGATTTTGGCATCATTGTGTTCGCCTAGCTCAGGTGCGTCGAATGATATGATTTTTGTTTGGGTGAGGTCAACTTAAGTAGTTGACCTCGGGTCAAGGTCAGGTCAGAGCCCCTCAGGTCACGAAGCTGGTCAAAGGATGTCATATGACATATCATTCGATTCGGAAGGTCTTTCCGGGTCTATTGGTGGCTTTCCCGACTCTCTAGCTCAACTTGATCAGGAGTTATTGACGAAAAACTCGTACGACCCTAGTGACGTCATAAATGACGTCACGCAAGGCTAGCAATGCAAAAGTGAAGCCATGGACTTTGCAAGGAGTGCATGAAATCACGATACCATGCACGTGAGATAGTTTTAGATCATTCTTGGCGCCAAAATAACAGTTTTTATATTTCCCCATTGACTTATAACAGTGATGTCACGTGACCGACCTGACCTTATGTGACCTTTAAAAATTCCCAGATATACAAGTTGTGAGACCTCTGGAGGACACCATATATGCGTCCTGTAACCTTTATCTCGGACAGCTATGGTCATTGGTGTCCAAAACAATGACAAAAAAATGTCAATAGGGGGGTAGAGGGGGGTAAAAACGGGCAAATTGCAGATACATTTTAGACTGTTTACCACGGTCAGGTTTCTGAACCAATCTTAACCCGCGCCCTGCTGGGGGGGGTGTTTGAACACCCCCCCTTGTGGTTTTTCGCGAATATCTCAAAAACGGCGGCGCGGAGCGCCGCCGTTTTTGGTACACCTTATCATACATCAATTCTACACATGTTGTGAAAATTTCAGACCAAGGTCATTCAAGGTCAGGTCACCAGGTCACTTGAAGTGACCTCACCTCATAAAAAGTTTCAATGCCTGTCATAGCTACACCGAGTGACCGATTGCTTTGAAACTTTCAGCGATTGCTAAGAGCAATGGCATGTACAAAATGTATATCTCAGAATTTTGATATCGTTGACCTAAGGTCAGGTCAATTTTGCGACCTCCCCATTATAAGTCAATGGGAGAAAATTGAAATGCGCCTCTTTTGGACGAAAGACATTATAAACACTCCCAAACACTGAATTACAAGTAGTTTAGACACACTGAACATGAAAATGGTGTCCGTGACCCCTGTTTATGCCCTGAGGTCATCTTAGGTCACGAATGGTATCTAACAGTTTTTCGCAAATAACTTTTGATAGAGGCATGCTAGAGCGATGAAAACGCCTTAGATGTGTTCAGCTCGACGATACGGATCGACTGATATGCAGCATGACCCTTTCCGGTCAGGTCATGACCTTGACCTGAGGTCAAATTTTCAAGTTGACCTTTCAAGGTCAAGTTATAGTTCATTCGATGCGTCTTGACGAGAGGAACACGATGCCGGTAAAAGTAAGCTCGTACAAGGCTTGGGTCAAAAGTTATTGCAGAAAAACTGTTTCCGAAAAAATCGGCTATTTTTGCAGTTTTTGCCCCCTGCAGGCAAAACCGTTGACGTTAGGTCAAATCTGAGAGAATTACTCAGAAAGGGCGTTAATAGGGCTATCGAATGCACTTTTCCGCGGCGCTGTAGCTCTTTTGGTTCCCGAGTTATGCGTTGGCTTCTTGGAAATTTTCGACATTCGACCTGGAAATCGGCGAAATTTTGCCTTCAATGACCTCTGGTGACCTGACCTTTGACCTGAGCAAAAAATTGACTGAAGTGATTTCCTCATTATTTTTGACGCTCTTTCGAACGCCGCCTTCCGCGTATCGCTACGTGGCCCAGGAGCCGAGTTAGAAGGGGGGGTGTTCAAACACCCCCCCCCCCCAGCAGGGCGTGGAAATCCAGGACCCCCAGCCGGGCGCGGGTTAACGCAACTTTTGCCGATCGATAGAGAATGAACCAGGAATTCACATGGATCCTAAAAATATGCATTTTCAAAAATCATAGGCGGATACAGATCATTGAGATTGGGGGTACACAAAAAGTATAGTAAATAAGGTTTTTGTTGGTACTGTTTCTAAAAAGGGTGGCAATGGTCTTGTTATGTTACAATTTTCTTATGAGAGAACGACTAAAATTGTATTGGTCATGCATAGGCGGTGTCAGGGCACCTATGTTGGGAGGTAAAAAGTAACCCCCTTTTTGGACGCCTGGATCCGCCTATTATAGCAAAAACGTGTCAAAAGAGGATGCACAATAACTTTGTATATGTTATCACATGATACCTTTCATTCACTGTTCGTAAAACTGGTGCAGCATCGTGATCTTCGCCCAAATGACTCGCTTCACGAATAGGACCCCCCAATTCCCAGTGCTCTGGAGCCGCCCCTGGTAAAGTTATGAACTTGAAATTTTCAGGGAATGTGCCCAATTTAGTTTTAGGAAAAGTCAGAAAATTTCAGCATCGTAGCTTCAGCGGTTTCGGAGATATTCCCGAAAAACCTGAGGGGTGGATAAAAACAACCCCCCCTGCCACTAATAGGGTTAAGTTTAACCCTCCCCGTATTGGTGTTTTTCCAGCCGCGAACGTACATAGGGGGGGAGGGGTCCGTTGGACCCCCCTTGCCGTTTCGCCCCTGATCGAGCTAGAGCTTCGCGGAATCAAACGAGCGTGTTGCCCGTGATGAGCGGAAGCCGATGATACCCAATCTTAAGGTCCTAGAAACATGTAAAACTCGAAAAAGTGAACCGAGGTCATCAGAGGTCAATGACCTGACCTGACCTTCAGGTGACCTTGACACCCACCCTAATGCATGAGGGCAGGCGGCAGCAGCATATCACATGTCTGAATGTTTGAAACCACGAAAAGACTGCAAACGCGCGACTAATGCGAGCCGACATACTCCGAATCGCGATTCCGGCCAAACATGGTCTCGAAAAGTAGGTCACAGGTCGAAGGTCATTTGGATCAGGATCATTAAATTTTTACGATAGGTGTAAAGCTGGTTAACACGAGGGTACTGAAAGTTTCGTCGCGATCGGCCGCTTTTTACGCGAGTCATTTGCAAAAAAAAAAACGAAGGGTTCGTTCGACTCCCTCGACCCCGGTTGATTCTTTTCAACCGGCGAAGGCAAGGAGAGGCTGAGAAACTCACAGTGGACAGTTTTGAAAAAGCAGACAAAGTGGATGTCCAGCCAAACGTTATGAAGTCACTCAGTGAGGTAGAAAGACGGCTGGCAAAGACACTGAAACGAGTGATGATCTGGGGTAAAATGGGCGTGGTGTTCCTATGCTTCTGACCGAGGAAGTATGCTCGGGGATCGACCTGCTCATGGAAACACGGCAGCAAGTGGGCTTGGTGGCGTCCAAGTACGTGTTCGCAAACGCTGCTGGAACGCCAATGAGGGGAGGTGATGCCCTGAAAAAGTTAGCCGAGTCATGTGGGGCGCGATCTCCGGAGGCGATCACGTCGACCAACCTGCGAAAGCATATTGGAACGGTATCGCAGGTACTGAATCTTCGGAAAAGCGAACTTGACCAGCTCGCTACATTCCTTGGACACGACATTATCGGCTGCCTTCTGCTTGTGTTCAAGTGGCACAGATAAGCAAGCTGCTTATCGCGGCCGAGAGCAACGTACAGAAGCATCGGGGCAGGCGTTTCGAAAACATTGAAGTTGATCCTCGTGTGGAACGACGAAAGGAAGGTGAATGGACAGTTGAATATGAAGAAGACGATGAAGTGGAAGAGGGAGTACGGTCGTCAAGTTAGATGTAAGTGAATCCTAATCTATAATCTAAGATTCGGAATCAGGTGAGCCCCTACGATTTGGACCAAACTTGGTCAGTAGATAGTACGTAACGTCCTGATTACGATGCACCCAAAATCTAAGCTCGGCCCGCCATATTTACGAAGTTACGGATGTTTGAATTTCAAGGTCATTCGGGAGAGCCCCTACGATTTCCGTCAAAATTTGTGTACGGACACTCTAGATGCTACGCATTACGAATATCACAAAATTTAAGCTCGGCCCGCCATATTTACGAAGTTACGGAGGTTTGAATTTCAAGGTCATTTGGGTGAGCCCCTGCGATTTCCGTCAAAATTGGTATACGGACATATTACATCCTCCTCATTACAAATATCATAAAAGTTAAGCTCGGCCCGCCATATTTTTCAAGTTACGGAGTCACAAAGTTACGGAATTTCAAGGTCATTCGGAGAGCCCCTCCGATTTTCGTCAAAATTTGTATGCGGACACATTATATGCTCCTCATTACGAATATCGTAAAAGCTAAGCTCGGCCCGCACTATTTCAAAAGTTAGAGATGTTTGAATTTCAGTGAGTTTCAAACGTCAGTAACTTTTGAAATAGTGCGGGCCGAGCTTAGCTTTTACGATATTCGTAATGAGGAGCATGTAATGTGTCCGCATACAAATTTTGACGAAAATCGGAGGGGCTCTTCGAATGACCTTGAAATTCCGTAACTTTGTGACTCCGTAACTTGAAAAATATGGCGGGCCGAGCTTAACTTTTATGATATTTGTAATGAGGAGGATGTAATATGTCCGTATACCAATTTTGACGGAAATCGCAGGGGCTCACCCAAATGACCTTGAAATTCAAACCTCCGTAACTTCGTAAATATGGCGGGCCGAGCTTAAATTTTGTGATATTCGTAATGCGTAGCATCTAGAGTGTCCGTACACAAATTTTGACGGAAATCGTAGGGGCTCTCCCGAATGACCTTGAAATTCAAACATCCGTAACTTCGTAAATATGGCGGGCCGAGCTTAGATTTTGGGTGCATCGTAATCAGGACGTTACGTACTATCTACTGACCAAGTTTGGTCCAAATCGTAGGGGCTCACCTGATTCCGAATCTTAGATTATAGATTAGGATTCACTTACATCTAACTTGACGACCGTACTCCCTCTTCCACTTCATCGTCTTCTTCATATTCAACTGTCCATTCACCTTCCTTTCGTCGTTCCACACGAGGATCAACTTCAATGTTTTCGAAACGCCTGCCCCGATGCTTCTGTACGTTGCTCTCGGCCGCGATAAGCAGCTTGCTTATCTGTGCCACTTGAACACAAGCAGAAGGCAGCCGATAATGTCGTGTCCAAGGAATGTAGCGAGCTGGTCAAGTTCGCTTTTCCGAAGATTCAGTACCTGCGATACCGTTCCAATATGCTTTCGCAGGTTGGTCGACGTGATCGCCTCCGGAGATCGCGCCCCACATGACTCGGCTAACTTTTTCAGGGCATCACCTCCCCTCATTGGCGTTCCAGCAGCGTTTGCGAACACGTACTTGGACGCCACCAAACCCACTTGCTGCCGTGTTTCCATGAGCAGGTCGATCCCCGAGCATACTTCCTCGGTCAGAAGCATAGGAACACCACGCCCATTTTACCCCAGATCATCACTCGTTTCAGTGTCTTTGCCAGCCGTCTTTCTACCTCACTGAGTGACTTCATAACGTTTGGCTGGACATCCACTTTGTCTGCTTTTTCAAAACTGTCCACTGTGAGTTTCTCAGCCTCTCCTTGCCTTCGCCGGTTGAAAAGAATCAACCGGGGTCGAGGGGGTCGAACGAACCCCTCGTTTTTTTTTTGCAAATGACTCGCGTAAAAAGCGGCCGATCGCGACGAAACTTTCAGTACCCTCGTGTTAACCAGCTTTACACCTATCGTAAAAATTTAATGATCCTGATCCAAATGACCTTCGACCTGTGACCTACTTTTCGAGACCATGTTTGGCCGGAATCGCGATTCGGAGTATGTCGGCTCGCATTAGTCGCGCGTTTGCAGTCTTTTCGTGGTTTCAAACATTCAGACATGTGATATGCTGCTGCCGCCTGCCCTCATGCATTAGGGTGGGTGTCAAGGTCACCTGAAGGTCAGGTCAGGTCATTGACCTCTGATGACCTCGGTTCACTTTTTCGAGTTTTACATGTTTCTAGGACCTTAAGATTGGGTATCATCGGCTTCCGCTCATCACGGGCAACACGCTCGTTTGATTCCGCGAAGCTCTAGCTCGATCAGGGGCGAAACGGCAAGGGGGGTCCAACGGACCCCTCCCCCCCTATGTACGTTCGCGGCTGGAAAAACACCAATACGGGGAGGGTTAAACTTAACCCTATTAGTGGCAGGGGGGGGGGGGTTGTTTTTATCCACCCCTCAGGTTTTTCGGGAATATCTCCGAAACCACTGAAGCTACGATGCTGAAATTTTCTGACTTTTCCTAAAACTAAATTGGGCACATTCCCTGAAAATTTCAAGTTCATAACTTTACCAGGGGCGGCTCCAGAGCACTGGGAATTGGGGGGTCCTATTCGTGAAGCGAGTCATTTGGGCGAAGATCACGATGCTGCACCAGTTTTACGAACAGTGAATGAAAGGTATCATGTGATAACATATACAAAGTTATTGTGCATCCTCTTTTGACACGTTTTTGCTATAATAGGCGGATCCAGGCGTCCAAAAAGGGGGGTTACTTTTTACCTCCCAACATAGGTGCCCTGACACCGCCTATGCATGACCAATACAATTTTAGTCGTTCTCTCATAAGAAAATTGTAACATAACAAGACCATTGCCACCCTTTTTAGAAACAGTACCAACAAAAACCTTATTTACTATACTTTTTGTGTACCCCCAATCTCAATGATCTGTATCCGCCTATGATTTTTGAAAATGCATATTTTTAGGATCCATGTGAATTCCTGGTTCATTCTCTATCGATCGGCAAAAGTTGCGTTAAGATTGGTTCAGAAACCTGGCCGTGGTAAACAGTCTAAAATGTATCTGCAATTTGCCCGTTTTTACCCCCCTCTACCCCCCTATTGACATTTTTTAATTTTATTTTTTTAGAAATGTAGATCTCGTTGAGCCAAATCGAATGACGTTTGAATTATGAAAATCGGCCGGTTAGATCTCGAGATATCAAGGGGGGTCGTAAACAGCCCCCCCCCCCCCCTGCCACTAATATGGGGTAGCCAGGAGCCTGCCACTAATAGGGTTAAGCGCCGCCGTTTTTGGCGCACCTGTTCGTGCATCTTTTCCGCATATGTAAAAATTTCAGACCCAGGTCGCCTTAGGTCAGATCACCAGGTGACGCAAAGTGGCCTCACCTCAGAAAAATAACAATGCTCGTCATAGCTACACCGATTGATCGATTGCCTTGAAACTTTCATCGATTGATTAGAGAAAAATTATCTATAAAATGTTTATCTCGGAATTTTGATATCAGTGACCTAAGGTCAGGTCAATTTTGCGGCCTCTTCCTTATAAGTCAATGGGAGAAAATTGAAAAGCGTCTGTTTTAAACGAACGCTATTCTAGACACTCTCAAACATCGAGATGTAGGTAAATTTGACACTGACGGGAAAACGGCAACTGTGACCCCTCGTTATGTCCCCGAGGTCATCTCAGGTCACGAACAGTATCTAACAGTTTTTCACTAATAACGTCTGAACGAGGCGTGCTAGAGCGCCGAAAACGCCTTAGATGTGTTCGGCTCGACGTTGCGGATCGACTGATATGCAACATGACCTTTTCCGGTCAGGTCATGACTTGACCTGAGGTCAAATTTATAAGTTATTGCCGAAAAAATACTTTTCGTAAAAACGGCTATTTTTTTAGTTTTTGCCCTCTGTACGCTAGACCGTTGACCTGAGGTCAAATCTGAGAACAATACTTAGAAAGGTGTGTAAAAGGGCTATCGAATGCGCTTTTCCGCGGCGCTGTAGCTCTATCGGTTCCCGAGATAGCCGTCGGCAGTTTCCAAAATGTTAAAATAGTCAACAATGTTGACTATTTTGGTGACCAGAGGTCACCAAAGGTGAAATGTTGACTGTCAACATTTCACCTTTGGTGACCTCTGGTGACCTGACGTTTGACCTGACCCAAAAAATGACCGTAGTGTTTTCATCCTTATTTTGGACGTTCTTTCCATTGCCGCTTACCGCGTGTCGCTACGTGGCCCAGGAGCCGAGTTAGAAGGGGGTGGGGTGTCTGAACACCCCACCCCCCGGCCCGGCGCGGGTTAATATGATCCTCGCACCAGTACTAAGGAACTTGAGAAGCCTGCCTTCTATTTGCTAATGTGCGGGCAAGTATCCAGTCTATTCGAGTGCGATCGCATACATTCCATTTAAGACAGGTAGACTGGCACAGAGTGACGTCATAGTCAGACTGACAGACTGACGTCGATCTACAGCGATGTGTCCGCGCCGGGGGTGACGGCCGCTCCGCGGAGCCGGGCCGTCAGACCTGCGCTCCGTTTTATTGGGATTAAATCCCCAGACAAAGTGCGGCTCTTAGACAGGGCGTTGTATTTACTTACCTGGGCGGCGCCGAGGCGGGCCGGGCCGGGCCGCAAATTTACAAACTGTATACACGTCTTCGGAGACCGAGCCGTGACGTCATGCCAATGGGCGGAGTGAAAGGCTGTAGCGGCGCTTGGCAGGTGACGTCAAGTGCAGGAGCGGAGCGGAAGACTCGCGGATCGTGGAGCTTACCTACTCTATGAGAAATTGTAATGTTGTGTTGAATATTTACAACTAGCTAAAACCCCTGATCCTGTTTGGGAAAATAGTTCATCCGAAAGACCAAGTTATACTTACGATAGCATAATTGGTACACACAGTTGCCTGCAAAGTTTGAATGTCAATCAGACCGATCGTCCATCAAGCGCCTGTGGCCAGGTGGCTATGATCCTCGCAATCACCTAGAGGAGCCGAGTTCGATTCTCGGGGCGGCAAGTTTTTCTCATGAGCTCCGACGTCTAATTGAACGGTTTTACGTAAGCCTACTATTAAGTAATATAAAGCAAACCCCTCTTATTGACGAACGCGGTTGGCGGCTCACACGCATGTTGCAGGTCAGAGTGGGTGGTATGAAACGACGCGTCTCGACCGTCTCCGTGTTGTTTGCTAGGTGTGCACGCTGTCAGTGCACGGGTTTTGTGCATTTCGCCGAAAATCATTCTGGATTCTAATGAAATCAGACGTCTAAATGGGCCGACTCGGCGGCGCTCTGAACGGCAGACGGCTTAAAAGATCAACTTGAAACTTATACGCCCGTCTAGCGGCATCGATTTTGGCGAGGCACTTTTCGGATCTCTAACGATGCTCCAAAATGCCGAAGATCCGAAAAGTGCCTCGCCAAAATCGATGCCGCTAGACGGGCGTATAAGTTTCAAGTTGATCTTTTAAGCCGTCTGCCGTATAGAGCGCCGCCGAGTCGGCCTATTTAGACGTCCGATTTCATTACAATCCAGAATGATTTTCGGCGAAATGCACAAAACCCGTGCACTGACAGCGTGCACACCTAGCAAACAACACGGACACGGTCGAGACGCGTCACCACCCACTCTGACCTGCAACATGCGTGTGAGCCGCTAACCGCGTTCGTCAATAAGAGGGGTTTGCTTTATATTACTTATAGGCTTACGTAAAACCGTTCAATTAGACGTCGGAGCTCATGAGAAAAACCCGCCGCCCCGAGAATCGAACTCTGCTCCCCTACGCGATATGCGAGGACCATAGCCACTTGGCCACATGCACCTGGTGGACTACCGGTCTGATTGACATTCAAACTTTGCAGGCAACTGTGTTTACCAATTATGCTATCGTAAGTACTCTCATCCATGATACTCGTCGCATCACATCAATCAAACAATCAAAATCAATCACGCTGCAACCATCTATACCAATACGGCCTTGGCAACGATTGTTTACAAACAAAATCGCGCGCTCGCCGCACTGCGCCGCCCGCCGCGCTGTGAAAACAGCTGGCTAACCAACTTCGCTCCGCCCCTTCTCTGACGTCATGGCCGACGTCACGCCAGCGGCTGGTGCAATATGATTGGCGCTCCGAAGGCGTGTAGGGGAGACCCGGGAGGTATGGGCCGGTTTTGTGAAATGGTAATTTTCTTCCAGTGGGCAGTGGCTAGATCTGGTTTTTCAATCTGTGTACGTAATATCGCCTTTCGCCTGCAAAGTGTGCCTGATATTAGGCACCTGGGATCAACTATTTTGTCTCGAGATAACTTTTAATAAATCATGCGCTTTTTCGATCCATCAAAATACACCGGGAGGTATGGGCCATGTCCCGGGAGGTATGGGCCGGTGCCATGTTTCATATTCTTTTCTCGACATTGAGAAAAATACTCGTAGCTGGTATCTACGTTGAGCTCTCTTAGAGCCCAGGTACCGCATTAGCGGCCAACAGCTTACTTCATGGAGGTCTCTAGGGCACATATTTATTATGGTTAACTCAATCATGTTCCATGAAATAAGGCACTACAATATTTTTATGTTCAAATGCAATCTGTAAAATTTTCGGCCATGCGCGACAAAAACAAAACTTATTGAAGAGGACATTCAAAGAAAGCATCATTTTATTTATTTCGGATCACTGGAGGTGGGTGGCCCGAGCCTCCCGGTTAGGAAACCAAAATATGCGTAGTATTTCAGCTCATAATGTTGCAACAAAGCTTCAAATTGTCTATCCAGTCTTAATTTGCATGCTTTAACCCGCGCCCCGCTGGGGGGGGGGGGGGGGGGCAGAATCTGCGCCCCCCCCCCCCTCCCGTTTTTCGCCAATAACTTCTAAACGCGTTACGCCAGCGACGTCAAACTTTCAGTACCTTATCATACATCAATTTGACACGTTCCCTGAAAATTTGAGCGAAATCCGTCGAAATTTTTTTGAGAAATTGACGTTTTAGTGACGTCATGTTCGCCATTTTCGCCTCAAAAACGGCAAAATTTCAAACGCCGCTAACATCTTTTTTAAAGGAATCAAGACGTAACAAAAAAGGTTATACGTGATTTTACTTTGTCTATCAAATGGCTATCTCGGTTTATTGAAAATTTTGGATTTCGGCCAAAATTTTTCCAAAAAAACTGACTTTTTTGGGAAAATATTTGTAAAATCCAAAATTTTGAGTTTATCGAAAAAACCGGAATATATGTCAAAGAAGTGGTCTATGTGCACCTACATACCAATTTTCAGAAGAATCGGTTCAAAAATGTGGGAGTTATTCAAAATTTTATGACGTCACGACACACAAAATTTTTGAAAAATGATTTTTTTTGGAAGTTCTAGACTTCGTACGGAAACAAAAACGGCACCATTCGATTCGCCGTGAAAAACTGCATCGGATAGACACCTTTTGAGGCCTTAACAACCAACTTCAAAATTTGACCTCACTTGACCTGACCTTGACCTGACCTCGACCTGAAATTCATCCAGAGGTGGTCCATATCACTTATTGAGTGTGCCTATTGAATTCCATGAGTAAAATGACCCATAAAACATGTGTCGCACATGCCCTTTTCTATATTTTGTTTTTGGTGACCTGACCTGACCTGACCTGACCTTGACCTTGACTTTTGAATGACATTGTGTGCAACGAATATTGTCTTGGTAGTCTAAGAACACGTTTTGGGCAATCAGTCTCAGTCCATTCTTCGGCAACTACGGTGCAAGGCCGATACTGTAGAAACTTGCATTTTGTACCCTTGACCTGACCTTGACCTGACCTCTGACCTACTTAAGCAAAAAAATTGGGCTCTTAAGATCCGCCTTGTTGAGAGCTTTCGATTGCCGTTTTCCCCGTCTTTCTACGACCATCGGTTCGGAAGTTAGACAGGGGGGGGGGCAGAATCTGCCCCCCCCCAGCAGGGCGCGTATGGCTGAATAGCCCAGCGGGGCGCGGGTTAAACCTTATGCTAGCGATGGTCTGACATAATAAAACGAGCCTGGTTCACATTGATCACGAATCTACTTTATGTACCGCATTTTACTCGAAGAGGGCAAAAACGCTTTATCATCGCTCATTGCCAAAGAAGACTGAGGAAGATTTTGGAAATCACGTGGGTTGCATAACGAAATGGGTGCTACCAGTTTACGTGGTCAAATGTGTAAAAATATGCAACACTTCTTCAAAACTGCGACGGCCCATACCTCCAGGGGGCCCATACCTCCCGGGTCTCCCCTATACAGTTTGTAAATGCGCGGCCGGGCCTCCGACTCCGAGCCCGCACCAGACTCCGTCCGACATCAGATCCGGTGCTCGCATGCCTACCAGGCAGGCATTACATTTCCATATCAAGTGCGCACATCCTTCATTACATATCCCACAGGTGAAACTGTGACATTTAGCGAAGACTTCTGTTGTTGCGGTGTAATTCTGTTCGGAGGTTCATAAAGCAGCAACGCAGTTTACACCAATACCGTTGCCAGGTAATGATCCGAAGGAGCGAAAAGAACAGGTGACTTGCCAAGGCGCACCCGCTTCGTACCCGATGCAGCTGAGAGCACCTTGCGTCTGTTCGGGGGTCACAGATAACTGTACCATCAGTCAACCATCAGTAAACCTTCTTTTACGGAAAAAAGTACGCATTCATAAGAACGCAAAGCTATAATACCTCACGAGAGCACCGGCGGTCACTTTGTGCTCACGAGCTTAGTTGACTAGCACCTGCAGCGAAATCATCCGGAGATCTGATTTGGAATCTTCCTGGCCTGCTGGACCGGGAATTCTGGTTGCGATGCGCCGCGCCGGTGCAGTGGCGCCCGCTTTCCTCCAGCTCACAGCGGCCTGAAGTCGGGCAAACCAAGCCGCTTGCTCCGTCCTGACACAGCGGAAAATGGCCCAATGCCATCACATGACCGGGCATTATGTGATTCGTCACCACGACAGTTGTGGTTTCCACCATTTTACTGAGGCATTTCTCATTGACGCGATGCAGGATAATCCGGCGCCACCGAAGCAGTCGACAAAGCCGGTTGGTACCGACAGTTTATATACCGTGGTACCGACTCGAGTCCATCAGAGCGGACGCCGATGCCAAGTAGCCCACTAAAGAAGACTAGTTATGCTGAGTGTAGACTAACCTAGCCTGGCCTAGACCCTATGAAACGGAATATTTTATATCGTCATTTATATTGTGTGCAATGTACGTACATCGATCAATGCAAAACGCATAGATATTAACCCGCGCTCCGTAGGGCTACCGGCGGACCCTGCCACCCGTAGTCGGGGTGGGGGGGGGGGGGGGGGCGGTGCGTTTCACACCCCTCCCCCAAGGTCTCGAAAAGTTACCGGTCGATTTTCCAAATTCAAATGACGTTCGATAGCCGCAACGGGAAACTGCCTTGTTACCATTGACCTCGGTGAAACCGATGCACAGTGGGCGTTTCAGTGGATCTAGCCTCTCACCACCTTTCAGTCGCCATAGATATAGATCTAGGCGACCCATACGCCTACAAATGACACACCAATCTGTAGCAAATCCATAAGAAAACGTGGACGTATCACCTGATCACCTGATGCGCTTTGTATCACCAGGAAATCGTGGTTAAATACACTGTACAGTTGACGAGTGCGTTTTCATCATAGCACTTTAACCCTCGCCTCTATAGGGGGAGGGGGGTCGAACGGACCCCTCCCCTCGGTTTTTCGCAAATGACTCGCGAAAAAAGCGGCCGATCGCAACGAAACTTTCAGTACTCTCGAGTTATCAACTTAAATCTACTCTAAAAAAATCATGACCCTGACCCAAATGACCTTTGACCTATGACCTGTTTCTCGAGACCATGTTTGGCCGGAGTCGCGATTCGGCGTACCTATGTCGGCTCTCATTAGCCGCGCGTTTGCAGTCTTTTCGTGGTTTCAGCGCTCCAACATGTGATATGATGCTGTTTCCCTGCAATAGGTTGGGTGTCAAGGCACCTGAAGGTCAGGTCAGGTCATTGACCTTGGATGACCTCGATTCTTTTTTTTTGGGGGGGGGGCTTAGGTTCATGTTTCTAGGCTAGTTTTTGGAGCTGAATTCGAATTTAGCAGCCATCTGAACCTTAACGAAGTAGTTTTGGTGCCTTCGTCACATGTTACGAAGCTTTCACAGGCGGCTGACACCTACTACTACTACGAATACCCGGCAGGACCCCTACAGGTTGACCTGACCTGACCTGACCCGACCTGGCCTAAATGCATGAAGACATCATCGTAATCAACACTGACATGAAATTCGTGATCAGTAGCTCAATTAGGGGCCAAAAGCAGGGGGGTACCCGCCCCCCCCCCCTGTGCCGTCGAAGGACGCAAAATGGTCTGTGCCGGCGGGGGTTAAGAGCTCAGTTTTAATTAAAGCTCGATCTGATTTTTTTTTTTGCATTGGAGAACTCAAAATACATAAGACTAAAACTAACACACTTAACATAACACACTTAACTAACACACTAAACTAACACACTAAAACTAATACACTAAACTAACATCTTAGATTTTCAAAATTCTCAAAGTGTAGAAAACTAATAGCATAAAAACTCATATCCTTAACCTTCGCCCCAGTGCACAGTGGGGATTTTTCCGATCTAGCACGTATTTATTCGTAGAGGGCAAACCATAGGTAGAATTGTAGCCAGATTGTGCACAGATGTTGGCTGGTGTGTCCTAGTGAGAATTTTACCTGTAAATGTGCATAATCAACATAGTATAGGGGGTTCAATTGGACCCCCCGCTCAGCCGTTTGGCCCCTGATCAAGCTAGAGCTTCGCGGAAAAGTCAAGCGTGCTGCCTATGACGAAATTAGGCCGAATATATCCAATTTCAAAGTCCAAGGTCATAAGCTGACTTTCCAAGTCAGTTTAATGACCCAACTAAAGTTGGGAAATCGAGACCTCTTGAAACTTCGCAAAGTTAGGGTGTTACGGGGCATTTTGGGGTGCTGATCACGAATTTCATGTTAGTTTTGATCACAGACGATGTCTTTATGCATTTAGGCCAGGTCGGGTCAGGTCAGGTTAGATCAATTAGTAGGCGTCCTGCCGGCCATCCATAGAAGTGTCCCCTACTACTGATAGCTTCGTAACATGGAACGAAGGCACTAGAACTACTTCGTAAATATTCAAATGGCTGCTAAAATCGAAATCAGCACCAAAAACTACCCTAGAAACAAGTAAAACTCGAAAAAGTGAACCAAGGTCATCAAAAGGTCAATGACCTTGACTTGACCTTCACGTGACCTTGACTCCCACCATTATGCATGGCACCAACATCATTTCACATATTTGAACGTTTAAAACCACAAAAAGACTGGAAACCGCGGATAATGTGAGCTGGCATACGCCGAATCGCGATTCCGGCCAAACATGGTCTCGAGAAATATGCCACAGGTCAAAGGTCAGTTGGGTCAGAGTCATGGAATTTTTAGGTTAGATGTGAAATTGATGATCTCGAGGGTACCGAAAGTTTCGGCGCGATCGGCCGCTTTTTGCGCGAGTAATTTGCGGAAAACCATGGGGTTTTATCCGACCCCTTCCCACAAGTGCGATGGTTAATAAGGTTACGGTATGTACCAGTATAACGCCTTTTGGGGCGACTAACGGAGCGAGCGAGAGGGTGGGCCTTGCACGTGCGAAATTGCGAGGGGGTACCTCCAGCTGACTTGTGCACGGCACCCTACTAACTGGTCTCTAGCGATGTGCCAAATTTGGGCACAATCGGCCCAGCCGTTCTCGAGATCTGGAAGCGGCACCCTGCACGTGCGCACGTGCAAAATGGGTCCCAACTGACTTGTGCACGGCACCCTACTAACCGGTCCCCAACCGTGTACCAAATTTGAGCGCAATCGGTCCAGCCGTTCCCGAGATCTGGAAACGACCCCTGCACGTGCGCACGTGCAGCAGCACCCCAACTCCGGCACATGTATATGCAGTGCCTAGTGGGTGCCACCTACATGCCAACTTTCAGCGCAATCGGCCAAGTAGTTACCGAGATATTGCAACAATTACAAAAGTGACACCTCTTCGTTTTGCACGTGGCACATGCATAAGGGGTCACCCACATGCATCGGGAATAGTCCAATACTTGGTAGAAGGAATGAAGCTACCCTACAAAAATTACCGCGTGTAAATCGGTCAAGTGGTTGCTGAGATATAAGCCTCGCAAAAGCGTGACCACGGCCGGCCGGCCGGCCGGCCGGCCGCTCATACTCAGAAATTTCCGTTAATCTAAGGAAAGACTACGCTCGCTTCGCTCGCTCCGTAATAATTTACGCTTGTCATCCTATTCCTAATGAATGTGTCTCAGAAAATATGCATCATATAAACCAGTATAACGCCTTTTGTGGCGACTAACGGAGCGAGCGAGAGGGTGGGCCTTGCACGTGCGAAATTGCGAGGGGGTATCTCCAACTGACTTGTGCACGGCACCTTACTAACCGGTCTCTAGCGATGTGCCAAATTTGAGCACAATCGGCCCAGCCGTTCTCGAGATCTGGAAGCGGCACCCTGCACGTGCGCACGTGCAAAATGGGTCCCAACTGACTTGTGCACGGCACCCTACTAACTGCTCCGTAACCGTGTACCAAATTTGAGCGCAATCGGTCCAGCCGTTCTCGAGATCTGGAAACGACCCCTGCACGTGCGCACGTGCAGCAGCACCCCAACTCTGGCACATGGATATGCATTGCCTAGTGGGTGCCTACCTACATGCCAACTCTCAGCGCAATCGGCCCAGTAGTTACCGAGATATTGCAACAATTACAAAAGTGACACCTCTTCGTTTTGCACGTGGCACGTGCATAAGGGGTCACCCACATGCATCGGGAATAGTGCAATACTTGGTAGAAGGAATGAAGCTACCCTGCAAAAATTACCGCATGTAAATCGGTCAAGTGGTTGCTGAGATATAAGCCTCGCAAAAGCGTGACCACGGCCGGCCGGCCGGCCGGCCGGCCGCTCATACTCAGAAATTTCCGTTAATCTAAGGAAAGACTACGCTCGCTTCGCTCGCTCCGTAATCACGAAGTAAAATTATTCGCCTATGTCCGGAACATACCTATATCGTGCTGTTTGCCCTAGCGCTCCTCGAGTGGGGTGTTAAGATACTCTAATGTGAATATTCCGTGTTCAGGCAAGTTTCGGCAGCCAAACTAGGCGTTGGCTTGTGCAGAAGAAAGTGGCGAATTCGATAGGATATGTTTCGGAGTGGAAAAGTGTGGAAAACATTGTTGATTTCCTACATTTATTTACAATACCATTCCTCCAATATGGTGTCTGTAAGGGTTTTTCGTAAATGGCATTTTTGTAACCTTAGTAAGGTTGTGGCATACTTTCTGTTTGCCACTCCATTCCTAATAAAGGTGCCTTTCAGAAGATATGCAACTTTAAGGCCTCGCAAGATTAAAACCAACAGGACAGGACAATGAAATTGAGCTATACTTTCGGGCCTTGCTGAGCCCATTGAGTAATCACGCATGAGTGTGAACTTTGGGCGCATTTTTCCTAGTTTTGCTGTGGACATACAGATAAAACAATGCCATATATGAAAAATTCAGACATTTCTTAGCCCTACTGACACAAAAAATAAACAAAAAACCAAAAAATATTTTTTGAATTAATAGGCGCTAGATCGGAAAAATCCTCACTGTGCAGTGGGGGGGGGGGGCATATGTTACCACCCTGTCGCGTTTTTTGCGTATGAATAAAAAACCGCGGCGCGTAGCGCCGCGCCGCTTGGCATAGCTTTTTGTACATCAATTTTGGACAACGTGTGAAATTTTTGACCTCAGGTAATGTCAGGTCACAGGTCAGGTCACCAGGTCAACTTAACTGACCAGGCCTAAAAAAGTTTGCAATCATGTCCAGCCTGCAGTGCTTGTCAGAAAGGTTTTAAACTTGGTGGATTGCATGATGTTATGGGTGCCTACAATTTTTATATCTCGGATTTTTTTTTATATCCGTGACCTAAGGTCAGGTCAATGGCGTGACCTTACCATTATAAGTCAATGGAGAAAAATGAAAATGCCTCTAGATCCGTGTGTACGCATAAGAACAGTCCAAATATTTCAGAATTACAATGATTTGGACCACCCGTGACGACCAAGGTGTCTTTTTTGCTGAAAGCCTCTAGAAAGGTCATCCGAGGTCATTTGAGGCTACAAACAGATTTTTGCCAATAACTCTCGATTGGAAAGAGATAGGACGCTGGCGATGGTCTCATTGTGTTTGTCTTGTTGAGACGCATCGATTGATATGCAACATGACCTTTTTCGGTCAGGTCATGACCTTGACCTGAGGTCAAATTTTTAAGTTGACCTTTCAAGGTCAAATTATAGTTCATTCGACGCGTATCGTCGAGAGGAACACGATTATGGCAATAGAAATGTCGTGGCTTTTTCTAGTGAAAAGTTATTGTCGAAAAACACTTTGCGAAAAAAACAGCTATTTTTTTTAGTTTTGCCCTCTGGACGCTAAACCGTTGACCTGAGGTCAATTTTGATGAAAATCTTATCAAAAGAAGAGTTCAAAAACTATCGATTGCTTTTCCATGCGTTTTTCTAGCTATCATAGTTCCTGAGATAAATGCATATTTTCTGAAAAATATAATGACATTTGGCAAATTTTGACCTTTGATGACCTCCAGTGACCCCAATATTGCTCCAAGATGAAAAATGACCGAAATACTTTCAAACGTACGCATTGAGAGCTATCGACTGCTTCTTACCGCGTCTTTCTAGCCCTCTTAGTTTTTGAGTTAGAGGTGTGTGGTAAGGTAACATATGCCCCCCTCCCCCACACTAGGGCGAAGTTGGCTGAGACCGCCACTGGGGCGCGGGTTAACCCGCGCACCGACGGGGGTCTGCGCCAACTTCGCACCGACGGGTGGGGCGGATGACCGCCTCCCCCCCCCTGAGATCTCGAGAACGAAGCAAGATAGCGGCAAGCGGTAAACGGCATCGGATACGCACGGCCAAGATCTACAATTTTTACAAAGGTCATTTTCAGGTCAGGTCAAAGATGACGTCACAGGGGTCGAAAAAGTCAAAATGGCGGCGCTAGAAATGGAGTTTTTCTCGAATAACTTTCGAATTAGTCAAGATAGGAACAAACTAAGGGCATCATCGTGATCCTCTCGTCAATCCGCATCGAATATGTTGACCTCGAAAGGTCGAGGTCAAAGGTTGACCTCAGGTCACGTGACCTCGAGGTCATCATGTATATCATTCGATGCGTCTTGACGAGCTGAACACAGTTACCGGGGTTACATGAGCGATCCGTTCCAAATACGCACTACGCTAATGCGCATCAGCTCCCCACAAACGTATCTACGGCACCGGTTACATGAGACTAATTCGTTTTATCTACGTCAAACGGATCTTGTTTGGCTCACCCGGGCTGACTCCTCGACGGCCGGTAATTCGCATCACAAACGGAATAGGATTAGCGTACAGTCATGGCGCAGTTGCGGCATTTACAGGGACGACCGAACTAAATTTTTATTATTGCACGATATAACATCATTTGATATGCTCAAAAACATTAAAAATAAACATGAAATCAAAAATTGAAAACAAAGTTTTCGTGTTTTAAATCACTGAGCACTGATTAGCCATGCAGCGACAGCAGGGTGGTCAGAATAAATTTATCCATCATAATATTTCATTCATTTTATTTTTGCTTTTTACCGAATTGGGCATAACCGGTCATTGGTGATCGGCTGCGTGTATAGACCTCCCACATATGACGGTATTAAACAGGATCTTGAGGCCCTAGAGCTATCAGTCCAAAAGTTCTTGTCAGAGGGCAAACAGTTGGTTTTGTGCGGCGACCTAAATTGTGATCTCCTGCGCCCGAATCTACCCCATGTTCGACCACTGCTTGACCTCATCAACAATACTGGGCTGCATCAGTGTGTCCACCATCCGACCCGTGTTACAAGTTCTTCGTCCACTCTTATTGACATTGTTCTTGTAAGTGATTGCTCCATTGTGACAGGATGTTACTCTGAGGATTGCATCGTATCTGATCACAACCTAGTAATTGTCAAAATGAAAGTGAAAAGGACTAGAGTGAAACCCAAATCAATCACTTTCCGAAGATGGATAAATATTGATTTGCAGACGTTCACTAATGAGCTGCATGCGATTCCCTGGCCCACAGTGGCTAGTGCTTCAAATCCCGATGAGGCCTGGCAGAACTGGACGGACACAGTCGTCCCCATTATTGATCGCTATGCTCCGTTCGTTACTGTTTCATTCAAACATAAATCTGGGTTTGGTGTTTCCTCTGCCACCAGACACCTCATCCGTTCTACGACGGCTCAGTTGCGAATTGCTCGGCGTTCTAACGCTCCGTCAGACATTGCTGTCTATAAGCATATGCGTTGGCAAGTAAAACGTGCTATTATTTTAGAACGACGAATGAAATTTGAGCACAGTATAAAAAAGAATACGTCCAGCAGAGATACCTGGGATCTAATAAACGTGACGTTGGGTAAGGTCAAACAGAGTCAGCATCTGGACAAAAACACGGCATGGGCATTCAACAACTTTTTCTGCTCGGTCGGGCAAAATATTTCCGCTAATGTGCCAGCCAGTTCATTAACTGATGACATCGCTTACGGACCGCCAAGAGTCTTATCTACTAAGTTCGATCTTCGTCCAGCTACCTTGGCTGAACTGCGGTCAGTAGTGCGATCCTTAAAGGTAAATTCGTCCTCAGGACCCGATGGACTCCCTGCTTTTCTATTTAAGTCTTTTTCTAGCAGGTTACTCATGCCACTCCTGCGGATATTCAACTCTTCCATTACCAGCGGTACCTTACCATCGTGCTGGAAGACAGCTGAAGTGGTGCCTGTTCATAAAGGTAAAGGTGATATTAAAAATGCGTCCAATTACAGGCCGATTTCGCTGTTGTGCATTGCTTCTAAAATTATGGAGAGACTCGTCGCTCTTCAGCTTAAGGAGTATTTGAGCGACTCTTGTGTGTTGTCGGACGAGCAGTTTGGATTTCGACCGCGTCATTCCGTAGAGCACGCTCTCATTGCTTTAACAGAGTCCATCAGGTCCTCTATTGATAGGGGTAATGTATGCATTTTGGTGTGCTTTGATTTGAGCAAGGCATTTGACTCTGTAAACCATCATATGCTGCTAGATAAACTCTCCCAGTACGGTATTGACCACCCCTGGTTCAAAGCCTACCTAACAGATAGATGCCAATATGTACGAGGCTGTAGTGATGTTACAGGCCTTGTCTCATCGGGTGTTCCACAAGGAAGTGTCCTGGGTCCTTTACTGTTTAACATATATGTGAACGATTTGCCTACTGTCGCTCCTGAGCCAGGTTCCATGATTCAATATGCTGATGACACCCAGGTGCTAGTGTCTGGATCACCTCACGACCTGGTTGATATGGTCGATCGTCTTCAGGTTTTGCTTAAAAAGTTCAGGACTTGGTTCTCACAAAATCACCTATCACTGAATGTTGCTAAATCACAGGTTATTGTTTTTGGCTCTAAGGGTATCTTGAAACGGATCGACCTGAAGAGCATACAAATATTTGATACCGTCGTGCCTATCAAACGGTCCGTGATCAGTTTGGGTGTGACACTTGACAGCTGTCTCACATGGAGCAACCACATTGACACAATTACGGGCAAATGTATCGGCATGCTAATCCGTTTGAGTCAGCTGCGCCACATGATGCCTTTAAAAACTATTGTCCTACTGATAAACTCGTTAGTTTTGCCGCATATGCGTTTCTGTGTTTCAGTGTGGGGAAACTGCAGTATGACTCAAGCAAAAAGAATAGCTAAGATTGTTAAATTTGCCAGGCGAATCGCGGGTCGCGAAGGCAAAAGTGTGGCATGGCGTGTTGATCTTGCCACGGAATATAAAATTGCTGCTCTTAATATTGTCCGCCAATGTCTGCTTTTTCCTGAAAGTACAACGCCTCTCGTTTCGACGCTTTTTATGACACGACAATCTGAACGTAACACAAGACAATCAGAGAACCTTGATCTTGTTGCCCCAAGAACGGAATTCATGAAAAATTCTCTTTCTTACCAAGGCTCTAAGCTTTGGAACAGCTTGCCCCCTCAAGTGAGGAACGCCTCAAAGAATGAAGTAATAAAGTACATTCTAACTAAGGCAGACATTGACAAGCCATGATTATCGGTCATATGCTCGTACTTATACAATGCATCGTTTCAACGTGTGCAATTGCCAGTGTTTCATTTGATGTCACTCGCCAGTCACTGCACTTTACGTTTGAGGACTACTTCTTTGTATCAGGAGAATATTGATATGGTGGCAGTTTGAGTCTGTTCATGTAACGTGCATGTAGCCTGTAGGTAACATGCATAGGTAATAGGTATGTTCATACGTGGATCATGTAAAGTGTTGTGTACCTGGTGAACTGTATGTATGTACAGTGGGTCTATTTAAGATCTCCAGAGCCACCACGTGGCGCTACGGTCGGGGTAGGGCGAGTCCAAATCCCGAGGGAAGTGAGGTCACCGGTCATTGTGGGGGAAGGAGGGAGGGGGAGTGACGCGGTATCACGGCGCATGGGGCGTGCGTAGTGCCGGGAGTGGGCCGCCCAGGGCCGCCCGCCACTGCGCCGAGGCTGAGGGGAGGGGATGATGGTTGCGGGTGCGTTCACTCCGGTATGGTGGTATCCTGTTCATGTGGAACCGGCAAGAACGCGACTGAAGGGAATCATTATCTCAAACAAACGGGCAAGCCAGAGGCAGCGTCAGTTATAGCCAAAATGTTGAACAATGATAATTGAAATCTAGGACGTATTCATAGCATGCAACTTTTCAGTCGATAGTTGCATGATGCTTTTCATGATGCATGATGAGGCTTTTCTTAACTGTTATTTGAGTTCGATATTTTTCATTTGGCACGTTCAGTTTTGGTGGGTTTTATCGGGTCGAAAAGAATCAGAAAAGAAAAGAGTTGAAATGGCTCATGCAGACAAATGACCAAAAATATTTTCATAAAAAATGAAACTTAGCTAAACGTTTATAAGCGATAATTTTGACTTTTGGGGAGGATATTGGGGAAAGATGTCATCGTGCTTAGCTGTGTTGCAGTAGAAGGAAAGGGTTTGGTTGTGTCTAGATAAAACCAGACCCGGGAGTGGGGCTCGAACTCACGACATCGCGTTCAACTCACAGGTTACCCAACCTCAACGCTACGAACGTCGAGCACCTATCGCCCTGCGCAGCTTGCTCAGTATTTCGGCTCAAGTTCGGCCAAAGTGTCTGACGTCTGTCAATATCACGAGGCGAAACCCCGAGGTAAATGTCCGTCCCGGTAGCTCGGTCGGTAGAGCGTTGGACTCCATGTGCCATGTGGTGAAGGCGCACGTCCCGGTTGCAAAAGTCCGGGTTCGAAACACGACGTGTGCTTGACGTTTTTTTTTTAGCCTCCTGACGGGTATGGTTGTGGTTGGTAGCAGGCCGCTGCCAGGCGAAGTCAGTGAGGGGATCGGCCGCGCGCGGCTATGTGCGCACGTTAAAATTTGGACTCTAAACCATAGACCATTTTGCCATAGACTAAACCTCAAAACCATAGTCTGCAATAGACCAGGAATTGCTTGCTCGGAGGGTAGATGGCAGGGTCAACGCTTAACAAGCTCAGCTTAGCGGGGACTCTGTCCTTGTGATTCCTTCCATTCAAAAGGTTCGGGCCAAATTTATATTAAAAAGGGGGGAGCCGAACCAGGTTAGGCCGAGTTGAACCAGGCTGGACCGGGGTCATACATGCAATCATGGTCAGACAAAACAGAGGTTAATTTCGGGTCAAATATTTTTTTTAACTGATCTTATTGTTTTTTTTTTAGCTTACACGTATAACTTTTAGCTTTTTATAACTCGAGACTTCATGCACAGAAATGTGGCGTTCGTCCACTTTTCCTCATCGTCTCTCAGCGACTTGATTTCATGTGGTGGCGGAACGGGGGGGGGCATCGGGGCACCGTGCCCCCGTTTGATTTTTGCCATTTTAACATTAGCCCTATGGGCGTTGCATGGAAAGAATGGGACCAAAAGTCGGCAGTGCCCCCACTTCATTAAAGGTGTTCCGCCGCCACTGCTTGATTTGACCCTAAAGGCGTCTTACCAGCAAAAAAAAAAAAACGCAAGAAACGCCAGCCGGTCAAAAAAAAAACTGGCGAACGAATACGATCTTTCTAGTGCTTGAATTATATTCAATGAAAATTTCAGGAGACATATATAATATTAATCCTTATAGCTAGGCGCTCGGAGCATTCGCTAGCATTCCATTGCCTGCATTATCAACGCCACATTTGCATTACTCTGGGTGCATCATAAGTAACAGTAGGTGAACCGGCCACAGCAAAACCATGCCTCATTATCCTTTCCTTCCAAGCTGCCAAGCTAACCGGCCGCCCGGCCCACCACCGCGATATGGAACAACACTGGAGTGCGCCATTTGCCTACGGCAGTGCCCCACCGCGCCGGGGCTGTTTGACAGGTCACCCGCACCGTGACCTCGCCACCCGCTCCCCCCCTCCCCGCCCACCTCCCCATCGGGCCCAGTAGTGACCTCTCCTTGAATTTGACATGGACTCGACTAAGGCTCAACGCCATCTAGTTACGTCTGGAGATCCTAATAAGATCCACTGTACCTACCTCGTGCCTATTTTCACCGTAACGCCCACGTTTCTGTGGTTGGTGAAAATAAATGAAATAATAATAATAATAATAATTCACCTTCAAAGACTTAACAAAAATATCAACAATTTTTTTTTTGCTATTTTCTACGAAGCATTCAATAAAAAATGCTTATTATTTTGCATTTTGACGCTTCCATTCAGCAAAGAATAGTTCTTGTGAAATACGTCCGGTTCCGGTCCGAGTCGTACAAATCGGCTACATGAGCGATCCGTTCCAAATACGTACTACGCTAATTCGCATCAGCTCCCCTAGAACTTATTCACGGCACCGACTACATGAGCAAATTCGTTTTAGTGACGTCAAACGGATCTAGTTTGGCTCTCGGCCCGATGCGCATTACAAACGGAATAGCATACAAATGTGGCGCATTTCCGTAGCAATAGAGGTGACTGAATTAAAAATTTATGATCTTATGTCTTTTTTGCATTTAATCTGCTCAGATCATTCTCAATTAACTTAACAAAAAAAAAGTTGAACATAAAGTTGTCTTGCGTTGACTCATTGGGCACTTGCCTCTCTTGATTCGTCTTAGTGCTGTCAGAAAAATGTTTCAACTGAAAGTACTTAGATTTTTACTTTTTGGTTTTCACGATATTTATTTTTGAAAACTTGACATAATACCGACATAATTTTTTAATAATTATTTCAAAAGAAGAAAATAAAAAGGTACCTATAATTTTGCATTGTAATGTTTCTTTTTGGGAAGAAATAGTTCCTGTAATACGTATCTTGGTCCTATTCGCTCCTAAGCCTGTTTCTCAGCGGATTTTGTTCGGACCGCCGATTCGTATTAGCAGGTGGATACATGAGTCGGTAGTACGCTCCTGATTCGCATTAGCGGTGAATCCGATCGTGATACGTATTTGCTTTGCTCATGTAACCGCGGATCGGATCGCCGATTCGTACTAGCAGGTGGCTACATGAGTCGGTAATGCGTTCCTAATTCGAATTAGCGGCTAAATACGTATTTACTGTGCTCATGTAACCCCGATAAATGAGACCATCCACGCGTCTGTATCTTGTTCCTGTACGGAGTTATTGGCCAAAAACCTTTGGTGACCTTTGATGACGTCACATGACCTCACAGCTGCCCAACAGCAAAACAGACCTCAAGGTAGTGAAGGTTGATCGTATATGAAGTCATGTATGGTATATGGGGCCATTCCGACCCGTTTTAGTGGTAAAAACAGGGAGTTGATTTTTCCCCCATTGACTTATAATGGGGAGGTCGCGAAATTGACCTGACCTTAGGCCACCGATATCAAAATTCCGAGATATACAAATTGTAGCTACTAATGACCTAATAATATCCTGCGACTTTCAAAGGCTTCCGACATCTACTGTAGCTCTGGCACGGTGACAAAGTTGCAAAAAAGTGACTTGAGGTTGGGTCATTCAAAGTGACCTGGTGACCTGACCTTAAAAGGTAGGAGATTCAAACTTGCACACCATGTGTAAAATTGATGAGGTTATAGTCATACAAAATTTCGCGGCGCTACGCGCCGCGGTTTTCCCGCTATTCGCGAAAAACCTCAGGGGGGGCGGATATCCGCCCCCCCCCCGTCGGTGCGCGGGTTAAACCTTTGTACTATAGGCTTTTGACTTTTCGAAAATATCGTATCAGAAAATGAATAGCACCATCGTGTTCCTCAGCAGAGCTCAAACGGCATTTGATACACCTTTTTTAATGAAAGACTTTAACTTCAAAAATGGACTTTTTTTACCTGAACGTGACTTGACCTCAGCTAGATTCAGCTGCAAATGGGCTTGAATGACACATTCGACACAACCTTCGGAACTTATGGCCTAAATCGACCATAAAACATGTGTCACGCGACCGAGGCATGATCTGAAATTTCCGTGACCTAGGATGACCTGGCGTCAACTTGAAAAAGGCATTGATGTACAAGTTTGGCACCCTCAGGAATGGCCGGCTGATGGCTGGCTGCCCACAGTTTGCCACGGCTGTGGGCGGCTGTGACTGTGGAGCCACGGCTGCGGGGCAGCTAGGCTGTGGAAAATTGCAGCCGTGCAGAACTCTAGCATCGAGCCATATACTGTTTTACCAAATTAAGTGAACTTACAATTTTCTTTAAAGTTAAGAGAATCTAAAGTAATTAATAAGTTTAACTTAATCAAAATGCATTATGTCGCAGATCATTCTAACCGCCTAATCACAAGGAACACAATGACACCATTTTTGAAGCTCTAGCTTTATTGTGTGCCAAAGGTATAAGCAAAAACGTAGTTTGACCTTAGTTGACCTAAGTTGACCTAACCCTAGCGTTCTTGCAGCTTGCAAACACCAAGCAGATGTAAATCAAGGTAGTTCAACACAAAAACGTTAAAATAGAGCACAAATCTCTTGTGTTTACACATCCGACCAAATTTCCCTAAAAATTGTCATGACCTCTAAATGACCTCAGGTCAAACGAATTTGAAAATCTGGGGTGAATATGATGTCGCTCGGTGAACTAAGAATATTCTTCAAGTTTGAATCAAATCGATGAAGACCTATAGCTTCGATGAACAAAATAGTGCATTTTAAGTGCCATTTTGACAATGTACCGGTTTTTGTGAGCTTGTGACCTGACCTCAGGTCACTGAAACACAAAATTCCAGGTTCACAAGACAAAGAGATGCCCCATGTCGTGTCTGAAATTTGGTAGCGCTACGTGCCATAGCACCCACGCTATCAACGAAGAACTGGCATTCAATTGCCGCTAAACTAGTCCAATTTTCCTCTGACCTTGTACCGGTTTTTGTGACCTGGTGACCTGACCTGTAAAGACTGGAACCTGAAATTTTCAGGATTGGTGCGAAAAGGTTGCCCCAGAGGGTATGCGAAATTTACGTTATTTGCGAACAAACCTTAGGGGTTGCATCAACCCCTCATCCTCGCCGGGCGAATGTTAGCCCAGTTGGTGTTTTTTTGTCTTGCAAAGAAGGGGAAAAATCGGGTATTGGCGGGCCCGGCTCAGCAAAAATCAGCTTGCGGGTAGATGTGGTTGGGCAAGGAGAAGTCGCGGTGCGGGGCGGGTAATGAAATTGCAAATTTGTCGCATCTGTAGTGTAGTCTAGGGGAGAGTGGGGCACATTCGTGCAAAAAAATGGATAAATCCATACATCTGTTCTTTAGTTGGTGCAATAGAAAAATTGTTGATTGCAGTATGGAAAGGAATTATTGCCGATATTTTTCTTAATTAAAAGTTAATTATCCTCTAACCTTTTCGCTTCTGTTAGAAAAATGACTTCTATGTAATAACTCTACGTTTGCATCAACTGCCCCAGGTATGAGACACTTACGTGCGAGGGGTGGGGCACTTCCGTGCACACCGCAAAGTTTGTTGAATTACCAGGTATTACCAGAAATTTACCCAAAGAAATTGGCAGTGGGGCATTTCACTCGATTCCTTTTGACAAGAATGCATTGCACAACATATGTAGAAAGAATGGGCTGGCCAACAAGAATGTGCCTACTGCCGGCCTCCGTGACCTCGCCAAGGTCGCGTGCTCACGACGTCGCAAGCAGCCGAGACTGAGTCAGGCGAGCGCCATTACTGAGACCTACTACAGATAAAGTCATAAATCGCAAAAACTATAAAAAAAAACATGCACGAATGTGCCCCGAGGCAGTGCGTACACGAACCTGCCCCACAACGTTATTTGTAATATATTTTAAAATTTCTTGTTGATAAATGACACTTTTTCAACAAACAAGTTTGCAGCAGTTCCGTGAATAGAGTGAGCTTCTTCGCCCCCAGTTTTGAAAAGCTGAACCACATTTCCGAGTCAGGATGACAAAAATGGATGATATGAGAAAAGTTTGGAAAGCTCACGAATATCACAAATTTGCGTTTTTTTTTTATCAAGCATGACAGCAGGTACAGTGTTGTCTTCTACGGTGAACGAAGGGCGGCAATGATAGACATATTTCCATAATTTACCTTGAGCTCGTGCAGTCACTCGTATTCCCATAAACTGCCAGAAAAGAATGTGCCCCATGCACGAAAGTGTCCCACTCTGCCCCACACCCGCCCCTGGCCAGGGCGTGTGGGGAAAACTGAGCTCTGACGACGTTGACGGCATCTAGCCGACGTCTGAACGGTGACTGTACCAGGAACCGTGTCTGCCTATGTCGATGTGTATTCATTCGACTGGAATTTCCCACGGACTTTGTGAGCGTATGAGTGCGGTGCAGGTGGCAGTGTGACACAGACTGCCGGTCTGACGCGCAGCCCAGCTCATAGAGCGGGAAATGCTGCCTGAAATACCCTGCACGCCCTCGGATTTAACGTCCAACAATGGCCCTGCAATACAATTGACACGTTTGAATATGCTGTACGTCGGGAGGTCATGAGATCCATAGGATTTAAAATAGGTATGTTACAGGGAGTTTGAGAAATTCGTGAGCAAACTCCCTGACCCATCAGTGAGTTTGCAAATCCACTAGGGAGTTAACAAACTCACTGATCGGTCAGGGAGTTTGAGAAATTCCAAAGCGATTGGGACAAATAAAAATAAATGTGAAGCATGTGTGTGGCATACGCATAGGCGGCGGAACGATTTGAGACAAGGGGGGGGCACCAGCTCAAGGAGCCAAACCTAGGGTATGTACCCCCAAATCCTGTTTTCTCATCGGATTTAGGCCACTTATTTTTCGTCACAGCCCTGGCACGATGATTTATTTATTTTATTTTTTTTACTAACCGAAAATGGCAGTTCACCCCCGTATGTGTGGTTAACTTTAAGCTCATCCTCAAGTAGGTACCTATGTGTTTATCTCTTCCTTATTGTCGTTTGACAAATTCCATTTATCCTACATGTATCAAATTCCCAGGGAGCCATCGCAGTACTAATCAGTGGCGAATCCCAGGGGGGAGGTCACATGGGTCATGACCAGGGCCTGGGGTCACCACATGCCTGCCAGGAGCACCATAGGCCTGACAGCCGACAGGGGCACCACAGGCCCGCCAGGGGTACCACAGTCCTAGCAGGGGCACCACGGGCCTGTCAGTGGCACCACAGGCCTGTCAGGAGCACCATCGGCCTAGCAAAAGCACTACAGGTCTTCCAGGGGCACCACAGACCTGCCAAGGGCACCAGAGGCCTGCCAGGGGCACTATCGGCTTCGCAGGGGAACCACCGGCCTCGCAAGGGCACCATGGGCCTGTCAAGGGCACCACAAGACTGTCGTTGACACTTTAGGATTGTCAGGGGCACCACAGACCTGCCAAGGCCCAGGGACACCACAGGCCTAGCAAGGACACCACAGGCCTAGCAAGGACACCACAGGCCTGTCAGGGGCACCACGGGCCTGTAAGGGCCCATGGGCACCTAAGTCATGTAATGGCCCACCGTAGGCTTGTCAGGGGGCAGGGTAGGTAGGTACCACAGTCTTTCCAGGGGTACCAGTCATCACATGACTAACCAAAAATAAAATAAATAAAAAACTGAAAATAGGGCACCACCAAAATTAAGTGGCCGAAATCCGTTGAGGTTTTAATTTTGGGTATAGGTAGGGGCACCACTTCGATTCATGACCCTCCCCTTGGAGTATTCCCGAATCCGCCCCTGGTACTAATACATCAAATTTAAGGGGGGCACCTTGCTATTGGTACCCCCTTGCAGAATTCAAGGGGGCACGGTGCCCCGGTGCCCCCCCCCCGTTCCGCCGCCTATGGGCATACGTGCTATCCGTGGCGTGATGTCAACAAAGGCGGCCTATAAGCTTAGGGCCTCGCACGCTAACAAAAAGCTTGTAGATTGAATGCACACCATAAATACCTCATGATTTTAAGCTGTTCAGTGGTCTAGCCCAAGCATGTACCGCCACTTTATTTAGTCATACGAGTACATTTATTTAGTTCACGTCCCCATTAGATTCTTCCACATAAGTGTGGCTTTTCCAGAGCCAGGCTCAAGCCTCAATATATCAAAGTAGAAACAGCTCAGTTGGTAACTTATGTTAACCTTCGCCCCAGTGTGTGTGTGGGGGGGGGGGTATATGTTACCACCCTGTCGCGTTTTTTGTGTGCGAATAAAAAATCGCGGCGCGTAGCGCCGCGCCGCTTGGAGTATCTTTCTGTACATCAATTTTGGACAATGTGTGAAATTTTTGACCCCAGGTCACGTCAGGTCAGGTCACCAGGTCAAGTTGACTGGCCAAATCTAAAAAAGTCTGCAATCATGTGCACTGTCCAGCCTGCAGTGCACTGCAGGCTGCAAACATGCAAACATGTTTGTAAGAGAGGTTTTAAACTTGGTGGATTGTTATGGGCACCTATAATTGTTATGGATGTTATGGGCACCTATAATTTTTATATCTCGGATTTTTTTATAACCGTGACCTAAAGTCAGGACAGTGGCGTGACATTTCCATTAAAGGGACTATCCCACCTTCTAAAATGTTGTTAAAACCAGTTAAATTGTGCCCGACTTTATAGATTGGATGACCAGAAACACGGTTCTGGCATTTATTTTTCATTAAACATCTTAGGCTTCCCATATTCCAAACACAAACTTTCAAATATGTGACGTCACAGCCCAAAATTACCTCCTTCCCCAGGCCACATTACTGTCATAAAGCTGATTCTCTTTACTCTGTAGGCACCACAACAAAGTTCAGACCAAGTTTTAAGCGATTTTTCAACGAACAAACCCATTTAAATCAGAATGACTGAATGAGGTGACGTCACACTAACGGTCGCTCCATGTTGAAGATAGGGCATTGCACAAGGCCCATTTTCAAATGAAGGGAACGAATTTCTTCAACACCAAGAGGCTGCGGGGGTTGCAACCTAGATAGATAGTGGTTTCTGAACCTCGCCGCAAACTTGGCTATCCCAACTCAAGCCCCATGTTAAAGGTGGGATAGTGCCTTTAAAAGTCAATGGAGAAAAATGAAAATGCCTCTAGATCCGTGTGTACGCATAGGAACAGTCCAAATATTTCAGAATCACGATGATTTGCACCACCCGTGACGACCAGGTCTTTTTTGCTGATAACCTCTAAAAAGGGCATCCGAATTCCGAGGTCATTTGAGGCTACAAACATATTTTTGCCAATAACTCCCGATTGGAAAGAGATAGAACGCTGGAAATGGCTTCATTGTGTTTCTCTTGTCGAGACGCATCGAATGGTATGCAACATGACCTATTTGGGTCACCAGGTGACCTTAGCCTGAGGTCAAAATTTGACATTGACTTTTCCAGGTAAAAAATATATGTTACGAAGCGGCTGAAGGAGAGAAACACGATAGTGCCATTGTTAATTCTTAATCTTTGCTGGTTCAAAAGTTATTCGTGGAAAAGGTTTTAATAAAAAACAGCTATTTTCACAATATTTGACCTATGGAGGCTTAACCGTTGACCTAAGATCAAGTTTGATAATCTTATCAAAAGAAGAGTTCAAAAGCTATCGATTGCTTTTCCATGCGTTTTTCTAGCTATCATAGTTCCTGGGATAACTGCATGTTTTCTGAAAAATATAATGACATATGACAAATTTTGACCTTTGATGACCTCCAGTGACCCCATTATTGCTCTAAGATGAACAATGACCGAAATACTTTCAAACGTACGTATTGAGAGAGCTATCGACTGCGTTTACCGCGTCTTTCTAGCCCTCTTAGTTTTTGAGTTAGAGGTGGGTGGTAACATATGCCCCCCCCCCCCACTAGGGCGAATTTGGCTGAGACCGCCACTGGGGCGCGGGTTAAGAATAGGCACACGCACCAACTCACGTCCATTCCCACTCCGCCATAGACGTATCATGGACAGCCGGCGCTGCTGGCAGCCAGCTGCGACTGAAGCACATTTCTCCGAACCTCCCCTGTACATTGCCACGAGAAGTATGTTTTTTTTTTTGTAAAAAATAAGAATCTATAAGCTGTTTGTCAGCGTGCGACGGTTATACAGGCCCTACTACCAGCCGCCTCTGTTTTAATATCACAGACGGCACGTATGCCACCCTCATCTTACGCACTTTTTATTTGTCACATTCGCTCTGAAAGTTCTCAAACTCCCTGACCGGTCAGTGAGTTTACGAACTCCCTAGTGACTTTGTAAACTCCCTAGGGAGTTTGCAAACTCACGGATTTCTCAAACTTCCTGTAACAGGTATATCATTAAAATGCTGACAGTGAGCTGGTTTTAATCATGTAATTTTTTATCAAAACCTCTGGATGGCCTTTTTCAAAAATGACGTTTAAAAAACGTGCAATATTTCATTTAATGAGACTATTTTATCTTGAAAAAATTATGAAGTGGCCTTTGAATGCGTTTTTGGGACGAGCCCGCACCGTACCCGAATATTCATTTATCGGACGCTCTACCTCCGAGGATTGACCCCGTGACGTCAGACGCGTGACCGAGGCGGCCGTGGCCCCTGGGCAGCGCGCCCCTGGACGGGCGACGGGCGTGTACTCTCATGGCTCCGGTCCATCAGGTGAGAGCTCGTGCATTACAAGTTGGTTTTTACGATCGTATTTGGCTATCTATCGCCACAGCTTTTTGGCGTCGGGCAGGTAGTTAAAGGGACCCTCCCACCTTAACATTAGATTTGAGTTGAGATAGCCAAAATGGGGTCCCTGGCTCACAATTACCGGTTTCGGCACTCACAACATCGAGAAATGCCTTAAATCGGAAATATTGAATTTCAAAATTGCAGCGTTTTGACTCAGAGGGGCTAATGCTTTTGAATACCCCTCTGAATGTGTGACGTCAGCGGAGAACTAACAGTTTTTTAAAACTTTTACTAAAACGTTTGGTAGCACGCGGTGGTATATGCTGCTTTGCGCGCAACAAATGCCGCACTTTCAAATAAAGTCGCTAGGAACAGCGGATATCCCAAAAAGTAAACAAAAGTAAAAGTCTAATATCTTGAAAACCGGTGAATATTTTTCGATGAAATTTGGTAGATATTCGTTTTCGCTCTTTCTGAACCGGGCGACATCACTTTCATGCCAATTCATTAACTTTTGTGAAGGTGGGAGGGTCCCTTTAACTGTGTGTCTACTGCGAGATAATGCCCACGACAGTAGTTTATGCCCACTAGATAGTTTCTGCCGTATTGTGAGTTGCCAGCCACTGAGGCCTGTCTCTGCAACCAATCACACATGCAGCGGCACTTGCATATTTCTCTCAAGTCCCAGACCGTGTACACAGTATGTACACATGCACTGTGTCGCCTGGTGGTATGAATCGCTACAGTCGGAGACATTAGACATTTATTCTCCCAGACCGTGTACACAGTTAACATTGACTTAGTCGTCTGGCGGTATGACTTAATTTAACCGTTCGGCTTATGGGCCGAATTTACGGCGTGCAGCCTCTTTTACTCTCGCGCTTGTAGGGGAGAGAGTTGGGTGAACCCTCTTATTTTTTTCTTCAGAGGACTCAGAATTCAGTGGAATTTTCAGTAGCCAGTGATGCCACTAGGCAGTTTACCATGCCATTTGTATACTCCGCTCCAAAAATCACAATCCGAAACCGTTACCGTGACGCAAAATAAGTACATTTATAGTAAGAACATCTTCCTAATCTTCCAACAATGACCCAAATGTTTTTTTAAATAAATAAAACTTAAAAAAATGTGATCCCAAAGCTCACAAAATGCAAATGAAAGAAAAATCGAGACGTCGTTTATCAAAGATATTTTTAATGCATATTATCCTTTGTTTAATTGCAAGTTCAATGCTCTGTAGCATTCGGCATTAGGATAATCCGTCTTAGACTTACAGCCCGCCAAGCTTGGCGCTGTAACGCAAGGTCCAAAACACTATAACCAAAAAATACCCAGCTGATCAGACTGAAATTGTTACGGCGGATTCAGAGCCCAAAAATACACGTCTCAGCCCGTGCGGTCGTATCTCTCTCCTTCAGTGCCTCCGCCACACTATTTTGAATCTTACCTCAAAATTCATTTCAGGTCAAACATAAAAAACGGAATATAGGGTATGTGATACAGTGGCCGTTTTCACGACGGAATAGCAGGCATCTATTTAATCCCCATTTGATCCTTTGGTTCCTCAGGAATTTTAGTAGTTCTTTTTAGTAGGTTCCCCAGCTTTCGAATGAATGGTGCGTTAGTTTGCTATTTTTCTATTAAATATCACATCGACTTACTTTATCTAAGGATTTATCACTAATATCAACATAAAGCGTAAGCACAATTATAAAATTATGAAATTATTAAATACTAGTACAATAGTTAAAAAAAGATACTGAGTTGCCAGGCTACAAAGAATATATTCATTTATGGCGCACGACAGACATTTAGAAAGCAGCGCCCTGTTTTATTGCACGCTGCTAGCCGCTTCCATTGGGTTTTGCAGGCCGTCGTCATTGGTCGTTACACGTATGATGTCACGCGACTTGTGGCCTGTCACGGCTCTTTAATGATCTCCACTAAATGAATGCAACAATGGCCTTTTAAGTTGATCTCTGTGGCCATCTGTCTATGGAGCGACCAATATGAAAGTTGGGTGAATTTACCGGGGTTACATGACTATGAGCAAGCAAATGTGTATCAGGAATGGATTTAGGTGGAGAATTGCGCTGGACCATGAGTGCTCGAACGCTCCCAATTCCACGCCGGTTTGGCTTTGGAGCCGAGACAGACGATGCGGGTCAAGGTCACCGCTGGGGTAACGGTGGATTGGGTGCGCCCGAGCACCCGTAACGCGGCACAATTCTCCATCTATGGATTTTCCTATTCGCTCAGCATTGTGATAGGCATTCGTAATAGCATTTACTCTGCTCATGTACCTATCCCCGGTTATTTAAAAGAAGTTTTTTGTGGGGGAATATCACGGCTTTAGGTACTCGGTGGCCCTATTCACGACTTTCAAAGAATGCTCCGATAACTAAACACCGCACAGACCTACTGCATTAGTGAATCTGACAGAATGTCTGTGGAATTACATCCCCCCTCACCACACCCCTAAAAACTCATCCAGTGTCCAAAACCACTTTTATCGACTCGCCAAAAAACACACACACACACACACACACACACACCCACACACACACATACACACACAAAGCATGGGGCATGTCAGCTCTCAGTTCATTTATTATTGTCTTTACCATGGTTCAATTGCATTGCGCGATTTAAAGCACGTGAGTGCCTATATAGTATATATGTAGAAAATAATATCTACAGCAAAACATCCAAAATTACAAAGGCTACAATGCTTAAAAAGTAGGTTCATCAAGGAAGCCCATTTTTACTTGCGTTGTGTTCCCAACCATGCGATTCCAACGCGGGCTATTCGCAACGTCTGATAAGGCACGTTAACAACTGACAAGCCGCCACCGCTGCCACTTATTCATAGATGGTTGATATCGCAGCTTGGGCGTCAGCAGCGCGGCCCACAACGCGTCGGCGCCAGCGCACGCAGCTGTTGGCACTCGGCAGCCGGTGTTGCGACATTTCACTTTGTCTTCTAAATTATAACATTAATATTCACATTCTCGTTCTCCCTCCATCGGTTTCCGGCTCCACTCCATTCCTCGTCGGTTGCGGCCGGCCGCGGTGATTGGCCGACACTGGTCACGTGATCGTGACGTCAGCCCGCCGGCTAGCGGCGTTCGCGCGGTTTCTTGGCGCGGTTTGTTGGCGCGCTTTTTTCTAACCGCAGGCGCGCCTGGGCACATCCTCGCGGGTAATTCCAGTTCTGTTTTGGCCATAATAATTTGTGAAGCCCTCTATTTTTGCCACTGAATTTGATCATTCTAATTTCTATTTCTAAGAAAACAAGGATGGCACCCACGCTGTCTCGCCCCCGCCCACCTCTTGTCCTCCCTCTCATGGGCCCTTTTCCATCTGAGCCTACCCCCGAACCCTTCCCTGACCCGATGATGGACCAAGTTCCAGAGGGCCAGTCCTTCATCCATTTGACTCCGGATGGCTCGTTCCGCCGCCTCTCCCCATTTAAATTGCAGAGGGAGATGGACCTACTAATCGGCCCGTGCGTAAACGCAAAAGTGATCCGGTCAGGCAACATATTGATCAGGGTTTTTAACAAGGACCAGGCTCGGCTCGCCCTGAGCATCACCACCTTCTGTGGCACGGCCGTTACGGCCGCCCCGGCTACCCGCCTAAACACCGTGGCGGGCACTTGCTACTCCCCAGCACTCCAGTACATCGAGGAGGCCGAGATTCAGGCGGAGCTCCGCTCACAAGGAGTAGTAGAGGTGACGCGCCTCCGATCTAAGGGGCCTAACCCAAACCCGCTGCTTAAGCTGAGGTTCCTTGGCCTCGAGTGTCCCCCTGCCGTGTACGCCGGCTACGAGGTCCTGACTGTGAGCCCGTGGGAGGTGAACCCGCGACTCTGCCGGCGCTGCGGACGTTACGGGCACCTCCAATCGACCTGCCGTTCCAAAAAGGCAAACTGTCTCCGCTGTGCCACACTGGGACACAGTTCGGATGAGTGCCAGAGTGAGGAGGTCCAGTGCGCCCACTGTGGCGGCCCTCATCCCGCCTGGGATAAGAAGTGCCCGGCGTGGCACTTCCACAAGGAGAAACTGAACCGGAAGTCGCCCTCCGCCCCTCCACCCCGCCCGGCCGGGCACTCTATCCCGAGCGAGCGTCGATACGCCGACGCCGTCCGGGGGACTAACCCCCGCTGCTCGGGACCTCAGGCTGGACCAGGGCAGCGCTCCGACCCGAATCTGACCCCGCCGCTCAGTACGGCAGTGGAGCTCCCTCGTCCGTCGCACACAGAGTCGACGGAAACTGTCACGGCACCAGTCCCCCAGACTGTCCCCACCCTCGACGAGACGGACACGGTCACAGAGACTCCGAAGGGAGCAGCTCAGCCTCTGGCCGAGGTGCCAACTGAGACCCAGCCAGACCACGTCCACATGACCCCTGCAGCAGAACAAACTGACGCGGTCGCTGTAGCCAAGGCATCTCTCGACGACTCAGAGTCGGTGACCCCTGTCAATGAGATGCCCATTGAAACCCCTCAGGCTCCGCTTCCCGCAGGCTCCGCGGTCCCAGAGACCCCAGACGTTGCCAGCACGTCTGTTGACTCCGCAGAATCTCTAGATTCTCTTGACTCGCCCAACGATACTGTCGTTGAGGCACAGTTCACACAGGAACTTTTCGAAAGCCTCGTCTCCGCCGACCACCCAAAACCCAGGCCCATGTCTTCTCGAGCACCCTCTCCCGCTCGTATTCGAGAAAGGTCTTCATCTCGCTCCAGCTCTCGCTCCCTTTCGACGGGAAGACGACTTACTCGTTCGCACGCTTATACCCAAGAACACCAGTAAACAAACACACACACGGAAAATGACTCAATTTTCTGAATTCTTTCTCCAATGGAATACGAACTCGTTGGTATCCCATTGGGGGGAATTCAAGAACTATATGTTAAATAAAAAACCGTTACTAGCCGCCATCCAAGAGACCCATTTTAAAGATTCAGATACATATAATTACAATTTCAACATTCGTGATTTCTCTTTATATACAAATAACGTAAATGAAACCCACCGCCGGGGCGGCTCGGCTCTTTACGTTTCAAATAAACTTTTGCATCATGAAATTTTCCTCCGAACTACGCTTAACGCAGTCGGAGTGAAAGTTAAAATTGCACAACTAGACCTCACTGTCCTTTCGATCTACCTTTCACCTAGCCTCCCACTTTCCTGTCCTCTACTCCTAGACCTTTTCTCCCAACTTTCTCCGCCTTTTATAATCATGGGGGACTTCAATGCACACCACCGCACATGGGGGTGCACAGAAACAAACTCGCGCGGAACACAACTTCTTAACGTAATTAACTCACTCGATTTAATACTCATTAACAATCTCACGCCCACATTCACACGCACACGCAATGGAGAGGTCGTACACTCCGTCCTAGATCTCGCCATTACAGACACAAACACCGCGACACTTTTTACACAACACGTTGAAGATGACTCTCTTTTCAGTGACCACTACCCCATACATTATTTACTCAACGTCCCTTCAGGACAGACAAACTTTAATTTTTTGCCAAGGTGGAACTTTAAGAAGGCCGACTGGGCGTCTTTCCAAAAGTATATTGACGAATCATTGTCTACACCTCCACCAGATATAAACACATTTCTTAACGTCATTCTTGCCGCTGCGCATCAAAACATCCCCCATACTGGCCCCCCAAAAGAACATAGAAGAGCTCCCTGGTGGAATGCAGACTGCCAACGCGCCGTAGCCCTTCGGAAACGCGCACTCCGCCAGTTCCACCGCCGCGTGTGCGAAGCAAATGCGGAAGCCTATCGCAAAGCAAAACATGAAGCCTCTTTGATAATTAACCATGCTAAAACCACCGGCTGGCAAAACTTTTCAAATAACTTTAATCGTTTTACTCCTTTGTCCAAAATTTGGTCACTAATAAAATGTTTCTCGGCAAGACGCAGCAACCCTTACAAAATCCCTCATCTTCACATCAACAACACCCACTACACTATCCCTTCAGACGTTGCAACACTCTTCGCACAGCATTACGCGAACATCTCCTCAGCACAACAATACACACCGCAGCTCACCGAAACACTCGCACACGAACTGTCTACACTGAACTTTCACTCAAGCAACCGTGAACTGTACAACACACCATTCACGAACCACGAACTTACACATGCCATCTCGCGATGTGGCAACACATCAGTAGGACCGGATCAGATTTCTTACTCCTTTTTCAAAAATCTGACTGAATCCGGTCTCAATACCTTTTTGTCTTGCCTAAACTCTCTATGGGAGAACAACAGCTACCCAGAACCCTGGCGCACCAGTACCCTTATACCTATCCTAAAGCCTAGGAAACCACCTTCTAACCCATCTAGCTATCGTCCTATCTCTCTAATTAGTTGTGCCTCTAAAATAATGGAACGTATGGTCAATGGGCGAATTAGGGCTTACCTAGAAACGAACTCCCTTCTCTCTCCGTTTCAAAATGGCTTTCGTCACGGCCGATCAACTGCAGACAATATAACATACATTGTAGATGATATCCAACGTGGTTTTCAAACAAGAAAATATACCCTTGCTGTCTTTATTGATCTCCAAAACGCATTCGATAAAGTAAATAAAATTGCCCTTCAAATAAAACTTCATAAAAAAGGATTGCGGGGCAGAATGGCCTCATACATTACGAACTTTCTGAGCAACCGAACTTTTAACGTAAGATGCGGCAACACATATTCACCTCCTTTCCGACAGGAGCACGGGCTACCACAAGGCAGTGTGTTGTCCCCGACCCTTTTCCTTGTAATGATTGATGACATAATAGAAACACATAATGCTAAACTTAAATTTTCAATATATGCCGATGACATAGCCGTCTGGGTTACTGATTCATCTGTACAAACGGCGTATGCTTACATGAACACAGCACTTGATGATATTAGAAAGTGGTGCGACAAATGGGGACTTACCGTGTCCCCAATTAAAACAGTGGCAATGATATTCGCTCCCCCTAGAAGCCGTTTTACTAACCCCCCTAGACTACAGATAAACAACATACCTATTGAATATGTAAACCAATTTAAATATTTGGGAGTCACCCTAGACAATAAACTCACATTCAATAAACACTTCGAAGATATAGCCCAACGCTGCGAAAGACGTATAAACATACTTAAATGTATAGCTGGTAAGAAGTGGGGCGCAGATAGAAGCACACTTCTCAGACTATACATTTCCCTAATTCGCCCTATCTTGGATTATAATGCTTTTCTATTTGATGATATAGCTTCTAAGAAAATTGAGTCATTGCAAATAATCCAGAACAAAGCACTCCGCATAGTTGCGGGCGCGATGTCCACGACAAACATAATATGTCTCCATATTGAACTAAATCTGCCTCTACTTGTACAGCGTCGGAAATACCAGCTCCTTCGGTTCTTCGCTCGGTCGTGTTCCTTCCCCTCTCACCACACATATAAAATACTAAATAACCGTTACACTGAAGATCTGCAGCCGACTGCTCCTCAAAGACGCTTCCTGGTTATCGCCTCTCGAATTCAAATGGTACTCAACGTCTTTCGAATATCCCATCCGAACATCATCCCCTCACCTCCACTTTCCTCTTTCTTCTTACAACAAATCAAGCATATCGATTTCCTATTTACCGATAAAAAGACAAAAATTACAAAAGAGGAAGCACAACAGCTGTTCTTCGAATACAAAGAAGAACATCAGGCAGACGCATATATTTATACCGATGGTTCACGGAAAGACGGACACTCTGCCGCAGCTATAACTTCGCAAAATTATGAAAAAACAAACAGACTTCACGACAGCCACAGCATATTCAGCGCTGAATTGATAGCGATTAGTTCAGCTCTTAAATATATTGCAAGCAAACATTTTCAGAAAGCAGTGATATGCACAGACTCGGCTTCCTCTGTTAGGACTCTGACGACAAGAAAAACGGAAACACATCCTTTGGTATACAAAATAAAAAAGCAGCTGATTGCTCTACAGAAAGAAAAGAAAGAAGTAAGAATCCTCTGGATCCCCGCACATATGGGGATCCAAGGTAACGAACGGGCAGATAACCTTGCCAAAACTGGACTCCTCTTCTCGTCTCGAAATCATCTTCCTCTTCCAGTTATAGATTTCATCAACCATATTTACGTCTCCTTTATGCAACTTCGACAAAGAGACTGGGACACAATCAAACATCCACATCTCTATCCGATTAAAATTTCCCATTTCTCTTCTTCAAATCAACCTACAAGACAAAAAGAAACCGTGCTGGCCAGACTGAGGCTAGGACACACGTATCTTACACACTCGCATATATACGACCGTGTACCACCTCCAATATGTCACTATTGCCCCACACATCCAAGATACACAATACAACACTTCATACTCCACTGCCCACGCCTACAGCACCACAGAAGACACATTATAAGACACATTACCACACATGGCCTCAGTCTGGATTTGCCAACTATCCTTGGCGACCATCATCCAGAGCTTCATGATTTGCTTTTTATCTTTCTCCAGGAGGCACGTCTTATTAACAGCATATAGAAACCACCTCACTGAGACAAAAGGAACCCCGAGCACGGGCATGAGTGGGCGCCGTGGGGACGATAGTAACGCGGCGCCCAGTTCCTTACTCGTACAACCTAAATCCCGGTCGTTTATTTACATTTTCCTTTTGATTGCATCGTGTGCTCGCGCTCTAGCCATTGATGTTTCTTGCACTGTGTAACTGGCGGCCCCCTATTGCGCTCTCCGACCCGCTAAGGCGGAGTCGTTGAGAGCCAACGCCGACTGGCAGCCAAGGTGTTTACGCCTGTGGTCGCCGGGCGCATATTTACGTCTGGACAACGAGTTGCGGGAAAAAGTGCTGATTGTGTTGCAGTTTTAGGAGCCGGTGATTAGGCTGGATTTTTGGGTTACTTTTTCGTTCCGGTTCATGTATTTCATAGTGTTTGGCTTTTGAATATTTTAGCTCTTTCCGATAAATATTACTTGCTTTACAACTTTTGTAAAAACGTTTCATTTTTTATAAGCCGACATTCAGAGTCCTAAAAATACATCAGCACTACAATCATTGTAAACAAACAAATGGAGCACACAACTTGGCTCTGTTCCAAGGCCATTTTTTAGTTTATCTGGTGGTTTTCTTGCTCTTGTTCGTCGTTTTGTTGGATGTTTTGAATCCCTTAAGATTGACTTATATCATATTTAAGAAGCATGTTGACTGAAAACAATCTGAAGTATCCAGGAGGCTGACAGAGGTCCTGACTACGGAGCAATATCAATATCAATATCAAGTTGAACAAGTTATGAAATTTTGGTTGATAAACGCAAGTTGATCGGGTTCATATATCAGCAAGAAAAAGTAAAATTAAAAGAGCTTATTGTCCAAAAACAAGCTATAACTTTGCAGACCTTGGAGCAATACTGAAGAGCACGCTGAGCAGGATCATGCCAGAAAATGTTGACTGATGAGCGCATATTGATGTATTGGTATGAAAATTGAACGATAACTTACAACAGCAAGATAAATTAGTGCTAACTATCAAGTCAAAATCTAGAATGAATGGACTTGGGCAGTTTTACTATGCTTAGATGCTATGCAGATTTTGTGCATCAGGTACTCAGTGTCTGGCAAATGAAACATGCGATCATTCCATTGCTACTGGAGGAGAAAGCTTGGATCACTAAATCCACTTTTTGTTGATTTTGATGTTAATCATCATCACTGTATTTCTTTAAAAAAGGATTGTAGTAAAATTGTCAATGTGACAATCCATGCAACGATGTGATCATATTATGTGTTCATAGTCATTTGTGATAGTCATTATTGGTCCAATATACAATGGCAAAGCTCTCAGTCTCAGCGTTTCTTCCTGTGGACGGCCAGCAGTGACTCAGAGCTTAGAAGTATTAGTTTTCTTCACAGGGCTGGGATAAAAAGTACTGAGGGTAATCTTCCACCAAGGAACTCTACTTTGACATGGTATGAGATGTAGGCACAAGTAGGTAGGTGCTCAGTTCCTATAGTCAGTATTTGTGTATGTTTAGTCAGGTTAGCTTAGATCAGATTGTTAGTTTTTTAATTTGCCAAATGTCCATAAAAATGTGACCTGAGCAATGAGCATACCTGAACCTGACAGCTGACCTAACCTCAATCATCACACATATTTGCAGTCTACCCAAGACCTGCATGGCAGTAGCACCCAGTTATAGGTAGGTACTCACCCTAACTCAATCTTACCTGCTAACCTTCAACTTGCCAAAAGTTTGCTCACATTGCCAAGCTGTGTCCAGGGAAACAGTCAACTGAGGAACTGGCTCATTGGGTGGCTGGTGTGAGTCTGTGCATTTAGTGTTTCTTCTCTGAAGCTGCTCTACACTGCTGTATGTCATGTTAGATGCTCAGAAAATGTTGGAAATGATACTAAGCTACTTTAGTGCTTTGTTAATGCTCGAGACATGACCAAGTACAGATCCTGCAGGGTACAGCTATGAGTTAGGTGCTAGGTAGAGTATGTTATGTGAATGTGCTGTTCCCTGTTTGACCGTAAGTATACAGACAAGCACAGGGTCACAGTTATATTCAATCTCCACATAAACATACAACAAAAACGGCCATATAGCCTAACTCCGAACACACCACAGATAACTTAAGCCTTTGAAGGCACAAAAATGTTTTGATTAACAGGACAGGTTTACAATATATCCTCTGTCCCTGGGGGATCTTGCTGCCAAGTTGAGGTATGGTGACTGAACTTCAGGATTGATCAACCTTTTCTTAGCCACTGCTTATATACGAGAAAGACCAAATGCTTGTTTGTTTTGATTTACAGGACATGTATACAATATATCCTCTGTCCTTGGGGGATCTTGCTGCCAAGTTGAGGTACTTGTTGTTGTTGAAGAGTTAGGGCGCGCAGCAGCTTGGCTCAAGCATCCAACAAGTTGAGGTACGATGACTGAACTTCAGGATTGATCAACCTTTTCTTAGCCACTGCTTAGTGCTTATAAACGAGAAAGACCAAATGCTTGTTTGTAAACTGCGTTGAAAATTTAATGATCCACCTTCAATTCTGACATGAAGGCACAAATGAAATAGTTCCCTCTCCTTTTGGAATACACAAAGCAAAATATTTAATAAATTTTAGTGGATATGGACAAGAGCAATTAGCACATAGCTTTCACACTTTTTTTTTTTTTTTTTTTTTGCTCGGTCGGCCTAGTGCCATACCCGAGCAGGGGGCAGTTACTCCGGCAATTTTCGCCGGGCAGCAAGTCTTACGTTCTGACGCTTATTCGCTTCATATTTTGTAACAAACGCGCTAAAACTGCAATATAACAGCACTATATGCTTCTTGACAAAATGCAATAGTATTAAAAATTTAGCCCTGATGGCATTCATTTTTGGTGGAAACGTAATTACAAAATATTTTGTAGTAACTATTAAATTTCGGCCGAAAACAGTGCTCGGTTTAAAAAAGAATCATTCCAATGACGGTCCATTCTTGCGGTCCTGAAATCGCCACTATTTCCGGCCTCTCCAACGCAACTCGTTGTCCAGACGTAAATATGCTCGCCGGGCGCCCCTCCCCAGCACGGGGCCGTCATTATCCCTTCCCTTTTACCTCCTACACATTAGATTAAACAACTGTAGGGGTTTTTTCCCCGCGCTCTTTGGCTTCAGCGCGGGGTTTTCCCCTTTGCAATAGGCGTCAGGTTTTTTGTTATTTAGGACTTTTTCCCTGACCAATACACCCCACACCAGTACACTGACACCTTACACAAGTGTATGAATATGTGATGTAAATAAATGTTACCGTTTCTTCATCTGTGTTTTGTTCCGGCTTTTTCGGCACTTCGGCAAAAGTAAGTTCCCCCATTAGATTTGCTCACACACACTAAGGATAGGCTCCCACGTTGCTATTGCTTCCGGGTTCACATAAACCGGCTTAACGTAAAACTTTGTTCCTGGCCAAAATTGCCAGATGTAATGACCCCCGGCTCCAGACTGGCTTTAGGCTGGCGGAGCAAAAAAAAAAAAAAACGGCCGGCCGGCCCCATGAAGGAGAAGCTCTTGGTGAAGCTTTGAGATCGCCTCATAGCCGCCTTGGATGTCATCTTTCTTGGCAGGTCCATCCGTTCAGATGGTACGGTGCAGTCTGGATAAAGGACGAAGTCCAACGCCGCTAACCCCGCGACCGCCACCCCACAACGTGGCCGCAGACCGAACGGGCGTGAGGGCCGTAAGGGCCACCCCGCCATCCGGTAGGTGGCTGAGCAGCCGGGCGCAGCGGCGCCTGGGCGGCGGCCGCGCTGAGATGAAGTCCCAAACCGCCATGTCGCCATCACCGCCATCACCATTGCTGCAGCTGTTCCCAACCGCCTCAATCGCCGCCGTTTTGCCAGCAGTCGCGCCGCGGAATGGCAGAAGCTCCAGAGTAGCCTCCGGCGCCCCTCTCCGCACGTGTGCAGGTGCACTGCGGCCGCCGGGTCCGACGTCCAGGCAGAACATGATATTTCCATGCTGCTCCGACGGTGGGCTGGTCTTGTTTGGGCGTTCCTCCACTGTGACGTCGGTCACGCCTGCCCCGGCCAGGGCGCAGAGGCCGACGTGTCACCATCCGGTTGCAGTCCTCAGTCGGGTCGCAACGTGTACCTCTTCCGCAGCGTGGAGCGCGCTCCCGCTGGGCAGCGATACAGCCAAAAGTAGCATAGCATGCGGGCGGCCAGCGCTGCGCCGGACAGCGGACCCATGCCGGGGGTATGCCGGTCTCGGCCATTAGCGGGGTCGTCGGGGCCGAGGCTGTACATACAGCTGGTGACCGCGTGAGCCGCCAATCGAAGCTCACGGCTTATAAGCTCGACGCGGGCATCACACGCCGTCCCGATGGGAGCTCCACGACGCCGCCGCGAACTCCAGCGCGGCTCGCAGCGCGAAGACCAGTACGGACGGCCGGGGCAAACGGCGTGCGGGAGTCGCAGGCGACGTTCTGCGGACAGAAAGGGTTGGGCATAAGCTGGTCGGCAGGACACTCTTGAGCCGAGCCTTTGATGTAATTACAGATGATCCAGAAGCATGCACAAAAATTCATGACACACTATTCTCATTTATGTATTTGCTACATATGATATGATATACCAGCTCATGATCAGTGACGCATTCTGGGCAATATGTTCTAAAGTGAAGTAACTGAAGTTACAGCTTAAAAGCTTAAAAAAAAAAAACAGCTTAAAAAAACACACACATTCGATAGCTTATGAGAATAACATGCCTTGTGTGCTTAATGCAGGAAAATATTTTTTTTTCACTTTTTTAGAAACAGCAAAAGAGTTGTCAACAAGCCATGTCAATTATCTAAACAATTTTTATGGAAACTGCTCTAGCTAGCTTAAAGTTCCACAACGTTTCCGGAGCACCGTACCCAAACTCAGTTCATGTTACAAGAAAAAACAGTAATAATGCCTCCTAATTTTGAATGAAATATAGGTATGAGTAATTTGATTTGGAAAGCAACAAATTTCCGCACATCATTTTAGCAAAATTACCAGGGCTGCGGAGTCGGAGTCGGAGTCGGAGTCGGTCGGAGTCGACAGTTGTGACCGGAGTCGGAGTCGGAGTCGGAGTCGATTTTAGAAACCCGAGCCGGAGTCGGAGTCGGAGTCACCGAAAATCTGTCGACTCCGCAGCCCTGCTAGGTCTGCGGAGTCGGAGTCGGGAGTTGGAGTCGGTCGGAGTCGACAATTCTGCCCGGAGTCGGAGTCGGAGCTGGTTTTTGAATGCCGGAGTCGGAGTCGGAGTCGGAGTCGCCGAAAATCCATCGACTCCGCAGCCCTGAAAATTACTATTTTCTTCAGCCATCAGGTTACACAAAACTATAGTAAACTTTATGATCTAGTTTACAAAAAACCAAAGCCCCGATTTTAACAAATGTAGATAAAATTTAAACAATTTTAAAAAATGTATCGTGGAGAAAATGAAAAGTGTAGATTTGTAAAGCCGGGATATTTCAATTTCACGGATTAGGCACTTAAAGAAATATCTTCACCTTTCTTTGAGCCACCAGCCTTCACCCAAGTTTTACACGAATGTAGTGAAGCAGACAATGTGGCAACTCAAAATTGTGATGGTTTGAGATAATTATGACGGTAAAAGAAAAAGCAACACAAGGTTCCTTACCCTCGTTTTTTCACATGGGTTCAGATGAGGCTTCAACTGTTGCCGACCTGAGCGCTATAGGGACTTCAGCTTTCCAAAACTCAATTTCTAAGGGCACTGAGCAGTGTTTGGCTTTCACACGAATGCGATAGTAAGTTACGAGTATATGAAGTTGACAAAGCAAGCAAAGCAAAGCATGATGCCCCGCGCGTCCGCCCGCGACCACGCCCCGCGTCCGACTCCCGACCGCCGCGTGACCCGAGGCGCCCGGCGGTCACGTGACCTACCGGCCGGGGCTGCAAACGGCCTTCACCACCATTCTTGTATGACGTCATATCCTACTGAGGTGCTGATTGGTCGGAATTAGATACCTGAAGGTAATTATCTGCCGTAGTTATTTTTGTTTCATTGTTTTGCGTGTTTTCTTATATGAAATGTAATTAAAAAATTTGTCATATTTTAATCACCATTAAAACATAACTGAATAGGTATAAAAGAGAACTCGATATATACTTTCCTTGTTTTTAAGAATTCCGGAATTAGATACCCGAGGGAGCAAAGAGGGAGCAAGTTGCCACGCTGATTTAATACCTCATAGTCGAAAGGTGGGCTACTAGAACCGAAAATTGCTGTGTTTGTAAATAAATAAGTGATTTGAGGGCAAAAAATGCCCAGATTTAAACTTCTAAAATTATTTTGAACATAAAATATTTCAGTTTGAGGGATGTTAAGGCCTCTAAGGGTAGGTACTTTTTAGGTATCAAATAAGTTCCTCTGCGAAAGTTCCGTCGTGAAAACGGCCAGTAGGTGATGTGATACAGTAGGCAGCCTCAGCGAGTGACCCTCAGACACTTGTAGCTGAGAGCACCAGGGCTAACGTCATTGAAGCCATTCAGGGCCCTGTTTCACCGGTGATAGCAGCACGCTGCTATCAAATTGCGCGAGCTGACGTAATGTGATGACGTCATACTGCTGACGTAAAGGGCAATTCTGGCGCACGGTTGCCGCAATATTGTTTTACGTCATCAGCTAAATGTTCGAAGTTAATGTCCAAATTTTTCCTAAACCCAACTTCTTTTAAATACATCATATTGAAAAAATATATATCAAAAATATATATACCTACTATCATGACTGCGTAAACTCTTACTTTTAGGCTCATACGTCACTTAATGCCGCCGCCAAGGTCGCGGCAATCGTGCGCCGGAACTACCCATTACGACAACAGTATGGCGTCACGACATGACGTCAGCTCGCGAAACGTGATAGCAGCTTGCTGCTATCACCGGTGAAACAGGGCCCTGGCAACTTCAGCACAGGATAGTGCAGGGACAGTGTCCCAGACCACCCCGGTAAACTAGAAAGCCAGTCTGCCAGCTCACGACACACGGCAGTTAGATGTTGCACTGTTAATTTAAATGGTGTTTGTAATAAACTGGGTTCGCTCATCAATTTTATAAACCAGCATGATTTGAAAGTTGTCTGTGTCACTGAATCTCATCTAACCTCAACTATCAGTAGCTCTTTCATAAACATACCCCATTTTCAACTTTTCCGGAAGGATGTCGTTGGTACGGTTGAGAAACATGGTGTTTGCATTTATGTACATGAGAATTTGTTAGTAGATATAATTTCTACCTCAATGGAAAATGCCCTTCTGTTTAAATTGACCAAATACAATGTGTATTTCCTGTGTGTTTATAGGCCACCATCAAATAGTGTAGCTGAAAACGAAATGCTCTTAGAAGACCTAAAACTCCAGATAAAGAATAGGGAAATTGTGATACTTGGGGATCTAAATCTCCCTAATATTCAGTGGTGCGAAGTTGGGAGTCGACCAGTGGGTTCCGTTCCTCCAATGGAGAGAGCATTTTTGGATGTATTTGAGTCTGCTGGCCTAATGCAGTGGGTCTCAGAGCCCACTTTCCCCAGGTCTGGAAACATTCTAGATCTTGTACTGACTACTGAGCATGATAGAATGGGTAATTTAGTTGTCGAAGCTCCCATGCCAGCCTGTGATCATTGTCCCATAGTTTTTGACTACGTGTTCAGCGAAAGTAAAACAAGTGTTCTCAGGTCCTGAGAAGTTCGCCTGGCATAAAGGAAATTACACGAGATTGAATGAAGAGCTACGGGTAGTCGATTGGGATCACGAGTATTTGAATGAATCAGATGTATTTGAATGCATCTGACTCATTTGATAAATTTAGGGATATAGTCACTGCTCATGTAGTTGAGAATGTGCCATTGCAAAACAAGAACAATCGCTGTGAACCACCGTGGCCAACAAAACCGTCTAAAGGATTGCTTAAAGGAAGGGTGCCACCTTCCGAAATTTTTGTTCTATGAATCTATTTTACTTATTTGAATTTTTAGACGTGGTTAGCGCGTCCACAATATACAAAAAACCGAAACATTGCATTTAATACATTGGCCAAAAAAAAAGATCGTTGTTTATATCACCACTACAACTCAAGGTCGTTTGATGTGGCAGCTAGGACGGCTGGCATATCCTGTTGTCATGATGATGATGATGGTTTAGAGGATTTGCCTTTGCAACGGCTCCTCCTATTCTTTTAAACTGTACTTAAGCTATCGCGCTATGAGTTGGTATGGGGTGCATGATAGTATTGAGCTCTTTTTCTTTTTGCCTTCTATATCTTAACTTCCACATGCTGTATAGAATTTGTTTCTTATCTTCCATATGTTTCCTATTATCATCAAATAGAAATTTCATAATGACTTCTTCTTTATCTTCCCAGTATGGCTGTTGCAGTTCGGGACATTTCTCTCTAATCTCACTCAATATTGGACATTCCAACAAGAAGTGTTTTAGATCCTCATTTTGTTCATCACACAGAACACAGTTTGTTTTCTCTTTTGTAAACCTCTTCCTAGAGTTCAGAGGGAGAGTGTTCGTTCTTGCTTGAAAGAGGATTCTTGATTGTGGGGTGTTGTCATATACATCATCTTCTTTTACCTTCAGTTTCCATCTCTTGTATATCCTCAGACTTGTTTTGGCCTCTACTTCCTCTTTCCATCTTTTATCGTCCCACCTGATCATATTTTGGTTAAGTTCTTCTTTCTTCAAGTCTCTCAGGTCTTTTTGGCTTAGGTTTAGCGTTTCTAGGTGCGCGTTGATCATTTTTGCCCATTTCGTACTCTTCTCTTCTAATTGAGTTTCTATTACTTCCTTCAATAGTTGGTTATTTCCTTGAAGAGTGCTTCTAACATACTGTAGATGCCCTTTCATAACTCTTGTTTTCATCGTCGAAGCTCCAATTTCGCCCCGGAGGGCACAGTTGGCGGTATATCTCGGTGCACCGAGTATCTGTCGATATACTCCGTTTTCTATCATTTCCAGTTCCTTTACCTCTTCTTCCGTTATGTAGAATATGTTGGCACCATACAAAATGGATGGTAGAGCAAGGCTCTTCCAGAATGTTTTTCCTATCATGAGCTTGTTGCAACTTCTCGCGATCACCCCATAAGTCATGTTTGCCATCCTTTGAGCTTTTTCTATCATCTGCTGTTTCTGCTCCTTGAACATGTTTCGCTGATTTCCAATCCTTATACCCAGATACTTCAACTTGTCTGTTGTCGGTATTCCTTCTACTTCAGCTGGTTGTTCCTTGCAATTGAATACCAATACAGCACTTTTATCCTTGTTAATATCCAGACCACACTTCTTACTCACTTCGGTTAGAACTTGGCATGGCAACATATCATTCTGCCATTTGCATTGATGGCGCAACTGAGACAAAAAGATGAACAAATAAAAAGGAAGAAGATAACATGATTTGAACTAAGTTGTAGGTAACCAAGTAGGTAACTGTTGGCCATATTTGCCAACAGTTAAAGAACATCAAATAAGTCGAGTAAAGGTTTTTCCTTTACAATGCTTAAGAGATCTATGGAACCCTTCACCCTTCATGCAACTTACTAGAAAAACTTCCCAATTAAAATTTTAAAACTTAAGTGTATACCATAAAGAAAAAATATACCCTTTCAAAATGATAAAACATGCTTCAAAAGTATAACTTTTATACATACCTTTGCTGATTTCATGTTTTATAAAATACCCTTAACACGACGAGGAAATAGTGCTGAAGATTTTTGCCTGCCCGAATGCTGGCAGCAAAACTCGCAAATGATAACTTCACGTGCGGATTCAATGCTGACCGTCTCGAGCATAGGTAAGTGAAGCCGGTTTTTAGGTTCATGTGAGGCTAATCTTGTAAAAACTGCGTTGTGTCCAAAAGGTGGCACCCTTCCTTTAAAGAAAGACATGAAGCTTGGTTGAAATATAAAAAGGTTCGGTCGGTGGTTGGTCGGACGTCCTCTGCGGCTCGTGATGCGTACAGTCAGTTTGCTGGTGTTAATAAGCGAGTGAGAAATTTTAATGTTTCATCTCAGGCGTCGTATGAATATTCTATGATTGAAAGATTTCGGGAATCGCCTAAGTCATTGCACTCCTACATAAGATCAAAGAAAGTAGGAACAATGTCGGTTGGTCCACTTCGGCAAGCGGGGTCAGGGGAAGGAGGCCCAATTTTGGGCCGAATAACGCAAAATTGGGTAGAGCATAGCAAAGGGTGGTTTCTGGGACAAAAATGACCGCTGAACCCGAATCTGACCGGTGCGCACCTCTAATGTTGCACCACTTCCAGAGCACGTGCAACTGCGTAGTTCTTCTTTTTTGAAGAATGGTACCCTTTTTATATATTTTAAAATAAAACTTGTCGTGTAGTTGTGTTCTAATCCAAAATTTAATATTATAGTCAAAATTCATTGCATAAATGAAAATTCTAGTTAACGCATGTCGCAGACAATCTATGACGTCACTGTGACGTCATTTATTCGTAAATTGACGAGAAAATGAGATGTGACAACAAAACATTTAACCTTATTCACAGGATACGCTCATTGGCGGGTTTAAGATGCATTGAGCATGCTCAGAAAATATCTCTCCGTTGCAAAAAGTAAAAATCGTCTGGATGGAGGTACCATTTTGGCCTACAGGGGGCGAAATCCGCGGAGCGTGCGTTTTTACCCCAAATAGTTTTTGTGCAATAACTTTTGATACAATGCTTGCATGTCGTCCATTTTACCATCGTTGTGATTCTCTCACCGAGACGCATCGAATAGTATGCAAATTGGCTTTGATTGGTTAAGATTATATTTTACCGCAGTTCATGGGCTCAGGTCGATTATCACGCTAGTAAAGGTTATGACCTGACTGGAAATGGTCATGTAGTTTGTATGTATGTATGTATGTATGTATTGACGATCAAGAGCAATCCACAATCGGCGTGGCGATTACACTCCGAGTCCGAGCTGGTTGAAGATAACACAAGAAATAGGTACCTACACAAGAAAACGCACACACTTACGGATACGAAACAGTGGCGGCGGAATAGGGGGTGCAGGGGGTGCAACTGCACCCCCATCGAAAAACATGGGGGTGCAAACATATCTTTTTGCACCCCCAAACTCCGCACAATGGGCCCGTCGCACCATCCAATATATTTTCTCTTGAAAACCAGTGATCGGGAAACGAACACTGATGTGGAATCATCCGGGATGTCCAATATGGCCAGGTGCGCCCCATGCTAGTCTTTGGGGCCCCCACACCGGCTAGAAGTGTCCCGAGCCGCGTTTGGTACTCCACGTGGCATCTGAGGGCCCCCATGACGGTCTCAGAGGGCCCTTTTATGACGATCTCTGAGGGCTCCCACCTGACGGCTTTGTCCCCTGGGGCCCTACAACGGCCACTAAGGGCCCTCATGACGACCGCTGAGGGTCCCACAGAGACTCCAGGGCCCCAAGGAGACTCCAGGGGCCACGCTGACCTCTGAGGGCCCCTATGACGGCCTCTGAGGGCCCTTACGATGATTCTCTGAGGGCTCTCACGACGAACTCTGTCCCCTGGGGCCCTATAATGATCACTAAGGGCCCTCATGACGACTGCTGAGAGTCCCACAGGACTCCAGGGGCCCCACTGGCCTCTGAGGGCCTCTACGACGGTCTCTGAGGGCCCTCGTGACGGCCCTATACCCAACTCAAGTCTGAGGGCCCATTTGGCTTCAGACGGCCCAGCGACGGCCTCTGAGGGCCCCAACCCAACCAGGCTGCAGGGGCTTTGCTGGCATCTGAGGGCTCTGCAACGGTCTATTGAGGGCCCTAACAACGATGGCCTCTAGCGGCCTTACCAAGGCCTCTGAGAGCCCTGCAAAGGTATCTGAGGGCCCATGAAAACCCTCAATATGGCCAAGGACCCTCATGACGACCTCTGATGATCCTCGAAGGCTTCTAAGGGTCCTCACAACAACTTCTGAGGACCCCAGGACGGTCCCTGAGGGGCTGAGGGCCCTGACGACGACCTCTCTGGGCCCTCACGATGGTCTCTAAGACCCAACACAAGCTCAAAAGGCCCACACTGCCGTCTGAGGGCCCCACGACGGCCTCTGAGGGCCTCAACGCAGGCAGGCTCCAGGGGCCATGCTGACCTCTGAGGGCCCTGTTGACGGCTTCTAAGGCCTAACGAAGGCTTCACGGGCCAACGCTGGCCTCTGAAGAACCTTACGACGTCCTCGGAGGGTCTCAACTCAACGCAGGCAGGTGCCAAGAGACATGCTGCCTGCTGGCCTCTGAGGGCCCCGCAGAGTTCAGATTCAGAGGATTCAACGACCTTTGTGGACCTTACGAAATACGAAGGTCTCTGAGAGCTCACGCAGGCTCCTGGAATTCCACACTGATTCTCAGGCCCCATGTCGGCTTGTTGAGGCACTTTATCTGCTCTTGGTGCCCCGTCGCCGGCCTCTGAGAGTCTCAATGTCGGAACTTATGGGGCCATGGGCCCACACCGGCTTTTATGGCCCCTACATCGACTCTTTGGACTCATGACCCATGAAATGTGGGTCTAAGCGGCTTCTAAGAATCCCCATGCTGGTTCTAGTAGCCGCCAGCCGAATATTTGAGGGCTCACACGCGAGCTCCTGGGACCCCGTACATACCCCAGGGGTCTACCTGCCTCTAAGACCCCACACATACTTGTGGGGCTCAAACGCTTGCCCCTGAAGGCCCCACTGAGACCCCTTTCCTCTATTCAGTCCTCCGAAGCGGCTCTTTAGGCTAAACATCGGCTCCTGTGGCCTCCATCCCGGCTTTGGAGGGCCTCCATACAGGCTTTTTTTGGGTCCGATGCCGGTTTCTGAGAGCCCTCAAAAGACTTTCGAGCCTATACTGCCTTCTGAAGCCTTTCAGCAACTTTCAAGAGACCGACCCTGATCGGAGGGCTCATTCAGTCTGGGGAGTCATGTAGGTCTCTGGAGGAGTGGTCTCTGGTGGATGTGGTCGGTTTCCAAGGGGCTTCTAAACACGGTCTTCTTGGAACGGTCTCGTAGGGCCCTCAATGGTCCACTGCGGATCCAGCAAAGTGGTTTGAGACGCTGCGGGTGGTGGCTAGACTAGAAGATTAACTGATAAAAAACCAGCTGCATTTGCTTCTTTATGCTTTCATTATTTGAGACAGGTAGGTACACTGCAATTTCAAACCTTTTACAGAACTTGTGTGTATGGGGATAGTTTTCCAAAATCTTCGTTTTTCACAAATCAATAACAATCACTAAAAAAACTGAAGGGGGGCCCAAAACTTCCAGAGGGCCCCTTGAGAAAACTTTGCACCCCCATCCAAAATTACCTTCCGCCGCCACTGATACGAAATACACAACGCGAACGCCGAACACGCACATACTTGGTGTAGCCCGCACGAAGCCGCGTTCATAACTATGTACACACAGACTCGTTTGCCTTTCCTAGTCCAAGAGTCATGAGGCTAGCTACTATGGCTACTCTGGCTAGGCTTAAGCCCCTTTTTTACAGCACGGGCAAATCTGGCTGGAGGCAACTGCGTTAGCTCGAGGGGGAGAGTATTTAGGAGCGCCGCGGCACGGTAGGCGAATCTACGTTTTCCGGTCTCTAGTCGGGGTCGCGGTAAGTGGAAAAGGTGGTCTTGGCGAGTAGACCTTGCTCGTGTTTGGGAATTTTTGGAAAATAGGGTCGCGATCTCCTCGGGTTCACCTCTCTGGATGGCCTTGTGCGCCGTGATAAGGGTATGGTATTCAGCCATTGTTTTAGGTGCCATCCAGCCGAGTTGGTCCCGGAGATGGGAGACATGATCAAATTTACGGCGACCGAAAATGACTCTAGCGGCAAAGTTAAGAATTTTCTGAATGCGATCGAAGTTCTTTTGGCTACCATTACCAAATACGGAGAGACAGTACTGGATCCGTGACATGACGAGAGCTACCACTAGTGTCTTGGTGACACCGTCGGGGAGATAGTGGCGGACATGGGAGAGGCCAATTAGGAGACCCGTGCATCGGCGACTGAGCTCGGACACATGCGCGTCCCAGGACAGGGTGCCGTCGAAGATAACGCCCAGGTTGCCCACCTGCTTGCATGGCACTAGTTTGGTGTCGCGAAAAGAAACGGTGAAAGCGGGTATGCTTCTCAAATTTTGCCGACTGCCGAAAACCATGAGCTGAGTTTTAGCAGTGTTTACTTTAAGAGCATTTGCACTGAACCAATGGTCGAGAGACGCCAGTGACGCTTCCAAGCGCGAGATGAGTCCCCTAAGGTCGTTTAAAGGGCCACTCACCAACAATTGAGTATCATCAGCGTACTGGAAGACTGCTGCATCCTCAGAATAAAGTGATAGATCATTGGAAAATACCGTGAAGAGTAAGGGACCGAGTGCCGAGCCTTGAAAGACGCCCATAGAGTTGGGGAGAGGTTGTGATAATACCCGGCGACCGGACTCGTCCTTCAATGACACACTCTGTGTGTGACCCTGGAGATAAGCGGCGAACCAGGATGTCTCTATGCCGTGCATTGCCAATTTAGCGAGTAATAACTCATGGTTGATGACATCAAAACATTTGCTTAAATCAATAAGGCATAGCATAGAGACATCCCCCCTATCGGTGGCGGCCAGGATTTGGTCACTGACGGACAGAAGTGCTGTCTCAGTTGAGTGCCGGGGTCGGAAACCGTGCTGGGTATTGGCCAGAAGATGGTTTTGGGAGAGATAGTGATAGAGCTGTTTGTGAATGACTCGCTCGACCACCTTCATAATGACAGGTACTAAGGAGATAGGTCGAAAATTAGTGGGATCAGATGGGTTTCCAGACTTGAAGATGGGGTGAACTATAGAGTGTTTCCAATGAAAGGGGATATCGGACCTTGAGATGCAAGTGTTAATGATGTGAAGGATAACGTCACCGATAGATGGGAAAGCAGTTTTCAGCATGCGAATGCAGACGCCATCAGACGCACAGGCGGCAGAATTGCGCATATTGAAAACGGTGTGACCGAGTTCACCGAGAGAGATAGGTCTGGGCTTAAATCTACCGGTTACGACACGCGGCAAACGGCCAATTTGCTCAACAACTGGATTTTGGTCACGGATCTCTGTAGCGACGCGGGGACCCACAGAAACGAAAAAAGAATTTAAAACGTCAGCCGATACATCAGGTTGAACACTAGGTCCGTCTTTCTTACCAGCCACAACCGACCTAATACTTTTCCACACCTTGTTGGGACCCCGCCCACTAATCTCTCTGTGAAGTTCGCCTCGTCGGTCTCGTCGCACTGCGGCCCGGACAGTTCGGTTTAAGTCTTTGTAAACCTCCGACTTTCTATTTTCTGACGTAAGTGCAGTGAATTCATTTGTCATTTTGCTTCTGAATGCTGTCGCCGCTCGGTAGGGTCGATTCTGCCAGAGTAAAGAGGTCGCCACGATCGGCGCCGGTGTGGTAAGGAGCAAGGCACTCAGCAATCAGCTGCCGTGAGGTGGCGGCGGCGGCGGCGGCTGACGACTCGGGCCTCGAAAATCCTGTCGTGTGCGTTGCTGGCTATTATGCGTTGTTGGTGTGCGCTGTTTTGCAAGGCCTTTGGAGCGGCATGTCGAGTTTTGAGTTTTGGACGAAGGAGCCTTGGTGTTTTGTTGGTCTATTTTCGATAAAAACGGTCATGAAGAGTGAGCTGTGTCCAGGCTGATTTTAAGATTTCTGTCACAGTATTGTCATCTTTGACCTAGGCTTGTGTCTTCTTGGGTATCGGCATATTGTGCCACCGTCCTTGCCCCGTGTCCGCGCGTGCTGCATTTTCATGTGGTCGCGCGTATGGTGTCATATACTGTCACCTCGCCATGTTTAGTGATATCCACTGTGTGGAAAAATGCATTTTCTTATAAGGGGGGGGGGGGGGGTTACACTTGTGTTCCCCAATCCAGCGCTTTAGATAATACAGCATCTGTTTTTGACATAATGAAAGCCTGTGTTTTATGTGGGTGGTAGGCTTCGCCGTTCCTCAGGTCTGTTTCTGGCATTTGAATTTCTGCTACATTTCTAGAATGCCTTTTTTCTGTTTTTCACATACAAAGCACGGTTCAAATGTGGGACCACAAATCACTGTGATTGTCCCATGCTTACCACCAACCATTCCTTCAATGCTAATGTCGTTACAGCGAAGTTATTCATTTATTGAGAACAGGGTTGTAGTTGAATAAACAAGACAGGTGAGCAAAATCTGCAGCACTCGTAGTCTTGGCTGATGCGTTAGGAAAAATGGAGGAACTGCAAGTACACATCACTTTTCAGTTTTATGCTTGAGTGCATTGAATTCCAATGTAGAAGAATCGCAATTTGATTGTATTTTCATTGATATTATGTATTGTTTCAATAATAGATCTAATAAATATTATTCCAATATTACCTAGACGGTAGTTATCATCCTGCAAAACACGTCCAAATATTTAGTACCTTGAATAATGCAGTAAAATAAGCTGCGCCGCTGCATGTATCAGCAGCGCAATATCTTGTGCCAACCCAAGGTCAAGCGGGTCACGTGACAGTTAAGCGGCGGCTGGCTAGAACAGTCGCCGGCGACTTCAAAATGTTGGAAAAATTGAACTTTCTCGGCAACGCCGACAACTCTTCAATGATTGGCTGACACGACTGCTACGTCACACCCCGGCGACTGGTCAGCTGATATCGACAACTGCGGAGTTGCCGGCGAGCATATTTACGTCTGGACAACGAGTTGCGGAGAAAAGTGCTGATTTTGTTGCAGTTTTAGGAGCCGGTGATTAGGCTGGATTTTTGGGTTACTTTTTCGTTCCGATTCATGTATTTCATAGTGTTTGGCTTTGGAATATTTTAGTTCTTTCAGATAAATATTACTTGCTTTACAACTTTTGTAAAAACGTTTCATTTTTTATAAGCCGACCTTCAGAGTCCTAAAAATACATCAGCACTACAATCATTGTAAACAAACAAATGGAGCACCACTTGGCTCTGTTCCAAGGCGCTTTTTAAGTTTATCTGGTGGTTTCCGTACTCTTGTACGTCGTTTTGTTGGATGTTTTGGATCCCTTAAGATTGACTTATATCATATTTAAGAAGCATGTAACTGAAAACAATCCGAAGTATCCAGGAGGCTGACAGAGGTCCTGACTCCTGAGCAATATCAATCAAAGTTGAACTTGAAGTTATGAAATTTTGGTTGATAAACGCAAGTTGATCGGGCTCATATATCAGCAAAAAAAAAAGTAAAATTAAAAGGGCTTATTGGCCGAAAACAAGCTATAATATTGCAGATCTTGGAGCAATACTGAAGAGCACGCTGAGCAGGATCATGCCAGAAAATGTTGACTGATGAGCGCTCAGCGCATATTGATGTATTGGTATGAATATTGAATGATAACTTACAACAGCAAGATAAATTAGTGCTCAGTATCAAGTTAAAAATCTAGAATGAATGGACTTTGGCAGCTTTACTATGCTTAGATGCTATGCAGATTGTAATGTGCAGGTACTCCTCAGTGTCTGGCAAATGAAACATGCGATCATTCCATTGCTACTGCAACTGGAGGAGAAAGCTTGGATCACTAAATCCACTTTATGTTGATTTTGATGTTAACCCGCGAGTTGCTGGGGGGGGGGGGCGTTAAACGCCCCCACTTTTTTCGCCGGGACATAGCATAAAAACGGCGCGCCGCAGGCGCGCCAAATTTTGGGTACCTGTAAAGAATTGATTGAAGTTTATTGTGACAAAGTTTCAAAAAAAATCGGTCGGAAAATTTTTGAGATATCGAGGTTTTAGTGACGTCATGATTTCTGAGTTTTCGACCAAAAACGGCATATGTTCAAAAAATCATATAAAATCACAGAATAGACATACAGACATGCCGTAAACGCCATTAGACTGCCAATACCATGCACAATCAAATGGCTATCATCGATTATTGATTATCGTTCCGTATTTTCCAAAATCTTGAACTGAATCTTGGCAATTTCTCGTGACTACTTGACGACCATGATACATGCATTTCTTAAATTGAACTTTTTGAGCCAAACACGTACACATATGATAAAATGAATGTCACCATCGTGTTCTACGCCCCAAATTACCCATAAAACATGTGTCACGGGCTGCAAATATCAGTTTTGATTTTCGGGGATATGTGCCTACCCGGTTGACCTGACCTTGACCCTGACCTATGCTTGACTGACCCCTACATGGAGCTGACACTCTTGTAGGCCTTATATGATGGATTGTGCACCGTTTTGACAGAGTTTCTGACGAGAGGCGCCCATTGCGAAGTCCTGAAGTCCATGCTACTGAAAGCCCGATTTCAGGTGTTTGACCTGACCTTGACCCGACCTGTGACCTCAAAATTCAACTTTAAAGTACTCATCTGAAGCGTCTCGTCGCGTTCTTTCGTTTGCCGCCTCGTGCGTTACGCTGCGCCTTTTGGTTCTCGAGTTATCGGCTGGGGGCGTTTAACGCCCCCCCCCCCAGCAAACGGTGGGTGGCGGAATACCCCAGCAACTGCCGGGTTAATCATTACTGTATTTCTAGAAAAAAGGATTGTTGTAAAATTGTCAATGTGAAATCCATGCAACGATGTGATCATATGATGTGTTCATAGTCATTCATGATAGTGATTCATGATTGTTGGTCCAATATACAATGGCAAAGCTCTCAGTCTCAGCGTTTCTTCCTGTGGATGGCCAGCAGTGACTCAGAGCTTAGAAGCATTAGTTTTCTTCACAGGGCTGGGATAAAAAGTACTGAGGGTAATCTTCCACCAAGGAACTCTACTTTGAGTTTTGACATGGTATGAGATGTAGGCACAAGTAGGTAGGTGCTTAGTTCCTATAGTCAGCAGATGTGTAGGTTTAGTTGGGTTAGCTTAGATTAGGTTATGTTAGTTTTTTAATTTACCAAGTGTCCATAAAAATGTGACCTGAGCAATGAGCACACCTGAATAACCTGACCTGACAGCTGACCTAACCTCAATCGTCACACATATTTGCAGCCTACCCAAGACCTGCATAGCAGTAGCACCCAGTTATAGGTAGGTACTCACCCTAACTCAATCTTACCTGCTAACCTTCAACTTGCCTATAGTTAGCTCACCTTGCCAAGCTGCATCCAGGGAAACAGTCAACTGAGGAACTGGCTCATTGGGTGGCTGGTGTGAGTCTGTGCGTGTCTCTTCACAGTGTTTCTTCTCTGAAGCTGCTCTGCACTGCTGTATGTCATGTTAGATGCTCAGAAAATGTGGGAAATGATTATACTAAGCTACTTTAGTGCTTTGTTAACCCTAGAACGCCTAGGGGGGGGGGTTGTATCAACCCCCCCCCCTGAGTTTTTTTCAAAGTGCACGCTAAACGGCTTGTCGTAGCGGGCTGAAATTTTCAATACCCTCTGGGGCAACCTTTGCGCATCTTTTGCCGAAAAAAATTGATCGGGTCATGTCAGGTCACGGAGTTATGACGTCATAAGAGGTACAGCCTCCGGCCGGATTTTCACAAACTGAGTGCCAACGCCCGAGGTTTCCTGCCGGTGGTACGGACATCGGTTGATGGATCGTGATGAAACTTCCCATGCATGTTGGGGCAAGTATTGGCTATCATATGGTATAAGAAATTTGACCGGGTCAGGTCAGGTCACGGAGCTATGACGTCACAAGAGGAACAGCGTCCGGTACTATTTTTGAAAAGCGCCCGAACCACTATTTTGCTAATTCTTGTCACCTCAATGGGAATATGCAGCAATATTAGCTTCTATAGGGAGCAAATGGACCTCCCAAATCCAAAAATACAATCAGATTTCAAAAATTTAAATTTTGATTTTTCGAATTTCTGCCGCCGACTGTGACCTTGCCGACTTCCGGCGCTCCCAACGCGCCATTTTTAGAGCTAGGGAAACGAAATACATACCAAACGATAGAGAATTGATCAAGGAACACGATAGTGAAGGTTTCAAGTCGATATCTCCCACCGTTTTGCCGCAATCGCCGCCGAAAGTTGAAAAAAGTCTATTTTTCCGAAAATTTGACCTTTGACCGGTCAAAAGTAGGTCAAATGATGACCTAGGACCAAAAAATATACCACCAATCGCGAGATCTCGTTGAGAGCAATCCGTTGGTTTTTTCCGCTAAGCTCTACGACCTTCCGTTTCGAAACGCCAGGGGGGGGTCGTAACAACCCCCCCCCCCCCTGGTCGTTCGTGTTATGAGAAATGGCCTGGTCGTGCGAGGGTTAACCCTCGCCGGACCTATTGGTTTTCTACATACGCGCCGGCCGAGGGGGGGGGGCGGGTACGACCCCCCCCCCCTCGCCGTTTCGCCCCTGGTGGAGCTAGCGCGTCGCGGAAAAAACGAGCGTGTGCGCCGTTACGAGACGCAGAGATTGGTATCCGATTTTAAGGTCCTAGGTCAACCGGTGACCTCTGAGGTCAGGTCAAGTGCCCCAGGGTACGGTTCAGTTTTTGGTGAATAACTTCGCAAAAAACGGCCGCAGAGCCGCGATTTTGGCAGCATCGTGTTCGCCTCGCTCAGGCGCGTCGAATGATATACTTTTTGTCCGGGTCAGGTCAACTTGGGGTGTTGACCTCAGGTCAAGGTCAGGTCAGCACCCCCAGGTCACAAAGTTGGTCGAAAGGGGTCATGTCGCATATCATTCGATTCGGCAGGTCTTCCTGAGTCCATTGGTGGCTTTCTCGACTCGCTAGCTCAATTTGATCAAGAGTTATTGACGAAAAACTAATATGACCTTGATGACGTCATAAATGACGTCACGCAAGGTCAACATTGCAAAAGTGACGCATCTCACCTTGCAAGGAGTGCATCAAATCACGATTCTGTGTGCTTGAGATAGTTGGAGAACGTTCCCGGCGCCAGAATAGCAGTTTTCATTTTTCCCCATTGACTTATAATGGTGAGGTCACGAAAATGACCTGACCTCATATGACCTTTAGGAAAAATCCGAGATATACAAGTTGTGAGACTCATAATGGATACTAGATCCTGCAAGTTTCATTTCCCTGTGACATCTCCTCTGGCAGTGAGGGCGTTGCGAAGTTGCGACATCTGAAGACCGTCCAGAGGTTCACTTATGACGTCATAGGTCAGTGACCTGACCTGACCCAAAAATGCGGTTGGTGTCAAAAGATGCGGCTTGGATCAAAGGTCAGGTATGCCAAGTTTCAGCTCTCTATCGCCAGCGTGTTCGGAGCTATCGTGAAAAAACCCTATGGGGGGGGGCGGCACCCGCCCCCCCCCTCGGCCGGCGAGGGTTAAAGGAAGGGTGCCACCTTTTGGACACAACGCAGTTTTTACAAGATTAGCCTCACATGAACCTAAAAACCGGCTTCACTTACCTATGCTCGAGACGGTCAGCATTGAATCCGCACGTGAAGTTATCATTTGCGAGTTTTGCTGCCAGCATTCGGGCAGGCAAAAATCTTCAGCATTATTTCCTCGTCGTGTTAAGGGTATTTTATAAAACATGAAATCAGCAAAGTTATGTATAAAAGTTATACTTTTGAAGCATGTTTTATCATTTTGAAAGGGTATATTTTTTCTTTATGGTATACACTTAAGTTTTAAAATTTTAATTGGGAAGTTTTTCTAGTAAGTTGCATGAAGGGTGAAGGGTTCCATAGATCTCTTAAGCATTGTAAAGGAAAAACCTTTACTCGACTTATTTGATGTTCTTTAACTGTTGGCAAATATGGCCAACAGTTACCTACTTGGTTACCTACAACTTAGTTCAAATCATGTTATCTTCTTCCTTTTTATTTGTTCATCTTTTTGTCTCAGTTGCGCCATCAATGCAAATGGCAGAATGATATGTTGCCATGACAACAGGATATGCCAGCCGTCCTAGCTGCCACATCAAACGACCTTGAGTTGTAGTGGTGATATAAACAACGATCTTTTTTTTTTGGCCAATGTATTAAATGCAATGTTTCGGTTTTTTGTATATTGTGGACGCGCTAACCACGTCTAAAAATTCAAATAAGTAAAATAGATTCATAGAACAAAAATTTCGGAAGGTGGCACCCTTCCTTTAAAGGTAGACTGCCACCTTTTTTCCACAAAACGGTTTTCACTAGAGCTGAGCCACCTATGTCCCAGACTGAAGTCGGTTTTCCGAAATTCGAACCCGTTTGCGAGAAATCGGAGACCAAAGTTCAGTTTGATGCCATTTTTTTAGTCCAAGAAAACGGACATCTCTACTGTTTATCGATAACTTTGAAATATGAATTTTCTTATCTTTTGGTAAATATATGTCAAAACTTTGATTGTTTCGAGATCAGAGAAGAATTTTGGAGTGTCAAAATAAAAGTTAAACTTATATATTCAGTAGTTCATTTTTTCCAAAAAAGTGTGGGAAATGGGGTTCAACATGGGCCAGACCCATTCCAAATGAGCCATGATTTTTAAATGTTTTATACGAACTTAAATGCAAAATAAATTACACATGGCCAATTTCTTATGAAATCATATATTAGTAAATCAAAAAATACCTTACTTTTTCAAATAAAATGTAATAATCTTATGACCTTGAAGTCTAGTGATGTGTAAACATTGTCGCTAGACATTAACCGATTGATAATTGTATGATAATCGACAATTTTTTTCGCGATTCACGTGATGATACTTTGTCAGGTGAATTCTAAAATTTTGTTTTGTCCAGGGAATAAATCATAGGCCGATCTGAGAAAACTTTTTGAAGGTGGCAGTCTTCCTTTAATGCTCGAGACATGAACAAGCACAGATCCTGCAGGGTACAGCTATGGGTTAGGTGCTAGGTGAGTATGTTATGTGAATGTGCTGTTCCCTGTTTGACCATAGTAAGTATACAAACAAGCAAAGGGTCACAGTTATATTCAATCTCCACATAAGCATACAACAAAAACGGCCATATAGCCTCACTGCGAACACACCACAAATAGCTTAAGCCTTTGCAGGCACAAAAATGCTTTGATTTACAGGACAGGTATACAATTTAACCTCTGTCCTTGGGGATCTTGCTGCCAAGTTGAGGTACGATGACTGAACTTCAGGATTGATCAACCTTTTCTTCTTAGCCACTGCTTATAAACGAGAAAGACCAAATGCTTGTTTGTAAACTGCCTTGAAAATTTAATGATCCACCTTCAATTCTGACATGAAGGCACAAATAAAATAGTTCCCTCTCCTTTTGGAATACACAAAACAAAATATTTAATAACTTCTAGTGGATGGACAAAAGCAATGAGAATACCTTCCCCTCAAACTTCTGGCACTGATGAATAACACTGAAGCTTATTCGCTTCATATTTTGTAACAAACGCGCAAAAACTGCAATATAACAGCACTATATGCTTCTTGACAAAATGCAAAAGTAGTAAAAATTTAGCCCTGATGGCATTCATTCTTGGTGGAAACTTAATTACAAAATATTTTGTAGTAACTATTAAATTCCGGCCGAAAACAGTGCACGGTTTCAAAAAGAGTCATTCCAATGACGGTCCATTCTTGCGGTCCTGAAATCGCCACTATTTCCGGACTCTCCAACGCAACTCGTTGTCCAGACGTAAATATGCCGGCGACTGACCCCGGTCGCTGGCGATCGCCGGCGACAGTTGCCGTCGCCGGCGACCGGAAAAGTTGCTACGTGTGAAAGGGCCATTAGTCTCAAATGATAGATCGATGAATTTCCTTTCGACAATTCCTCTACCATTTTTCACGAAACCCAGCCGATCTTCTACGGCGTACACTCAGGGTAGATTTCTCTGCACGCCAGCAACCGCGATCCGCCTCTCAGATCATCGGCGCGCTGTCCTCGGTAGCGCAACCGGTAGCATATCGGGCTACTGATCCGAGGGTCGTGAGTTCGAATCCTAGCAGCGCTGCGTGATTTTGGCTAGAATTGAAGGATGTAGATTCTTTAATGTTTGAATAATCAATTATTAATAGCTAATTTAGAAACGTGTTATTTAATAAATGAATGTCACGTGCGCGTCACGACTGCAAACCATAAGCGCTACCATAATTAGTTTGAACTAACTTTTTGCTAGTCCCGACCACATATAGTAGGTTTTCTAGTATTTATACAAGAAATTCCTACCAAAGTTCGTCCTACCCTTCACTCAATACACCCTGGATCGGAAGTACGCGGCATAAACTTTTACTGCATAAACTTTTACTATCTGTTCTTCTGTCGGTCGAGATCGTTTTAAAATGTACAACATGTAAAGTGCCTTTGACCCCTTCGATACCATACTCGCAACGTCTGGGTTCCATGACATTTCATTAGATATGGTGACGCCAAGTAGCTTCACTTGGTCCACCATGCAAATGCTCGAGCCGTTTATCGAAATGTCGGGTAATACTAACAGCTTCTTGGTCGTGCAAAAATGCATTATCTGGCACTTATCAGTGTTAAAGGGACTATCCCACCTTTAACATGGGGTTTGAGTTGAGATAGCCAAGTTTGCGGCGAGGTTCAGAAACCACTATCTATCTAGGTTGCAACCCCCGCGGCCTCTTGGTGTTGAAGAAATTCGTTCCCTTCATTTGAAAATGGGCCTTGTACAAGGCCCTATCTTCAACATGGAGCGACCGTTAGTGTGACGTCACCTCGTTTAGTCATTCTGATTTAAATGGGTTTGTTCGTTGAAAAATCGCTTAAAACTTGGTCTGAACTTTGTTGTGGTACCTACAAAGTAAAAAGAATCAGCTTAATGACAGTAATGTGGCCTGGGGAAGTAGGTAATTTTGGGCTGTGACGTCACATATTTGAAAGTTTGTGTTTGGAATATGGGAAGCCTAAGATGTTTAATGAAAAATAAATGCCAGAACCGTGTTCCTGGTCATCCAATCTATAAAATCGGGCACAATTTAACTGGTTTTAAGTTTTAACAACATTTTAGTAGGTGGGATAGTCCCTTTAAGTACCATCTTGCTTCGATTTGACCATTCACATACTTCATCAGTTATCTCTTGAAGCTCGTTTACTCTTTGTACCTCATCTACTGAGCACGCTTGATATATGGTTAAATCGTCCACATACTTGAGTCTATTATTTGTCTGTGAAGCAGCGCCATTCACCATAGCTAAGAATGCTACCGGCCCAACTAATATACCTTGTAGGGCGCCGCAGGTAATCTGTCCAGGAACTGAGGCTTCCATCTGTCATCTTTACCCGCTGCTGTCGGTCTTGGAGGAACGACGAGAGCCACTTGACATATGCAGGATGTAGTCCCATCTCCAGAAATTTCTGAATAACTGTTGTGTGATCTATAAGATCAAATCCCTTCTTAACTCATTAACGACGATAATTCCGTGGGCAAATTTCGGCAGTTTTTCTTGATGCCCTGTGCTTCTACATGCACTAGAAATGCACATACGGTGTATTGAAAAATAAAAATATTTTTAACATATATTTCTGGACTGGCAACTATAGTTGCCACTCGGCGTTGGCGTAGTCAAAAATTGCCGCTATCGTAACTTTTCATTAAACAAATACTAATCGTCGGGATGCATTGAATCTATTTATGTCCCAACTTATCCCCCACGAGCCTTAATCCAATTTCCAAACAGAAAAAAGTGGTTACGCCACTTCAATATAAATTTTTAATAAGATAATTACGTCTAAGTAGTGGAATCTACACTATGCCCTATGGTATAAGCCTGTAGCCTGTGCCCAAAGCAGCTGCAGTCCTTGGTATCCAGGAAACACAGTTCATTTATCCATCAATAAGTGTTTTTCTGTACCAAAGCAGATGCTCTTTACCAGTCCTTTTTAACCATTTATCTTGACATGCATAAATAAAATCTGCTCGAAAACAATTCAACAAAGAATGCATATCTCATACGTAGTTCTCACCAGATCCCTATTTACTCGTACATGGTTGATGGCAGGTATACCGTCCTATCACAAAACTTTCTACCGGGTATGATACATTTGTAAAAACTCGGGGTACAAAGCAACTCGATTATTCATGCCTATTTGCGAGCACGCTGATTACAGGCCTACCGGAGCCATGGAATTGTATAGTATATTTCTGATTCCCGCATACGTACGTACTTCTGCTGTCCTTACCTAACCAGTAAATCCGTTCGCCTTCGAATGTTTTTTAGACTGTTCGGACGAGAGTCTGGACAAATTGGATCCCTTTCGTGATCACGACTCGAGCACACACTGGCGGTTGTACTTCAGAATAAGAAGGGGGATATGTTGATTGACGAGTAAAAGTGGTGTAAGTACAAGGCGACCACCACTACTTGCACTTGAACACATTCCACGTGTCATAAAAATATAGTTCAATTTCATCTAGTTTAGGACAACTGAACAGGCCCACATATTTTCTACCACCTGAATCCCCATTTCCTCGTTTCCAGCTGGCAGTGCCAGGAATCAGCACTGCCCCAAGTCAGGCGATGTCTCGCCTTTGGTTCACAATTTTCATTCAGTCCCATGAGACAACATCAGCTACGTGATCGTAACCTAAAGTTTCGTTTGCTGTTATCCTCGCACGAAACCCAAAGCACAAAGCCGCCTCCACCGTCTCATTCAGCTGAATCACCAGCATCTGCTGTGAAAGTTCAGATAGCAAGCAGCTTCATCGGAATCAATTCGGTATCACGACTGTGTCAAGGTCATAATCGGCGTCAATGGGAGCTCAGCGGAGGAGGTGGGGGAGCTTTCGTTTATGGGTCCCTGTTTGTAAACGTCATACAGCGTCTTTACGATGCTAAAAACTTAATTTGTTGATGCAAATAGGCTTAATACCTACGTGCCCCTCCAAATTGAAACACGAGCTGGTCACACGATTTAGCACCATGGCATGGTGCCTGCAGATGAGCATGCCTGAGTTTGGTTATGCATACTGCAAGTGGCGCGACTAACGAACGCTAGGAAAAACCAGCAAAGCATAGTCTTCGACATAGAAAGCGAGAGCGACTCTGGTTTATCCAGAAAGGTGATAGGTGATATCACACGCAGCAGGGTTTGAAAATTCTCGTACCTAAACTTCTCGGATTTCGGTTTGTTATAAATGCATTACTGTGCAATCGTAGGCAATCTTTATCGTATAAATGCCGTTTTAGTTCTCTTTCTTTACAAAGAAAACGAAACAAAATCGGGCAAGTCGGACTCTGTGAGCTATGAATGTCCGTAATGTTTCCTGCATCCGCCAGTGGAGGAACAGGGAAAGAGAGCGAGAGAGAGAGAGAGAGAGAGAGAGAGAGAGAGAGAGAGAGAGAGAGAGAGAGAGAGAGAGAGAGAGAGGAAAGAGAAAGCGAGATTGCATCCCATTCCACAAAAATATCTTCAGTAGATGATAAACATAAACAGATTTAACAATGTCGAGAATAGACCAAGAAAACAATGGATGGGGTAGGGTTCACTATGGTAATGTATAGACATGCATGTATTTTTAATTAATTTCTGCCTTAATTGTTAATTTATTTGCAAAAGTCCATGTAACTATGTCCCAAGGTATACACGGGGACAGTCTGGTTGAATAACATATGTTTCGTTACAGTATATCCGTAAATACAACTATTTAACTATGAACCGCTCATATTTTTGACTACGCCAACGCCGAGTGGCAACTATAGTTGCCAAGTACAAATCTAGTACAAATAACTACAAATGAGTAGAGTGCTTTCAAGTTTTGAGACACTGGTAGCCTGCCTACATCCTTTCTGGATCAAAATAAGCCGAAAATGCTCGGAAATACCGGACACTCTGGAAAAACAGCGTCGTTTTCTTCGGGACCGTCAAGCCAATATGGCGGCCGTCTCTGCAACGTCTGACTATTTCTTGATTTGTGAAGCATGTTGCGCACAGGACGTGACTAAAACCGTCTGATCATGATGAGAAGGGACTATGCTGATTAGGCATCCCACAAATGCTGTTCTGACGTCATTAACTTGCCTTCAGCAGTAGGTTTTTGTAGATGGCAACTATAGTTGCCACTCGGCGTTAATGAGTTAAAATCATACATGATTATGGAGAACAGCTTGCCATGATGATCTAGCTGGGTGAGGAGCTCATGGGTCAATCGGATCAAGACCCCTTATGTTCCCATACTGTCGGAAGTCAATGCTTGCTTTAATGTCATCCAGAATGAGCGGTACTATAAACTGTTCCAGTACTTTACTAAACGTCGAAGTGAGACTCAGCGGTTGCAGGTCCCCCGGTGAGGTAGGGATGGGTTGCTTGGGCACTGGTGTGATCGTTGCTCTCTTCCAGACCAATGGCAATTCTCCCTGTTGTAATGGCCTGTTGAATATATAAGTCAAAGGTCAATGATCTGGTCGTCGGTGGAGTCGTAGTCACCAATATCACGGACCTGGAACAAAAGGAGTACCTCCATTACTTCCTTGCACCCAAGTTTCCATCTTACGATTTAATTTCCATCCAAAAGACGAACCATGTCGTGGGCATACCTTTAAACTGGCTCTATCCTTGTGACGTTCAGTATATCATTGTTCGCTCTAATTAGGCATAGGTCGTCGGACAAAGTATGCCGTGCTATCATCTTATGGAATTTACATTTTTGAAAGCATATTATTTATTTCTTAAAATTTGAGAAAGTTGCACCAAATTTGAGAAACAACATACAATTTTAAACGATACTGCGGGGCGCTTTATTGCCACCCAAGCTATTATTAACAATAACAATATTCTGAAAAACAGGCACAATGAGCTAGGCTTTTAGACGCAACTCGCGTGCACAATAGGTGTAACTTTTACTGACAACTTACCTTCATCTCATCGAACATCAGTACGCAGGGGCGTTCGCGGTCGGATTTCTCTTCCAGATACGCCTTGAGGATCGTTCTCGCGAATCCTGAGTCCTGCGTGATGGTGACCTTCCTGAGACGAGTCTTCAGCGTCGTCAGGGAGGGAAGCGGCATACCACCGTCCCGCAGGAAGTTGTAATGGCTTCGCGAAAGCCGGGTCCTGAAGACGAGCGTCCTGTGCATCGTCTGCTCGTCCCACGTACAGGGACGTTTGGACTCCAGCAGTGCGTCGATCTGCAGCAGACAGGGCATAAAACACAGTGGGCAGCAATGAAAATTTTACTAATTTTGCACTGATTTGTCACTCATGAAGTACATAGAATTATAGCTCTAAGCTCTTACTATCTTGTACCTTACTTTACCTTACACTGCTAACTCTTTTTCATGTAGAATAGTATTGTGAGGAACTGAGGTAAACTGAAGCTAGTGTATAAGCAGTAGTCAGTACTATTGTTCAATAATTACGTGTGGACTTTTCTATTCATTTTCTGACAATGAAAAAAGTTAACTTGATTAGAGGCCAGTTTTACTAACAAAAAATGGCCGCTTACCGGAGTTTTTGCCTAGAGGCCATTTCACATACGGAGCGTGAACGATAAAGCCCTATCCGCTTATGTGCCCATCGCGTTTACGCTCCGTATGTGAAACGGCCTTTAAGCAAAAAAGTTCTGGCAGGCGGCTATTTTTCCGTTGGATAACCTGGCCTCTGGTCACATGAAAACAAGTATTGGCATGATTGTTTAGGTGTAATATAGGAAAAGAGGGAAAATAACAGCAGGCTATAGAAACACTGTTTGATATTCATCAGATATACAAGTAACAATTGATTGGTTAGGGTTATTTGAAGTGGTACCTGCTGATCTATGAGGAAGACCCTCAGCTTATCCCTGTATACTGTATAGGGCCTTCACTTCAGCATCTTTGGCTTCCAGCTGATCAGACAGTCGTCTGATAGTGGCCTCCAGGTCAGTCACTTTCTGGCGGAGCTATTTTACTAGAACCAATTAGATGGTGAGCATGACATGTGATAGAAAAGTTTTTAATGTCGTTTTGTTTAACTTGACCATGGTTTAACTATACCTAGTTCAATCGCCTGTGTTACCTGTGTACTGACGCAAAGACGTAAGAGCCACGGTGAGTGGAAGTCTTTAACCCTCGCCGGCCGAGGGGGGGGGGGGTGGGTGCCGCCCCCCCCCATAGGGTTTTTTTTCGCGATAGCTCCGAACACGCTGGGGATAGAGAGCTGAAACTTGGCATACCTGATCTTTGATTCAAGCCGGATCATTTGACACCAACAGCATTTTTGCGTCAGGTCAGGTCACTGACCTATGACGTCATAAGTTAAGCTCAGTTATCATGAGTATGCTATCGATGAGGTGGAAGGAACTGCCCCACTAGGGAAAAGTGACCATTTGGTCCTTACGTGGACCTATCAGTTCCAGCCTGACGACTCACCCGCACAGCTCCCTGAAACATCATTGAGGCGCAATTTTCGAAAAGGAAGGTATGATGCCATGAATGAAGAATTAAAAGGAGTTGACTGGGCTTTCATTCAAAACATGGATGTTGATACAATGTGGACCAAAATTAAAGAGGTGGTGGTCACTTGTATTGAGAAATATGTCCCACTTTCAAAAAAGAAAAAAGAAAAACATAAAACACCTCCATGGTGGACGAAAGAGCTCACAAAAGAAGTGAAGACAAAATACAAGCTGTGGAAAAGGTACTCTCAATTGAGGTCACCGGTCAGCCACCAACATTACACTGCCCAGAGAAACAAAGTCACAAGAATGCTAAGGGAGTCGAGAAGGAGATACGAGGATCAGATTGCAAGTGAAGGAAAGCAAGACCCACAGAAAATCCACAAGTACATACGCTCTCAGCTTAAGATAAAACCAAAAGTTGGAGCACTTGAACAACCTAATGGAACACTGACTACAACTGATAATGAAGCAGCTGAGGTATTAAATGCTTTCTTGCAGTCGGTATTTGTCAAAGAAAATCAAAGTAGCTTACCAGATTTCCCTGATGTGATAAGTGATGACCATGCTTTGACAAGCAGACCATGCTTTGACAAGCATTGAGATAACCGAGTCAGAGGTGCAAGGACAACTACAATGCCTAGTGGAGGGAAAAGCTGCTGGTCCAGATGGGATCCCTGCTATAGTGTTTAAGCGATGCTCAGAAGGTATAATGAAGCCATTGACAAGCTTGTATAGAAAAACACTTCAAACAGGGAGACTGCCAAAGGAATGGAAGGATGCAAAGGTAACACCAATTTACAAGAAGGGTAGTAAACTCAAGGCTGAAAATTACCGACCAGTGAGCTTAACGAGTCAAGCTTGTAAAGTTCTTGAGCGGCTGATTCTTAAGCATGTAAAGAAACATTTAAGTGACAATGATTTGATAAGCAAACATCAGCATGGATTCCAACAGGGAAAGTCATGTCAAACCAACCTACTAGAGACATTTGAGTTGCTGACAAAGTGGCTAGATGCTGGCAAGGATATAGACATTGTATATCTAGATTATCAGAAGGCGTTTGATAAGGTTCCACATTTGAGGCTCATCAAGAAATTGAATGCATATGGAATAAGAGGCTCCGTGATCAAATGGATTGGTGACTTTTTGAGTGATCGGAGACAGCAAGTCGCAGTAGGCCGTGGTACTTCTTCATGGACAGGAGTTGTCAGTGGAGTACCCCAAGGATCGGTGCTGGGTCCAACCTTGTTTGTTATTTATATAAATGAGATTCCCAAGATTATCAAAAGTAAATGCAAGCTATTTGCAGATGATACAAAACTATTCCATGCAATCTCGAATGATGCGGATGTGTCAGAGCTGCAAAGTGATTTAGACAAGCTTACTAAATGGTCTGCAGAATGGTTGCTGAAGTTCAATATTGAAAAGTGTAAAGTCATGCACTGTGGACACTCCAACCCAGCCAAGGAATATGTTATGAAAGAACCTCACAGCCCACCTAGAGTCTTGAAAACAACAAAAATGGAGCATGACTTGAGAGTTGTTGTCTCAGAAGATTTAACCCTATTCCTGGCGGGGGGGGGCCTCAGGAGCCCCCCCCCCCCGAGGTTTTTTGGTTATATCTCCCAAACGCGTTGAGCTAGGAAGCTCAAATTTTCTGACTTTTCCTAAAAGTCTTCTACGCAACATGTCTGAAAATTTTGAGTTGATCTGACCTCAGGTCAGGTCACCAGAGGCGGTTTGGTGACGCTACCTCAGAAAAGTTTGCAATCACGCCAGAGCTAGAGTTTTTGACCGATCAATTTCTTCTCTTCAGGGTTTAGTTAGGGTACCAGTATGTGCAATTTGTATATCTCGGAATTTTGATATCGGTGACCTAAGGTCAGGTCAATTTCGCGACCTCCCCATTATAAGTCAATGGGGGAAAAATCAACTCCCTGTTTTTACCACTAAAACGGGTCGGAATGGCCCCATATACCATACATGACTTCATATACGATCAACCTTCACTACCTTGAGGTCTGTTTTGCTGTTGGGCAGCTGTGAGGTCATGTGACGTCATCAAAGGTCAACAAAGGTTTTTGGCCAATAACTCCGTACAGGAACAAGATACAGACGCGTGGATGGTCTCATTGTGTTCAGCTCGTCAAGACGCATCGAATGATATACATGATGACCTCGAGGTCACGTGACCTGAGGTCAACCTTTGACCTTGACCTTTCGAGGTCAACATATATATCATTCGATGCGGATTGACGAGAGGATCACGATGATGCCCTTAGTTTGTTCCTATCTTGACTAATTCGAAAGTTATTCGAGAAAAACTCCATATCTAGTGCCGCCATTTTGACTTTTTCGACCCCTGTGACGTCATCTTTGACCTGACCTGAAAATGACCTTAGTAAAAATTGTAGATCTTGGCCGTGCGTATCCGATGCCGTTTACCGCTTGTCGCTATCTTGCTTCGTTCTCGAGATCTCAGGGGGGGGCCGAATCGCCCCCCCCCCCCGCCAGTTTCTTGTCCCGGCGGAGCCCGCCAGGAATAGGGTTAAAGGCCACACTTCATTGTCAGACTGCTGCTTTAAAAGCCAACAAGGCATTAAGGTTTTTAAGGATGGCTTTCAGCAATGTTACTGTAAGAAACTTTAAAGTGCTATACACAACTTATGTTCGCCCACATTTAGATTATTGTATACAGGCAGTGGGACCTCATATGATACAAGACCTACAGAAGCTGGAAAAAGTACAGAGAAGAGCCACCAAGATCGTCAAAGCTATAAAGTCACTCACATATCAAGAACGACTATCAACATTGAAACTATTGAGCATTAAGGATAGGTTACACCGGGGAGATTTGATTGAAGTGTACAAGATTATGACTGGCAAGATAAGCATTGACAGACATCAATTCTTCGAACTGCATGAGGATCCGAGAACAAGAGGTCATGCGTTTAAACTCAAGAAAAGGAGAACATTGCATCATTTTAGAAACAAGTTTTTTGCCAACAGAGTCGTAACATCGTGGAATAGCTTGCCTGAACATGTTGTGGCAGCAGCGTCAGTCAACAGCTTCAAAAGAAAACTAGACCAACATTGGGCCACCAAAGTCTGACCAGTTAACCTGCTAACCCATCCGTTCATGCAAAATCCAGTCCCAAATCTTTGATATGAGCACCAAATAGACCCCTGGTCTACTCCAAGCTCATCAACCTAACCTTAACCTTAACCTTAACCTCTGCACGGTCTTCAGATGTCGCAACTTCGCAACGCCCTCACTGCCAGAGGAGATGTCACAGGGAAATGAAACTTGCAAGATCTAGTATCAATTATGAGTCTCACAATTTGTATATCTCGGATTTGTCTTAAGGTCATATGAGGTCAGGTCATTTTCGTGACCTCACCATTATAATGGGGAAATATGAAAACTGCTATTCTGGCGCCGGGAACGATCTCCAACTATCTCAAGCACACAGAATCGTGATTTGATGCACTCCTTGCAAGGTTAGATGCGTCACTTTTGCAATTTAGACCTTGCGTGACGTCATTTATGACGTCATCAAGGTCATATTAGTTTTTCGTCAATAACTCTTGATCAAATTGAGCTAGCGAATCGGGAAAGCCACCAATGGACTCAGGAAGACCTGCCGAATCGAATGATATGCGACATGACCTCTTTTGACCAACTTCGTGACCTGGGGGTGCTGACCTGACCTTTACCTGAGGTCAACACCCCAAGTTGACCTGACCCTGACAAAAAGTATATCATTCGACGCGCCTGAGCGAGGCGAACACGATGCTGCCAAAATCGCGGCTCTGCGGCCGTTTTTTTTTGCGAAGTTATTCACCAAAACTGAACCGTACCTTGGAGCACTTGACCTGACCTCAGAGGTCACCGGTTGACCTAGGACCTTTAAATCGGGTACCAATCTCTGCGTCTCGTAACGGCGCACACGCTCGTTTTTTCCCGACGCGCTGATGATCCATCAGCGGCGAAACGGCGAGGGGGATCGTAGCCCCCCACCCCTCGGCCGGCGCGTATGTAGAAAACCAATAGGTCCGGTGAGAGTTAAGAAATAAATGATGATGACGATGAGCTGCGCCAGCTCCTCAAGATCGGAGCGGGAGGCAGGGCCAGGTGCAGGATTGGATATGGAACACAGCACATCAGGTATATGTGCATATATAATCAAATAGCCATTATATATGCACATATACCTGCCATATACATAGCCGTATAATCAAATATTCTGCCCTGTTAGGACATTGCATTGCTAGGAAATGCTTGTCAATGAGTATGTTAAGCTGTCATAGTTCATCTTTTATGAATTAATCAGACATCTAGAGGTATGAGGGTGAATCAGGACAACAATAGGAGCTGATTTGAACTTGGGAATACAACGTAACAGCTTAAGTACATATTGGCATTAATGAATGGTTGCCACTTGCCATAGGAAACCGACCCTGGTTCACGCTCCATGGGTGGCGATCCATGACCACAGACTGCAGGATGTCTCTCCTCTCCGCCTGTACAGTCTGTCTTAAAAGTACCGCGCAAAGTGACGGTGGATCCATCGAGCCTGACTGAGCAAGAGCCTGCTAAATTTGGGTCACCGAAGCAACTGACATCCTTATCCATTCCCTAGGTCAATTGGTCGGTGACTTTTAAATTAAAACAGGCCCTCTCTCGGTCAGGCTTGATGGATCCACTGCCACTTTGCGCGGTACTTTTAAGACAGACTGTACAGCGGGAGCTCCAGCATGACGGTGACTGCTGTGAAAAATTGGAATGGAATCATGAAGAACAGCTTTAAAGGCAAATATTTGCGCAAAGGCCAATGTATTCAACTTTTTTGCAAACATTGTTAGGTACCTACTTTGAATTATTTTACAGTTATGTAACCATGGCTCTTTGCCATTAAACTGACCATCCCACCGTAACATTAGTTTTGAGTTGAGACAGCCAAAATGGGGTCCCTGGCTTGCACTTACCGGTTTGAGCACTCACAATATTGAGAAATGCCTCAAATCGAAAATATCAAATTTCTAAATTGCAGCACTTGGATTCCAAGGGGCTAATTCATTAGAATGTCCCCTCTGAATGTGTGACGTCAGCGCAGATCTAGCAATTTTAAACCTTTTACTAAAACGTTTGGTAGCTCGCAGTGGTATATGCTGCTTTGCGCGCAACAAGTGCCGCACTTTTAAATAAAGTCGCTAGGAACAGCAGATATCTCAAAAAGTAAACAAAAGCAAAAGTCTAATATCTCGAAAACTGGTGAATATTTTTCGATGAAATTTGGAAGATATTCGTTTTCCCTCTTTCTAAACCGACCGACATCATTTTCATGCCAATTCATTGACTTTTTTTAAGGTGGGAGGGTCCCTTTAGAATGCATAGATACAACATGCATGCATCCAAATCCAGATTAGCATGCAACACAGAATACTAATTAATCTTTTGAAGCAAAAAACTCCATGTATCTCAATCCATAGCTCAGCGTCCATGAATAAAATACCACATTTAATAGAAATAAAGTAAAAAAGAACTTAATTGGATGGGCACTTTGGAATGTTTTGCGATGGTATGGCATCCTCCTTCAGCTTCCTTTTTGGATTGGTGACAGGATCTCTTCCTGGACTTGCCAGCTCAAACTGAATATATCTGAGGTAGTCCTCTGGTAGGAAGTGCAAAGAACAAACCTCTGTATTTTTTACGTTCACATTTTCTCTCTTAGCTGCCAGCATCCACTCACGAGCAAGACGCACATCGTTTGGCACAGAATGAACAGTAATTCCTTTCTTAAGGCGATCACAACCAGACTTGCATCCAGAAACCAAACAGTATCTACCCATGGCCAGATTTCCCAATTATCGAAGCTGCCTTTTGAGGCGATCACAACCAGACTTGCATCCAGGAACCAAACTACCCATGGCCAGACTTCCCAATCATCAAAGTTGCCAAAACCTGTGGAGCAAAGATACTTTACAAAACATGATCAAACAAATGTTACCTATGTAAACAATTCATGACTTAACTGATATACCAGCCAGGAATTATAGTGAGATTGTATAAATCAAAGGGAGGAGCCAAGGCTCTAAATAGGGAGGAGCAACAAGCCAAACCGTTAGGCGGCACGGGCGGACATCGATAGCAGCGCCTCTATCGGTCACTAGGGAAAGCTGGGCTGTAGGCGACGAAATACCGGCTGAGTTGTCACACGTTGAATAGGTTTATAGCCATCCGTCTTGTGAAAAAGTTGAACTTTTGCCTTTAATATTTCTACAGGCAATTTTAGAAGTGTCTTAACATGGATTACAAAACCGTTTAGATTATTGTATTCACTTCAAGCCTTCCCTATTGTTCTTGATGATGCGGGAACTATTTCTAATTAGTGTTTCTAGCTTAGGAAAAGAACATACTGTGCAAACGATGAAAAAAAGCATAAATGGAAGATTTTAAATGCAATTTTCGCTAACAATTAATGGTAAATTCTCTATATATCAAGGAAAAGGTGCATGCTAACTGATAATTTAAAGTTCTTGGGGCCAGTTGTTTTCTTCTTTTCTTACGTCGCCCCAATGGCCGCGAATACACTTGTGATAACGCCTATCGCTCACTTATGGAGGTGACCGCTTGGGACAGGTGCCCTCGGAGCATACAGTAACGTGCAATACTGAATTACCAAAAATAAAATGAGCACTAAGTTGAAATTACAGACTACATCAACATACCACTTGTATTGCCTCCAGAGTCCTATAATTAACAGGCTTCAAGACATATGATAAATATTATTGAAAAGTGCCACAATTTTTGGTGCAATCTCCAATTCAAATTGTGTGCCCTCGCCCCTCACACCCCGCCCCGACGAATAGACACCGTTATGAAGGCCCTGTTTTCAGGGCCGGGTTCATGGGCTTCCATGGGTTTGCCAGGTTTGGCTTAAAAAATGATCAATTGTGCATTATTATGGCATAGTGGAATGTGTGATGTATGTTCCTCTCCTCTGCATGATAAAATCGGCACTCGACAGAATGGTGAACATGATACCAAATGACAAAGTGTTTAAATATCGTGTAAGCGTTCCATAACCACCAAAACGACCCAGAAAATGCAGGTCCTTAGCAACTGAGGAGACCGCCCCCAGCAACGTGCTTGCCATAAAAGCGCAATATATGTAGCATCTGGAAATTTTAGTAACCACTAGATAGTTTGACTAGATTTGGTCTAAGTTGAACTGGGTTAATTTCAAAAGTGAATTATCCCTTACTGAAATGTGCATAAACCCTTAAAACATAATTATATGGCCATTTAATGATAAAAAGTCCATTTGCGTTAAAGCTGTAAGGAAACAGCTTCAAACAATGCACATTTCGAAAAATGCTAGTACATTTATGGTATAAAACTTCGTCCAACCTTATGTTTTAGGGCCTTGGGGAACGCCGACGATCCTTCAAACTTCCGTGCTATATCAATCCTTCCTGTCATCGCGAAGGTAGTGGAGAAAGTGGTGCAGCTTCAGCTGCACGATTACCTCGCATCCAACCATCTCATCTCCCAATTCCCCTGTATGCCTCAGTGCAACCGGGATGCAAAATTAAAAAAAAATCCTCTCCCAAGGCCAACACGTATTCAGGCCAGGCCCCAACACTCATACGAGACCAAGGCCCTAAAACATAAGGTTGGACGAAGTTTTCTACCAAAAATGTACTAGAATAGCGTACGAGTCAAAGCTATTTCCGTTGTTTCTTTACAAATATGTCGCAAACAAGCTTTTTCTGTAATAAATCATTATTTTGAAGTTAAGCAACCAGTTGCTATAAATTCAATAAGCAAACACTTATTTTCTATATAAAAGCCTAGCTTATATAGTCCAACTCTAGTTGAATAATCAAGTAGCTACTAAATTTTCCAGATGCGACACATATTGCGCACTTCAGACAAGTACGTTGCTAAGGCGTTGCTAAGGACTCTTTCGCATGTTTTGCTGCGTGTTTTTTGTTATGAAGTGAGGGAAGTGAGATGGACAAGCTTTTTGATATTTTTTCTGGTTTTCTAGGACCGTCGCAATTATTTAACTTGACATACTTTTCTTGCTTTTTTATCCGAGGCTTTTTCAATAATTGGTAGATTCTATCGTGGAAATAAAAGGGCCAGCAGGCCACATGGGTAAATACAAGTCGACTGATTGTGAAATAAAAGGTAGAAGTGTCTGTTCCATTAGAAATTTAATGTGATGTGATGGAAGATGAAGCAACAGGATCAGACGCAAGAACCACCAATTAAGAACCCAGAACCAGCAAGCGCTATGCCATCAAGAGCAGCCATGGTAACGCTTGATTAGCTTTCAGAAAACCTTTGAACTAGACGCCAGACGGTGAGCAATCAAGAGATCTTACAAGACCATTTGTTACTTGAAAACGAGAGCCGCCAGGAAAATCAGTAGATTCTTCAATGGCAACACATTTCAGTATCTATCTAGCAATGATTTGCACCAGCGAGGTGCTATCATTGTGTTTTGTGTCTGTATCCCTAACTGCTCAAAAAATATTTGTCAATAAATAAACAAACAAATAATGCGTCTTTTTCTACTGAAAGTAAGTCCTCCAAGTGGCAAGGGATGAATACCCAGCTAACAATTTGCCGTTGTTACAACGTCGTTTAAACGTTGTCAAATGGTTACCACAACGTCCCGATTTATCGTTGTGACAACGTAATTTTGTAGACTCCAGACAACGGCGTGACAACGTCATCCGACCATGCATTTGAATGTCATCACAACGTTTCTGTAACGTGGCCGTGACGTCCCAAAACTGTTCTTACAACGTCCCGCCAACGTTATGAAATGTTTTCTGTAACGTACCAACAGTGTTTCTGGAACGTTGTCACCACGTTTCCGCAACGTGACTACAAGGAGTATAGAACGCTTTGGCAACGTCTCTGCGACGTTTTTATCACGTGCGCACCACGTTGTCGCTACTTCGCATTGCCGTCCCTGCGACCCTGAGTAAACGTCCTAAACATTTTCGCAACGCCCTCTCAACGTGTTCGCAACATACTCAGAATGTGTTTCCGACGCTCTCTTCCCGTTCTCTAGACTTGTAAAAAAGGCATGTAAGAAGTGTAGGTATATTTCAATACATCATACAGGTCAATTTACAACAAACAAACAAAACGACGGCGGCGGCATCGGTGATGGGGCATGGGGCCCAGGGGCGCCCCCATGGGGGCGTGGGACGGAATTGGGTTCTACCGGCTCTGACGCTAGCCGCTAGCACGCCAGAACTGGTGGAAGTTCACTTCTTTACTAACCCTCGCTGGGAGGATCACTCGGCGGACCGTTAGGCACCGGCTCATTTGCGGCCTCGATGTCCCTAGGCAGCTGGCAGTGCCTGACCAGACGGTCTGCGCACCCCCCCCCCTTCCGGTCGCAGCTTCCGGACAGCCACTTCGCTACCGCATTGCCGACAGTAGGCCTGCCGCAAGGCGCGCTAACGAGTTGCAGGACGTCTGCGGGAAGACATGAGGGAAAATCAGACATTCAATTCATGAAAAAATCACAAAAATACCTGCACCACTTTCCGTAACAGTGCGACAGGCTAGATCAAACTGAAACATGTCAACACCTTAGAGGCTAGAGCTACAATGAACTATAGCCTAGACCGCACGATATTACAAGGCACAATCTTGCAAATGCTACTCGTAAATGGTACTTTGACTTACCAGTCAAAACAACAATCGCATCAAACGCAGACAACTGGCGCTATCTTTCATCTTCCAGCTATCTCAGCCGCGCCCGCCGCCGGCCCTCACTGCTCGCTCGCGCCGCGTAGACTGCGGCTCGGCCGGCTGGCTCTGAACGCCGGCCGGTGACACTGACGTCACGGCCCCTCAGGCGAGGTCAGGGCGCAAGCTACCGTTCGCCTGAGTGGCGGCCCGCGTGGCTTGCTGGCAGCCGCGGATAACAGCCGCGTTTACATAGGGATAGTTGCAAGCCTCTAGCTCCGCCTGTGATGTTGCAAAACATGCCAATGACGCTTTGCAATTTACACATGTTATATATATATATATATATATATATATATATATATATATATATATATATATATATATATATATATATATATATATATATTATATATTAGAGAGAGATAGAGAGAGAAAGGTATCAGAATTTACTTGCAAAAACACCGCTAATTATTCAGTAGGTACCTATAATGTCAAGGTTGTGAAAAACCGTTTTAACAACGTGTTGGCGACCACCAGCTGACAACGTGAACAGTCCAAGTGTTAAAATATGTCAAATTTAACGATGAAAACTGAATATGCGCATTGAAAGTCAAAGGAAATGCATTATATGGCCATATATGTCACCATGCATTATCAAAATATAATGCTGCAAGTGCGCAGTTGCTGCAACGTACCAATAAAACGTTGTCACAACGTTTTACCACGACTTTCGGACCAAACCATGGCTTCACAACGTTCAGAACGTTGCTACAACGTAATTAAAACGTAATTTCGCAACTTACCGAAACACGACGTTGTGACAACGTTGTAGTAACGTTTCCTGTTAGCTGGGTAATAGAAGGTACCTAATTTATTGCCATCTATTCATTCAATTCATAAATCATTGGCAATTCAGAGCATCGATCGGCAGCGCCCTTACTGCATGGCACTGCGGATCGTCCATGGGTTTCTTGATGACTCCGACTCTGACTCAGACTTTCAAAAATCAACTATGACTTTGATTTCAAATGTTGGCTCTGACCGACTCCGACTCCACAGTCCTAGCAGGTCTGCGGAGGCAATGGATTTTTGGTGACTCCCACTCCGACTCTGGCTTTCAAAATCGACTCTGACTCTGACTCTGGTCAGAACTGCGATTCGGACCGACTACAACTCCGACTACGGAACCCTGATAGGTCTGCGGAGGGGATCGAATTTCGCCTTTCGGTGACTGACTCAGACTCCTGCTTTTAAAATCGACTCTGACTCCGACTCGACGACTCAGGTCAGAACTGTCAACTCCGACCGACTTCATGACTCCGACTCCGGAGCCCTACTGGCAGCTATCACGCCAGGGAGCTGCAAATCATATGTTCCGTGGCGGTTTATGGCATTAAAGTCGATAATGCGGCTGAATCGCACTATGAAACACCCTTATTGGCTGCAAGAACCACGAAAGTTAGCGCATCACCACTGGAAAACGTGACAAGATATCGATTAATTGGCCCTGGATTTGGATAAATAACATGTTGATGATCATATTAGCACACATTTACATTATCATCTATCTCAAGGTTGCCCTCCAGGCGGCTCTAAACTATGGCAATTTCCCTATCTTCAACATGTAAATGCCCTCGGGCGTCCTCGTGGTGACGTAGGCATGGGAGTGCCAGGTTGGTAGGAACTAGACTTCGACGCCCCCAGTACGAGACAGCCCTCACTCGACCCCCGCCGAAGTTCGTTGGTAGCACTGCTGCTACACGGCGTACATTTTCTACCACTTAACATGTTTCTAGGGTTTACATGTTAGACAAACTATATGCTATTTGGCAAAATCATCAGTAAATGTGTAGATAAAGTCTGGATGGTCTGAGAAAGATAAAAAACAATCTAACCTGAACTAGCCTCACCTACTAACCTACCAAACTACTACCTACTAACCTACAACCTACGAAGTACCAACCTACAACCTATCAACATTCCATTCAGATTTCATCTACACATAATACCCAAATTATCAATACCTCAGCCTGTATTTCTAAAATCACTAAATCTCTAGATTGTTACTGAAGTACTCACATTCGGTTGATTTTGGCAATTATGGTAAAGTACACGAGCTAAAATGTGAAGTACCAGTTACCATTTAAAATGAAAACTTGAAGGAAGACTGCCACCTTCAAAAAGTTTTCTCAGATCGGCCTATGATTTATTCCCTGGACAAAACAAAATTTTAGAATTCACCTGACGTATCATCACGTGAATCGCGAAAAAAATTGTCGATTATCATACAATTATCAATCGGTTAATGTCTAGCGACAATGTTTACACATCACTAGACTTCAAGGTCATAAGATTATTACATTTTATTTGAAAAAGTAAGGTATTTTTTGATTTACTAATATATGATTTCATAAGAAATTGGCCATGTTTAATTTATTTTGCATTTAAGTTCGTATAAAACATTTAAAAATCATGGCTCATTTGGAATGGGTCTGGCCCATGTTAAACCCCATTTCCCACACTTTTTTGGAAAAAATGAACTACTGAATATATAGGTTTAACTTTTATTTTGACACTCCAAAATTCTTCTCTGATCTCGAAACAATCAAAGTTTTGACATATATTTACCAAAAGATAAGAAAATTCATGTTTCAAAGTTATCGATAAACAGTAGAGATGTCGGTTTTCTTGGACTAAAAAAATGGCATCAAACTGAACTTTGGTCTCCGATTTCTCGCAAACGGGTTCGAATTTCGGAAAACCGACTTCAGTCTGGGACATAGGTGGCTCAGCTCTAGTGAAAACCGTTTTGTGGAAAAAAAGGTGGCAGTCTACCTTTAAATAATCGTCTTTGACTAAACGCCTAAGTTGTCTCAAATTGTCTTCAAAGTCCCAGTCCATGAACCATCAAATATCTTTCACTAGCCGAAATGGGAAGTACCAGTTGCCAATTAAAATAAAAACTTTAATTGCCTTCTTTGGTTTAACACCTAGGTTGTCTCAAATTGTCTCCAAAGTCCATGAACCATCAAATAACCATCCACACACCTCACAGCAAAATGTCACCAACAGCAGTGACTCGCTGTCTCACCACCAGTCGAATCTGAGGGCGCCGTCGAAGGTAGGTTTTACCTAATGACTATAATTTATACAAGGAAATTGTGCTGGGTCGCCCATTTCGCTGATTTGTATCTAGATATGTTGGTTAACATTGCATACACAACAGTGTTTAATCATTATGTAGTTATATTATAATCATTATAGAGGAAAAAAGGTTATTACTATAGTCTTGCAAACCTAAGAAAGAAGGATTTAACCCACGAGCCGCTGGAGGGCATAAAGTTGCCCCCCCCCCTTTACGTTTTGTGGAATATCTCCGAAACCTGATGAGCTACGAACGTGAAACTTGGCATAGCTTCAAATGAATACCTAGGCAATGTTTGGTGAAAGTTTGGTGGTTGTAGCACCAAAGATGACGTCACAGTGACGTCATAAAGTTTTGTCGTTTTCCGATATGGACCGTTTTTGATGACGCTGAGCATGAAACTCAACTGTAAATGAACTAGACAGCACCTGCTGTCATCCTTAAACATCTAAGCACACTTCCATCTAGTTCCTGACCAAATAATCGGCTCTTTATATTCGGTCCCATACATCTGATGTATCGTGAGGAAACTGAGAGTCGCAAATCTATAATTTGACTTACGACGTCACTGTGACGTCATTTCAAATGGGATCGACACCAAATTGGGACACAACCTCGGTAAGATATTCAGAAAGACGTGTGCAAAGTTTCGCTTCTCTATCTCTTCGCGTTGCGACGATATCGTCGCGGAATTTTTTTGACCAAAGGTTGACCGAGATATCGCTCGCCGAAAACAGGCCATTTAACATGTAAACCCTATGGGCTGGTAGGAAATGTACGCCGTGGAGCAGCAGTGCTACCAACTAACTTCGGCGGGGGCCGAGTGCGACCACTCGCCAGCACCTCTGAGAGAGCTGGGCTCAATCGAACTGAGCGCCGGGGGCGCGTCTTCATGAAGCGGTCTGCTACCATGGACGGATCCAGAGGCCACGCCGTGTGCACTTATCAGAATGAGGCTCTCCAACCGGCTCTCTCCCATTGTTGTCCGCTGTTCAGTCTCAACAGGGGGATGTCGTCCCGGTTCTCCCCAAGATACCTATAAGAAACAGGTAGATCCGATGTTTGAAAGTAAAGCCCCAGTCACAAATTTGACGCACCTGTGACATTTCCTGACACCCACGTGACTATTGTATTAACTTTTGTGTTTTGCGATGTTTTGACCTTATTTAAAGTACTGAAAACTCAAAATGTATGATTAATGTTGTTTAAAGCAGCATATTAATAATTATGTTTGTAAATTATCGATAAGCTGCTTATAGCAGGTCACGTGATTGCTACCAGATTATGTGCTCAGAAAGCATCTTTTCAACTTCGATTTTGAACAATTTTTGCCTCCTTTGAGGCCAAATGATGGACGGTTTGAGGCACACGATGAAATGCTGAATCTATTGATGCCAAAATTTGTTCGTTTTTTGCATTTTTAGACTAGTATATCCTGGCTCAAACTTTGACCAGTTTGTGTGTAAACCCTATGGTGAAGGGAAAACTTCACGCCCAGCAGGCGTCATTACAGTGCTGCCAAATCGTGTTTGGTGGGGGTCGGTTCTCTCCATGTATTATTCGCCAATCAGCTTAACACTACCAGTGACGTCACTGGTGGATCGCCAATCGGGGCCGGCCGGCCGGGCCCGTAGAAGGCCAAACGCAGACGTTTTCAGAAAAGCGTAAGCCGTATAGATACAGTCGCGGAAGGAGTTTTGCTGTGATTCGGCTCTCCAAGAGTGCGTCAGCGGACCAGGACCCGGATAAAGGTCATAGTGAACCGGCATCTGATAAAATCTGCCCACGGCTTAGCAGCCGACTTCGACCCTTTGCCCTCGTAAAGTACAAAAGCTTGCCGGTCATCAATCCACCTGTATCTCCTCATCTGCTTACTGCCTATGTCGACCAGTTACTGCAGCCGTTTTGGAGCGGCTCACGGTCGATAACACGCCGGGCGTGCGCTAGCCGCCGGTGCTAAGCGCTAACCATTGAGTGCGCGTGGCCGACTGCCGCCCCGATGGCGCTGGCCCCCGGCACCGACACCGGCGCGGCGCCCCTGACCCATGGGGGGGGGGGGGCTGCTAGAGCCGGAATTGGGATAGAAGCCGGTATGGGATTGGGATTGAAGCTCAGCGAGACTAAGGGATTGTGTTGTGCCTTCGGTAGGCCCCCAAAAATCACCGTTGTAGTGCCCTCAGGGCCGCCGGTTATGAAGCCTTTGGAGGCACTGGTGTGGGTTCTCAGAGGCATTGGTGCGGGGCCCCGGAGGTGCCGCTGTGGGCCCTCTGAGGTGCTAGTGTGTGGCCCTCAGAGGCGCCGGTGAGGGTCCTCACAGTTGCCATTGTGGGCCCTCAGAGACACTGCAGTGTGGGGTCATCACAGTCGGGTGTGGGACCCTTAACCCGCGCGGGGCTGGGGTCTCTAGCCGAACGCGCGGGGCTGGGGGGGGGGTAAATTTTACCCCCCTGTTATCTCCCGAACTAATGGTCCGATTTGGAAAATTCAAACGTCAATCGAAAGCTCTCATCACGAACTACTAAAAACATGTACTTAATTTAAAGTTTGAGGTCAAGGTCAAGGTCAGGTCAAGGGTACAAATTGCAAGTTTCTACAGTATCGGCCTTGCACCGTAGTTGCCGAAGAATGGAGTCATGGACTGAGACTGATCGCCCAAAACGTGTTCTTAGGCTACCAAGACAATATTCGTTGCATACAATATCATTCAGAGGTCAAGGTCAAGGTCAGGTCAGGTCAGGTCAGGTCAGGTCAGGTCACCAAAAAACAAAATATAGAAAAGGGCATGTGCGACACATGTTTTATGGGTCATTTTACTCATAGAATTCAATAGGCACACTCAATAAGTGATATGGACCACCTCTGGATGAATTTCAGGTCGAGGTCAGGTCAAGGTCAGGTCAAGTGAGGTCAAATTTTGAAGTTGGTTGTTAAGGCCTAAAAAGGTGTCTATCTGATGCAGTTTTTCACGGCGAATCGAATGGTGCTATTTTTTGTTTCCATACGAGGTCAAGAACTTCCAAAAAAGTCATTTTTCAAAAAATTTGTGTGTCGTGACGTCATAAAATTTTGAATAACTCCCACATTTTTGAACCGATTCTTCTAAAATTTGGTATGTAGGTGCACATAGACCACTTCTCGGACATATATTCCGGTTTTATCGATAGACTCAAAATTTGGATTTTATAATGATTTTTCCAAAAGTCAGTTTTTTGAGAAAAAAATTAGGCCAAAATCCAAAATTTTCAAAAAACCGAGATAGCCACTTGATAGACAAAGTAAAATTACGTATAACCTTTTTTGTTACGTCTTGATTCCTTTAAAAATGAAGATGTTAGCGGCGTTTGAACTTTTGCCGTTTTTGAGGCGAAAATGGCGAACATGACGTCACTAAAACGTCAATTTCTCAAAAATTTTCCGACGGATTTCGCTCAAATTTTCTGGGAACGTGTCAAATTGATGTAAGAAAAGGTACTGAAAGTTTGGCGGCGCTGGGCGCCGCCGTTTTTGAGATATCGCAAAAATTCGCGAGGGGGGGGGGGGTAAAATTTACCCCCCCCCCCAGCCCCGCGCGGGTTAAGGCCGCCCCACACTGGAACTCGCATGCGGGTTGCGAGTTTTTAGGTTTTCGGGTTTCTTCAAAATCAAATAACACAATCTAAGCTGAGTGACCCACACTACCATCTAGCAAGCGAATCTGCATGTTTTTAGCTTGCGAGCGACCTTGCATCGCATTCCAAAAGTTGATTTTGAGTCAACTTTCGATTTTCCTCGCTGCAAGGTCTGCGAGTTCTGCGAGGTTTGCGGGTTTTTCGTTGGAGTCGAATTTTGGTTCGTTGCGCTGGTATTGCGACTAAATGTAATTTTCTGAAGGTGCACCGGCTTCAATGCATTCATGAAGTTACCATAAGGGAACGGTCTAATCACACTATGAATTAGTATTATGCCCGCAAACTCCAAACCCGCAAACTCGCAACCCGCATGCGAGGTCCAGTGTGGGGCGGCCTTTCGAGCTGCTGGCTCGAACCCTTTATTAGCCGACAGGGGCTCTCAGAGACCGACTTTGGGGCTTTCACAAGGCCGCCGGTGAGGGCCCTCGCAGGCGCCGTTGTGGGGGCCTTCAACCATTGGTTAACCTTCGCCCCAGTGGGGGGGGGCATATGTTACCACCCTGTCGCGTTTTTTGCGTGTAAATAAAAAACCGCGGCGCGCAGCGCCGCGCCGCTTGGGGTAGCTTTTGGTACATCAATTTTGGACAATGTGTGAAATTTTTGACCCCAGGTCATGTCAGGTCAGGTCACCAGGTCAAGTTAACTGACCAAGCCTAAAACAAAGTTTGCAATCATGTCCAGCCAGCAGTGTTTGTCGGAAAGGTTTTAAACTTGGTGGATTGGATGATGTTATGGGCGCCTACAATTTGTACATCTCGGATTTTTTATATCCGTGACCTAAGGTCAGGTCAGTGGCGTGACCTTTCCATTACAAGTCAATGGAGAAAAATGAAAATGCCTCTAGATCCGTGTGTACGCATAGGAACAGTCCAAATATTTCAGAATCACAATGATTTGGACCACCCGTGATGACCAAGGTGTCATTTTTGCTGATAGCCTCTAGAAAGGTCATCCGAGGTCATTTGAGGCTACAAACAGTTTTTTGCCAATAACTCAAGATTGGAAAGAGATAGAACGCTGGGGATGGTCTCATTGTGTTTGTCTTGCCGAGACGCATCGACTGATATGCAACATGACCTTTTCCGGTCAGGTCATGACCTTGACCTGAGGTCAAATTTTCAAGTTGACCTTTCAAGGTCAACTTATAGTTCATTCGACGCGTCTCGGCGAGAGGAACACGATTCTGGCAATAGAAATGTTGTGGCTTTTTGTAGTCGAAAGTTATTGTCGAAAAACACTTTTCGTAAAAACAGCTATTTTTGGAGTTTTTGCCCTCTGGAGGCTAAACCGTTGACCTGAGGTCAATTTTGATAATGACCTTATCAAAAGAAAAGTTCAAAAGCTATCGATTGCTGTTCCATGCGTTTTTCTAGCTACCATAGTTCCTGAGATAACCGCATGTTTTCTGAAAAATATAATGACCATTGGCAAATTTTGACCTTTGATGACCTCTGGTGACCCCAATATTGCTCTAAGATGAAAAATGACCGAAATACTTTCAAACGTACGCATTGAGAGCTATCGACTGCTTTTTACCGCGTCTTTCTATCCCTCTTAGTTTTTTAGTTAGAGGTGGGTGGTAACATATGCCCCCCCTCACTAGGGCGAAGTTGGCTGAGACCGCCACTGGGGCGCGGGTTAAAGGGGTCATCACACGCAAGTGTGGAACCCTTAGAGCTGCTGGTCCCTGATAGGCCGGTAAGGGCCCTCAGAGGCCGGCAAGTAGCCCTCAGAGGTCGCCAATGGGCCCTGAGAGGCCGGCAAGGGGTCCTCAAATGCCGACAAGGAGCAATAAAAAGCCGGTATGTGGCTCTTATGGAGAGAAGTGTGGCTATTGTGTGGCTATTCGGAGCACATGAGGTGTTCTTTCGAGCCCTGTGGGGCCCTTCTGAGTCGAAAATGCCAGCGTGGACCCTCAGCCGCCAATTGGCGTCGCAGGGCCCCTCGGGTCCGAGAGGCCCCCTGATCCGATGGGGGCACGTGCCCCCTGCCCCCCTCCGGTTGCAAATAGAGAAGGCAATCGGCGGTGCGGGACCCAACAATTGCAATCGTTCCTTCTCCCGTCGCGAGGTCGCCCATCCGATCCATATCTCAAGATTGTTAACCCTGGGGCTCGGGTCGGCATTGTATCGACAAGGAAATCAGCTTTAGGTGGGTAAAAAAGTTGAGTCATTAGTTGTCGTTACGTTCAGTAATAGCAACGACAAAGTTCCAAATGTACCCGACGTACGGCTTGGAGCCCATCGCCGCGCGGTATCCACCAGTGACGTCACGCTAATGCTTAGCGAGCAGTCCATTGGAAATTGCGGGATGATTATACCTCTCTTATACGGCCTTGAGTCTCAACACGCTTCATTGTCGAGAAACTTCGTTCCGCAGAACAGCTTGTGACGGGGAGGGTCCTAAGGATTTGAAGCAGTGTCTTGACGTTCGGAAGTGAGCCCGCCATCCGGAATGCGTTTGCCAGTCTGTGAGCGGTAAGCTGCTGATGCTACCATGGCGCGCCAAAGCACAAGTTCCGACCGGAGGTTGACTGGGCTCGGCAGATCTGTGTGGTACGCCTCAGCACACTCGACAACTGCGGAGAGGTCAGCGGTCTCTGCGTGCTGGGAGTACTCCCTCCAGTTGAAGGCCAGGATGATCTTCTGGGAAGCGCTCCTCCAGCTCCTTGATCATTTGGTCGATGAATGGGTTGAACACGTTGACCCAGAAGCTTGTTTCTGGATCTGATGACACGGAGCTGTTAGGTCGGTGCACTTGTCGAGACGAGCCTCTCGGAGGGATGACCGGTATGTCGAACTTGTCAGCAAGTGCAGCCGCCTTTTCACCACAGCTGGGAACTCTTCTCTTGCGTCTTGCACTGCCTGCTGGACTTCACTGATTTTTTGCATGGCATCACTCAGTGACTGCTGGGGATTTTGGAGGCAGATCGACAAACCCAGTGTGATGCCGAAGAGGAGCACAGCCATCTCAAGACAGATTAGGAAGTCGAAGCGGGTGATCGCTGCCAAATATATGTCCGGACGCTTTTTGAGCTGCGTCGCTGCTGCCCTCCCGCTCAACGTGTTCGAGTGCTGCGACGATGGGAACAGGCAGCTGTTCGAAGGTCAGCAGGGACTCGTGCTGCTCCACCCATCGAGTTCTGCACAGCGCCTTCAGTCTCTTTTTCTTCCGTTCCTCGCTCAGCTCTTCCACTTTCTCCTCCAGAAGCTGCACTCGAGCCACTGAGTCATTGAAAAAAATTGAAGCGACGGACACAACACCCAGCATGTTGCGCACCCCTGGGACAGTTAGTGCATTTGGAGCCGCGCTGGAACTTCCGATTTTACCGCCAGCATCAGTGGGAATCGGTATGATGGCGGCGGAGTCCATGGGTCTTTCAGAAATCGTCTTCTCTCCTCCAACGGCAGCTGTTCCGTCATTGAGACCGCGTGACCATTGTGACCGCGTCTGCATGATACTCCGTGGTTTGGTGCTGACGCAGATGCCGTTTTGCGTCTTTGAACCGCTTGAATGGCTCAGTGACGAAGCTTCTCAGCGCCTGGTCTCCTGAAGCCCTCCCGCTGAATTTGCCTCCCCATCAGCACACAGTATCGACAAAAGCCACCTTCCATTCCCGGCACAGCACTCTAAGTGAGCCAGGGAAACTCAGCGATGTGATCTCGCTGGAACTTCCGATTTTACCGCCAGCATCAGGAACTACTGGGAATCGGTATGATGGCGGCGGAGTCCATGGGTCTTTCAGAAGTCGTCTTCTCTCCTCTAACGGCAGCTGTTTCGCGCAGACGTAGTTCCCAATGTCATCCGGATGCACAGAGGGTGCGACAGCATTGCAGGATTCAGGCGCTGAAAGGAAGGAAGGTAGGATGTAGAGGACAGGCACAGGACACAGAAGTTCGCAGTACCGTAATTGAAGGACGCAAGACCAAAGTGAAAGTAGCGGACTCGTTCGACTGGCTTGGACATGACGTAATTAACTATTGCCAATTGAAAGGAAACCGGAAATGTTCGCCCACTTCAACATTAAACACAATTAGTGACGTCATCGTGCATATCATGTACATATAATCATGTTAACCCGCGCCGTGCTGCTGGTCTGAGTTTTCCATGCCGTGCTAGGGAAGGGGGGGGGGGCGTTTTCAAGTTCCCCCCACCCCCACCCGTCGAATTCGGCTCCTGAGCCACGTAGCGACACGCGATAGAAATTCGGAAGAGCGTAAAAAATAATGAATAAAAATATTCGACCATTTCTGGGTCAGGTCAAAGGTTAGGTCATCAGAGAACATCGAAGGTCAAATTTTGCCCAGTTGTACAGCTTTTGACAAATCGGCGCATGACTCATTACAGTTTGAGCGCCACGGAAAAGCGCATTCGATACTAAACAGCTGCTTGTGAATTGTGCGATAGCGGACAGGTAAGATAGGTAGCACAGGTAGCCAATAAAGCTATCCAATATACTGACCGTTCCCGGAGTCCCGGTCATCGATGTCTGCAGCGGCGCCGCTCGCGGGCCTCTGCACACCGGCCGACAACAAGATAAAATTTATTTTCCTAGCAAATATATCACAAACAAAAATTGGGATAATTACTTCTGATACAAATTTAGGATACTGACAGCGCGTTCTCCAAAAAGAAAAAAGTCTAGTTTTTTGCATTTCCTAGCTGCATCGGCTGCCTCTTTTTGTCGTTTCCTTTTTCCCTTTTGAGAGCCACTAGCGTTCTTCCACATTTTTGACGCAAGATTGAAGATGCCACCTGCGGATCACATCCATCACGGACCGAAGTCAACGGCAAGAGTCTTTATTAGGCAATCAAGGCCTAAGTCACGCCATGTCTTTGAAGTCACGCCATGCCCATTTTAAAAAATTTGTCAAATGCCATAGCATTCAGTTGGCCTTCACGAGAGGACCACAATGGTAAAAACAGTTAGGTAATATAGCTCTAATAGCTTATATCTTCGACGTTATGATGGTGGTGGCTTCATTGTCCAGTGTTTTTTCCTCTTCAGAATGACGGCAGGCAGAAGATTCCGAGAGGCCGTGGGAGCTCCTGAGCGGCAGCGGTCTGAGCGGGAGCGACAGTTGGTCCGATGACTGGGCGTTGGCAATCCTTGCGACAGGACGAACTTGCAGTGTGACCCGTAGCGGGTAGATAGAATTAGAGTCACCCGGGTCCAAGCGTGAATTTGGAGTGCATTCAGCAGCCAGTAGATGGTGCCACCCATCTCCGGTAGCGAGAAGCTAGATAATAGATATGGTGCCGACCGGTTACGTGGCGTGGGGGAATCGGTCAGCATATCTTTTCGGTAACCGAAATTTTCGGTAACCGATTGACACCACTACTAGATATGGTGCCGACCGGTTACGTGGCGTGGGGGAGAGTACAAAAACGTCGGCACTGCGATCGGGCGTCTCAGAGCGAATGTTATGCAATCGGCGGTTCAGCACAAAAAAAAAATAACAACAGGGCCACGAGCTAAAAACCATTGAAACAAACGTAACCGTCGAAAATGGACGAAGGACGTCTGCACTGGTAATGCTAAATCATGCAAAAGTGGGTAAGAGTCGCCGTTTTATGTTTGGCCAACAATCATTTACAAGAACAGAGAGGTTAAAAACAGATTCACGTTGCGCTTTATATACTTTAACCCTCGCCCGTATAGGGGGGGGTCGAACCGACCCCCCATGGTTTTTCGCGAATAACTCGCGTAAAAAGCGGCCGATCGCGACGAAACTTTTAGTACCCTCGCGTCCATCAATTTCACACCTACCCTGAAAATTTTATGACCCTGACCCAAATGACCTGTGACCTGTGACCTACTTTTCGAGACCATGTTTGGCTGGAATCGCGATTCGGCGTATGTCGGCTCGCATTAGCCGCGCGTTTGCAGTCTTTTCGTGGTTTCAAGCGTTCAAACATGTGATATGATGTTGCCCCCATGCATTAGGGTGGGTGTCAAGGTCACCTGAAGGTCAGGTCAGGTCATTGACCTTTGATGATCTCGGTTCACTTTTTCGAGTTTTACATGTTTCTAGGCCAGTTTTTGGAGCTGAATTCGAATTTAGCAACCATATGAACATTTACGAAGTAGTTTTGGTGCCTTCGTAACATGTTACGAAGCTGTCAGAGGCGGTTGCCACCTACTACGAATACCCTTACTGGTTGACCTGACCTGACCTGACCCGACCTGGCCTAAATACATGAAGACATCATATCTGTGATCAAAACTAACATGGACGTGATCAGCTCCCCGAAAAATCCCATAGCAGCCACACTTTACGACGTTCTAACAGGTCCCGATTTTCCCGCCTTTGGGGTCATTGACCTGACCTGCAAGGTCAACCAATGACCTAGGACCTTAAAATTGGGTATCATCGGCTTCCTCTCGTCACGGGCAACACGCTCGTTTTTTCCGCGAAGCTCTAGCTCGATCAGGGGCGAAACGGCAAAGGGGGGGGGTCCAACGGACGGGTCCAACGGGGGGGTCCAACGGACCCCCCCCCCCTTATACGTTCGCGGCTGGAAAAACACCAATACGGGTGAGGGTTAACCCGCGCCCCAGTGGCGGTCTCAGCCAACTTCGCCCTAGTGGGGGGGGGGGAGCATATGTTACCACCCACCTCTAACTCAAAAACTAAGAGGGCTAAAAAGACGCGGTAAAAAGCAGTCGATAGCTCTCAATGCGTACGTTTGAAAGTATTTCGGTCATTTTTCTTCTTAGAGCAATTTTGGGGTCACCAGAGGTCATCAAAGGTCAAAATTTGCCAATTGTCATTATATTTTTCAGGAAACATGCCGTTATCTCAGGAACTATGGTAGCTAGAAAAACGCATGGTAAGGCAATCGATAGTTTTTGAGCTCTTCTTTTGATAAGGTCATAATCGAAATTGACCTCAGGTCAACGGTTTAGCCTCCAGAGGCCAAAAACTAACAAATAGCTGTTTTTTTTTTCGAAAAGTTTTTCGACAATACCTTTCGACTTAAAAAGTCACGACATTTCTATTGCCAGAATCGTGTTCCTGTCGCCGAGACGCGTCGAATGAACTATAATTTGACCTTGAAAGGTCAACTTGAAAATTTGACCTCCGGTCAAGGTCATGACCCGACCGGAAAAGGCCATGTTGCATATCAGTCGATGCGTCTCAACAACACAAACACAATGAGACCATCCCTAGCGTTCTATCTCTTTCCAATCGCGAGTTATGGGCAAAAACCTGTTCGTTGCCTCAAATGACCTCGGATGACCTTTCTAGAGGCTATCAGCAAAAAAAGACACCTTGGTCATCACGGATGGTCCAAATCATTGTGATTCTGAAATATTTGGACTGTTCCTATGCGTACACACTGATCTAGAGGCATTTTCGTTTTCTCCATTGACTTATAATGGAAAGGTCACGCTACTGACCTGACCTTAGGTCACGGATATAAAAAATCCGAGATATACAAATTGTAGGCGCCCATAACATCATGAAATCCAACAGGTTTAAAACGTCTCTGACAAACACTGCAGGCTGGACATGATTGCAAACTTTTTTAGGCTTGGTCAGTTAACTTGACCTGGTGACCTGACCTGACATAACCTGGGGTCAAAAATTTCACACATTGTCCAAAATTGATGTACAAAAAGCTACCCCAAGCGGCGCGGCGCTACGCGCCGCGGTTTTTTATTCACGCGCAAAAAACGCGACAAGGTAACATATGCCCCCCCCCCCCCACTGGAGCGAAGGTTAACATACCTAACCTGAAAAAGTGAATCGGAGCGATGCAAAATCCGCGCGAGGCTAACTACGAAGGACAAGGCCGTTAAACGTAAACATTCAGCTGACGCGAAGGTCATTAACCCGCGAGTTGCTGTGGGGGGGGGCGTTAAACGCCCCCACTTTTTTCGCCGGGCCATAGCATAAAAACGGCGCGCCGCAGGCGCGCCAAATTTTGGGTACCTGTAGAGAATTGATTGAAGTTTATTGTGACAAAGTTTCAAAAAAAAATCGTTTGGAAAATTTTTGAGATATCGAGGTTTTAGTGACATCATGATTTCTGAGTTTTCGACCAAAAACGGCATATGTTCAAAAAATCATATAAAACCACAGAATAGACATACAGACATGCCGTAAACGCCATTAGACTGCCAATACCATGAACAATCAAATGGTTATCTTCGATTATTGATTATCGTTCCGCATTTTCCAAAATCTTGAACTGAATCTCGGCAATTTCTCGTGACTACTTCACCAGTCACCACCATGATACATGCATTTTTTAAATTCAACTTTTTGAGCCAAACACGTACACATATGATAAAATTAATGTCACCATCGTGTTCTACGCCACAAATTACCCATAAAACATGTGTCACAGGCTGCGAATATCAGTTTTGATTTTCGGGGATATTTGCCTACCCGGTTGACCTGACCTTGACCCTGACCTATGCTTGACTGACCTCTACATGGAGCTGACACTCTTGTAGGCCTTATATGATGGATTGTGCACCGTTTTGACAGAGTTTATGACGAGAGGCGCCAATTGCGAAGTCCTGAAGTCCATGCTACTGAAAGCCCGATTTCAGGTGTTTGACCTGACCTTGACCCCACCTGTGACCTCAAAATTCATTTTTAAAGTACTCATCTGAAGTGTCTCGTCGCGTTCTTTCGTTTGCCGCCTCGTGCGTTTCGCTGCGCCTATTGGTTCTCGAGTTATCGGCTGGGGGCGTTTAACGCCCCCCTCCCCCCCCCCCCCAGCAAACGATGGGTGGCGAAATACCCCAGCAACTGCCGGGTTAAAAAGAGGCTACTAAATCCGAAATTGAGGGCACTTCAAGATTTGAACAATGTTCTTGTAGAAATGAAACAGCAACTATTTCAAATTGAGGAAAACGATTTTAGTAATAATGTGTAAGAGGGCCCTTAATTTGTACCGATAGCATCATGGCCTCCAGATTGTCCAGCACCAGAGGTCTACTGCCGCTGCCGGTACCGAGGGCCTCCTATAGGTATGTAAAGGGCCAAGGGGCCTCCTATCGTAAAGAGCCTTCTGTTGGTACAAACTACCTCTGATTTGGCAAGGAGGCCTCCTGTTGGTACGGAGGGCCTCTCACGTGTAGAGCGCCCCCGTTTGTACAGACTACAGAGGGCATCTCATTCGTCCAGTGGCCTCCTGTGGGTACAGAGTGCCTCTGAGTTGTCAATTTTCCAGGGGGTCTGCTGTTGTACATTTGTACAGGAGGCCTCCCATATGTGCAGGGGGCTTCCCATTTGTAAAGAGGGTCTCATATTTCTTCAGGGGGCCTCCTGTTGGAACAGAGAGACTCCTATCTGTACAGGGGGCCCCCATTCGTACAGAGGGCCACTTGGTGGTTGAGAGGAACTCTTGCTGGTTGAGATTTAATGGGCCTCTGAATTGTTTAGGGGGCCTCCTGCTGGTACAGAGGGCCTCCCACGTGTACATGGGCCTCCCATTTGTACAGAGTTCCTCGCATTTGTCTATGGGGCACCCCGTTGCTATAGAGGGCCTCCTATTTGCCCAGGGGGCCTCCTGCTGGTTCAGAGGCCTCCCATGTGTACAGGCGCCTCCTATGTGCAAGCAGCCTTTTATTAATGTACAGAGGGTCTCCCATGTGTGCAAAGGGCCTCCTATTTCCCCAGGGGGCCTGCTGTTGGAACAGAGGGCCTCCTATCTGTACAAAGGGCCTCCCATTTGTACAGAGGGCCTCTTGCTCGTTTAGAGGGTCTCTGAGTTGCCCAGGGGGCCTCCTGCTGGTACAGAGGGCCTCTTATTTGTCAAGGGCCCTTCCGTTGCTACAGAGGACCTCGCATTTGTACACAGGGTCTCCCATGTGCACAAAGGCTTCCCATTCATGTACATAGGGCCTCCCATACGTGCAAAGGGTTTCCTGAAGGCACAGAGGGCCTCCTATCTGTACAGGGGGCCTCCTGTTGATATAGAGGTCCTCCCATTTGTACAGAGGGCCTCCTGTTAGTAGAGGGCCCAGGCCTCCTATCTGTACAGGGGCCTCCCATTTGTAAAGAGGGACTCTTATTTGTCCAGGGGGCCTCCTGTTGGTAGAGGGCCCCTATTTGTCCGGGGGGCCTCCTGTTGGTAGAGGGCCCCTATTTGTCCAGGGGCCTCCTGTCGGCAGCACTGATCAGTACCCGAGTTAAAAGTACTCGAAGCTCTGTTCAGGTTCAGGGGCCTCCTAAAAAATACCCGAGGGGAGGGCACGGACCCCAGGCCCCCCCCTCCTTGGGTGCGCCACTGGTCGATTCAGTTCTAGAAGATTCGCTTTTGAATCGATTCACCAAAAATTTGAATCGTATACAACCCTGGTCATTTGCAAATATTTTATGTTGTCGGGTTCTGGAAAGTTCGATGGTCTTCAATTTCCACAGCTCGTAATTCGATGCGTGCGTGACGCGCGTGGAACGTCGAACGGTGCATAATTTTCCAAATGGGCAATTATGAGGTATAAATATGTGCCTACGGCGACATTTGTCATTGTTCTTCAGTGGTAGTAGTAGTAGTAGAGTTTATTGACACCAGGTGCATGTACAAATGATGTAACTTAAAAATAGAAATAAACACGGATAAAACACAAACCTTAAAATGCACGTAAATCAGTGTCCATTAAAAGTAACATACACGACACACGTGCACTTAATGTCTAGCTAAATTCGAAGCCAGACACGCAAAGTCTAAAACACAAGACAATATAAAAACACACAACACATCAAGGATCACGACATGGCATCTCGCCGGGAGCAAGGTTTGTCGCCTGAGGAAATCGCCGCACTTTTTCTGGACGAACCCGTCTCCAGTGATGAAGAAGAATATCTCGATGAAGAGGCTACATCTGAGGAAGAGGTCAACGTTCATCGCTTCGTCTATGAACACGAGTCATCTGATGATGAGCCACAACAGCAAGATCAAGCCGAGACAGCCCAGCGGCCCGCTGACCTGACTAGGTCACAGCGGAAGCTGCTGGAAGCGAAATTTCGTCGGCAAGATCCCCGGCCTGCTGCTACGTATGTTGTCCAAGATCGCCGTCAAAATGTGCTGGCAGAGTAGTCCACAGAGCCGCAGCCGGCAGTTGCCGCCGAGATCTCGCCAATATTCTCACAGAGCGGTCGGGCGTGTGTGGTCCTGCTCGTCGGATCACTACAGAAAAAGACGCCTTCAAATTGTTCATCACGGACAGCATACTCAAAAAGATCAAGGACAGGACCAACCGCAGGCTGGGGATCGAGCTTGGCCGAGTGCAGGAAGTCGAAGTGAGACAAAGAGAGCAGTTTCTCTACCAGCCTAATACGGAAACTGAGATTGAGGCTCTGCTGGGTCTATTTGTGCTCCGCGGCTTCTATAAGATGCTGACGGTCAAGCAGCTCTTTGACTCAGTAACGGGACCAGCCATTTTCAGGACGACGATGGGACCGAGGAGGTTCGGCATCTGGAGGTTGCCGTCTGGAGAGCTCCGCCTTCTCGAGGTGGACGGTGTGGGGTTCGCCCCAACCCCGACGTGGCGAACGCCGGGGCCAACCAAACGGAGCTCAACTCAACTCGCCCCATGGAGGGGCGATCGCTGGTGGCCGACGCGCCACCACGTCGTCCGGCGCCTCGCGCGAGCTGGCAGCCCGGTGCGGGGCGCACCTCTCCCGCGGGCTGGCGGGCCGCGCGGCAGGGCCGCAGCGGCCGCTGGCCCGCCTAATTAAATGAACACCCCGCCGCCGCGAGCGCCCTCGGCGGGGGATCGGGTGCCCGTGGAGGGGGAGCCCGAGGGGGCCGCAGCCGCCGGGCGAAGAACCGTCGCTACCGACTGAACCGCAAAACGCGAAGCCGCCTGACCATAGTGTCGTGGAACGCGGAAGGCCTCCGGACCAAGAAGCAGGAGCTCCAACGCTGGCTAAGCGCAGTAAAAGCGGACGTAGTGGCGGTCCAAGAAGCCCAGCTGGCTGCAAACCAGACACCTGCCCTCTCGGGTTACCAGACCGCCGCGGTCACCCGCCGGGCGCGTGGGAGGAGGGGCGGCGGACCCGTCAAGGGCGGAGACGTGGCGCTCTTCGTCCGCGACGGTATCCAGTTCACGACCATCGACCAGTCGCCTCTCCACCCTCAAGACGACTCCACTGAATGGTGCGCCATCCGGATCTTTCCTCTATCTAGTCAGCCGGACTCGACCCGTACAAACCCGAACTACGACATCTACAACGTCTACCGCCCCCCGATTCGCCCGGGGGAGGCGGACGATCGAATGGACCACTTCTCAATGGACTCATTCCCGACCTCGAACCGTGTCTTCATCACCGGCGATTTCAACGCTCATCATGACTCAAGGGACGCATCCTGCGCTGAACCCGACAGACCTGGTCTCGTCATACACGACTGGATCAATCGGAACGGCTGAGCTGTGCTCAACTCCGGCGCTGCTACCCGCGACGGCTACGGGCGAGGGCCGCCCACGGCCCCCGACCTAACGACGGCACACCAGGACTTGGCCAGACGCTGCACATGGGACATCGGCGAGGACCTCGGAAGCGACCACCTCCCACAGGTGGTCACGGTCGCAGTCACGGGATCGCGCCCCCGCCGAATCCGCAAGGCACGGTGGGCGTTTCATAAAGCGGACTGGACGGCGTACACCGAGGAGTGCGAATCGAAGTTCGCATCTCTCCCTCGGCCCGACCAGTCCACAGATCAGATGGCCAAGCATCTGGCGGACGCCCTGATGAACGCCAGCGCCCGTCACATCCCTCGAGGTGCCAGAGCGGACCCTAAACCGTGGGCCCTCGACCCCGAGCTGTCGGCTGCGGTGGCGGAGCGCCGGGAGGCGAGAGCAGCCCTACGACGTTCCCCCACCGAAGAAAATCACGAGGTTTGGAAACTCAAGAAGCGGAACGCGGCCGCCGCAGAAGAAACAGCCAGGAAGAAGTCATTCAGGAAGTTCGCATCCGAAGAACTGAACAAGCCAACAAGTCTCGGCCGTGTCACTAAAGTCCTTCGCAAGATTTTTTTTTATTTTTTTTTTATAAATTTAGTCCGAACCTTTTGATGGGAAGGATTCACAAGGACAGAGCCACCGCTAAGCGAAGCTTGTTGCGGTGATCCTGCCCTCTACCCTCCGATCGCGCAATTCCAGTTCTATGGCAGAATTTAGAGTCCAAAGTTTAACGTGCGCACATAGCCGCGCACGGCCGGTCCCCTCACTGACTTCACCTGGCTACGGCCTGCCACCAACCGCAACCATACCTGTCAGGAGGCCCATAAATGTCAAGCGCCCGTCGCGCTTCGAACCCGGACTGTTGTAACCGGGAACGCGTGCTCTCACCACGCGGAGTCCAACACTCTACCAACTGAGCTACGGGACCGGCTAGATGGAGGGCGCAGCACAGACGTTTGCTCCCGGCCAAGCTGTTAACGGGGACCGCGGCCGCGAGGCCGTGGGGGACCGCAGCAAGGCCGAGGCCTTCGTCTCGACATACGCCGCCGTCAGCAAACACGTGAGACGGAAGAAATGGGACAAACTCACCAAGGCCGAGCTGAAAAGACTCAGACGCGCCTCCTGCACATGTCAAAATCAAAGGACTGACGCCTGCCAGCCCTTCTCCGCCGCGGAGCTCGACGCCCAGCTCCAGAAGCTGAAGCCCAAGAAGGCCCCGGGCCCGGACGGAGTGTGCGCGGAGCACCTACAGCACCTGGGCCCCCGAGCCAGGGACGGGTTGCTCCAACTCATCAACAAGAGCTGGGCGCTCGCCGAGATCCCCGCGGACTGGAGGAGGGCGGTCATCATCCCAATACCGAAGGCCGGCAAGGACCCGAAGGAGGTATCAAGCTAACGCCCAATCGCCCTCACCAGCTGTGTGGCAAAGCTGGCCGAGCGGATGGTGGCGGCCCGGCTCACTCATCTCTGTAATCTCCACCGCCTGATCCCCCCGGAGCAGGTGGGATTCCGCCGCGGCCGTGCAGCGGAGGATAACCCGGCCAGGCTGGTCCAGTCAGTCCAGGATGGTTGGAACAAGCCTGTGTGGAGGTGAACGGGGTGAGAAGCAGGGAGCGCCCCTTCAGAGCGGGCCTCCCCCAGGGCTCGGTCCTCGCCCCCCACCCTCTACACCATATGGGCTGCCGACCTCATCGCCGACCTTCGCCGTGCCCCCCCCCCCCCGAACGGACATATTCATGTACGCCGATGACACTGCCACACTCAGCGCCGGCGCGACAATCCAGGCAGCTCTAGCCGCGGCTCAACACTCGGCGGACCTCCTCGCAAAATGGGCGACACGGAACAAGATGACGATCGCGAGCCAGAAGACCCAGATCATGGTGCTGTCTCAGTGGAGCCGAGACGCCAAGGACACCACCATCCTGATGTCTGGCACACCTGTCCGAGCGACCCCCACCGTCAAGCTCCTGGGGGTCACGCTCGATAGGCTCCTCCACTTCGGCGACCACTTTGCCAACCTCAAGAGGAAGGCTCGCCCTCGCATCAACCAACTGCGGAAGCTCACCGGCCACTCATGGGGGCTTCGTGAGCACCACCTGCGCGCCGTGGCCAACGGGTACATCCGCGGCGCCATCGAGTATGCGGCGGCCGCGTGGCTTCCTGCGGCGTCCCGCTCCCACCTGGAGCTGGTGGACCGGGAGCTGCGCGCGGCGGCCCGCGCCGTGACTGGTTGCCCGCTATCCACGCCGGCCCACGCTCTCATGGCGGAGGCTGGTCTGCCAACCGCAGAGATGCGCAGCGCCACCCTCGCCGCGAGGATGCTGGCGCGCGCCTCTGCACTGCCCGCCGAGGACCCGCTCCGCGAGCTCGCCGAAGCCACCGTCCCCTGCCGACTCCGCAACGTCACTCAACTCAACTCAACTCAACTCATTTATTTTAACAGACCAGACAAAGTAAAGACACACAAAACATACAAATAGGATTGGTGCAAAAGCCTAAAGCTTAACTCAAGGCACCTCTCCAGTCTCCACATTCAATAGAACTTAACAAAACATGACACCGCCGGGATTAACATAATACACCAACATAACTATAAATTAAATGAAAGGCGAACATAAACAGGAGTGTGAGATTACTCCTCCGCTGAGTCAGCAGCCGCCCCCGCCGCCCGCCGCAGTGCCATCGCCCTGACCACGAAGTCCTGGAAGAGCGCCGCGGCCTCCCGGCCGCCGTCAGTGCTTGGGGTGATACTGTCTCCGTGTATTAAATTGTGAATTAGGTCTCTTCGAGGTAAATTTAGAATTTGGTTACCTAAGACCAGTGAAAGCTGAGTGAAAAGGTTAGCTCTGATTTCCTGATAAAGAGGGCATGTTAAAAGAAAATGGTGTATTGTTTCTGGTTCATTGTGACAAACGCAATGAGGGGTGGAGAGTTTCTGGAGCTGGTAGAGATTGGCATTTAATGGGAGTCACAGGATGGCGCGACCAGGGAAGACGGACACTGGGCACCCTAGGTGTCGCCGCCTCCTCGGTTGAGCCTATGGTCGCCGTACCGCTCCCGCCATGGACCTCACGCGAGGGGATCTCCATCTCCTGCGCCGTCCCGCCCGAGTGCGTCCGCAGCGCCGGCGAACACGCCCGCCGTGCAGCGGCGGAGGCACTGCTGTCCGACCTCCCCGGAGCGGAGCGGGCGACCTGGGTGTGGTCCGACGGATCGGCGAACGGCGGCACCGCACGCGGAGGAGGCGGCGCCCTGATCGCTCTTCCGACCGGCACCGAGCACACGGTCAGAGCCCCCGCCGGCTCTCTCTGCTCAAGCACACGAGCCGAGCTGGTGGCCCTTCGAGCCGCGCTGGAAGAGCTCGCCAAACCAGACACCTCACCGGACCCGGACAGGTACCCGACCACCATTATCTGCCTCGACTCCAGGGCGGCGCTGCAGACAGTGGACGCGGGCCCGGCGGCACAGGCAAGCCAGCTGGGTGCTGACATCTGGCGGCTCCTTCTGCAGCTTGCCAGCAGCGGACGCCGCCTCCACCTTCAATGGGTCCCGGCCCACTGTGGCCTGCCTGGCAACGAACGAGCCGATGCCTTGGCGCGGGAAGCCGCCGAGCTAGACCAGGCCGTAAATGACGTCCTGACGTCCCCCTGGACGTCAGGAGTATCACCCGCGCCGCCGCCAGGACTGCTCGCCGCTCTTGGCAATAGAGCTGGCCCGACGGCTGGTACCGCTCCATCTTCACGGATCAGACTCTGCCCGCGCCGGTCCGGCTTGACAGTCGAGAGGCCGCGGTGGACGTGCATCAACTTCGGGCCGGCCACTGGAGCATGTCAGCCCAGTACCTCCACCGTATCGGCCGCCGGCCGACCGCCGCCTGCCCCGGCTGCGCGGACGCCGGCTGTCCGGCCGCCCGGTGCCTGGTGTGCGAGGAGGCGGACACCCCGCAACACGTCCTGCTGCGCTGCCCGTGCCTCTGCGGGGCCCGCCTCCTCGCCATGGGCAACATTCACGGACGCCCCACCGACTTGCCAGACGGGACGACGTGGTGGCGGCCTTGGCCGCCGGCTTTCGGTCCTTCCAGAGCCGAACGACTACGCCCCGGTGACGGGGCCGGGGGGAAAACAACAACAACAACAACAGGAGGTTCGGCATGCTCCTGAATATGCTGACCTTTGACGATCGCAGCACCCGTGACGACCATGGGGGATGTCGTCCCGGTTTTCCCCATGTATTATTCGCCAATCAGCTTAACACTACCAGTGACGTGACTGGTGGATCGCCAATCGGGGCCGTCCGGCCGGCTGGCCGGGCCCGCAGAAGGCCAAACGCAGACGTTTTCAGAAAAGCGTAGGCCGTATAGATACAGTCGCGGATGGAGTTTTGCTGTGATTCGGCTCTCCAAGAGTGCGTCAGCGGACCAGGACCCGGATAAAGATCTTAGTGAACCGGTATCTGATAAAATCCGCTCACGGCTTAGCAGCCGACTTCGACCCTTCGCCCTCGTAAAGCACAAAAGCTTGCCGGTCATCAATCCACCTGCATCTCCTCATCTGCTTAATGCCTATATCGACCAGTTACTGCAGCCGTTTTGGAGCGGCTCACGGCCGATAACACGCCGGACTTGCGCTAGCCGCCGGTGCTAAGCGCTAACCATGGGTCACCGGCGCGGCGCCGCTGACCCACGGGGGGGGGGGGCTGCTAATTAGTTGAGCCGGAATTGGGATAGAAGCTGGTATGGGATTGGGATAGAAACTCAGCGAGACTAAGGGATTGTGTTTTGCCTTCGGTAGGCCCCCAGAAATCACCAGTGTAGTGCCCTCAGGGCCGGCGGTTATAGCCTTTGGAGGCACTGGGTGTGGGCCCTCACAGGTAGGTACCGGTGTGAGGCCCTCGGAGGTATTGGTGCGGGGCCCCATAGGTACCGCTGTGGGCCCTCTGAGGTGCTAGTGTGTGGCCCTCAGAGGCGTTGGTGAGGGTCCTCACAGTTGCCATTGTGGGACCTCAGAGACACTGCAGTGTGGGGTCATCACAGCCGGGTGTGGGGCCCTTAGAGCTGCTGGCTCGAACCCTTTATAAGCCGATCAGGGGCTCTCAGAGACCGACAAGGGGCCCTCAAGAGGTCTGCGGTGTCTTCAGGAGCCCTGTGGAGTCCTCAGAGTCCAGAGACCAGTAAGGTACTCTCAGACGCCGGTGGTGGCCCTCAGAGTCGTCGGTGTGGGGCCCTCAAAAGTCACCGGTGAGTGGCCGTCCGATGCGAAGGTCCCGTCTTAGGCCGTCAGAGGCTCCGGCGTCGAGCCCTCAGAGCCGCCGATATATGGCCGTAAGAAGCACTGATTTGGGCCTTTGGAACTTCATTCAGGGGTGCCGGTTGAACTCAGAGGTGGCAGTGTGGGGCCCTCAGCTGGGCACCGGTTTGGGGCTTTCACAGCCACCGGTGAGGGCCCTCGCAGGCGCCGTTGTGGGGGCCTTCAACCATTGGTTTAGGGGTCATCACAGGCGTGTGTGGAACCCTTAAAGCTGCTGGTCCCTGATAGGCCGGTAAGGGCCCTCAGAGGCCGGCAAGTAGCCCTCAGAGGTCGCCAATGGGCCCTGAGAGACCGGCAAGGGGCCCTCAAATGCCGACAAGGAACAATAAAAAGCCGGTGTGTGGCTCTTATGGAGAGAAGTGTGGCTATTCGGAGCACATAAGGTGCTCTTTTGAGCCCTGTGGGGCCCTTCTGAGTCGAAAATGCCAGCGTGGACCCTCAGCCGCCGAGAGGCCCCCTGATCCGATGAGGGCACGTGCCCCCTGCCCCCCCCCCCCCACCCCCTCCGGGTGCAGATAGAGAATGCAATCGGCGGTGCGGGACACAACAATTGCAATCGTACCTTCTCCCGTCGCGAGGTCGCCCATACGACCCATATCCCAAGATTGTCAACCCTGGGGCTCGGGTCGGCAATGTATCGGCAAGGAAATCAGCTTTAGGTGGGTAAAAAAGTTATTAAGAGTCACTAGTTGTCGTTACGTTCAGTAATAACACCGATAAAGTGCCAAATGTACCCGACGTACGGCTTGGAGCCGGGCGCCGCGCGGTCTCCACCAGTGACGTCACGCTAATGCTTAGCGACCGGTCCATTGGAAATTGCGGGATGATTCTACCTCTCTTATACGGCCTTGGTGACGAGCGCCGAAAGGGGGACAAGTTTTGTCCCCTGCGAGAGCTCTTCAATAAACTGAACACGAATCTCCGGCTTCACTTCACTACAAACCAGCAATCAGCATAGTGCATCACGTTTGATGAGAGCCTCCTGCGGTTCAGAGGGCGCTGCTCGTCCCGGATGTACCGGCCGAGCAAGTCTGCCAGGTACGGACTGTTCTACACCGCCGCAGACGCCAACGTCAGATACATGTGGAAGGCCTGGCCGTACTGCGGACGCCCGCAGGAGCCAGAGTTGTCGTCACCAAACACCACTCTGGACGTGTCCGGCATCGTGCACCACCTGGGGCATTCCACGATAGATCGACCAAAGCCATACACCCTCATATTTTATTTTTTGCTTAAAATTGGTCTAATGGGTTGTGGTGGGCGAGGAAGCCAGCTGTGCCAAGGATTTTTTTCTTCGAACAACGGTTTCCGAGATATAGCCTCAGGCAATTCCTGGAGGTCACGCTGCAACCCTATGTTTGGCGGCTTATAACTCAGAAACTATTGGTTTTCTATGGTAAAAACTTTATATGGTTCAACTCGCAATCAACCAACAAACGTTTTGGCTATCTCAGATTTTCGATTTTTGAAAATTTTGATTACGTGACATCTTGGCCTTTTTTTTCGAAGAGTGACCTTGATATTTTCCCAACTGAAAGTCGCAATTATGTCTGATAACGATTAAAGCCTTATCAATTGTCATTCATATGCGATAATAAAAAAGTGGCTATCGCCCTGCGTTGACCTCAGGTCAGGCCATTTTTATGACCTGTCCATTATTACGAGCGGGAGCGACAGCGAGATCTCGAGAATAAAGCAAGATAGCGACAAGCGGTAAACGGTACAGGATTCACACCGATAAGGTCTACAATTTTTACTCAGGTCATTTTCAGGTCAGGTCAAAAATGACGTCACAGGGGTCAAAAGGGGTCAAAAAAGGAAGTCAAAATAGTTTTGGCTGTACCTTTTGATCTAATAAAGAAAGAGACGTGGAACAGGCACCATTGTGCTTGCTTTCGCCTAGCACCAGTTCGTTTTGAATTTTAATACCGATGACCTAAGGTCAGGTCAATTTCTTGACCAACCCATTATAACTCAATTGGGGAAAAATCAGCTCCCTTGTTTTTACACTAAAACGCGTCGGAATTGCCTAATATACCATGAGTGACTTCATATACGACTAACTTTGACTACCTTGAGACCTTTTTTGCACTTGGTTAACTGTGACGCTGCTCTTGGGTCATGTGACGTCATTAAAGGTCACCAAATGTTTTTTTTTTGCTAATAACTCCTTACATGTTTGAGATACAGCCGCGCGGATAGGCTCATGGTGTTCAGCTCGTCAAGGCCCATCGAATGATATATATGATGACCTTAAAGGGACCCTCCCACCTTCAAAAAAGTTAATGAATTGGCATGAAAGTGATGTCGCTCGGTTCAGAAAGAGCAAAAATGAATATCTACCAAATTTCATCGAAAAATATTCACCGGTTTTGAAGATATTAGACTTTTACTTTTGTTTACTTTTTGGGATCTCCGCTGTTCCTAGCGACTTTATTTGAAAGTGCGGCATTTGTTGCGCGCAAAGCAGCATATACCACCGCGTGCTGCCAAACGTTTTAGTAAAAGATTTAAAAATCGTTAGATCTCCGCTGACGTCACAAATTCTAAGGGGGCATACCAATGCATTAGCCCCTTAGAATCCGAAAACTGCAAGTTTGAAATTCCATATCTCCGAATTAAAGCATTTTTCGATGTTGTGAATGCCCAAACCGGTATTTTCAGGCCATGGCCACCAATTTGGCTATCTCAACTCAAAACTAATGTTAAGGTGGGAGGGTCCCTTTAAGGTCAGTGACCTAAGGTCAACTTTTGACCTTGACCTTTCAAGGTCAACATACACATGTTTCGATGCGGATCGACGAGAGGATCACGATGGTGCTATTAGTTTGTTCGTAGCTGGGATACTTTGAAAGTTATTCGAGAAAAACTTCATATATATGTAGGTTTAGGTTTAGGTTTAGGTTTTACTAGTGGGCTTGGGTAGACCGGGTCTATTCAGGGCCCACATCCGGATAAGGTCAGAAATGACTCAGTGAGGATTCCTTGTGGCCCAGTGGTGGTCCAACCGGTTTTTAAAACTGTTCGTAGTCAGTGCCGATGTAACTTCCTCTGGCAGAGCATTCCAGGGGGACACCACACGTTGAGAAAAGAACATCATCCTTGCATGGTGGGTCACTCGTTTCTTGGTCAGCTTGAGGCAGTGTCCTCTGGTTCTCCCCTCCTGGCTCTGCTGGAAGAAGTGCTCCGGCTTCAGCTTCGTCTTCCCCGTCAATATCTTGTAGGTCTCGATGAGGTCTCCTCTCCGTAGGCGCTGTTCTACACTTGTCATACCAAGATTGATGAGTCTCTGCTTGTATGGTACGTTCTTCATCCCCTTCACCATCTTTGTCGCCCTTCTCTGAACTTTCTCCAACGCTTTGAAGTTTTGCGCCATGTATGGTCCAACCGCTTGGGCACAGTACTCGATGTGGGGTCGGACAAAAGCGTTGTAGAGTGGCTTGAAGTTTCTCCTGCTTATTGTGCGGAAGGTCGCCTTGAGCTGCTTCAGGGCTGACATGCCTCTGCTGGCTGCCATCTTGCAGTGTAGTGTCGGCTTCAATGTATTTTCCACAATCACTCCCAGGTCTCTCTCTTTGCAGGTCTCTTCCAGCGACTCCGAGGTTCCGTCCTGTGTCATATGGTACACTCTTCGAGGATTTCCTGTGCCGCAATGCATCACTTTACATTTGGATATGTTGAACTTCATCAGCCATGTCTGTGACCAGTGCGAGAGTGTGTCCATGTCTTGTTGGAGTGCCTGTGTGTCGTTGGTGCTGGTGACTGCCCCGTACATTTTCATATCATCAGCGAACATCCTCACTCTGCTATGTAGTAGTTCGGGAATCTCATTGACAAAAAGCAGAAACATGACCGGTCCCAAAACCGAGCCCTGTGGGACACCGCTTGAGACGTGGGCCCAACTTGAGTGGCTACTACCAACCTTCACCTGCTGCTGCCGTGCATGTAGAAAGTCTATCAGCCACCTCAATACTCTACCCTTCAGACCATAGGCACTTAGCTTGCGATACAGTCTCTTATGCGGTACGGTGTCGAATGCCTTCTTGTAATCTAGGTATACGACATCCAGTCCCTTACCCCCATCCAATATCTCCGTCCACTCCTCGAATGACTCCAACAAATTGGTTTGACACGACCTCTTCTGTAAAAATCCATGCTGATGCTCACTGATGATATTGTGCTGCTCCAGGTGCTCAACAATGTGTCGCTTCAGTATCCTCTCCATGACTTTGCACACCTGTGAAGTGAGGCTGACTGGTCGGTAATTACTCGCATCACACCTTGCTCCTTTCTTAAAGATGGGTGAGATGATTGCCTTCTTCCAGTCCATGTAGTGCCGCAATTTAGAATTTCTTTTTACCCCTGTGACGTCATCTTTGACCTGACCTGAAAATGACCTGACTAAAAATTGTAGACGTTATCCATGTGTACCTTGTGCCGTTTACCACTTATCGCTATCTTGCTTTGTTCTCGAGATCTCGCTGTCGCTCCCGCTCGTAATAATGGGAAGGTCATAAAAATGACCTGACCTGAGGTCAACGCAGGCCGAAAGCCACTTTTTTATTATCGCATATGAATGACAATTGATAAGGCTTTAATCGTCATCAGACAAAATTGCGACTTTCAGTTGGGAAAATATCAAGGTCACTCTTCGAAAAAAAGGTCAAGATGTCACGTGATCAAAATTTTCAAAAATCGAAAATCCGAGATAGCCAAAACGTTTGTTGGTTGATTGCAAGTTGAACCATATCAAGTTTTTACGATAGAAAACAAACAGTTTTTGAGTTATAAGCCGCCAAACATAGGGTTGCAGCGTGACCTCCAGGAACTGCCCGAGGCTATATCTCGGAAACCGTTGTTCGAAGAAAAAAAATCCTTGCCACAGCTGGGTTCTCCGCCCATCACAACCCATTACACCAATTTTAAGCAAAAAATAAAATATGAGGGTGTAAATTTTATTTATTTTTGGTCGATCTATCGTGGAATGCCCCACCTGGTACAGGAGGTCAAGGGCTCTGGCAGGAATGTCACATGTGACCGGCTCTTCACCTCGGTGCAACTAGCTGAAGAGCTGATGGCCGACAGGCTGACGCTCTTGGGCGCTCTGGAGAGCTCCAGACGCCTCCTATCGAGGGACTTGACAGTGGCACAAGGGCGGACGGAAAACTCAATAGAGTTCGCCTTCCGACAAGGAATGACATTCGTGTCACATTGCCCCCGCCGATGAAAGCTGGTTTTCGCCTCGTCGACTTAGCACCAGGCGCCCTTCGTCGACGAGGTCAGCGGCAAGCCAGAGATCATCATGTCCTACAACGCAACGAAAGGCGGTGTTGATGTTCTCGACGCCATGATCGAATCCTACATGGGTAGGGAAGCCTCCGCTACACCGCTGGCCTAAGGCTGCCTTCTTCTTAATGCTCGGCGTGGTCGAGATCAAACCAACCACCATACTCAATGATGAACAGAGGACAGTCAGCTGCTGATACGAAGAGTGGCGCCCGGCGTGCCCACATCTATGAAATGAGCAACTAGCTGGACATGCCTCAGGTGCGCGAGAGGGCGCCGACGACCAACCCCACCAAGTTGAACAGGAAGTCACTGGACGCCCTCAGGTGTGTCGCCACGCGAGACACCGAAGACAGCAGGGAAGCGGGAGGACGTGATCTCGGCTGCGTGGCAGCGGCGACGTGGCGGCTAGCGGAGCGGCAGGCGGTAGCAGTGACACTCATTCAGGTGCATCCTCCACAAAGGGACGCTGTTGGGCATGACAGGAACTTCTGGTGAAAACTCCTAGCTACATGCAGCAAAAGTCCAAGCTGACCAAGAAGCCGCTGTGCTGCAAGTGCATGCGGTATGTCTGTGAGCGCCACAGCATTGCGACCCGTATATGCAAAGACTGCAAGGCCGATGACAGCGCATAAGAAAGCGACATTCGCGGGAACAAGAATCTTGGAATCTGTTTAGACGTTTTGCTGTTTGTGGCATTTCGCAATGCGCTGTGAGCTTTCAGTGTCGTAACCTTGCTTCTGTTTCGTGCATCCTGCTGAGTGTGTAAATAAAAGTTGGAGCTCCGTAAAAGCGACTATTCGATTACGAAAATTTGATCCCGAAGGAAACGAAGAAAACAGCCGGGATCAACGTGCCCAAATGAATCGATAGGCAGAACAGATTGTTGACAGCAATGCAGACAAATTTAACCCTCGCCGGCACAGGGCATTTTGCGTATTTCGACGGCACAAGGGGGGGGGGGAGTTGGTTGGTACGATCCCCCCCCCCCCCTCCTGTTTGGCCCCTGATCGAGCTAGAGCTTCGGCGGAAAAAACGAGCGTGTTGCCCGTGACAATAGGAAGCCGATGATGCCCAATTTTAAAGGGACCATCCCACCTTCAAAAAAAGTTAGTGAATTGGCATGAAAGTGATGTCGTTCGGTTCAGAAAGAGCGAAAACGAATATCTACCAAGTTTCATCGAACAATATTCATCGGTTTTCAAGATATTGGACTTTCACTTTTGTTTACATTTTGCGATCACCGCTGTTCCTGGTGACTTTATTTGAAAGTGCGGCACTTGTTGCGCGCAAAGCAGCATATACCACCGCGTGGTACCAAACGTTTTAGTAAAAGATTTAAAATCGTTAGACCTGCGCTGACGTCACACATTCAGAGGGGGCATTCCAATGCATTAGCCCCTCTGAATCCAAGCGCTGCAACTTTGAAATTAGATATTTTCGATTTGAGGCATTTCTCGATCTTGTGAGTGCTCAAACCGGTAAGTGCAAGCCAGGAACCCCATTTTTGCTATCTCAATTCAAAACTAATGTTAAGGTGGGATGGTCACTTTAACCCTATTAGTGGCAGGGGGGCTTGTTTTCATCCACCCCTCAGGTTTTTCGGGAATATCTCCAAAACCGCTGAAACTACGATGCTGAAATTTTCTGACTTTTCCTAAAACTAAATTGGGCACATTTCCTGAAAATTTCAAGATCATAACTTTACCAGGGGCGGCTCCAGAGCACTGGGAATTGGGGGGTCCTATTAGTGAATCGAGTCATTTGGGCGAAGATCACGATGCTGATGTATTATAACTGTATGCACCAGTTTTACGAACAGTGAATGAAAGGTATCATGTGATAATATACAAAGTTATTGTGCATCCTCTTTTGACACGTTTTTGCTATAATAGGCGGATCCAGGCGTCCAAAAAGGGGGGGTTATGTTTTACCTCCCAACATAGGTGCCCTGACACCGCCTATGCATGACCAATACAATTGCAGTCGTTCTCTCATAAGAAAATTGTAACATAACAAGACCATTACCACCCTTTTTAGAAACTACCAACAAAAACCTTATTTACTATACTTTTGTGTACCCCCAATCTCAATGATCTGTATCCGCCTATGATTTTTGAAAATGCATATTTTTAGGATCCATGTGAATTCCTGGTTCATTCTCTATCGATCGGCAAAAGTTGCGTTAAGATTGGTTCAGAAACCTGGCCGTGATAAACAGTCTAAAATGTATCTGCAATTTGCCCGTTTTTACCCCCTCTACCCCCCTATTGACATTTTTATTTTTTATTTTTTAGAAATGTAGATCACGTTGAGCGAAATTGAATGCCGTTTGAATTTTGAAAATCAGCCCGTTAGATCTCGAGATATCAGGGGGGGGTCGTAAACAGCCCCCCCCCCCTGCCACTAATAGGGGTAGCCAGGAGCCTGCCACTAATAGGGTTAAAGTCCTAGGGCATCGGCTGATCTTGGCTGTGCTGAAAAGGTGCGCCCAGCGTCATGCATTTTTTTATTTTGGTAATTTTTGCGTTTCCACTTTCAATACTTGCACTGTGCATTCATGAGTTAATTTTCAACATAACTTTTACTTTTTGAAAACTACCTTGGAGATCAAAATGATGCTACATTAAAAAACTATTTTGAACTGCATCGGATAAGCATTTCATGTTTGCATTGATAACATGCTGGCAAAGTCACCCCATGTGGTCTTAACTTCACTTAAAAATCGCCACCAAAATTTTTAGCTTAATGAAGTTATAGTCACCGTGAATGAAGTGACAGATGCCAGTTTTGTTGGATACGCTAACTTCAGCCTTGCCATGATCAACCATACCAAGTTTCAGCATCGCAGTTGGTCGGTTAGATAATAAAAAGTTTGGACCTCTTCAAATTGGACCATGTCAATGACTCCAATAAAATGGAGCCCTTTTCAAGTCAAGCCAAGGCCTTCCATCAGTGACAAGCTGTCGGCGCATAAATTAAATATCGCCTTGTTATTGTGTTGCACATACCTAAATAAGGATACATTAACAGATGAAATTGTCATGTCACCACCGTTTTTCCATTGCTAGAAAGCGAAAAAGCATGTTCGCGTAATTACTTTCCACCCTATAGGTGACAGCGGACAAGACCGGAAGCCATTCCCATGATTTTAGCTGACGCGTTCGGAAAGTTATCTTTCTTACGTGTTAACCTTTTTGACGCTTCTTTTCTTTGTTTAATCTTGCAGTTTGTTCTGTATAGATAGGGTCTGCTAGGGTTAGTTTGCGACGCAATACAGTCAAGGCCTTGGGGACTGAACTAAGATGAAAGTGCCTGGCTCTGATATGGACGCAGTTATCTACTTCCTGATTCATTCAGAAACGGCTTTGAGTACTAGATAGCAGGTTTTCTGCAAAACTCACCGATCCATTGCGCAACTGTTCGGAAGTGCCGCCTCAGACCTCTCTTCAAGGTTGTTATCTGCTTATCTTAATGCATCGCCGCCTACAAAGATTAGCTATTTCCTCAATGCTAAGCGTATAGCGGTGCTTAGCGACTGGGGGCGATTTTCCGCGGGCCACCGCAGTGTATCGCAGTGTGCGCCGCTCACTCGAGGCTTCCGCAGGCCGTCGCTCCACGGCACCGCGGTATATAGGGCCTTGGGCACCGCGCGCACAAAGCATGCCCGCTCCGCCAGCTGCCGCTACAGGCAGGGCTACAGGAGCCACCACTCGCCGTCCCGGAGGCCTTCGCTGTCCCACATGACCGTATGCGCATAAGTGATTCGACATGATCTGTATAGTGCATGCTGACAGACTGAGAGTTCATTGTCCTGCTGAGGCTGACCTGAGCGCGGCAGACAGGGAGGCGTCTAGCGACCGTCCGATGGGCGCCCGTGGCCAGCCGCACACGATCTGCCGGCGCTGCAGTGCAGTGGTCGGGCGCGGCTGATCGGCGGTCACCCGTTCACGCTGCACTGGTGAGAGGTGTTGCCAGGCGCGCAGGCAGGGCGACAGCGATGCCTGCACTTTGAACAAACACCCCAATACCACGAGAAACAGAAGCATAATAAGTATACCCATAAGTCTACCCATATGCGATGGTCAGGATGCAACTGATGGCCAGCGATCACTCAAAAGGTCATGTTATGTCAAAGAGGTTACTAGCAGTTTTATAACGAATTTTGATGGAGACGAGGTGGAGTGATGAAATCACCAGGAAGGGGTTCAGGTCATCCATAACATATCGATGATTGATAACTGCCACATGCAGGGGTAGCCAGTAACAGTTGGGGCATTCCACGATAGATCGTACCAGGCCCGTCACCCTCATCTCTCAGATTTTAATGAAAATCGGTCCTAGGGGTAATCATAGGCCCCAAAGACGCCTGGCAAAATATCAGACTTCTCAGATCAAAACTTTTTGAGTTATATTGCATTACATTTTTTTAACTTCGGTAGGTATGTAACGGTGAGTTTGATGGCCTATAACTCAAGAACGGGTTAAGCAACCAACAAAAAGTAAACAACACTAAGCTTGCGATGAATCAAAAATTAATATTACTATTTAAAAATTCAAAAGAAAAAAATTTCATTGTTGAGCAAAAACCTTAATCTTTTTTCATTTGCCTCTAATGACATTTGGGACCAAAATTTTTCACATTTTAATTTTTTAAAATAATCTTCATGTCATTGCAAATCGACATGCAAAAAATAGAAAGGTGTTCTTTCTATAAGTTCCTCATTTTCCCGCAAACAAAATGGGTTTCGGAGGGGTTTATACGACCCCAGCACGCCGTTTCGCTTCTAATAGAGCTAGAGCCTCGCGGAAAAAACGGGCGTGTGTGCCGTTACAAGTCACAGCGATTGGTACCCGATTTTAAGGTCTCAGGTTAACCGGTAGCGTCTGAGGTCAGGTCACGTGACTGAAGTTACGGTTTCGGTTTTTAGTAAATAACTTCGCAAAAAATGGCCGCAGAGCCGCGATTTTGGCATCATTGTGTTCGCCTAGCTCAGGTGCATCGAATGGTATACTTTTTGCTAGGGTGAGGTCAACTTAAGTAATTGACCTCGGGTCAAGGTCAGGTCAGAGCCCCTCAGGTCACGAAGCTGGGCAAAGGGTATAATATGGCATATCATTCGATTCGGAAGGTCTTTCCGAGTCCATTGGTGGCTTTCCCGACTCTCTAGCTCTATTTGATCGGGAGTTATTGACGAAAAACTCGTACGACCCTAGTGACTTCATAAATGACGTCACGCAAGGTTAACAATGCAAAAGTAAAGCATTGGACTTTGCAAGGAGTGCATGAAATCACGATACCAAGTACGTGGGATAGTTTTAGATCATTCTCGGCGCCAAAATAACAGTTTTTATATTTCCCCATTGTTTTATAACAGTGATGTCACGTGACCGACCTGATCTCATGTAACCTTGAAAAATTCCCAGATATACAAGTTGTGAGACCTCTGGAGGACACCATGTATGCGTCCTGTAACTTTCATCTCGCAGGTATGGTCATTGGTGTCCAAAACAATGTCAGAACCAAACAGCCTTTTTCACCCTCGCGCTTATAGGAAAGAGGGTTGAATGAACCCTCTTTTCACTTTTTTCAGATGACTCAGACTTGAATTGAAATTTCAGTAACCCGTGATGTCACTAGGCAGCTTTACCACGCCATTTGTAAGCTCCCCTCCCGAAATCACTATTCGAAACCGTTATCGTGACGTAAAATAAATACATTTATAGAAAGAACACCTTCCTAATTTTTTGCATACTTCTTAACAATGAGCCAAATAATTTTTTAAAGAAATAAAAATTCAAAAAAATTTGGTCCCAAAGTCCAAAAAATAAAATGAAAGAAAACTCGATATGTCATATATAAAAAAATATCGCATTTTTCGAAATTTCAAAAATACATATTAATCTCTGTTTCATTGCAAGTTCAATGTTATATAACATTTGGCATTTGAATAATCCGTCTTAGAGCTACAGCCCGCCAAACTTAGCGCTGCAAAGCAAGATCTAAAAAATGTTATACACCATAACTCAAAAAATACTTATCTGATAAGCCTGAAATTGTTACAGGTGGATTTAGAGCCCCTGATTACCCCTGAGACCAATTCTCGTCAAATTCCGAGAGATGAGGGTGTCAAATTGGAAAAAAGTGGTACGATCTATCGTGGAATGCCCCAGTTGGCAGCATTAGGCCAAATGGGCGCTCAAAAACTACTACCCCATAGGGTTCCCATGTTAAAGGGACATGTTCATGTCTAACATGGGGAATGGAGTTGAGATAGCAGTTTTGCTCGTTATATGGGCTAAAACCACATAATCCGGGGCCATTCGTCTCAATAATACAAATTGACAGCGCTAGAGAGCAATTTCGATGGTCTTTACCAGATCGCCAACGCCAAGGTCTTTACCAGATATGACCAAAGGTGTATGACGTCAGCAAGAAAAAGCCTAGATTTCAAGTTAACGGGAACGGATTCGCCTAACAGATTGGTCTTTTTTAAAATTGTGTTCAAGATTGTCCGCAAGCAGCAGCTTCAAAACACAGGCAGATGGAGCGCGAATCGTCGTAAAGCTTTTCAGAATGCTTGCTTCTGATTGGGTAATAATCTTGGACATTTCAAGCTGGAGAACTCAATAAGGCTTTCCTCATACATTTTGCGCGTTTCTGTTTGCTGGTTCTCAAGGCAAACAAACAAAAACCAAGATACCAATAAGAAACCAAAAACCCTTTTGCGGGCATTTGTTTTTATTTTTCCAGCAGCTTTGCTGTCAAGCAAAGCCGTTCAACCGAAGCCGTTGTTGATGAAGCAAAGCTGTTTTCTAGTGAAATTGTAGGTAAGTTACCAGTGAGTATTCGCAATGCTGTGATTTAAAAAAGTTAACCTTGGGAAAAGAATATAAATGATGGTGCTTTGGAAGTGTTATGGAGAAGCGTCCCTGACGTTGTGTCAGCCGCTATCAATGCCAGATGGCCAAAACCAAGACTATATACACCGCGAAAACACTCAGTATTATCACAAAAATGTATTTAAAACACTCAAAGGTTGGTTACACACCAGTTCTTCAGGCAACACCACTCAAACACAGACTGCTGATGCCAACACCATTTGTCAATTCGGCTCAATGTCAGCCATCAGCGCTCTACATCACATCAGGTGTTCAAACTTCAACGACAAGGTTTGTGACACTTTAAAGGTACAAGTTGTGCTACCATCACATTTGATAAAATGAAACCAGATTATCATATGAATTTTGCCATGCATGGCTTGAATTACTGATGAGGTTCAGCACTTGGTAGGTACTTCAAATTATTATATATTTGAATTTGATTCACCACTGTTCCATCCAATATTCTTCATGGCTATATCACTTTGAAGTTTCATTACCAAAGCCCTTTTGAGCCACAAGTAGGACGAACTTTGGTTCGTTTCAGAACTAAAATAATAATAAAATTGCTTGAAAAATGTTTCGTCAAAAAATGCACACAAATAGCCATAAACGCTTGCGTAATTATCGAAACTTGCGCGCAATGTCTGTAGCACATTGATTCACTCGAATTATTTATAGTCATTCAAACTAAAAAAAAAGATCACCCATTTGGTCAACAAGCTGCCTTCCCTGACCATCTGCGAGCTCGCGCAAGATGCGGGGTGCGGTCCAACATGTCTCATTATATTATTGATAATGATATGAGGATTATGCCCTACAAGACCGGGAATCAATAGGTGCTGTTTAGGGTAGAAAAGGGCCGAAGAATTTACTTTGCTTCGAGGTTAAAAAAACCCAAATCAATTCTGAGCACCGCTCACCGGCCACGCCCGGTCAACCAGTGAAGCACACATCCACCTTCATGGAGGCGCCGACGGCCAGAACAAACGGTTTGGGTAGATGTGCCATCCTCAAAGGCTAGGTAAGAACACCAGCTCCACAGTCCGAAGGTCATCGCTTGATTTGCGATAGACGCTCGTGGTGCCGCGAGGCCTTTTTCTTAAGACTTCAAATTGAAACACCACCATTGTCGCTGAAAACTGTTTCGTGGGAGTGCTCTAGAAGTTTAAGCGAGAAATGTGGGGCAACTCGGGGCAAGACAATGGTCAAAACGCTGCAGACATGCGCAGTGCGCACAGGTAGGATGAGCTCAAGTCCACACTTCGAAAATTGCACTCCGGTGCCTAAACGAAATTCTAGGGCCCGTTTCTTGAGCTGGAGGACCCCTGCCCCCTGGTCGACCCGCTCACTTGGTGTCAACCCCATCGACCGTTACCTTTGGGATGTCTGAAGTCCAAGGACCACAGGAAGACAGCCAAGAATCGCAACAAATAATAAAAGAGAAGTACAAACCTCCACCATGCACCTGTCTTCCTCCTCCGTCGTCTTCCGTTTTCTTCCACACTTATCATAGCGCGCTTTCAAACCCATTTCCCCTTCCTGCTCATAACGGTGTTTCCACCGTCTGGCAGTAGTTAGAGCTACACCGAGAATCTCTGCCGCCTGCTTGGCAGAGTGACCTTGATCGAAAAGCAAGATGAGCCTGCCCTTGTCAAGATCACTGAGGTGTGCCATCGCGCTCACGTCTAGGACGACAGTGAAAACAGGGCGCCTGGGGCGATTTGATCAAGGTTCGTGAAATTCACTCGTGACGTTAAGCACATAAAAGGCCCATCGGAGGGGGAGAAACTCCAAATGTCACGTGACTAATATGCCCTCCGGCGCCCTGTTTTCACCGGCGTCCCACGTCTAGCCGCACACACTCCACGCGGGCTGCGGCCGCATACTGAATGGCTCTCCTTCCCCGGCTTTCCGCCCCACTCGGAACAGAAACAGCCAGGTCATGCCATTCCGTGACCCTCAAAGGATACTGTGCCGCATCACACTAATCGGTACACTCTCTGACACACCAGGCCTGCCCCGCCGTGGCCCCGCCTCGGTCCCGGTATGAGCGCGGATTCTGCGCTCAATAGTACCTACATTCACACAAAGCGGCCTTATTCGCAACCTGAATCCGGATTTTTATTTTGTTTTTAATACGATCTTCGGCTATTCAAAGCAACGGGAAACTGAAGAAGAAAGAGTTGCAACTTTTTATCCCGCGCCCCAGTGGCGGTCTCAGCCAACTTCGCCCTAGTGAGGGGGGGGGGGCATATGTTACCACCCACCTCTAACTCAAAAACTAAGAGGGCTAGAAAGACGCGGTAAAAAGCAGTCGATAGCTCTCAATGCGTACGTTTGAAAGTATTTCAGTCATTTTTCACCTTAGAGCAATATTGGGGTCACCAGAGGTCATCAAAGGTCAAAATTTGCCAATTGTCATTATATTTTTCAGAAAACATGCCGCTATCTCAGGAACTATGGTAGCTAGAATAACGCAGGGAAGAGCAATCGATAGCTTTTGAACTCTTCTTTTGAAAAGGTCATTATCAATATTGACCTCAGGTCAACGGTTTGGCCTCCAGAGGGCAAAAAGTCCAAAAATAGCTGTTTTTACGAAAAGTGTTTTTCGACAATAACTTTCGACTACAAAAAGCCACGAAATTTCTATTGCCAGAATCGTGTTCCTCTCGCCGAGACGCGTCGAATGAATTATAATTTGACCTTGAAAGGTCAAGTTGAAAATTTGACTTCAGGTCAAGGTCATGACCTTACCGGAAAAGGTCATGTTGCATATCGGTCGATGCGTGTCAACAAGGCAAACACAATGAGACCATCCCCAGCGTTCTATCTCTTTCGAATCGCGAGTTATTGGCAAAAAACTGTTTGTAGCCTCAAGTGACCTCGGATGACCTGTCTAGAGGCTATAAGCAAAAATGACACCTTGGTCATCACGAGTGGACTAAATCATTGTGATTCTGAAATATTTGGACTGTTCCGATGCGTACACACGGATCTAGAGGCATTTTCATTTTTCTCCATTGACTTGTAATGGAAAGGTTTCGCCACTGACCTGACCTTAGGTCACGGATATAAAAAATCCGAGATATACAAATTGTAGGCGCCCATAACAGCATGCAATCCACCAAGTTTGAAACCTTTCTAACAAACACTGCAGGCTGGACATGATTGCAAACTTTTTTAGGCTTGGTCAGTTAACTTGACCTGGTGACCTGACCTGACATGACCTGGGGTCAAAAATTTCACACATTGTCCAAAATTGATGTACCAAAAGCTACCCCAAGCGGCGCGGCGCTACGCGCCGCGGTTTTTTATTCACACGCAAAAAACGCGACAGGGTGGTAACATATGCCCCCCCCCCCACTGGGGCGAAGGTTATCCTTTTTCCACTGGGGACAAAATTGTGACTTCCAGGGGCAAAAATGCCAAATTTTCGAGACATTCGCGAATGACGAAATTGATTTTCAACTTCACGACTCCATAACTCCAAAAGTATTTATCTTAGCGACATGAAAACTTCACCAGCGTTGTACTCGTTCAATTCCATAGGCGGCGGAACGGGGGGGGCACCGGGGCACCGTGCCCCCCCTTGAATTCTGCAAGGGGGGCACCAATAGCAAGGTGCCCCCCCTTAAATTTGATGTATTAATTAGTACCAGGGGCGGATTCGGGAAAACTCCAAGGGGAGGGTCATGAATCGAAGTGGTGCCCCTACCTATGCCCAAAATTAAAACCTCAACGGATTTCGGCCATTTAATTTTGGTGGTGCCCTATTTTCAGTTTTTTTTTATTTTCTTTATTTTTGGTTAGTCATGTGATGACTGGTGCCCCTGCTAGGCCGGTGGTGCCCCTGGAAAGGCTGTGGTACCTACCTACCCTGCCCCCTGACAAGCCTTCGGTGGGCCCTGGCATGACTTAGATGCCCATGGGCCCTGACAGGCCTGTGGTGTCCTTGCTAGGCCTGTGGTGTCCCTGGGCCTTGGCAGGTTTGTGGTGCCCCTGTTAGAACGCAGGTGCCCTTGACAGGTTTGTGGTGCCTCTGACAATCCTAAATTGCCAACGACAGGCTTGTGGTGCCCTTGACAGGCCCATGGTGCCCTTGCGAGGCCGGTGGTTCCCCTGCGAAGCCGATAGTGCCCCTGGCAGGCCTGTGGTGCCCCTGGAAGACCTGTAGTGCTTTTGCTAGGCCGATGGTGCTCCTGACAGGCCCGTGGTGCCCCTGCTAGGCCTGTGGCATCCCTGGCGAGCCTGTGGTGCCCCTGTCGGCTGTCAGGCCTGTGGTGCTCCTGGCAGGCATGTGGTGACCCCAGGCCCTAAGTCATGACCCATGTGACCTCCACCCTGGGATTCGCCACTGATTAGTACTGCGATGGCTTCTTGGGAATTATACATATAGGATAAATGGAATTTATCAAACGACAATAAGGAAGAGACAAACACATAGGTACTTGAGGATCAGCTTAAAGTTAACCACACATACGGGCAGGGGTGTAATTTTCCTAAAATGATTGTGGGTGCCCAGCTGTAGGGGCGCCCGGCGCCAGGCCGTTTTGGGGCGCGATAGATATTCTTTATGTGGGAGCCTAAATTAACACCGAATTTGATAACATTGCTAGCCGAATGGCGCTTCAAGTGACGTGTCTGACAAGCAAATACACGCTTAAAAGTGGAAACTGACCGGAAGGACGTAAAAAAGATGTAGAGAGGCGTCATCCAGTAGGAGGGGCACCAAATGTGGAGGCACCAGACGGTTACGACTTACGAGGGCGCCGTGAGACGATGAAAAGGGCGCCATTCTCTTAGGAGGGCGCCGAGTGATTGAAAACGCTATGTGGTCCGGGGGCGCTAAAAGGCCAGAAGGGCGCCGCACAGTCAGTAGTGCTACGTTGGTGGGGACGTAGGGGCGCCAGATGGTTACGAGGACGCCTTGAGATCATGAAAAGGGCGCCATTCTCGTAAAAGGGTGCCGAGTGATTGAAAACGCTATATCGACACCTTTTTTTTAAACCCCACATCTGCTCTCCCGTGAATTTCCGGGAGGCACGAAATATCTCCTTTTAAAAGTGTCCAATCGTCCGATCCTGGTCAAATATGTGTGTTCGTAGGCCTGTTCTGGCATTGCTTTATCTGCCAAGACAGACAAACTTGAGAAAAATCGAGTGGTTGTACTTTTTTTGAAGGTCTCTAACCAACTTGTCTGAAATTCACCGGAGAACAAATGTGGGGTCTAAAAAAAGGTGTCGATATGTGGTTCAGGGGCGCTGAGAGGCCAGAAGGGCGCCGAACAGTCGAGGGATGCACGGTGAACAGAGACCTAAGGACGCGAGATGGTCAGGAGGGCGCCGTTAGACCATGAGAATGGCGCGGTGCTGTCAAAAGTGCGCCATTCTCCCAGAAGGGCGCCGAGTGATTAAAAACGCTATATTATCCATGAACGCGAGACGGTCAGGAGGACGCCGTTAGAGCATGCGAAGGGCAACGTGCTCTCGAAAGGACGCTTGCAGTCTTGTAAAAGACTTGTGGGTGCATTTTCATCATTGTGGGGGCATAATTCAGGATTGTGGGTGCATATGCCCCCACAAAGAGATATAAAATTACACCCCTGCATACGGGGGTGAACTGCCATTTTCGTTTAGTAAAAAAAAATAAAAAAAAATCATCGTGTCAGGGCTGTGACGAAAAATAAGTGGCCTAAATCCGATGAGAAAACAGGATTTGGGGGTACCCTAGGTTTGGCTCCTTGAGCCATGGTGCCCCCCCTTGTCTCAAATCGTTCCGCCGCCTATGTTCAATTCTGCATAGGATGTGTTGTATTTGTGGATGTGGTGCATCTCGGTTGAATATTTATGGCGCATATCGGCCCATGGCCATATGTGATGAGGTGTCGCCTCGATTACGTCATATGCATATAATTTATAGTCATCCAGCCGTGTTTCCGATCAGCTAAATATCTATTACAAAGAGCTATTATTGCGTTTTATGTCGTTGTTTGATCTACATATATTCGTAGATCATTGATCTGTGTTATTTAGGGGAAGCCGGGGGAAGCCCAGGCGCGGGGGAAGCCCGGCCACCCCGTTTCCGGCTAAATTATTCACAATAAAATGCTCAACTGTTTGTCCTTTCAGCGTGGCAGCTAAGGTAACGCCAGCAAAAAGTTAAGGCTAAAAAATTTCATATTGTTTAAGTTATAGCACAAAAATGATATTTTAAGGGTTTTTAGCTAAAAAGTGAGATATGTTGCACTGTTAATGTTATACCATACAGTAATAATATTTATACGAATGTTATGTAAGGACCGTTTAAGTGTTTGTAGTGAGGGGTGACGAGGCAGGCTGGCTTAAGTATGACATTTTTTCGAATATCGCTGTTCTAAAATAAAAATTAGCACATTGGGGTAACCCCGGGCGAGTGGCCAAGCCTACCCCCAACCGAGATCAATGCCACTAAACCACTGTTTTCCATGAGATAATAGGTACTGAGCAGGATTGGTTTACACCTAGATCAAAGATAAATTTCGAAAATAAACATGTTATCATAGACAAAGCCATTCATGTCACTTAAGGTCAACTAGGGTCAAACTACGTTTTTGCAGATAACGCGACAGACAATGAAGCTAGAGCTTCAAAAATGGTGTCGCTGTGTTCTTCTTCATCAGCCGAGTCGAATAATATGCAATATGATGCATTAAGGTAAAAAGAAAATAAATTTTAAGGAATTTTGATATACACATTTTTTTTTGTCAATTTTGCATCACGATTTTCATCGACCTGTACTGTATATGTGGTAGACGCTAGCTAAAATACCAGTAGCGATATAAACTCTAAGATGTCCAGAGCTAATCAGTACCTTAATATTTCACTTTCCGTTAATGTTTGGAAGACACATAATGGTTTCATCAACTCGTTGTAAAGCGCTGGGGAGGTGGCCAGCGTTACCCCTATGCAGGGGCTCCGCCACAGGGGGGGTCGGGGGGGTCCGGACCCCCCCAATAATTTTGGTGTGGGGTACAGACCCCCCCCCCCCAATAATCCATGTACATATCTCAACTTTTGCTTTTATTCTCTTTAAAGAAAGAACTTAAAAAAAGTTTAACCGCGGAATATTTTTTTTTGTCTGTTTTCAGTGTTTTGTTCTAACAAATAATTAAATTCAAAGTCTTCAAGAGTTCATCACCAGCCCGAAGGCCTCACTGAGTACCTGAGAGTGCAGTTTCTTCAGGTCCTAGACAGTGCACTGAGCCTGGAGCCATCTCAAGGATAGGTTTGACCAGGATGGGCTGAAAGAAGTGGCCATCGTTGAGGGAGTTCTGCTGGGCCAGCATGACCAAACATCGGTGTCTGAGGCGAAGGAGCGGATGCACTCGTGGCCACCAGAACTGAAGGTGGACGAGCTACTCTCGCAGCTCCGCGTGTTTTCCAAGAAGCATCCATTTTCGACACTCAAAGAAGCGTGCGAGGGTTTCTCAGGGCTCAGTGAAGATGCCCGAGAGCTCCTGCCTCAAGTGAGGCTTCTGCTGACCTGGCTCCTGACAATGCCCGCGAGTACGGCGACGGCGGAGCGCAGTTTTAGTGCGCTCCTCCGCCGTTTCAAAACATGGCTGCGTTCAACGATGAGCCAAAAACGACTCAACGCTGTGGCCATCTGTCATATTCACAAGGACACAACCGAGTGCATCGACGTCCGCAAGCTTGCCCGGCAGTTTGCTTAAAAAAACGGCAAACGTCAGCATACTTTTGGATCATTTCAGGCCCATGTCACTCCACTTTTGATGACATCATATGGGGGCCTCAGGACAATAATGGCGCGGCGCGCCACAAACGCTTCAAAGCTACTTGCATAATAGAGGTCAATGGCTACTTGCCAACAGTTGCCATTTTTGAAAATATTATTTTGAAATAAAGTTCCAAGTAATAAAAATATTGTAAAAAAGTTGTTGAATAAATCGATACCATATCTAAAAACTTACTGAAAAATGATTTATTCATAGTAAAAATATAGGCTCGATGCGTTTTTACGTTGCTTTCCTGCAACTGCAGAGGGTTTTTAAATCGTCTATATCTTCAAATCCGGCCATTTCTTAGCATATTGCTGCTCTTTTTTATCGCTAGAAAATTAGTTGGACTTTCGAATGACATCAATGGTTGAGCGATATGTGTAGAGTGTCACCAACAATTTTCAAATGAAGTTAGTCATTTTTACGTTGTAAAGGAATGGAGTACCCCTTTCGAGCATCAGGGGTGACGTCACTCAGGATCTGTCTCTGATTGGTCGGCGGGGGAGTGACTGTACCTTCTATAGATGGCCTTGGATCATTTGAGCTCCAGAGTGCTCCCAGCTCCTGAGCTCGCCTCCCAAGTGGATTTAAGCGCTATGAAAAGCGACGTCAAACAATGTGAACGTTCCTCGCAATACAACTGCTATGCTCTGTAGATTTTCGTTTTTTGAATTGGTGATCCATTTCTATTTATTATCAACCACTTTTATTTTTATCATTGCTGAGTACCTCCATTACAATTTTGAAATGTATCAGTCCTAGCAGAAGAACAGCTATTACAAACACGGGAGAAATAGGTGCACTGACTAATATGAGTTGATGATATATTTATTCAACATTACACTAGGTACTTAAGTAAAGTTTTGCATGTTGATCCAGTCCATATAAGGTTATGCACTTTCCTGTCGGACCATAGGCGCGGGAACCGGGGGGAGGGGGCAGTGGGGGCAGCTCCCCCCAACTCTGGGGCCGTGGGGGCGGTGCCTCCACAGCTTTGAGACGGAATACTGCACTTTTTTGCAAATGTTTTTTTTGTTGTTGAATAAGCCAAGGGATGAAAAGTAAATGGCCTAAAACCGGTGAGAAAACGGGATTTGGGGGTACCCTAGGTTGATCTCTATTATGGTGTGCCCCCCGCAGTCTGAAGGTAGTTCCCGCGCCACTGTGTCGGACCCCCCCAATCATAAAAACGTGGCGGAGCCCCTGCCCCTATGCCGGGCTTACCCCAGAAAAATCAACACTTTTTTTAAAACTCGACTTTCTCAACCTTATACTTATTCCACGAAACGCACGAAACCGAATTTTTGGGAAAACACGGCCAATGAACTTAGCTAGCTAACAGGATATCAACATTTTATACAGCACGTATGGTATGTAATTAAAATGAAAAAGAGCTTACTATGCCGGGCTTCCCCCGGCTTTCCCTACAGGTGAACAAGGCTCGGAAAGGGTGAAGAATGAAGCTCTTCGTTGGGCACAGAAGCACGTCGCGTGTCTCTTGCGCCTCCGCAGTTGCCGACCTGAGGAAACAAGTAACGACGTTCTCCGGAATAAAGCAGGTAACCATGTCTTGTGAGTTGTAGCAATTGGTAGGTATCGAAATCATGCGATCGAAATACTATCGAAATCATCGTAATGCTGTTTTGTTTAATGCATACCACTCGTTAGGATGGTCCTTTAACCCGCGCCCTGCTGGGGGGGGGGGTGTTTGAACACCCCCCCTTGTGGTTTTTCGCGAATATCTCAAAAACGGCGGCGCGGAGCGCCGCCGTTTTTGGTATACCTTATCACACATCAATTCTACACATGCCGTTTTTGGTATACCTTATCACACATCAATTCTACACATGTTGTGAAAATTTCAGACCAAGGTCATTCAAGGTCAGGTCACCAGGTCACTTGAAGTGACCTCACCTTATAAAAACTTTCAATGTCTGTCATAGCTACACCGAGTGACCGATCGCTTTGAAACTTTCAGCGATTGCTAAGAGCAATAGCATGTACAAAATGTATATCTCAGAATTTTGATATCGATGACCTAAGGTCAGGTCAATTTTGCGACCTCCCCATTATAAGTCAATGGGAGAAAATTGAAATGCGCCTCTTTTGGACAAAAGACATTATAAACACTCCCAAACACCGAATTACAAGTGGTTTAGACACACTGAACATGAAAATGGTGTCCGTGACCCTTGTTTATGCCCTGAGGTCATCTTAGGTCACGAATGGTATCTAACAGTTTTTCGCAAATAACTTTTGATAGAGGCATGCTAGAGCGATGAAAACGCCTTAGATGTGTTCAGCTCGACGATACGGATCGACTGATATGCAACATGACCCTTTCCGGTCAGGTCATGACCTTGACCTGAGGTCATATTTTCAAGTTGACCTTTCAAGGTCAAGTTATAGTTCGTTCGATGCGTCTTGACGAGAGGAACACGATGCCGGTAAAAGTAAGCTCGTACAAGGCTTGGGTCAAAAGTTATTGCAGAAAAACTGTTTTCGAAAAAATCGGCTATTTTTGCAGTTTTTGCCCCCTGCAGGCAAAACCGTTGACGTTAGGTCAAATCTGAGAAAATTACTCAGAAAGGGCGTTAATAGGGCTATCGAATGCGCTTATCCGCGGCGCTGTAGCTCTATTGGTTCCCGAGTTATGCGTTGGCTTCTTGGAAATTTTCGACATTCGACCTGGAAATCGGCGAAATTTTGCCTTCAATGACCTCTGGTGACCTGACCTTTGACCTGACCAAAAAATTGACCGAAGTGATTTCGTCATTATTTTTTACGCTCTTTCGAACGCCGCCTTCCGCGTATCGCTACGTGGCCCAGAAGCCGAGTTACAAGGGGGGGGGGTGTTCAAACACCCCCCCCCCCCCAGCAGGGCGTGGAAATCCAGGACCCCCAGCAGGGCGCGGGTTAACCTGAACTGGACCCTGAACATATATCGCCTACCATTTGGTTTCCTGTTTGTGCATCCATTGACGGATCCATTGAAAATCAAAAGTGAATGGTTTGTCACAGTAAACACATACTTTGCCCACAGAATGTGCATCTGGAGATATTCAACAGTGACTACGGAGAGTGGGTTTTGCTTCTGGATGGGGATGAGGAGAACATCACAGAATCTCATCCGCGAGTGAGAACCGCGCCTGATGTCAAGTAAGGATATTTTGCTCAAGTAATACACCTTTTTGCATTGTTCGATGACCAATCGGCAAGATATATTCAACCCATCTGCTCGAGATAGCAGGGGGCGGCCGAACCCCCCCCCCCCCCCCCCCCCCAGCAGCGCGTAGACTACAGATATACCCCAGCAGGGCGTGGGTTAATATTTCATAACAATACGAGAAATCGGACCGGCCAACTCGGTTGAATGGCCTGGCGACGATTTGGTCTACCTTTGGCCTCGCTCGTAACGATTGACCGCCAACGATCGCAGCCATAATCGCCATTGACCATGAGTGTTGCATGTATTTGGGTAGCAAATGTTAATTACGGTCAAGGAAATATGTTGTGTATCATGATTTGAAACATCCTCGAATATTTTCAGCGTTCTAGCGCACGAGACTGTGTTGGATGAAGAGCAAACGCAGTTTGACGGGATCGTCTTTGAAACGGAAACCCAGCCAAGGTGATTTAATGTTCATCTTACCATGATGTAGAATTTTGAATGGTGCTTTAGTCAGAATAGTTTCATTTTCTGACCAACAATTGGACGGGCGAATTTATGAGGCCTAGGAGGCCCTTAAAAGTTGCTAAAAATGTTTTGATTTTTTGCAATTCTGACAGCTCTCTCTCTCTGACAGTTTTCTCGCAATCTGCGAAAAAAAACTCAGGGGGGCGTAAAACCGCCCCTTGGCCCGGCGCGGGTTAAACAGGGCCAAGGGCTAGGCAGAACTGGTTTTACCCACCCGGTTCAAACCGTTGTTAAATCCGCAGTTTTAACCGGGACGATCTGGCAAGTGCGCTTACCTTGTCAACCTTGGTATGTATTTTGGAGAAGAATCTCATCTCATGACTTCCCTGTAGTTCACTTTCCGATAAACAGGCACTATAACACGAATTCTCAAAGTTGCACTTTCTTGCCTTCGAAAGTGATTTACATCTGTATATTTAGCTAATACTCTTTATCCTCAGGGACCTGCAAGTACCCAGTATGAGCATCCCGACCGGATCAGGCGCTGTAGCTGTCCATTCTAGTTCCTTCTCTAGTGCGGATGCAGAGAAGCCGACTGTCAGTGGGAGTGACGTACGCAACGGAAGGTCAGTTTAGTCAATTTAATGACGAGCAGTTGGACAGAGCAGCTAGTGATGTTGTTAGTAGTTCGTAAAAATGTTAACCCGCGAGTTGCTGGGGGGGGGGAGTTAAACGCCCCCACTTTTTTCGCCGGGCCATAGCATAAAAACGGCGCGCTGTAGGCGCGCCAAATTTCGGGTACCTGTAGGGAATAGATTGAAGTTCATTGTGACAAAGTTTCACAAGAATCGGTCGGAAAATTTTTGAGATATCAAGGTTTTAGTGACGTCATGATTTCTGAATTTTCGACCAAAAACGGCATATGTTCAAAAAATCATATAAAATCACAGAATAGACATACAGACATGCCGTAAACGCCATTAGACTGCCAATACCATGAAAAATCAAATGGCTATCTTCGATTATTGATTATCCTTCAGCATTTTCCAAAATCTTGAACTGAACCTTGGCAATTTCTCGTGACTATTCTACGACCATGATACATGCATTTCTTAAATTGAACTTTTTGAGCCAAACACGTACACATATGATAAAATGAATATCACCATCGTGTTCTACGCCCCAAATTACCCATAAAACATGTGTCACAGGCTGCGAATTTCAGTTTTGATTTTCGTGGATATAAGCCTACCCGGTTGACCTGACCTTGACCCTGACCTATGCTTGACTGACCCCTACATGGAGCTGACACTCTTGTAGGCCATATATGATGCATTGTGCACCGTTTTGACAGAGTTTATGACGAGAGGCGCCCACTGCGAAGTCCTGAAGTCCATGCTACTGAAAGCCCGATTTCAGGTGTTTGACCTGACCTTGACCCGACCTGTGACCTCAAAATTCAACTTTGAAGTACTCATCTGAAGCGTCTCGTCGCGTTCTTTCGTTTGCCGCCTCGTGCGTGTCGCTGTGCCTATTGGTTCTCGAGTTATCGGCTGGGGGCGTTTAACGCCCCCCCCCCCCCAGCAAACGGTGGGTGGCGAAATACCCCAGCAACTGCCGGGTTAAGTCTCTGAATTAAGCCAAATGCACTACGGAGGTACGGTTCCAAACACATTATGCATTTTCTGCTTCAAACAGACACTCTTTGTTTCTGCTATTTTTCAAATTGGTGAATTAAAACAATCAAATACTCACATACGTAACACGTTCTTCTAAGTTCTAACGATACCCAACGACTTTTCGACTAGTTCTTATTGTGTCTCGGTGAGCTGCTTACGATGCATGAACTTCAAAACATTGACACTCCGCAGGTCTGACGGTCCGACACAATGCCCAGTGTCCTGTGGTGGTGACGATGGACGATCTGGACCGCCGGCGGAGGTGGGCGCAGGCAACCCAGGCAAGAAGAAACCTGGATAAGTCGCTACGCAGCCGTGGCTGTGATTCCGCAGCCCTGGCTGTGATTCCGCAGCCGTGACTGTGATTCCGCAGCCGTGGCTGTGATTCCGCCGCCGTGATGAAGCTCAGATGAAGCTGTGATGGCTGTGATGACGTTTTAAATATACCTTCACTCAGATTGTGACTTTAATTAAAGACTTGAAGACCACAAATGGCTCGTTATGTAGGTATTCGTTCCAACCGAGCACTAGAAATGGATAAATTCCAAGTGATGGTGGCTTGAGGCAACTGCAGCCCAGCATTCGTCCTGTGAAACCGAGACCTTGCATGCTATAGCTGGGCACTCTGTGATCTGGTATCGGCGTTAGTTGGTGATCGTGTGACACGCCGTACTTTCTTTCGAACCGAATTTCATGTAACACACTGTCCTATCTCCGAGCCATGTGGACCGATCGATTCTCGATGCGCTTCGCTGCTCCATATAAAAGCAGCGGCGACACGAGCGCGCACACACTCTGTCTCTCAGTCGGACACTCGTCACTGGACTCTACTGGTGGCGGTACACCGCGTGGGTCGCCGGACCATTCGGTCCGGGACATTCGTCCCGGACGTCAAGACACTTAGACACACTCTCTGGTTGGACACTCGAACCTCGTCACCGGACTCTACTGTTGGTGCCGTGTGGGTCGCAGGACCATCCGGTTCGGGACATTTGTCCCGGACGTTGAGACACTCGCTCTGTGTGACTCTGCCTGTGAACACCCGCTTCGGCCGATGCGGTGCGACGCGGTTGCCGATTTGTCAGCGTGGGTGCCAGTCCGCTGCTGAAACCGACGAACTGCTATCATGTAAGTCCGGCAGCGCGTCGCCGGTCATTCGGCGGCATTAGATTCTCCAGCCTATCGAATGCTTTATTTTTGGCCCACTAACATAAAATCTGAATCTGTCAATTGATTCAAATATCTCGGTAAATGGTCACTTACTCGTGGAGTTCAGACTTCTGCATCATTTTTGTGTGCGTACTGTTAACGTCGTCATAAAGAGTTGTGCAAATCTCGTACCCACTATAACGCCTTGCTTGTTCTGAAGTTAGTTTATGTCTGTGTGCATTCACGTGTGTATGACGCGGATTGTGCATGTCAAATATGTCGTGCTCCCACTGCCACCCCTACTCCCTCCTCCTGAAATTAGCACGTAACATACAATATAACCCACTGACGAAACTAGACTGTGATGGCGAATGAGGGGCTATAACGAAAGGGAGATGATCGAAGCGATGGGTTGACGAGGTCGGGTAGATGAGTAGAGTAGAACGGGTTTTAGAAATTGTGGTCTATAATTGGGTAGCAAGGCTAACAAATGATATATCTCGGTCAAATATCAAGGGGAGTGGGTCAATTTGAGCGTTGAGGATCTGGGGGTTGTCCTCTTATTACTTTGCTATTAACCTGCCGTCATTAGCTCATTTTAACGCTTGGATGACGTCAACTGACAATACCAGATAATTTCAGTAATCAACATCTTGTTAAAAAAAAAATCTTCAGAGCTCAGCATGCCATTTGACGGTAGTTTTCCTGTATGCATTCGCAATTATCCGGATAGTTGTTTACTTGCTAGTAGGTCTCAGTTCGCTTATTCAGCAATTGCAGCTCAAGGAGGTTCAAAATGAAACACCTTCCCAGATTTGGAGTAATGATTGAGCGTTCGATGTTTCTGTTTTGTTTTTCGTAGATGACTCGTTAACGGATTAACGTATATTGTCAAGTAATTTGGGGTTCTAAAATCTGCAACAAGTAATTCAATGGATTGTGTACAATTATAATTCACTGAGCCAAATCGAAACCAGTATACCATGGTGGCAATAAAATCGTTCAAGTAACCGGCCCTACCGATTTACTGATTTCCGCGGTTCGAGCTAAACATGTTTCGCCACATTCCCTCCTACATTGACGAGAGCCATATTTCATTTCGTACTAGCATACTTTACAATAGCGTGGTACTCAGAAACTTTGCAGTAAGTTCATTATTGATGAATTAAAAATCAAAGGCTGATTTTAACAGAACGAAAAGTAATGAAAACTTGAGTTATAGACCGTAATTACTAACAATCGTGATTACAATCCACGAAACCTCTCAACATGTTACAAACAAGTTACGACAACCTTATAAATTACTAACTATTTCACCAAGAAAACCTTGCAAATTGACAACGAACCCAGAACGCTCTATTATACGAAGTTTCGGAAGTTTAAGCAAACATGTCAAGTAATTTCCGCCATAAACTGAAAAATCCCCCCTGGTACTACTTTTTCGTAGTTACAATCGTGTGAACGGGCAGCGATGTAAAACAATGAACAATTCTGGCTTAATTACTTATTACTATCATTTAAACTCCTACGTTTCCAACAAAGCAAATTACGCAATGCTGTCAGTCAATTACGCCCTACACACGCATTCAATGTTTTGCGGCTGAACGTTTTGCATTCTATTTCATATAATACGGCATGGTTAAAGGAAATAGTTCACTTTCACGAAATTATTTTTTTGCAATGGATTTGTGATTTTTTATGTTCAAAATGATCAGCAAAGAAAATAAAACCTTTTTACAGCAAAAGATTATTTTCTATATTTTTGATATAGGAAGAACTTTTCAGTTTCTGTAAGGCACACGCGATCCAGTATGAAAAGAGCATGGGTCCCGGAAATTCTTCAGAAACTAAGAAATTATCGCGGCCACCGGCATTTGGGCGATCTGCTCGTGCTTTTGTTACTGGAGCGCCTCACTGGAGCGAATTTCTCTAGAGTTCTCGTAGATAATTTCTCTAGTTTCTGAAGAATTTTCGGGACCCATGCTCGTTTCATACTGGATGCGAATATATGCAAGGCACACATCCTCAACGCAAGACACATTTTTCGGGACGAGAAATAGAATATCTTTGCCTAGGGTGATCGTTGGGCTGTAAAAGCTCCTGATTTATGTTCGTCTCAGCCCAAGCTACGGAACTGCTATTCCAGTTCAAAACCCATGTTAAAATGTGAACTATTTCCTTTAAGTGCGGAGTACGTTGATTTCCAACTTTACTATATTTCTCGGTAAAGGCACGTTTTCTAGATGAAACCCAGGCATGGAAAACGCATGATCAGGAACAGATATAGTGTCTAGTTTTATTACCAGTTAACTTCCCCTTAAAACGTAAAGCGACGCCCGCTTTAATTTTGTGATGAATGCTACATTTCGGTACAGTGGCTCTCAGCAGTGAAATTGATGCCAAAGGGGCATTACGTAGAAGTCAATTTATTATATTGTCAACCTGTTCTGTTGTCTTTGTTGAAGAACACTCTTATAATCGTCATTCAGTGTGACTGGTAGATTTGGTTAACTACGTCAATATCACTTTGCCTAATTCAGAAAATTCCAGGCGCGCCGTTTCACCCAATTAGCCGCGGCCGCGTAGTTTAGCGGACGTCGCGTTATTATCATTCATTAATTAATGCCCTATACTTGTTGAAAAGACTTTCATACAATCGACATTCAGTGCGTCTGGTATATTTGGAAAGCTACGTCAATACTACTCCGCCAAACTCAACAGGATTCCAGGCGCGCCGGCTCGCCTATTAGCGTCAGCCATTTGGTGGGGGACGCCGCATCGTTATCATTCATGTAAATTGTAAGTGCAGCAGATAACCGAACGATTTTGGGACCAAGTCAATAAGATAAACTATCATTGTCAGTTGGCTCCATTCCTCTATTCAGCGACTAATTTACGGGACAACAATTGTAGTGGTTAAGAGAGACATACGGCCTGGCGTTACACCAGCCGCCCTTACCAGGAAAATAGTCTAGTCGTTACCATTATATCGAATGGGGTAGATTATTACTACTAATTGTCAGTATTGACATCATGCCCCGCACCAGTGAGAGCTGCGACGAGTCCACTTCTAGGACACATGTCATGGTGTGTGACGCCTATTTACTGTAAAGTTTCTACAGCACCAACCCAGATCTCCCGACTGCTCTGTGAGCGCTGGGTTTACTGCCCCCATAAATGAGACAGCGACGGCTGGCCATGCGTGGCCGTAATTACCTCTCTATGGAAGCGAGCTGAAGCGTGGTAGTACGGTATACACAATCGATTGATTACACTTTTCAATTGCCAGGGAATGAAAAATAAGTGTGGTCCCCCCTGTTCTGGTCAAGGTAGTGCAATTGTACTTAGGCAGTGTTGGTCGTTGCATGGAGATACCACTTGCATGTCTCTACACATTTCTGAATGGTTGGAAATGTGCCATTGGCTGACACAGGGTCAGATCCAGTCTGGGGCCCGTACTGTCGTGATGGGCCGGCGTTGTTATTCGATTGCCTGTGCTGCCGCTGGTGAGGGGCGGCGGTGCAGTGTGCGTGTCTCATTCACTGGCCCAGACGGGGGTGAGGATACGTTGACGCCGTTGCTGGATATTCCGGGTGCGTCCCGCGGTATCATTCATTCCGGGTACGTCCCGCGGTATCATTCATTCCGGGTGCGTCCCGCGGTATCATTCATTCCGGGTACGTCCCGCGGTATCATTCATTCCGGGTACGTCCCGCGGTATCATTTATTCCGGGTACGTCCCGCGGTATCATTCATTCCGGGTGCGTCCCGCGGTATCATTCATTCCGGGTACGTCCCGTGGTATCATTCATTCCGGGTGCGTCCCGCGGTATCATTCATTCCGGGTACGTCCCGCGGTATCATTCATTCCGGGTGCGTCCCGCGGTATCATTCATTCCGGGTACGTCCTGTGGTCATTTTTTCGGGTGCGTCCCGCGGTCATTTTTCCGGGTGTGTCCCGCGGTTGTTATTTGGGGTACGTCCCGCGGTTGTCAGTCCGGGTGCGTCCCGAGGTGGTTAGAGTTCCGTGATCCGCAATAGGTCACGACAAAGGGGTATCGCATGTAACGGGGCTATATGGTGGTGCCATAATTAGCCGTATGGAGGGGGCTACTAATTTCTGGGATCCACTTCCGAAGTATGGTTGCTGTGTGAATGTGGTTATTACTAGCTCGTCCCGGAAGCTCCTAATTGCCTTCAGAGTAGGCCAACTCTGTCGTCAATTTTGGCCATAGGCTGCTCCCAGTATGACCTAAATAATGAGCGAAAGGTGTATACATGCAATAATGTCAGTTGCGGAAGCCCAGAGATAATGACGCTAGCTGCCCATCCCGACCGTTTAACATGTGCCAATAGGTTGAATGGACTGCTCCATATAACCGGATCGATATTGTTTTGACCGCACTGAGCGGGCCTGTATTGCCCGGGCGTGTCCATCAGTCGCACAGCATCACCAGCTGCTCGTTTATGACCCTGAACAGTGAAATCGATACGCAATCTCAGAGAGAATAGCACGGCTCTCAGTACGGCCGACCGACAATGCGCAGGTGCCACTGCACTCATCGCTTGGTAACAATCCAAATCGGTAATCGTTTTACAACCGCGCCGAGCCGCGCGCGCCGCAGGACCGGCGAGGCGTCATTTTATTGTGATTGTTGTCTCGTTCCACCCAGTACAGAATTGACAAGTGTCACCACACGTACTTGACCGATACAACTTTGGCTCGGAACGAACGAATTAGTAACTTGCCTTTAGCCTGTTCTCTCCGCGCGTCTAACAAAGTCTCATCAGGTCACCAAAGTCGACAAGTTTCGAGAGGAAACCGGTACTTGGACAAGTGTGGCCGGGACCACTCGGCGTGTCCGCTAGCCATTTTATGGCATAAACGCCGAATCGATAGTTGTCGAAACTAAACAGCCTCCTCTCTCTCTCTCTCTCTCTCTCTCTCTCTCTCTCTCTCTCTCTCTCTCTCTCTCTCTCTCTCTCTCTCTCTCTCTCTCTCTCTTTCTCTCTCTTTCTCTCTCTCTCTCTTTCTTTCTCTCCCTCCCCCCCTCTCTCTCTCTCTCTCTCTCTCTCACTCACTCTTATTCTCTTCTTTCACTCTCCCTCTCCCTCCCTCTGTCTTCACAGTTCCGTAACGTGCTTGTAGCGGAACAGTAAATGGGGCTATTGAGTTTTCCTGGCATTATTGGTGCGCTTTGTTTGGTTTAATTTACCTATGATGCGTAGGCACTGAACGTTTACCGAGATATGAGAGTGCAAATTGACACAATTCAGACTTTAACAAAATTAGTCAGTCACGACAGCTTGTTGCTTTTATGCATTTTGGGCTTTGGGAATCTAAACTGCTTAATGATCTGCCGACAAACTGACGGGCGAGCGTGAGAGGCGTTACGCGGCGGCGATGATGTCGAACAAAGAAAACAGGAAGACTAGTTGAGAGCATCACGACCAGAACCAAAGGAAACAGGAAGAAAATCACGGTACCACGACAAAAATCAGCATCGACACCTCTCAACACCAAACAATCAATGTTAATCGGAAACGCCGCGTAACATAATGGTGGCCAGTGTGGGGGGTTGAAGAAAAGAAGCGGCATGATCCAGCAAGTTGAAGATTCCCATCGCCGCTCCAAGCGTCGTGCCGAACCCCATTTTGAAGAAAGCGAATGGTGATGAAGAGGACCGATATGAAGAAGATGAATGACGATGAAGAGGACAATTTGAAGGAGATGAACGATGATGAGGACCAATATGAAGATGATTGATGATGAAAGGATCAATATGAAGAAGATGATTGAGGATGCAGATTGCAAAGGATCAAGAAGAGGATTGAGGATGCAGATTGCAGATGATCAATATGAAGAAGACGAAAGATGGTGACGAGATGAGGACCAATATGAAGGAGATGATGAATGATGATGAAGGGGATAAGACGTATCAGATCAATGTGTAAGCGTCCACCTGAGACCCGCTACGAGGTGAATTTCAATGTGTCTACAATGCCACGCCGGTCACTTCGGCGCTACGATTTCGGATAGCTCAGCCGTTTCCTAGATGCCAGGCAAATACTTTATGGCTACTTCTTTGAACTGTTGTGGTTGCAGTATAGACGACTCTGCCTCCCCGGACGCGATCAGATATGGAAGTCACGAACAATCGACGATCCTTTTGATGTCAAAATGAACTCTTCAAAGGCTAGCAGTCAAGGTCTTCAGGAACGTGTCAGCATGCGGTTACAATTGACGGTGATTAGCCTGCCAGGCTGCAGTTCAGCCATGAAACGGTGCTACAGCCAGCCGGAGTCAGTTATTGTGGAACCAGAGTGCTTTAAACTACAAACCTTCACTTATGCTCGGATAACCCCCGCCACTTCTACTCGTGTTCTCGCCACCGCCTGCTGGGTTAGGCGACCGTACATCCGGGCTCACAGAGAACAAAACATAGAGCCGCTTTATTAACCCATCGGCAGCGCCAACCCTGGATTGAACGAGTAGCTGCACGACAATGAAACCAACGCCAGATCTAAGTTGACCGAATTCTGACGTTGATTCTGTCAGAAATTGATCAGAGATGTTGAATAGCAGTGGGTGATCCACCAATTCATCAGCAGCAACGCCATCTACGAGATCATCATAGGCATTTTGTCAACCAGCATCGTCAATATCATAACTGGGACAACGAGACAACCAATAAGCACTGCCGACCCAGGCGCGTACGGAGAATATGTGCACCATCATGCCACCAGTTTGAAGCGTAACGAGTATGCGGAGTACAGAATGCTGGCCGTATGAGGTTTCAGCACGGGAAACAACGACATCAGTTTCGATACTGTCTTGGTCAGCCGACCGACAGCCCTGGCCGAAACTAGAAGTGAATCAAGAAGTTCTAAGTGGCACCGGATCCAGTCCCCAGCGTCGTGACCGTCAACAACACCACGAGAGGCGGTCCGGAACAGAAAGACATAGTTTCACTCCAACAACGCGTCGATGCTGAAGACACGAAACTACTAAAGCTTTGGAGGGAATTAAACAGAATGAAAAATTATCAGCTATATGGAGGCAAACCAAACATAAACGTAACCTTCACCAAGTCCTTGACCCGCTTTCCTTAACCGTGGCATGTCCTACCCATTCCTTATTATTTTGCAACATGATACTGCCAGCAAATATTTTCACAGATTCTGTCGGTCGGTGGCGCCATACCCGGACTGGCGGCAACGGGAGCGGACAGCTGAGGGGACGGCTACACTCGCACGCCGTCCGGTGGTCTGCTCAGTCACGGCCGCTACCCGTGTCTGATCCATCCGTCGCCTCTCAGCCAAACGGCCGTCGCTTCTCAGCCGCTTCCAACCGAAGCCGGAAGTCAGCCACCAAATCAGCCGGAAACCCAGTACCGGTTACATCTGAACTAAGAGTTCACCACCCGCCCAACAGTCTACCGACGGAAACAGTTACTGCTTCCCGACCTCGACACATCAAACCAGGCCACTGCCAGTTCACAACGAAGGAAAAGAAGAAAGAAGAGAAGCAAGAGGGACAAGAAAAAGATAGAAGAGGAGTAGGAGGATAAGGAGCAAGACGAGGACGGGAAGCGAGGAGGAAGAGGAGAAAAAGGAGGAATACAAGGACGAGGAATACGACAAGGAAGGAGGGAGAAGAGAAAAGGGAGAAGACGAGTGATGACCGGAGGAAGAAGGAGACAAGAGACTAGCACGTATGCATACTGTAGAACTGTAGCGGTGTGTGTATACTGTAGTACATGTGCACTAGTGGTGTGTGGGTCGCCGCCGCTTGCACCATGGTATTTAGTTGTAGCAAGCGTGCCTGCAACGGCAAAGTCGCAGACGTCGCGATAGCTTGTAAGAAATACCGAGATATTTGGATCAATAATGTAACACGCGCCCGATTTCCGTTGTACTTCAGCGAACCATGCTCACCTCGAAGTACTACGCCTGTTGTACCGCAATGTCGAAATCCCGGGGGCGGGATTTACGTCAAGAGGTATTTGTATGTGACGTGCTTCTCAGAATCGATGGTACCACCTTTCTCCGAAATTCCGAGGACGGAATTTTTCCAAGGTTGTTTCTGATGTGACACGCCGTACTTTCTTTCGATATCGATGTCATCACCTTTTTGTTCGAAATTCCGAGGACGGAATTTTTCCAAGGTTGTTTCTGATGTGACACGCCGTACTTTCTTTCGAACCGAATTTCATGTAACACACTGTCCTATCTCCGAGCCATGTGGACCGATCGATTCTCGATGCGCTTCGCTGCTCCATATAAAAGCAGCGGCGACACGAGCGCGCACACACTCTGTCTCTCAGTCGGACACTCGTCACTGGACTCTACTGGTGGCGGTACACCGCGTGGGTCGCCGGACCATTCGGTCCGGGACATTCGTCCCGGACGTCAAGACACTTAGACACACTCTCTGGTTGGACACTCGAACCTCGTCACCGGACTCTACTGTTGGTGCCGTGTGGGTCGCAGGACCATCCGGTTCGGGACATTTGTCCCGGACGTTGAGACACTCGCTCTGTGTGACTCTGCCTGTGAACACCCGCTTCGGCCGATGCGGTGCGACGCGGTTGCCGATTTGTCAGCGTGGGTGCCAGTCCGCTGCTGAAACCGACGAACTGCTATCATGTAAGTCCGGCAGCGCGTCGCCGGTCATTCGGCGGCATTAGATTCTCCAGCCTATCGAATGCTTTATTTTTGGCCCACTAACATAAAATCTGAATCTGTCAATTGATTCAAATATCTCGGTAAATGGTCACTTACTCGTGGAGTTCAGACTTCTGCATCATTTTTGTGTGCGTACTGTTAACGTCGTCATAAAGAGTTGTGCAAATCTCGTACCCACTATAACGCCTTGCTTGTTCTGAAGTTAGTTTATGTCTGTGTGCATTCACGTGTGTATGACGCGGATTGTGCATGTCAAATATGTCGTGCTCCCACTGCCACCCCTACTCCCTCCTCCTGAAATTAGCACGTAACATACAATATAACCCACTGACGAAACTAGACTGTGATGGCGAATGAGGGGCTATAACGAAAGGGAGATGATCGAAGCGATGGGTTGACGAGGTCGGGTAGATGAGTAGAGTAGAACGGGTTTTAGAAATTGTGGTCTATAATTGGGTAGCAAGGCTAACAAATGATATATCTCGGTCAAATATCAAGGGGAGTGGGTCAATTTGAGCGTTGAGGATCTGGGGGTTGTCCTCTTATTACTTTGCTATTAACCTGCCGTCATTAGCTCATTTTAACGCTTGGATGACGTCAACTGACAATACCAGATAATTTCAGTAATCAACATCTTGTTAAAAAAAAAATCTTCAGAGCTCAGCATGCCATTTGACGGTAGTTTTCCTGTATGCATTCGCAATTATCCGGATAGTTGTTTACTTGCTAGTAGGTCTCAGTTCGCTTATTCAGCAATTGCAGCTCAAGGAGGTTCAAAATGAAACACCTTCCCAGATTTGGAGTAATGATTGAGCGTTCGATGTTTCTGTTTTGTTTTTCGTAGATGACTCGTTAACGGATTAACGTATATTGTCAAGTAATTTGGGGTTCTAAAATCTGCAACAAGTAATTCAATGGATTGTGTACAATTATAATTCACTGAGCCAAATCGAAACCAGTATACCATGGTGGCAATAAAATCGTTCAAGTAACCGGCCCTACCGATTTACTGATTTCCGCGGTTCGAGCTAAACATGTTTCGCCACATTCCCTCCTACATTGACGAGAGCCATATTTCATTTCGTACTAGCATACTTTACAATAGCGTGGTACTCAGAAACTTTGCAGTAAGTTCATTATTGATGAATTAAAAATCAAAGGCTGATTTTAACAGAACGAAAAGTAATGAAAACTTGAGTTATAGACCGTAATTACTAACAATCGTGATTACAATCCACGAAACCTCTCAACATGTTACAAACAAGTTACGACAACCTTATAAATTACTAACTATTTCACCAAGAAAACCTTGCAAATTGACAACGAACCCAGAACGCTCTATTATACGAAGTTTCGGAAGTTTAAGCAAACATGTCAAGTAATTTCCGCCATAAACTGAAAAATCCCCCCTGGTACTACTTTTTCGTAGTTACAATCGTGTGAACGGGCAGCGATGTAAAACAATGAACAATTCTGGCTTAATTACTTATTACTATCATTTAAACTCCTACGTTTCCAACAAAGCAAATTACGCAATGCTGTCAGTCAATTACGCCCTACACACGCATTCAATGTTTTGCGGCTGAACGTTTTGCATTCTATTTCATATAATACGGCATGGTTAAGTGCGGAGTACGTTGATTTCCAACTTTACTATATTTCTCGGTAAAGGCACGTTTTCTAGATGAAACCCAGGCATGGAAAACGCATGATCAGGAACAGATATAGTGTCTAGTTTTATTACCAGTTAACTTCCCCTTAAAACGTAAAGCGACGCCCGCTTTAATTTTGTGATGAATGCTACATTTCGGTACAGTGGCTCTCAGCAGTGAAATTGATGCCAAAGGGGCATTACGTAGAAGTCAATTTATTATATTGTCAACCTGTTCTGTTGTCTTTGTTGAAGAACACTCTTATAATCGTCATTCAGTGTGACTGGTAGATTTGGTTAACTACGTCAATATCACTTTGCCTAATTCAGAAAATTCCAGGCGCGCCGTTTCACCCAATTAGCCGCGGCCGCGTAGTTTAGCGGACGTCGCGTTATTATCATTCATTAATTAATGCCCTATACTTGTTGAAAAGACTTTCATACAATCGACATTCAGTGCGTCTGGTATATTTGGAAAGCTACGTCAATACTACTCCGCCAAACTCAACAGGATTCCAGGCGCGCCGGCTCGCCTATTAGCGTCAGCCATTTGGTGGGGGACGCCGCATCGTTATCATTCATGTAAATTGTAAGTGCAGCAGATAACCGAACGATTTTGGGACCAAGTCAATAAGATAAACTATCATTGTCAGTTGGCTCCATTCCTCTATTCAGCGACTAATTTACGGGACAACAATTGTAGTGGTTAAGAGAGACATACGGCCTGGCGTTACACCAGCCGCCCTTACCAGGAAAATAGTCTAGTCGTTACCATTATATCGAATGGGGTAGATTATTACTACTAATTGTCAGTATTGACATCATGCCCCGCACCAGTGAGAGCTGCGACGAGTCCACTTCTAGGACACATGTCATGGTGTGTGACGCCTATTTACTGTAAAGTTTCTACAGCACCAACCCAGATCTCCCGACTGCTCTGTGAGCGCTGGGTTTACTGCCCCCATAAATGAGACAGCGACGGCTGGCCATGCGTGGCCGTAATTACCTCTCTATGGAAGCGAGCTGAAGCGTGGTAGTACGGTATACACAATCGATTGATTACACTTTTCAATTGCCAGGGAATGAAAAATAAGTGTGGTCCCCCCTGTTCTGGTCAAGGTAGTGCAATTGTACTTAGGCAGTGTTGGTCGTTGCATGGAGATACCACTTGCATGTCTCTACACATTTCTGAATGGTTGGAAATGTGCCATTGGCTGACACAGGGTCAGATCCAGTCTGGGGCCCGTACTGTCGTGATGGGCCGGCGTTGTTATTCGATTGCCTGTGCTGCCGCTGGTGAGGGGCGGCGGTGCAGTGTGCGTGTCTCATTCACTGGCCCAGACGGGGGTGAGGATACGTTGACGCCGTTGTTGGATATTCCGGGTGCGTCCCGCGGTATCATTCATTCCGGGTACGTCCCGCGGTATCATTCATTCCGGGTGCGTCCCGCGGTATCATTCATTCCGGGTACGTCCCGCGGTATCATTCATTCCGGGTACGTCCCGCGGTATCATTCATTCCGGGTACGTCCCGCGGTATCATTCATTCCGGGTGCGTCCCGCGGTATCATTCATTCCGGGTACGTCCCGTGGTATCATTCATTCCGGGTGCGTCCCGCGGTATCATTCATTCCGGGTACGTCCCGCGGTATCATTCATTCCGGGTGCGTCCCGCGGTATCATTCATTCCGGGTACGTCCTGTGGTCATTTTTTCGGGTGCGTCCCGCGGTCATTTTTCCGGGTGTGTCCCGCGGTTGTTATTTGGGGTACGTCCCGCGGTTGTCAGTCCGGGTGCGTCCCGAGGTGGTTAGAGTTCCGTGATCCGCAATAGGTCACGACAAAGGGGTATCGCATGTAACGGGGCTATATGGTGGTGCCATAATTAGCCGTATGGAGGGGGCTACTAATTTCTGGGATCCACTTCCGAAGTATGGTTGCTGTGTGAATGTGGTTATTACTAGCTCGTCCCGGAAGCTCCTAATTGCCTTCAGAGTAGGCCAACTCTGTCGTCAATTTTGGCCATAGGCTGCTCCCAGTATGACCTAAATAATGAGCGAAAGGTGTATACATGCAATAATGTCAGTTGCGGAAGCCCAGAGATAATGACGCTAGCTGCCCATCCCGACCGTTTAACATGTGCCAATAGGTTGAATGGACTGCTCCATATAACCGGATCGATATTGTTTTGACCGCACTGAGCGGGCCTGTATTGCCCGGGCGTGTCCATCAGTCGCACAGCATCACCAGCTGCTCGTTTATGACCCTGAACAGTGAAATCGATACGCAATCTCAGAGAGAATAGCACGGCTCTCAGTACGGCCGACCGACAATGCGCAGGTGCCACTGCACTCATCGCTTGGTAACAATCCAAATCGGTAATCGTTTTACAACCGCGCCGAGCCGCGCGCGCCGCAGGACCGGCGAGGCGTCATTTTATTGTGATTGTTGTCTCGTTCCACCCAGTACAGAATTGACAAGTGTCACCACACGTACTTGACCGATACAACTTTGGCTCGGAACGAACGAATTAGTAACTTGCCTTTAGCCTGTTCTCTCCGCGCGTCTAACAAAGTCTCATCAGGTCACCAAAGTCGACAAGTTTCGAGAGGAAACCGGTACTTGGACAAGTGTGGCCGGGACCACTCGGCGTGTCCGCTAGCCATTTTATGGCATAAACGCCGAATCGATAGTTGTCGAAACTAAACAGCCTCCTCTCTCTCTCTCTCTCTCTCTCTCTCTCTCTCTCTCTCTCTCTCTCTCTCTCTCTCTCTCTCTCTCTCTCTCTCTCTCTCTCTTTCTCTCTCTCTCTTTCTTTCTCTCCCTCCCCCCCTCTCTCTCTCTCTCTCTCTCTCACTCACTCTTATTCTCTTCTTTCACTCTCCCTCTCCCTCCCTCTGTCTTCACAGTTCCGTAACGTGCTTGTAGCGGAACAGTAAATGGGGCTATTGAGTTTTCCTGGCATTATTGGTGCGCTTTGTTTGGTTTAATTTACCTATGATGCGTAGGCACTGAACGTTTACCGAGATATGAGAGTGCAAATTGACACAATTCAGACTTTAACAAAATTAGTCAGTCACGACAGCTTGTTGCTTTTATGCATTTTGGGCTTTGGGAATCTAAACTGCTTAATGATCTGCCGACAAACTGACGGGCGAGCGTGAGAGGCGTTACGCGGCGGCGATGATGTCGAACAAAGAAAACAGGAAGACTAGTTGAGAGCATCACGACCAGAACCAAAGGAAACAGGAAGAAAATCACGGTACCACGACAAAAATCAGCATCGACACCTCTCAACACCAAACAATCAATGTTAATCGGAAACGCCGCGTAACAATCGTGTAAATAAAGGCACTAGCTTGTGTAGTGAAACAAAAACTTATCGCAAGTGAAATGTCTCAGAACATTGTCGTATGTGTAAATTTTACTGGTGCTGGTGTGCTTGGCTTACGATACAATTGTTACAAGATAGTACCATAACCAGGTTACTAACAATTCTATTGTAAGCTAACACACCTACGCTAAGCAAATTTTACACATATTATAATGTTTTTACTTATTTCACAAGGGATAAGTTTTAGTTTTATTACTTATTTCACAAGGGATAACAACAAGTTAGTAATATAACAGGATTACTAACAAGTATATTGTAAACCAACATATCTACGTTTAGTGATTTTTATCATATAACAATGTTCTTAGTTATTTCACATGCGATAAGGTTGCTTCTATTACACGAAGGTTATTACTGTAACAAGATTACTAATAATTACATTGTAAGCTAACACGTCTAGGCAGAGTGATATTTATCATATAACAATGTTCTTAGTTTTTCACAAACGATGGGCTTGTTTTCACAACACAGCAAGTTAGAAACATAACATGCTTAGTTTTCACAAGCAATGGGTTTGTTTTCACAACACAACAAGTAAGTAACATAACATGATTACTAACAAGTATATTGTAAACCAACATACCTACGTTTAGTGCTTTTTATCATATGACAATGTTCTTAGTTATTTCACATACGATAAGGTGCTTCCACTACAAACAAGTTAGTACTGTAACAAGATTACTAATAATTACATTGTAAGCTAACACGTCTAGGCAGAGTGAAATTTATCATATAACAATGTTCTTAGTTTTTCACAAACGGTTTTGTTTTCACATTACAACAAGTTAGTGACATAACATGCTTAGCTTTTTCACAAACGATAGGTTTGTTTTCACAACACAACAAGCTAGTAACGTAACATGATTACTCACAAGTATATAGTAAGCTAACAAAGCCTAGAAAGCAAATGCGTAAGTAACATAACAAGGATACATGCTTATGGTGTGTTATAAAACTAGCGTGTGCTAAGTTATTTGACTAAGCTATGGCGAGTGAAATTTATCACATAACACAGAGGTTAGTAAACTTTTTTACAGTGTAGTTCATTCGACGCATCTTGATAAAAGGAACACGATGCTGGTAAAAGAAAGTTCGTGCAATTTTTTAGTCAGAAGTTATTGCAGAAAAACCGTTTCCAGAAAACGGCTATTTAGGCAGTTTTTGCCCCCCTGCAGGCAAAACCGTCTATGGTAGGTGAAATCCGAGGGAATTACTAAGAAAAAGCGTTCATACGGCTATCAAATGAGCATTTCCGCAGCGCTATAGCTTAGGTTTAGTTTAGTTTCCGTTTAGTTTCCGAGCTGTGCGTCGATTCGTTGAAAATTGTCGACATCTGACCTACTAATCGGCGAATTTTGGCCTTCAATGACCTCTGATGACCTGACCTTTGTCCTGACCGAAAAAAATGACCGATATTTCTTTCCTTATTTTTGACGCTCTTTCGAACGCCGCCTTCCGCGTATCGCACGTGGCCCAGGAGCCGAGTTAGGAAGGGGGGAGTGTTCAAACACTACACTACGCCCCCAACAGGGCGTGGAAATCCAGGACTCCCCTGTGGTAAAAAGTAGTGATGTCAATTACAAAAAAAAAAAATCGGAATACCGATACCAAACCAAATACCAACCAAAACCGTGAGGAAATACCGAAACCGAACCAACCTAGGAACATGGGGCAAATACCAAATTTATACAATTTTTTTAGCCTCTTATATTATTAGTGAGGGTTCATAATACCAACAAAATACCAAATAGAGGAGGATTGAAACACCAAATACCAAGTTGGTATCGGTTTGGTATTGGTATACCAAAATTTTGGTATCCGATTGACATCTCTAGTAAAAAGCAACATATTTTTAGACCAAATATAGGCAATGACCACTAAATGCAGGCTACTAAAACGAATCTGATTACAAAAGGAGTTACTGGGAAAACTTTCTTGTCCGTTTTTCTCTTGTTATAACTGAGCGCAATAAGCAGACTTGTAAACGACTCTGAGTTAATTCGTGAATCGACTCAGAATCAAACTCGTTTTTCGATTTTCGATTCGATGAGTCATGAGTTGATTCGAATCACTTCATCGAGGAGCTTGACGAGTCATGAGTTGATTCGAATCAATTAAATTTAACATCATGAGTCATTTGATGAATCGATTCAAATTTTCAGACTCAAACAAAGAATCGACTCAAAAAAAATTTGAGTCGTTTACAAGTCACCATCAACACCCTAATAATCAATGCTAGATCACCCCCTCAGCTTTAGCCCTCACTTAACTCCATATTCCAGACTTACAAGAGCCTCAGAGGCTCAGGCACAGGCGCCTAATGAGCGAAAAGCATTTGGCAGTTGGTAGGTATGTACTTAGTCTTACCAAACCAAGTGCCTGCTACACTACCTAGGTACAGGTCTCGCGGGTTTTATCGGTAGGTTTTGCACCTAGAAAATTTAGTGTACTTCAGGCTATATCTTCGTCGTCTTAAGCTTTTAAGTGTTGAAGATGCGATCGACTTGGGTATCAAGCCGGCCATGATCGTGTAAAATGGCTTCATCGTAGATCGATTAGTTTCTGAGATATAACCGGAAATGTAAAAGTGCAAAACCTACCGCTTAATCTCGCGAGACCTGTACCTACATTTTACATGTCAGAAGTCAGAATTGACACCTGCAGCTGCCTCCCCTTCTCCCAGTCCCAATCAATTTGGTCCCAATAATCAATCAACAGCATAAGAGTTTGGGCGTCTATAGAGTCAAATACGCCCAAACTACCTATAGCCTATCAACCAGGGACGTAGCCAAGGGGGGGGGGCGGAGGGGGCGCCCGCCCCTCCCTTGGGGTTTTCAGGAGGCCCCCCGAAAGGATTCAGGCCAACGTGGGCCTTCGGCCCACGTTGGCCTGAATCCTTTCGGCCTGAATCCAACGTGGGCCGAAGGCCCACGTTGGCCATAATCACGTCGGAGGCGAACGAAATTCACCCGGGAATCTAAAAAATGACGTCAGAACAATCAGGGCCCTCTGACCAGCCTGACGAGTGACAGCTAGGGCCCTTCTCATCTCCTGTGAATAACCACTATAGTGTCTGTGTCTGACCGCTAAGGCCCCTCTGACTCCTCAGTAGAGAGGAGGCCCTCTGTGGGTAGGAGGCCCTGTGTAGAGAGGAGGCCCCTTAGAGAGGAGACCCCCTGTAGAGAGGTAAGTCGTTGTAAGTCGTTCAACGAACTATCAAACGCCGTTGCCGTTTGTCGCTACGATTCGTGCTTTTCGACTTCTGACGGGGGCCAAAAAGGCCCCCGCCCGATTCAGAGTCTTTCAGAGCCCGCCCGGAATACGGTTAAGCGCTTGAACGATATATGATAATACATCAAGTGTTAGGTACTCTGACCGTCATCCAGTATCCATCCATTCCTCGCAGATCCTCCCCCCCCCCCCCCCTCCTGCTGCGGTCCGGCCGCCGCCGCCGCCGCCGCCGGCGCCCGAGTTTTTTTTTGCCAGTTACCATAACACTGGGAGACTTGTGATATGCGTATGTTTCTTACCGCGACAGCGGTAAGAATAAAGAAACATACCAGTGCGCTGGCCATATGAAAGCTGAACAAAAGTCTGCATTATGTTGTATATGTAATTATGTAGGCATGAGACCCTCTGTAGAATGGAGGTCCCTTTAGGGAGGAGGCCCTCTGTAGAAAGGAGGCCCCCGGGATTCCTCCGCCCCTCCCTTGGCCAAATCCTAGCTACGTGCCTGCTATCAACTACCTATAGGCTATGCTATAATATAAATAAACTCATCTATAAACCGCAAAATTGCGATGCTCAACTGCCAATAAACCACAAAATGCAATTTTTCCATGAAATAGAAGTTTAAAAAGAAACTTGTTTTATGACATCATAGAATCTTCAGAATAATGTAAAGGAGCGGCTTTGAAATATTTCCTCAGCGATCTCCATTCGCCTAAAATATGTACTATGAGTGACGTCATGAATTCGAGAATAGAATGTGAAAGTCATAGTATGTTTTAAGAAAACTACATTAATGGCGCAGTTGATAACTTTCACGTCTGAATCTCGACAAATATGAAGTCAACGAGTAATTTTGTTGAAAAATAGAAATATACGATGACAAATAAAAAATGGAAAATATTTTTTATTTGATGCATAGGAAGAAAGAAAAACAGTAAATTACGATTACCACGAACAGTTGCAGATTGTAGCCCGAATTTAGGATTTAATAGCCTCGTCCTCTGATCGTAATGGCGATACTCAGGGTCAGATTTGTTTACTGTCGGGACACGTGCTGGCGGCTGGCGTGGATGGTTTCCAGGTTGTGCGCCCGTCCGGGAAAATATCAAAGATAGGTATATGTTGTACTGTTTAGAAGGGATCTGGGAATTTAACATTTGGAGGGTTAAAATCAACTCAATTTCAAATCTTCAGTCAGCTATAGCTCATAAGATAGGTTAAGGTTACCCTCACCCTGGCAAATTTTTAGCTGAACTCCGCCACCTATTTTGAGCATAAATTTTGTTGAATTTGGGGTTATTTGAAGTGCTGATTACAAATATGATGTTCATTTGTTAACTACCCAGTCTGCAAAACGTTCAGGCTTTGACGAGATCTTGTCGGGGCAGACACCACAGGTCAGGGCAGGAATAGGGGCAGGTTTCAGGAATATTGGGGCAGGAACAGGAAAATATGGTGCAAAAGTTAAAAAATTGACACAGAAGTGATTTTCTCGGCTTCTCACTGCTTCCTACATCATTATATCATTACATTATTTGCATCATTAGGGGCAGGAATTGGGCTGCCCCTGGACTCAGCATTCTGATTCGGGGCAGGATTTTGTCTGTAAAAGTATACATTGATTCCGATTGACTGTTAAAAGATAAAGTTTTCATGTTCTTATATTATTTGACATCCTGAATCCAAAAATGATACTTATATGTCCTGGAAATAAAAGAAAAAACATAATCAAACCTGACCTAACCTTACCTATTTACCTACAACCTACCAACATACAACCTAACAACCTAAAACCTACAAACCTACCAACCTAAAACCTAAAACCTACAAACCTACAACCTAACCTAACCTACAACCTAATTTTTTTGCTCTTACATATTTGTATCAACAGCGTCACAATTGTCCACTCGGACCTAATATATACTAATACCATTTTGTCTGCCCGGAAAATCTTGCCCAGCTCCCTGCCATGTTTTGCTGACTGGTTAACTACTAACTCAACTGCTAACTAACTAGTTCCATTTCTCTTGGCTTTGCAGTAAGCCACCATGCCACGACAGTCAGGAGTAAGTGCTTTGTTTGATAAGAAAGATGGAAGCTCAAACAGCTACTCGTGCAAGCTCTGCGGCAAGGTTATCATCACATCTGAACACACCAAGTCCAATCTGAACAGGCACATCAAGGTAATGGTTAAAAAAAAAATTCTGCACTCTGGCAATGTTAAATTTTGGTATATATTTTGTCATTGTATTGTCTCAGACTCATGGGTGTAGGAACATCTCAAAAAGTGAGGGGGCCAGATAAACATTGACATGACTTTGTGGGAACCGGGAACCCAACACCCCTAGAAAAGAAATAAGCACAGTTTTGTGTTCTTCACATCTTGCTAAATCATTTGCCACTTTTAATTTGCATTTAAAACAAAACCAATGATTTTAGGAACAATCTTGGCCTAACAAGTAGAGGGGTCATGGCCGCTGAGCTGTAGAGAGGTCGCTGAGTAGTCGCTAGAGCGGTCGCTGACGCTGCAGCTGCCTCGACATCGAGCCGCCAACCGGCTGAGGTGGACGTCGTCCAGCTCAGCGACAGCGACGAGGACGAACCGATGGCGCTCGCGGTGACCCGCCCAGCCAGCGCCAGCTCCGCTCCGGAAACGACCGAGCCCGTGGCGACAACATCAACGTGGGGCAGCAGGACATCGTAAGTCATCCGAATCAGGGTATATTGAGTGAAGGGTAGGACGAACTTTGGTAGGAATTTCTAGTATAACTACTAGAAAACCTACTGTATGTGGTCGGGACTAGCAAAAGGTTACTTCAAACTAGAATATGGTAGCGCTTGTGGTTGGCAGTCGTGACACGCACGTGACATTCATTTCTTAAATTTCTTAAATAACAGGTTTTAGGGGCCGATTAGTGGGCAGATACATTCAATTAGCTATTAATAATTGATAATGCATACATTCAAGAATCTACATCATTCAATTCTAGTCAAAACCACGTGGCGCTCCCAGGATTCGAACTCATGACCCTCGGATCCGTAGCCCGATACGCTACCGACTGCGCTATCGAGGACCGCGCGCCGACGATCGGAGAGGCGGATCGCGGGTGCCGGGGTGCAGAGAAATCTTTACCCTGTACGCCGTAGAAGATCGGCTAGGTTTCGTAATAAATGGTAGAGGAATTGTCGAAAGAAAATTCATCGATCTATCATTTGAGACTAAGAACCATTGATTCCTTCAAAGGTTGACCGAGATATCGCTCGCCGAAAACAGGCCATTTAACATGTAAACCCTATGGGGTGGTAGGAAATGTACGCCGTGGAGCAGCAGTGCTACCAACTAACTTCGGCGGGGGCCGATCCGAATAATGTTAAAGGGACTATCCCACCTTCTAAAATGTTGTTAAAACCAGTTAAATTGTGCCCGACTTTATAGATTGGATGACCAGGAACACGGTTCTGGCATTTATTTTTCATTAAACATCTTAGGCTTCCCATATTCCAAACACAAACTTTCAAATATGTGACGTCACAACCAAAAATTACCTCCTTCCCCAGGCCACATTACTGTCATAAAGCTGATTCTTTTTACTCTGTAGGCACCACACAAAAAAGTTTGTGTTTGTTTTGTTTCAACACAAACAAAGTTTGTGTTGAAACAAAAGGTGTTTCAAACAAAGTCAAGCGGTAAGCCGGCTGTTGACTTTCGACCCCGCGTATTTAGCATGATGTCTCGTCATATTATGGAAGAATTATCAAACATCTCAACCCGCGTCGTGTCGGGAGGGAAGAGGGGAATCCCTGCCGGGCCGCCGCAGCCGCAGGGCATAACGTTTTGAGGACGGTCACCTACAGCACCGGTTAATAAAACAACGACATCGTTTTGTCAATTACCATCTAAATCATTTTTGGAGGTTATCCTGTCCAACTGTCATACTGTATGTTCCCAACACTCAACAGTAACTTACAGCTGCTCCAGTAAGTGAATATTTGCGTTTTTTTTTCTCATAGCCTGTACGACTTCATGAGGAGCGCCGCCACACCGGAGGCGCCCCAGAAGTCGCCGATCGCCAAGGAGCTGGCCACCTTCCTGCTCGAGCCCGCTCTCCAGCAGGACGCCGATCCCCTGGCGTTCTGGAGCGCCAGGAGGGCGGTTTATCCGCACCTGGAGGTGGCGGCGAAGAACGCACTGGCCGTTCCTGCCAGTTCCGGCCCTAGTGAACGGGTCTTCTCCATGTCAGGAAAGATGTTCAGCCCGGCACGGAGCCGCCTCAGCGGTGACCTGGCGGAGTCAATGATGCACGTGAAGTGTGAGTGAGCACGACGAACTGAAGTGCCTGACACTGACTACCTGGCATGTTGTGCTGTCTCATGAAGTCATGAGTGCCGTGAGTCACTCACGGCACTCAGTGAGTGCCGTTATTTCTATAGAGCCTTGGTATGTAGTAATCTTCCTTATCGCTCACTTACTCGACATATGGTTTTGACCACCAAAATGTATCGACGGCTCTAAATAGGAATTAATTCTCACCTTCTAGGGTCTTTGTCGGCCCCCGCCGAAGTTAGTTGGTAGCACTGCTGCTCCACGGCGTACATTTCCTACCAGCCCATAGGGTTTACATGTTAAATGGCCTGTTTTCGGCGAGCGATATCTCGGTCAACCTTTGAAGGAATCAATGGTTCTTAGTCTCAAATGATAGATCGATGAATTTTCTTTCGACAATTCCTCTACCATTTTTCACGAAACCCAGCCGATCTTCCACGGCGTACAGGGTAAAGATTTCTCTGCACGCCAGCACCCGCGATCCGCCTCTCCGAACGTCAGCGCGCGGTCCTCGGTAGCGCAGTCGGTAACGTATCGGGCTACGGATCCGAGGGTCGTGAGTTCGAATCCTGGGAGCGCCGAGTGATTTTGGCTAGAATTGAATGATGTAGATTCTTGAATGTTTGCACAATCAATTGTTAATAGCTAATTGAATGTATCTACCCACTAATCGGCCCCTAAAACCTGTTATTTAAGAAATTTAAGAAATGAATGTCACGTGCGCGCCACGACTGCCAACCATAAGCGCTACCATATTCTAGTTTGAACTAACTTTTTGCTAGTCCCGACCACATATAGTAGGTTTTCTAGTAGTTATACTAGAAATTCCTACCAAAGTTCGTCCTACCCTTCACTCAATATACCCTGGGTCTTTGTGCAGCTCTGGCAGGAGAAATGCGGGGCCCACGACCGGTCTTGATCGCCAATTGCGACGCCGAAGTATGCCATGTATGCCGTGTATAACTTTCGATGGGTCAGAACACGATACTTTTCTGACCTCGTCTTGATGAACTCCCCACAAATGAAGCAGAAGCTGTCTACCAGGTGCTTACATTTGGAAGACATCTTCGTGACAACGCAAACGAAACGCAACGACAGTCTACAACCAAGCTGCGTCCAACCTCACAGAGCAAAGGCTTTACACCATTTCAAGGCGCAAGCCTCAGCTGCCTCCAGACGTTGTCACGCGCGCGCGGACATTGCACTTCCTTATTGCAAGGATCCTCCAAGGCAAAGTCAACATTTTCTTACTTAAACATCGATTTATGACGTTATTTTTACAGGCAAATATGCAAAACCGGATATCGTTCGAAAGCTTGTGGCATAGGAAAGGCGATGAAAGTTACCGCGAGTCGATTACTCAATTACACCGGACACGGTGGGCCAAAAACCGAATTTCGGGGCTAAAAATCGAAAATCGTCTCTGAAAACCGGAAAAGCATTTTCAGATAAAAACTAATGCCCATTTCGGTTATGATAGGACTCAATGAATAAGAACAATTCGTTCGCTTTCCAGGAACAGAAAATCTTTCATTTTTTGTTGCATAGTGTAATCAACAAATGCCTATAGTGAGTCATGGGTTGAATGAAATAAGTTCAATAAAAATGTCGTGTGAGTCATGAGTTGATTTGAATCGATTCATCAAAATGTGTGAGTCATGAGTTGATTCGAATCATTCCGTGGGCTCGAGTCATGAGTTGATTCGAATCATTTTATCGAGGAACTTGATGAGTCATGAGTTGATTCGAATCAATTAAATTTAACATCATGAGTCGTTTGATGAATCGATTCAAATTTCCAGACTCAAACAAAGAATCGACTCAAAAAAAAATTTGAGTCGTTTACAAGTCTGGCAATAAGTGTATGCATGTACCTAAGCCTGAATGGGGGGGGGGCATCAGGGGCATATCCCCGCAAGACCTTGTATTGAATGCCCCCCAGGGACCAGGGTCCTGCGGGGGATATGCCCCTGATGCCCTCCCCCTGAATCCGCCAGTGACTCTTGTGGGAGGATACCGCCCAGCTCGGAAGGTGGTGAAGGATTTGACTACCCTGTGGTGGAAAATGACATAACGGTGTGCCCCGACGCGGCTCTGTGGTGGTATAATGACCAGCCCCGGTGGGGTTCTATGGTAGCGATGACCGTTGACCAGTCCCCGCGCCAGTCCGCGCTCGTAAAATGCTCAGCCCCGGCGCGGCGCTGCGGTTTGGCCCCCGCCAGTCCGGCGGCGGGCGCCCCGGCCCACTGCAGCTGTCAGTGCAGTGGCCGACTCCCGGCGGCGGCCGGCGGTCGGAGCTCCGGGACGGCCGCGCTCAGACCGAGAGCCGACTGTTTAGTGCCGGAGGAGTGGCGGCGCCGGCCGCCGAGCCCGCCCAGCAGCCGGCCACCTGCGGTCGGCGCACCCCGCAGCCCGCAGTCCAGTGAGACATGACGGAGACGACAGCCGGCCGCAGCGCGGTCACACAACTGCGCCGGGCGCCGGCGTTCCAGCGCCCGGGGGTAGAGGGGCGGGGGCCAGGGAGTGGTGGCCACTGGCCAATCTCCCGGACGTCGCGCACTGCGTGTCAGAGGTCTGCAGTCTGCACCGGCCGGCTGCAGCCGCGGCTGGCTGCATCCCCACGGCTGTGGGCCGGGGCGGCTGCAAATATTTCCAAGAGCACGACTACGGCTGTGGCCACGGCTGTGAGACTTCAAGATCAATCTTAAATGCCGAAACATAAAATTTTTAATGCTTTAACTTACATTCTGATAAGCAGTCTAACATATGAAAATAATTTCAAAGGATGTCCAGCAACAATGGAAGTGGTAAAGCCCATGCAAACCTGAAACGGTTTTATCATTTGCCATCATAAATAAGGGAACTTGCACACCTGGTACAGATGACTGAGCATATCAATTGCTCCTTCAACATCATCAGCTGACAACTTCAGAAAATGCACCCATGTTGCATTGTCATGTCCCTTTCCAATCAATCTTACCTGCTTATTAGGAGAGCAACTTACAGCTATTAAATACAGGCGTTCAGTAGTTCTTTCAGGTAATTCAAAAGAGAAATGACAGATAGGGCTTCATAAAATATTATCTAAATAAAGTTGGATTGGATGTATTTCTGGAGATTTTCGGCAAGACCATTTACATAATATAGAATTGGCACTTTAATGTTCTAACTTCTAACTGTTGTGTGAGTGAACGAACAGAAAATATTATTCAACGAAGCCAATGGAATTACATTATTAGGCATCGTAAAGCCTGCTTGCTGTTCATGCACATTACGTTTAAAACACTGAACACAATATTTCTTCAGCGAGTTGTTGGCTTTGCTGATAAAATGACGTCTCTAGCTAAAAATATCAAAATTTGTGATATTTCACTTTTGTTGGAGTATAACAATTATTTGAATTAGGTACCCTATATTTAATTTATCACCATTTTTAAGTGATAACGAGCGAGCGCAGCGAGCGAAGCGAAGTCTTTTCAATATAACGGAAAAATCTCAGTATGAGCGGCCCGGCCCGGCCCGGCCCGGCCCGGCCTGTAACGCTTTTGAGAGGCTTATATCTCAGCAACCGCTGGACCGAATGGCCTGCGGTCTTTTTTGCTGGGTAGCCCCATCCCTTCTACCCCGTAATTGACTACTTTTGATACATCTCAGTGACCGCCGTGGCACGTGCCACGTGAAAAGTCAAGGGTGTTCAAACAGTTTTGAAAAAGTAATGATTTTGAAAGGCCCATATCTCAGCAGCGGCTTGAGCGATTGTCTTGCGGTCATTTTTATAGGGTAGCTACATCCCTTCTACCAAAGGTCGGGTACTCTTCATCTATGTGAGTGACCCCCACTGCACGTGCAAAATACAACAATAACAGGTGCCAAAGTTGTTCCCATTTCAGTAACTCGGTAATTACTGGGGCGATTTCGCTGAAACTTGGCATACAGGTAGGCACCCACCAGGCAATGCATTCCCATGTGTTGCGATTAGGGTGCTACTGCACGTGCGCACGTGCAGGGGGCGCTCCCAGATCTCGAGAACGGCTGGGCCGATTGCGCTCAAATTTGGTACACGGTTGGGGACCGGTTAGTAGGGTGCTGTGCAAGTCATTTTGGACCCCGCTTGCACGTGCGCACGTGCATAATGCCGCTTCCAGATCTCAGGAACGGCTGGGCCGATTGCGTTCAAATTTGGCACACTGCTAGCGACCGGTTAGAAGGGTGCTTTGCACAAGCCCGTTGGAAGTACCCTCTCGCCCTTCTGCACGTGCAGGGCTCACTATCTCGCTCGCTCGTTCTTCGCCCAAAAGGCGTTTTACTGGTATTTAAAGGCATATAAGAAAATATTAACTACTTTTTACGAGCGAGCGAGCGCAGCGAGCGAAGCGAAGTCTTTTCAATATAACGGAAAAATATCAGTATGAGCGGCCCGGCCCGGCCTGTAACGCTTTTGAGAGGCTTATATCTCAGCAATCGCTGGACCGATTGGCCTGCGGTCTTTTTTGCTGGGTAGCCCCATCCCTTCTACCCCGTAATTGACTACTTTTGATACATCTTAGTGACCGTCGTGGCACGTGCCACGTGAAAAGTAAAGGGTGCTCAAGCAGTTTTGCAAAAGTGATGATTTTGAGAGGCCCATATCTCAGCAGCGGGTTGAGCGATTGTCTTGCGGTAACTTTTATAGGGTAGCTGCATCCCTTCTGCCAAAGGTCGGATACTCTTGATCTATGTGATTGACCCCCATTGCACGTGCAAAATACAAAAAGAAGAGGTGCCAAATTTGTTCCCATTTCAGTAACTCGGTAATTACTGGGGCGATTTCGCTGAAACTTGGCATAAAGGTAGGCACCCACCAGGCAATGCATTCCCATGTGTTGCGGTTAGGGTGCTACTGCACGTGCACACGTGCAGGGGGCGTTTCCAGATCTCGAGAACGGCTGGGCCGATTGCGCTAAAATTTGGTACAAGGGTTGGGGACCGGTTAGTAGGGTGCCGTGCGAAAGTCATTTTGGACCCCGTTTGCACGTGCGCACGTGCAGAATGCCGCTTCCAGATCTCAGGAACGGCTGGGCCGATTGTGTTCAAATTTAGCACACCGCTAGCGACCGGTTAGAAGGGTGCCTTGCACAAGCCCGTTAGAAGTACCCTCTCGCCCTTCCGCACGTGCAGGGCTCACTATCTCGCTCGCTCGTTCTTCACCCAAAAGGCGCTTTACTGGTTTGTTATGAACGTCATTACAAACTCCAATAACCATTTAGATTGAAAGAGGCAGTTGTGGCAATTGTGGTCCTTGGTGAGTTGAGCGCGGCATGCATTATGTAGGAATCTTGGAAAATGATCTTGGAAAAATCGAATCTTGGAAAAATCAAAATAGATGAATGTTTTTCTTTCTAGGAATTAGGATGCTCACTAGTGTTTTGATGCATTGTATATCAGAATAGTTTGACACTTGCTCAGAGGTTGCTTCAAGCCTGGCATATCGCACCCCAGAAAATATGCAAGGTAAGAAAAGAAAGAAGCAAGAGTTTCAACTTGAACTTTCATGACAATCACTGTTGGACAGTTCATCAACTCCAGATCCATTTTCTATAACATTGATTATGAATAGTACCAGGGTCTGTTGTTCTGTTCCACAATCATGCTTCATGATTTGGCAATAGATGTCTACAGTGCTTCTATTCTTGTTTGTTGTTTAAGTATTCTGTTCATGTAGGCAGCCGCAGGTACGTACCTACCTATCTTTCTTAACCCCTTGCAAGCTTGTTTAGCATGCTTCATGAGCTTGAGAATCTAAAGCCATTTGCAAGGTGCTATTGTCTATATATTTTAACTAAAAACAACTTATTATTTACTATTTGGCTGCCATCAATTTGGCTGACATCAAAAGTAGGTATCCACGGCCGGCTGACGGCTGGCCGCCCACAGTTTGTCACAGCTGTGGGCGGCTGTGGCTATGGGGCCACGGCTGCCGGGCGGCTAGGCTGTGGAAAATTGTAGCCGTGCAGAACTCTACAGTGCGTTTGTACTTGTGAGGGGGCCGCCGTTCATCAGTCATCCTGCGCGTGCTCCCCCACCCCCAACCCCCTGTTCTGATGCTTCGTAGTGTATTCTGCGCACCACACGTTGATCACACGAGGCAATCCAAAAACACTCTGCCGCTATCCCGCGTTCAGCTGTTTCGGCAAATAGCTGACTGGAAGCAAACAGCTGACTCGAGGCCACTAAATGGCGCATGGTACACCCCCCACCCCACCTCCACAGACCATGCGAGAGGAGGCCTGTGGAGAAAGGTTCATGCGGTCACTGGCGAGAAAGGATCGGTCGCGGTTCGGTCGATGTGATCCACAAAAGGATTGATATGCAACATTCGAAAGTTAACGGTGAGCTTAATTTCAATGCTGCATTTCTTATTAAAACGGTTCGAAGGCCTGTATAATGCCCTTTTTAACCCTCGCCCGCATTGGTGTTTTATCCCGGCGAGCGTGTAAGTGAGAGGGGGGAGGGGGTCCATTGGACACGTCTTGCCGTTTGGCCCCCTCATCGAGCTAGAGCTCTCGGAAAAAACGAACGTGTTACCAGTGACGACAGGAAGCTGATTATACCTAATTTTAAGGTCCTAGGTCAGTGGCATAGGCGGCGGAACAATTTGAGACAAGGGGGGGCACCAGCTCAAGGAGCCAAACCTACTATGGACGTCAAACCCCTTGAGACCCCACTTTTTTGCGATTATTTTTAAATGCGTCAACTCTCGTTGACAATATTCTGGCAATGTGTTTTTCAGAACCTGCCGAAACTTTTATCACTAAGGTATTTTGACGCCAAACGATTATTAAAGGTACTTCTCATTCACTCGTTATGTTAAATTTCACGGAACGAATCTGCTGTTTGGGTAGAGGCTACGCGCTCATGGGGCGGAGCCACGTAATGACGTCAGCGCTAAGCTCCGCCCTACCCCTCCGGCGCTCCTTGCCCGGCGACCGGTCACTCGCGTCTCTCGCTCCATTCAGGCTTGATGGTGGGCGGTAGCTGGTAGCGGTAGCGGGCGCTGGTAGATGGCATTTAGAGCAGATGGCGCTGGTGGCGGGGCTCGAGTGTGGCCGAGCGCAAGCCTCTGCCCGGGCCTGAATTGACCTTAACATTACGAGTGAATGAGAAGTACCTTCCATAATCGTTTGGCGTTAAAATACCTTAGTAATAAAAGTTTCGGCAGGTTCTGCAACATACATTGCCAGAATATTGTCAACGAAAGTTGACGCATTTAAAAACTATCGCAAAAAAATGGGGTCTCAGGGGGTTTGACGTTCATAGTAGGGTACCCCCAAATCCTGTTTTCTCATCGGATTTAGGCCACTTATTTTTCGTCACAGCCCTGACACGATGATTTTTTTTTTTTTACTAAACGAAAATGGCAGTTCACTCCCGTATGTATGGTTAACTTTAAGCTGATCCTCAAGTACCTATGTGTTTGTCTCTTCCTTATTGTCGTTTGATAAATTCCATTTATCCTACATGTATCAATATATATTACTGACCGGGCCGACGAAATTATTTGGAAACGAGGTTTGCAAAATTGACGTAGGTCCGAGTGCGAAGCACGAGGGCCGGAGTCAAATTTTGCAAACCGAGTTTCCAAATAATTTCGTACGGCTGAGGTCAGTAAGATTTTTCCTACGTGCCGCATACCAGCATACATGCTAAGTAGTTTCGACAGGTTTTGGTGACACTTTTATACAATTGTTTTGGCCATAATTTCCGAACAGTGATTGCGTTACTGCTGTGGATAAAACTTCAAAGGAATTTTTTAGAAGAAAATGCATCAAAATACCTCACTTTAAAAAGAATCGCGTCTGAAAATATCAACTCAGAATGGAACAACAATTGGATATCCAAGGAACATCATGCATGAATAATTTGCCACGACATTAGAACAAGAAGAAGGTAGAAGGTGTAATATTCCTAGTGATTAAACGTGAATTTTCCAGTGCCCTTGCAAGAATCTTTTCTTTATTTATGTAATCGATCTTTGTTGATGGCCTATGGCTAAACTTTCGTGAAATACATTATATTTTCCATATTTTACATGTTTGTTTCGAGGAAAGGACTACAACTGTCAAATAATAACGCAATCACTTAGGCCCAAGGTATCAGTGGACATATCAAACGAAGATAAGAAACAAGCGATAACGGATTTCGATTAATAGGAGCATATCTTGCCATAATTTCGGCTTTGTAACCAATACTAAGCATTTAAAAACCCTTCATAGGCAGAGCAGATTTTTTTAACCAAAAAATGTTAGTTTTCTAATTTTACACGGCAAATATCATGCAATAATGATGTCAATTATACATTCCCTATCAATTATACCTCTGGGCTAATGCGATAAACTGTAGTTTAGAGGTCATTGCCCTGGGCAGTAAACTCGGGCAGTAAACTTTTGTTTCCTGCCCGGCCTATCAAATAACATGGCATTTTGACACCGACGGTTTCTTGGTCATAGTTTTACTGCCCGGCTCGTGCTGTGCTTAAGACATACCCCGGCATGTAGGAAATTCCCAAGAAGCCATCGCAGTACTAATCAGTGGCGAATCCCAGGGGGAGGTCACATAGGTCATGACTTAGGGCCTGGGGTCACCACATGCCTGCCAGGAGCACCACAGGCCTGACAGCCGACAGGGGCACCACAGGCCCGCCAGGGGTACCACAGCCCTAGCAGGGGCACCACGGGCCTGTCAGTGGCACCACAGGCCTGTCAGGACTCAGGAGCACCAGCGGCCTAGCAAAAGCACTACAGGTCTTCCAGGGGCACCACAGACCTGCCAGGGGCACCAGAGGCCTGCCAGGGGCACTATCGGCTTCGCAGGGGAATCACCGGCCTCGCCAGGGCATCGCAAGCCTGTCGTTGGCACTATAGGAAGTCCTCTCCGTGGCCGAGTGGATAAAAGCGCCGGAGTTCGACGCTTAGCCGGAAATGAGAGCCCGGTTCAAGCCCCGGTGCGGGCGGCCACATTTGGCTCCTACGTGTAATTATTTATAGTCACCGTGCGTGTAATTTATAGTCACCGTGCGTGTAATGGCGTGCGTGTCTGTGGCAGGGGCCGAACAGAAGCCAGGTAACGTGAGTGAGCGGAGGGGACCGTGTCCAGTCGTTAGGGCACGTTAAACGTTCGGACAAAATTCTGCCATACAACTGGAATTGCGCGATCGGGTGGTGGGGTCAGGGTCAGCACAACAAGCTATGCTTAGTGCGGGCTCTGATTCCTCAAATCCACCCATTCAGACTAAATTTATATAAAAAAAAATAGGATTGTCAGGGGCACCACAAACCTGTCAAGGGCACCTGCCTTCTAACAGGGGCACCACAGACTCGCCAGGGGCACCACAGACCTACCAAGGCCCAGGGACACCACAGGCCTGTCAGGGGCACCACGGGCCTGTTAGGGCCCATGGGCACCTAAATCATGTCAGGGCCCACCGTAGGCTTGTCAGGGGCAGGGTAGGTAGGTACCACAGTCTTAGGGGTACCAGCGGCCTAGCAGGGGCACCAGTCATCACATGACTAACCAAACATAAAGAAAAAAAAACTGAAAATAGGGCACCACCAAAATTAAGTGGCCGAAATCCGTCGAGGTTTTAATTTTGGGTATAGGTAGGAGCACCACTTCGATTCATGACCCTCCCCTTGGAGTTTTCCCGAATCCGCCCCTGGTACTAATACATCAAATTTAAGGGGGGGCACCTTGCTATTGGTGCCCCCTTGCAGAATTCAAGGGGGCACGGTGCCCCGGTGCCCCCCCCTCCCGTTCCGCCGCCTATGGTCAGTGGTTGACCTTGCAGGTCAGGTCAATGACCCAAAAGTCGGGAAAATCGGGACCTGTTAGAACGTGATAAAGTGTGGCTGCAAAGCGGTTTTTCAGGGTGCTCATCACGAATATCATGTAAGTTTTGATCACAGATGATGTCTTCATGCATTTAGGCTAGGTCGGGTCAGGTCTGGTCAGGTCAACCAGTTGGAGTCCTGCCCCGAATTTTCATAGTACGTGTCAGCCGCCTCTGACAGCTTCGCAACATGTTACGAAGGCACCAAAAATACTTCGTAAATGTTCATATTGTTGCTAAATTCGAATTCGGCTCCAAAAACTAGCCTAGAAACATGTTGTCCCATAGGCTGTGCCAAATTGGGCGGCGCTGCGCGCCGCCGTTTTTACGCTATCTTCGAAAACCTTAGGGGGTCCCATCGACCCCCTGCCAGGGCGAGGGTTAACCCTCGTCCGCACATGCCATTTTCCCATCCTAGAACGCACATGGGGGGGGGGGTGCCACCCCGCCCGCGCCATTTCGTTGCTGTTGGAGATAGAGCTTAGCGGTAAGAACAAAAAGATTCTTTGGGAAGAGACGAATCCAATGATACCCAGTTTTACCTTCTCAGGTCAGTCATTGACCTTCCAGGTCAGGTCAAACTAAAAAAATGTTGCTGTTTTGGGTCACCGTTGGATATCAAGTGCGCTGCTTATCATATACCGATGACGATGCTGTTTTCTGGTGCCAAGCCAGCTAGAACCTCTTTGTCACACTACCCGACCAGATTTTTTGCTGCTGAGGTCATTTCAGGTGAAGTTAGGTCAAGGTCAATTATATGTGTTTGTATGTCTGTGTGTGTCTGTGTGTATACTGATGTGTGCCCCGATTGTTTTTGTGTCCATATTACATGAAATCATGATCTGAGAAGCTTTTACCAAAAATGCAGTCAAAAAAATTCACAAAAAGTAAATTCAGCTTGCCTAAAACGCAACTATCTTAGATGACCTAGGTTGACCTTGACCCTGACCTTGACACCTGTACATCGTCGAACAACATGTTCCATGATAGGTGGGAGGTAAGACTGGCAAAAAAGGCCGAAATCAAGGTGTCAAAAGTTCACAAGGCCCATGGCAAACGCAAGTTGTTGAGAATTGGCCATTTGGGTCATGACATGACCTGAAAAACAAGGTCATATCTCCGAAACTAAAAACCACAGAAACTTGAAATTTTCAGTGGACATCAAGAAAGGATAGAGGAGTAGCTATACGAAAAATCAGCCTTCTAGCTCTAAAAATGTTGAGTGCAGAGCATAAAGACTACCTGGGGGGGCGAGGGTTAAATTACATCACAGAAATCAGCTCACCGTCACTTTCGAATGGTATATGTCATTAGTTTTGTGGATAACGTGACGCTCCGATGCGGCGTATGGCGAGAGGAGGAAGCCGCTCACCTGGCCGGCGCGCGGTCTCAGCCCTGTCGGCTCAGCCGGCTCCGCTGAAATTTACCGTCCGCCGGCTGACGGACCGTTTTAGGAGCCATGCACCGAGTGAGACTGCCCCCTCCCCCTCGCCCGACGGGCGCCCATCCCACCGGTCTCAGCTGCTGGCGCGCGGGGACTCGACGACCGCAGCAGCCAGCACCGCACAGTGATGCAAATGGGGTTCACGAGTGGCCATAAATACCCAAAAGTCAAGTTTACCAAATTGAGTTAATTGCGATATGGCCGAGTAGACAAATGTTTGGGGCATCTGAAATCACATGGTTTACATGTTTTTGTCAAAACCCGCCTCGTGTATAATCGTCAGAAGTTGTGACATTTTCTAGGTCGTAAAATGACGGTCAGACACTCGCAAGTTCAAACGCCGCTGGTTTGCGTTCATTTCGTACAAATTGAAAAAATTATGCATGAGAATGATCCCCAAAGCCTTCTGCTTCTAATGCCGGGTAACAAAAAGCCGTATCTCATTCTCTCTGGCGGTAATCTGACTATTTATCATCATGTTGCAATCGCAGTTTTTTACTAAGAAAAAATGCTTTCGTTTCACCTACAGCACTTAACACAGTGTGTGCCCGTTAGTCCACCATAACATAGCCTTCCCTAATCATTTCTGAGTCACATCGTTAAAGAATTAAGGCGCTAGCACAGGGCTGACCGGCGCTACAGAGGTTTTTGTCCGGGCGGTCGGGTGCCGCAGTGGGCGCGCAGTGGGCGAGTGGGTGCCGCCGCGCGGCGTCCGGGCGGCGCGGCGGCGCGGCCGCCCGGGCCGCCCGCTGCGCCGCGGCACCCGACTGTGCCGGACGAAAACTTCTGTAGCGCCGGTCAGCCCTGTGCTAGCGCCTTAATTCTTTCACGATGCGACTCAGAAATGATTAGGGAATGCTATGATATGGTGCACTAACGGGCACACACTGTGTGAAGTGCTGTAGGTGAATTGAAAGCAAATATTTTTGGTAAAAAACTGCGGTTGCAACATGATTACAAATAGTTAGCTCACCGTCAAAACAAAATAGATACGGCTTTTTATGACGTGGCATTAGAAGCAGCAGGTTTCGGGGATCATTTTCATGTATAATTTTTGCAGTTTGTATGACATGCACGCACGCTAGCGGCACTTGAATTTCAAGTACCTGACAGTCATTTTTACGACATCGGAAATGTCTCGACTTCTGACAATCCTACACGAGGCCGGTTTTGACAAAAACATTAAAATCATACTTTTTCAGACACTTCAAACATTTGCCTGACTGGCCATATTACGATTTATTCGATTAAGTGAACATGAATTTTGGGCCTTTTTCGTATTTATGGCCACTCGTGAACCCCATTTGCATCACTGTGCACCGGCAGCCATTTCAGATGCAGAGTCAGACGGGCCGCCGTGCGCAGCTGGGCCCTAAACCGGTATCCGGGGCGGGGGGGGGGGGAGTGGCCACATGTGACTGTGGCCTCACCAGTGTCTGCCAGACAACAGAAAACCACCAGGTGCATAATTCGTTGACGCCGTCATGGGCCTCACAAGTTACCGCATAATTCGGTGACCCATTGGATGCAGGGACATTCATTATTAAAGAAATAGGCCATTGATTCCAATGGCCTATTTCTTTAATAATGAATGTCCCTGCATCCAATGGGTCACCGAGTCAATAAATTAATATTTCTATCTTTGACGTAAAGCGTATCACACAGTTGTATGATAAGCTTTTTTACACAATTGTAGATCATTCTAGCACAGTTGCACACTGGCGGATCCAGACTGCGCTTTTTTGTTGGGGGGGGGGGGCAGCTCATGCAAGAAGCCAAACCTAGGTAGGGTACCCCCAATAGGTTAGGCCACCTATTTTTCGTCACAGCCCTGACACGATGATTTTTGTTAACTAAAAAGAAAATATAGAAATGGTAGCCCACCCGACCCATGCCTTTATATAAGGCATATTAGTATAAACCTATGGTAAGTTAGTAAGTTAAAGTTAGGTTAGGTTAGGTTAGGTTAGGTCAGGTTAGGTGAAACTAACCTAGCTTAACTTTAACCTACTTTTTTTTTGTTTCAGCAGAAATCTGACTGTTTTTGTATAAGATTTAAGGGAGGCACTTCGCTATTGGTGCCTTCTTTGAAAATACAAGGGACACGGTGCCCCGGTGTCCCCCGTTCCGCTTACAGGGTGTCCCAAAATTAACCCGCGCCCTGCTGGGGGTCCTGGATTTCCACGCCCTGCTGGGGGGGGGTGTTTGAACACCCCCCCTTGTAACTCGGCTCCTGGGCCACGTAGCAATACGCGGAAGGCGGCGTTCGAAAGAGCGTAAAAAATAATGACGAAATCACTTCGGTCAATTTTTTGTCAGGTCAAAGGTCAGGTCACCAGAGGTCATTGAAGGCAAAATTTCGCCGATTTCCAGGTCGAATGTAGAAAATTTCCAAGAAGCCAACGCGTAACTCGGGAACCAATAGAGCTACAGCGCCGCGGAAAAGCGCATTCGATAGCCCTATTAACGCCCTTTCTGAGTAATTCTCTCAGATTTGACCTAACGTCAACGGTTTTGCCTGCAGGGGGCAAAAACTGCAAAAATAGCCGATTTTTTTCGAAAACAGTTTTTCTGCAATAACTTTTGACCCAAGCCTTGTACGAGCTTACTTTTACCGGCATCGTGTTCCTCTCGTCAAGACGCATCGAATGAACTATGACTTGACCTTGAAAGGTCAACTTGAAAATTTGACCTCAGGTCAAGGTCATGACCTGACCGGAAAGGGTCATGTTGCATATCAGTCGATCCGTATCGTCGAGCTGAACACATCTAAGGCGTTTTCATCGCTCTAGCATGCCTCTATCAAAAGTTATTTGCGAAAAACTGTTAGATACCATTCGTGACCTAAGATGACCTCAGGGCATAAACAAGGGTCACGGACACCATTTTCAAGTTCAGTGTGTCTAAACCACTTGTAATTCGGTGTTTGGGAGTGTTTATAATGTCTTTCATCCAAAAGAGGCGCATTTCAATTTTCTCCCATTGACTTATAATGGGGAGGTCGCAAAATTGACCTGACCTTAGGTCATCGATATCAAAATTCTGAGATATACATTTTGTACATGCTATTGCTCTTAGCAATCGCTGAAAGTTTCAAAGCGATCGGTCACTCGGTGTAGCTATGACAGACATTGAAAGTTTTTATGAGGTGAGGTCACTTCAAGTGACCTGGTGACCTGACCTTGAATGACCTTGGTCTGAAATTTTCACAACATGTGTAGAATTGATGTATGATAAGGTGTACCAAAAACGGCGGCGCTCCGCGCCGCCGTTTTTGAGATATTCGCAAAAAACCACAAGGGGGGTGTTCAAACACCCCCCCCCCCCCAGCAGGGCGCGGGTTAATGTCACACTTTTCCGGCGTCCACTGCATGAAAATAACAAACCTGAGAGGTGCGCTTTTCTTACATATCATATCCCACCTTCTCCCGGATACAGGAAAGCATACGGTCCTGGACGCCAGACATCAACATGTCCAGCTTCAGCGGTGGTTGCCACCCCCGCGCCATTTCGTTCCTGTTACAGATAGAGCTTCGCGGTAAAGACCAAAAAGATTCTTTGGGAAGAGACAAATCCAATGCTACCCAGTTTTACCTTCTCAGGTCAATTATTGACCTTCCAGGTCAGGTCAAACTAAAAATGTTGCTGTTTTGAGTCACCGTTGGATATCAAGTGCGCTGCTTATCATATATCTCCGAAACCAAAAACCACAGAAACTTGAAATTTTCAGTGGACATCAAGAAAGGATAGAGGAGCAGCTATACGAAAATCAGGCTTCTAGCTACAAAAATGTTGAGTGCAGAGCAGAAAGAGTTCCTGCGGGGGGGGGGGGCACCACCCCATGCTGGGGCGAGGGTTAAGATATACCAACACCAAATTGGAACAAGTCAAATGCAATCCTTGTTTTCCAAACTGAATTGTTACAAGAAGGGCTTCATCAATTCCGGCCACTTCGCATCCTTTAAGATCGCCCTTCGGAGCGCAATCCGCACAGGCCTTTAACTGGTCCGGTATTCTGAATCCCGGCATTGTTTCGCGATCATCTAGATTCCGGGGAGAGCAAGCCGGACCTTTCGCTTTGTGAGCATAATACACTGGGCATGATGCGTGTGTACGTACAGGCTGATTTGCTTAAGCTGACATAATTCAACCAGTTGGCGATTAGGATCTGGGAGCGGAACTGGGCTGTAAGAATAAAGCGTCGGTACCTTTGTTCTAGTTCGCCACAGCCTGTCCAGATGCAGAGATTATAAAGGTCTGCAAATTAATTTAAAAGCCAGAGAAGTATTGCTCGTCAATAGCGTCATTTAGGAATGGATTTAACCGTTAAGCCGCGCCCCGTTAGAACCCTCTAATGCCCACGCATACTTCCAGGGTTCTCAAAATTAGCACCTTATAACATATGATTCTCTTAAGGTCCCCTTTTTGAAATCTGAAGTAAAAACATTTTTCGGAGCTCAGATTTCGGAAATAATTTTTTATCACATAGGGCATTCCAGTTTGTTACTTTTAGTGGTATTCAACGACGCAGATGGAAGTAAAGTCAGTGCTGAGATCTGTGTTATATAATTATTTGAGTGATAAAAGGGCAGATAAAATGTGCAGAACGCAAAATAGGAATCCTTTTCGTGCGCCTCTTATCAGAACATTTTTTTAACCCTTAATTGGCCTCCTTCTTGTATCAGAATATCATTTCATTCGGTGCCTCGGGAACATTCGCTAACGTGGGTGTCTACCTGCGAGCGCCTTCTATTTAGTTATTTTTCACTAAACAGCGCATAGCACATACATTTCATAATTCAGACATGCGGGCGCTCCTTCTCAAACGTAGAGAATATATAGAGATTTATATGTGATAAAGAAATGTAGACACACAGTTCGCGCCGGCAGCAAGTGCAGCAGCGAAAGGGTGAAGCCGCAGGAAGAAGAAGCAGCAAGCGTTCGAGATACGGCACCGGCAAAGCGTTCCATAGGGCTACATCTGACTGACGGAAAGCCGGCTCGGAGCTACCGTTGGATTGAAGGTGTGGTCCGGCGCTGCCCTTGCCGTCTACCTACCAACCGGCGTGACCGGTCACCCTTCCTACGCCAAATTCTCCCTCTTTCTCCTTCAATTCAAATCCAACTATCCACCACCCAGCCGGGATACCTAACGGTGATACCTCCACGCTTGGGGCCTAAGAACCTGACTTCGGTCGGGTTCGTCAAGCCAGGGCGTAACAGGCTGCGTCTTCTATGAGCAGCTGGAGCTTAACCCTCGCCCGCACATGGGGGGGGGGGGTGGTTGCCACCCCCCCCCCCAGGCAGTCTTTCTGCTCTGCACTCAACATTTTTAGAGCTAGAAGGCTGATTTTTCGTATAGCTGCTCGTCTATCCTTTCTTGATGTCCACTGAAAATTTCAAGTTTCTGTGATTTTTGGTTTCGGAGATATGACCTTGTTTTTCAGGTCATGTCATGACCCAAATGGCCAATTCTCAACATTTTGCGTTTGCCATGGGCCTTGTGAGCTTTTGACACCCTGATTTCGGCCTTTTTTGCCAGTCTTACCTCCCACCTATCATGGAACATGCTGTTCGACGATGTACAGGGGTCAAGGTCAGGGTCAAGGTCAACCTAGGTCATCTAAGATAATTGCGTTTTAGGCAAGCTGAATTTACTTTTTGTGAAGTTTTTTTACTGCATTTTTGGTAAAAGCTTCTCAGATCATGATTTCATGTGATATGGACCCAAAAACAATCGGTGCACACATCAGTATACACACAGACACACACAGACATACAAACACATATAATTGACCTTGACCTAACTTGACCTGAAATGACCTCAGCAGCAAAATTCTGGTCGGATAGTGTGACAAAGAGGTTCCAGCTGGCTTGGCACCAGAAAACAGCATCGTCATCGGTATTTGATAAGCAGCGCACTTGATATCCAACGGTGACCCAAAACAGCAACATTTTTTAGTTTGACCTGACCTGGAAGGTCAATGACTGACCTGAGAAGGTAAAACTGGGTATCATTGGATTCGTCTCTTCCCAAAGAATCTTTTTGGTCTTTACTGCTAAGCTCTATCTCCAACAGGAACGAAATGGCGCGGGGGGGGGGTGGCAACCCCCCCCCCCCCATGTGCGTTCTAGGATGGGAAAATGGCATGTGCGGGCGAGGGTTAACGAACGGCTTTCCAAAAACTCACTATCTCTCATCAACCTACCGACCTTGAAATTGGCAAATACAACCACTAAAATTACATCTGTTTAATTTTTAATTCTTTTTTGCGCCTGATTCTCCACTCTACAAATAACTCTAACAGACATGGACTCATACACCACCACAACACAAGACATCGAACTGCACCACCTCGGCTCCTACGTCGTCGGCCAATACACGGACCCCCGGCTGGATATGGCCAAGGAGTCCGCATTCAAAATAAATCGCACACTCACAGACATCACAAAAAGCACTACGCTACGCATCACACCCCAGCACAAATGCATCCTCATCAAGACATCCAACGAGACACAGACAAAAGCACTTCTGTCCACCACCACCTTCGCCAATCACGACGCATCCTTCACACTACACCGCACCCTCAACACGACCCGAGCCACTATCCGCACGAACCCACTAGACACACCACTAGCAGTCATCGGAGACGAGTTGGCGTCCCAGGGCGTCAGCTCAATTCGTCGACTGGCTTCCACCCACCACTACACCATCCTGCAACTCACCTTCAACACCACGATCCTACCTCCTCACGTTACACTACAACACTGCCGATACAGCACACGTCTTCACGCACCACTGCCCCTTCGCTGCAAGAAGTGTCAGCGCTACGGTCACGGAGAACGTGCTTGCACCTCCCGTACTGCACGCTGTGCACGTTGTGGCGAGGGGCATCCGTCAGAGGGGTGCACTCGTCCCTTTCGATGCGCTGCCTGTGACGGATCGCACCCGGTCACTGACTCCAAATGCCCTAAGTGGCTATTTGAGCGGGAAGTGACCAGGTACGCGGCGAGCATGCATGTACCACCAGCCCTTTCACGCACCCTGGTCTCCAAGGCACCACCAGTACATCTAGCCGAAACATTTAAACACGCAAACGTAACAGGAAGCACCTACGCCTCAGTCGCTTCACGCACCACCGCAAAACTCCAGCCACTAGCACAGCACCCACCGAGCTGTCGCCGACCTGCCCTCATCCCAACACCTCCTCACCCACCTCGCTGGATTCCCACCAGGGAGGCCCTCCTTCCTACACCGCCCTATCCGCCTCACCCCAGACCGCCACAGGGATGGAGAGTGCCCGGTCCGCTGCCGGGACCCCCGTTCTTGAGGCGGGACTTCCCGCTCCTACCTCCACCTCCACACTGTATACCTCCCACCCACCCTAACCAGCCTCCGCCCACCCGACCCAAGCCTCCAACCCGCACCACTGCAACCTCCACCGGCCCCCCACCAATCACCCAGACCGTCTCCACTTCCACAGACCCTCCTCCTCCACCCACTCTGCGGTCTGTTTACACGCAGACTGACCCTGATCCCCATCCATGCTCTCAGAGCAGCTCCAGCCTATACATCACTCCCTCCAACCCCTCAACCCGATCATCCGCTTCGAACCCAAGTTCAGGCCCAGCCTCAAACACACGGATCCCTCGTCCCATCTCGCCTCCAAAACACGTCCGCTCACGCTCTTTATCTCCCGTTCAGCGAAACATCGAATCCCTCCACCAACCTCTTCCCTCCCCTCTCATGACACGCGCCTCCCGCAAACGAAAGGCGAGGGATCTGGCTGACCAATCCAACCCTACTCCAGTCTCGCACTATGTGTCAGAGACTACTCATATCAACCGCGCAGTTCCCTCTAAATGACGCACTTGATACAATGGAACACACGCGGGCTACTTACCAAGTGGCCGGAGTTCAAAGGTGAAATTCTCCGAACGAACCCGGTCCTGGCTGCACTCCAAGAGACCCATTTTCGAGATTCAGACCAATGGTTTAAAATCCCAGGGTACACTTGGCATACACATAACGTTAACGAACAAAACAGACGAGGAGGAGCGGCCATCCTCATAGCCAACAGCGTCCCGCACAATAGAGTAGCTATCAACACACCACTCAATTGCGTTGCCATACGTTTAAGGATAGGCTACACACAAGTCACCACACTGTCAATATACATACCACCTTGCCATGCCAACCCAACACCACAGGAGCTGGATGACTTAATCAGCCAGCTCCCAGCACCCTTACTTCTCATGGGCGACGTCAATGCACAACACCCAGCATGGGGAAGCCCATGCAGCGACTCCCGCGGTAACACCATCGAAGCAGCCATAAACAAACACAACCTTACTGTACTCAACACAGGCGAAGGCACCAGGCTTAACCTAAGGGGCATCGACCGAGCCATAGACCTAACGTGCTGCACAAGTTCAATCCATCACCTATTTGATTGGGCAATATCGTCAGACCCAGGGCCCAGTGACCACTACCAAATTAAACTTACACTTAGTCCGAGGTCAATTCGCCACGTTAAAACCTTTACTCCAGGCTGGAATTTAAAAAGGGCTGACTGGTCGAAATTTGAGGAAATGGTGAACCTCTCACTGGGTGACACAGATCATCCAGACATTTCAGTAATTCTAAGAGCCATCGGCTCCGCAGCACAAGCCAGTGTGCCCAAAAGTAAGCAACCACCCAAAAAGGCATCAGCGCCATGGTGGACTCCAGCCTGCAGCCAAGCAGTAGCAATCAGGAAAAGAGCACTAAAACAATTTAAACGTTGCATATGCGAGGCGCACCGCCTAGCGTACAAACAAGCTGCTGCATCTTGCAAAACTATCTTTAAAACAGAGCGCACTAACTCTTGGCAATCATTTGCATCCAAATTCAATCGCTTCACACCAACAGCAAAAATCTGGAAGCTTCTTAAAGCTTTCCACCTCAAACGCGCACCCCCAGGGCCATTCCCTTCGCTTAAAGTAAGAGGGCAGGAAATTACTGACCCAGAGCAAGTCATGATGGAATTTGCGAAACATTACCATTCAGTGTCAGCTAACAGCTCATACCCACCACAACTCAGGTCACGACTAGGAAATCTTGCCAATAGCTGCGACTTCACCTCCAACAACTACGAAATTTATAACAAACCATTTACACTACACGAGTTATCACATGCCATCAGCAAGTGCGGAAACACGTCGGTTGGGCCGGACGACATACACTACGAATTTTTCCGACGCCTCAGTAAACAATCATTAACGTACCTCTTAGCGGCCATTAATAACCTCTTCATAAACCACTCCTACCCGACCACTTGGCGGGAAAGCACTATCATACCAATTTCAAAACCAAACAAAGACAAGCAACATCCCAGTGGCTATCGCCCCATCTCACTCACTAGCTGCGCCAGTAAGGTAGTCGAGCGCATGGTCAACACACGCCTCATACACCACCTGGAAACAAATGACCTGCTCGACGAACACCAATGCGGCTTCAGGCGCGGGAAGTCAACAACAGACAACATCATTAGACTCATCTCAGACATTAGCACAGGATTTTATCGCAAACGGACAACAGTAGCAGTATTTCTAGATATCACAGCAGCTTTCGATCGAGTACAAAAACCGGCAATTATTTACAAGCTTCACCAACTAGGACTGCGCGGACACCTCGCTCACTTCATCATCAACTTTCTTGCGGACCGAACCTTCCAAGCTAGGTGCGGCACAACACTCTCACCAGCAACATCTCAGGATCAAGGTCTCCCTCAAGGTAGTGTTCTGTCACCAACGCTCTTCCTTATTATGATCAACGACATGTTCACCACAGCAAAGTACTATGTAAAATACTCACTTTTTGCGGACGACGTGGCCATTTGGGCTACACACCACGACCTCTTCAAGGTCGAAAAAGACGTCCAACTTGGCCTGAACAAAATTGCATTATGGTGCAAAGAATGGGGCTTCACCATATCAACCGAGAAGTCCGCCTCTGTAACCTTCACTAGAAACCGGAAAACCACTAACACTAGGTTAAACCTTAACGGCAAAGCACGATAGGCGTTATCACAAGTGTATTTGCGGCCATTGGGGCGACGTAAGAAAAGAAGAAACCAACTGGCCCCAAGAACTTTAAATTATCAGTTAGCATGCACCTTTTCCTTGATGTGTAGAGAATTTACCATTATTTGTTACAGAAAATTGCATTTAAAATCTTCCATTTATGCTTTTTTCATCGTTTCCACAATATGTTCTTTTACTAAGCTAGAAACACTAATTAGAAATAGTTCCCGCATCATCAAGAACAATAGGGAAGGCTTGAAGTGAATAAAATAATTTAAACGGTTTTGTAATCTATGTGAGAGCACTTCTAAAATTGCCTGTAGAAATATTGAAGGCAAAAGTTCAACTTTTTCACAAGACGGATGTCTATAAACCTATTTAACTTGTGACAAGTCAGCCGGTATTTCGTCGCCTACAGCCCAGCTTTCCCTAGTGACCGATAGAGGCGCTGCTATCGATGTCCGCCCGTGCCGCCTAACGAGTTAAGGAAGCCAAAGATTTCAAATTCTTAGGAGTCCGCATAGATCGAAATTTAACATTTTCTAAGCACATCAAAGACATCAAAAACAAGTGCGCAAAGCGCATGAACCTCCTCCGTGCGCTCACAGGCACAGACTGGGGCGGCGACCGGAAAACCATTTTGCAACTATACAAGGCCATCATCAGACCCATTTTAGAGTACTGCAGTATAGCTTATCACGGAAGCCTAACAGATCACCAGATAAAACAAATAGAAGCCATCCAGAACACATGTCTGCGCATTGCAACCGGGGCCATACCCAGTACACGAAACGCGACACTTCTGGCCGACGTCAACATGTTGAATTGCCAGGAAAGACGTGTGCAACAACTTTGCCGATATGCCATTAACGTTAAAACAACTCCGAACCACCCAGTGCAACACTGCTTCCGGCCGATAAGCAGACTCGGATGTCATAGACATTCCCGATTACGACACCCATCACTAAATGATCAGTTGAGCACCTGCTTATCTAAACTGCAATTTACTTTACCGGATCTGGCACCCAGGCCTCGAGCAAAACCCTTCTGGCTAAAGGCACCACCCAAAATCGAATATCTTTTCTCTGGAAACAAATCAGACATCACACCAACAGAAATGCAGTCGAAATTTAACGAATACAAAGCACAGCGCCCAAACAAAACATTCATGTACACTGACGGCTCAAAACAGGAACACAAAGTAGCTTTTGCACTGACGACTCCACACTTTGAATTAAGCAGACGTTTACCGGATAACTTCTCCATTTTCACAGCTGAGGCCATGGCCCTCTTATTCGCCGTCAAATTATGTACCCATGAAAAGCTTAGTAACGTAGTAATCTGCACAGACTCAAAATCAGTCTTACAAGCCCTGAGTAACACCACAAGCCCAACACATTTCATCATTTCTAGCATTCAAAATTCTATCCCTGAAAAACGAAATATTAAATTTCTTTGGATTCCTGGACATGCTTCTATCTCTGGAAACGAAAAGGCAGACAAACTAGCAAAGCAAGCATTGCATCTAGCAGAACCACTTGCAATACAGTACCCGGCAGACGACTGCAAGGCCATCCTCGAACTTCACATACAACAACTACGACAAACGACATGGGACGAGATAGGACCGCACACATGCACTCAATCAAACCCCGATTAGGCTTCTGGGCGACCTCAAAACAAAACACAAGGCAAAAGGAAGTAATGCTCACCAGACTTAGAACCGGACGCACCAGACTCAACGCACCATGGCTAGAACCACAACAATATAACATTTGTGCCTTCTGCAATGTCAACACAGTGCCTACAGTTCAACACATCCTGCTAGAGTGCTCTCACTTCAACCTCCACCGACAACACATCATTGCCTTCTGTCGGCAGGAGAACGTAACGTTGAGCTTAGATCAGCTTTTAGGTGACAGACACCCAGAGCTATTAGCACTTCTCTTCAGATATTTACAAGACACTAAGCTAACAGGAGCACTCTAAAGCACACAAAAACGAACAGTTAAGTGCCGTGCCCAACATCTCAACAGTAGACTTAGCGGTAATCACACTCGAGAATTCTCCTGGCTCCGCTGTGCGCTGATCCAAGCTTGGTGCCAGTTACGCCGGCCGACATTCACCACACCACTCAGCCGTGCGCTGGTCCAAGCTTGGTGCCAGTCGCGCGCAGACAGGAGAGATTCAAAATCAAGAGAGGCCAACTGGTCTTCACCTCTTCAAAGTTGTTAAATGGCCATGCAGTCTTGTCCTTCAGACAATAATTATTTAGGCCCATGCACCACCCGGCATTGTAGGGTGAACGCGACACCCGGCGTGAGAGGGGGTGTGGGGATTGCCTCCTAACCCGCACGATAAAGAACCCATGGTGTAGTTCGTGAAGAGTAGGCCATGTGCCGGCACCATGGCAAAATTAATCCCAAATCGAATTTATTGTCTTGATGGAGGACAAAATGGTATCTTAACAACCCTTTAAAGTAACTATAACGTAAAACTAATTCTAACAGTAGGTAAAGTAAGTCCCAGGATCTCATTCACCTCCCAAGAAACCCACAACGCGTTACCGAGCACTTTAAAGGTCAAAATTTTAGAACTCACACACTTCATTGAAGTAAATGAGCACTTGCAATATCAAAATTCAAGCAATTCGATATTTTTCTAGCAAACAGATTCTTTACAGGCGGCCGAATGTCCAATGGACAGGGACGCCTTAAAACCTCATTTTCACTCACTCACTCAAATGTAGACATTACGGTTGGCTCGGTAAGTGTTCGAAGTGATGCATAAGCCTAGAGAGCCTGCCGTCGGACTAGAATAGATGCAGATGGTGATGTTGGCTTACCTCCACGATAGCCGGCGAATCTCTGGTGACTGAAACGCTCAGCCTGTGCATGCCCAGTTAGGATTTTGACGGGTCGTGCTGGTCCTGAAGTCAGTTACCGGGGTTACATGAGCAAGTAAATGCGTATCAGGAACGGATTTTCCTATTCGCTCACCATTGTAGTCCGTTTGTAATGCGTATTAACTCTGCTCATGTAACCCCGAGCATTGACGCTGGCGCAGTACGACAGCCACGCATTGACCAGTGCGGTAACCAGGGGTAGCCAGTAACAGTTGGTAGCATTAGGCCAAATGGGCGCTCAAAAACTACCATCCCATAGGGTTCCCATGTTAAATCGACCTGGCCTTCCTATCCCGTAGCCTTTGCTATTGTACTTAGCGGTATACATGTCAATCACTGAACTCTAATGTGGAACCGCGCATCGGCCGCCAGATGGTGTCCAACGGTGCCGCCATGTTGCGCAGACCAGGAAGCAGCCGCCGCCTGTGTTGGGGAATAGGGAATTCGGGACCTCGATTTACGTTCGCAGCCGCTGCATCCGTTACGTTCAAGCTACGTATACACGGAACCCGGCATCTTACGCAGATTTGAGTGGAGAACAAGATGAAATCTTTAAAAAAATCCTCACCTACAGGGAACTTATATGTTAACCCTTATAAGTCAATGGGGAAATATGGAAATTGCTATTTTGGCGCCGGGAATGACCTGAAGTTATCTCAAGCATATAGAATCGTGATTCCATGCACTCCTTGCAAGGTCCGATGCTTCACGTTTGCATTGTTGCCCTTGCGTAACGTCATTTATGACGTCACAAGGGTCATTAACTTTTCTTCAATAACTCCCGACCAAATTGAGCTGGCGAATCGGGCAAGCCACAATTGGACTCAGAAAGACCTGCCGAATCGAGTGATATGCAACATAATCCCGATACTATTTGTGTGGCGATTCTAATTACTAGTTGTAACTCATGTAAATTGATTTTGATCTGTTGATTTACATAGGTGAACGAGGCGATCAAACGGACGCCGTTCGAGGCAACGTTCGGATGTCGAGCAAACCTGGGGCAGAGGAACTTTCTCGGAGCGTACCTTAGGCATTACGCACCGAAGATCTGGAGGATGTACTAAAAAACGGCCGATGCTCCACGTCCTCCGGACTCCAATGCACCAGACAGTCGCGCCAGCAGTCGCCTCCCTCTGCGCCTCTTGTGCCGGGGACGACACCCGCTGCGAAGTGTGCCAACTCGCTGTGCGTAGCCACCAGGCGTGCAGTGGTGACGGTTCCCGCAGGCTTTGTCGGAAGGCAGCCAGCGCCCAGCGCCATCGGACTCGGAGGCAGTCCGCAGATTTTCAATAACAGCGGGCACAGAAAATGCTCAGATCGACCCGACAGTCGGTCTTAGCAGCCGGCCAGTCGGTCCCAGAACTCCGTCGGTCCGCGTCGGCATTCCAGACGTTGACCGCGCCAGGAATCAGCCTAGAAACAAACTGGCCATCATCACCGATGTGAGCAGAGCACGAGCAGAACAACGTTATTGTTAGTCCATCTGAATGAGAATCGATTAATCTACCAGAATAGTGCAACCAACCAAATTTCCAAATTTTCCAAAATTCCAAAAAAAAAAAACAAATTTCCGAGATCTTTGGGGGGCCGAAACGCCCCCCCCCCCCTCCCCTACGGGTGATAGGGTCCGCCGATAGCCCTACGGCCTACGGGGCGCGGGTTAAGGTCCCACGGCAGTTTTCATCCCGACGTTTTTCACCAATACAGGACATTGGTGACGGTGTAGTCCGGGCAAGGCTGGTCGCCGTAGTTTGGCCGGCGGCACCTGTCCCTATAACCGTTTCGTCGGTATACACAGGACTTAGTGCCTGCTCTGGGGCGGTGGCCGAGTGGTAGGTAGATCAAAGGGGCTTTTCGTCCAGGCGGCAATTCGCTATAACATGAAATTGACGTTTGCCTGGGTAAGGCTAGTCGCCGTGCTTATGGCCTGCGGCACTTGCCCCACATATTGTATTGTATCGGGTGAGTCAGATTTCTGGCTGGGTCAGTCAGTTTATGGGCATGTCCTGGGTGTAGTGTTTGCCGCGTTATCGGTCGACAGACGTTTTTGCACCCAGATTGGACACCATTTGTGGCTTTATCTGTGGTTGACTGTGGGCTAAATACCATGTGAGTAGGCCTCGGCTCAGTTCTCGCTCTGACACCGCGGCAAGTGTCCGCGGGTAGTCCGGTTACGAGCGCATCGCCAGTCTCCGTTCGGCGCACGTTAGACGACTTGGTTTTGTTCTGACACTGCAGTAGATGAGTATTTTGCTTAGGGTGATCGTTGGGCCGTAAAGCTTACGTTTTGTGCTAGTCTCAGCGCAAGCTACAAACAGTAGCGGCGGAACACCTTCAATAAAGGGGGGGGGGACTGCCGACTTTTGGTCCCATTCTTTCCATGTAACGCCCATACCTAGGGCTTATGTTAAAATGCCAAAATCAAAGGGGGCACGGTTCCCCGGTGTCCTCCCCGTTCCGCCGCCTACGGCTACACAACTGGTATTCAGTTCAAAACCCCTTGTTAAAAGTGAATTATTTCCTTTCAGCCTACCCCGGACCCCCTATTATTTTAGCTTAGGGAGACCGTGTTAAATCTTTTACGGCGCCATATTCTTTGTTGGTCACAGCGAGAGCTGTTCCGCTGATCCTGCTTCATACGGTTCGTACTATGTGCTATGTAGATATCAATCAAAAATTTGTTTGCAGGACCATGCTATTGATATTGGGCGATAGTTTCGCTCACTGGACCCGGTCTCACTGCGCTCTTGGGCCGAACGCACGGACCTTTGGCTGGAGACTGGAGAGGCGCCCGACTCAGCTGGGACAGTTTTCGACAGTGGGCCATACAAATGGTTCATGAGCTGAAACCCGCCGAGGTGCTGCTCATCGTGGGCGGAAACGATCTTGCCGACTGCACTTCAGCCCACGGCTCCTCAGCCAATGTTTTGAGGAATTGGTCTTCGGCCTGGGTCGGCGCCGAGCACATTCACGTGCTCCCCATCCCCCCGCGGACTGCGTTCCGCCACGGTGACGTGTCGATGTCGGTATACCGACGACGGCCGCGACTCATAAACAAAATTCTGAAGCGATTATTTAGCAAGCCAAGGACCGCCCCTCATATACAGTTCTGTAACTTTCCGATGGCGGATTGGTTCGTGGGCGGCGACGGTGTCCATCCGTCCGGTCTGCTGGCGCGAGCTCCAGAAGCAGGTCGAGAGAATTTTGTCACGCGTTTAAGCAAGTTTAGATTGTGGCAGGGGGCAGCCTTTGACGAGTGCGTTTGTTCTTAAGTATGGCACGAGCTACTGTCGGTGTCTGGAGGCGACAGTTTCAATTTTCATCTGTATGTGCGTCAGAGCATGGCCAGTGTTTATTTGCGCCTATTGGTGTTACCGTAATTACGGCAAAGCTTACCGTAATTCGATTTACATGTTTAATACATGGTGTGCAGAGCTGCCAGTGTCTCACAGCCTTGTTCTTTCTTTTCATGGAGCGGAACATGCCGCTGTCGGGTGCGGCAGGGAGAACACGGTCGGCATCCGGCGCGGCCAGGTTGGTGGGGGCCGGAGAGTCCATCGGCCACCGGCCACGTAGCACAACAGGCAGCGGCAGGTCGCAGCTGATGACGCGGTCTGCCGCACGGCGGACCGTGCCCGGTATCCTGGGCGCCCATCGGGCGGCGGCAGCGACGAGCACCCCGGCCGGTCGTCGGGCGGTGACGGCGATCAGCACCCCGGCCGGTCGTCGGGCGGTGACGGCGATCAGCAACACGGCCGGGCCGCGCGGCGGACGGTGGCAGCGACCAGCGCCCGCCCGCCCGGCCGTCGGGCGGCTCCCGCTGGCTCGGGCGGCGGGTCACCGGAGTTACAGCCCAGCGCCATCCACCAGCTTCGTGAGCTGGTACGGGAGGCAGTGCAAGAGCTGCTGCCGGGTCAGCCCGCCGAAACGGACACACTACAGGACACGTGGATCGCAGCTGGCTCCGGTGCCACTGCAGGAACAGCGTTGGAGCCAGGTACGGGGGCATTACCAGGCTCACACACTCTACCGAGCAGTATCCCGGCCACCACTCGCCAGAAAATCATCGAGCACAGATATATAGATCTAGGCGGCCTGCTCGATCTGCAGGAACACGCTATAGACCACTCTGGGACCAGCTTACATCTGACGGGGTCCTCAGTGTCACGCCGCGTGCAGCGCCGCGAACCATTAATTCATTTGATGTCTGGTGTGCGGCTTTTATTTGGTACGCAGCCGTTTAACTGGGGGCTCATCCTGCCCATGCGCTGGGGCTGATGGCCCATATGCAGCAGGTTAGCCAGCTGGCGGCCCCTGTTCAGGGATTCGCCTGGCGCGAATTTGACCGGGTGTTTCGCCAAGCTCGTGAACTAAACGAGCATCGCTGGGGGGAGACCATAGCGACATCACAGGTGTGGCTGGCACGGCTGTGGGTCAGCAGGCCGGAAGGGTGGCTGCAGCGGGCAGCTTTCGGATCTGTTACGACCTTAACAGCCAGCGGGGCTGCCAGCTCAGAGCCTGTCGGTCGTGTCGGGGTCCACACTAGAGTTGCAAAATTTCCCTACCGCACTACCGGCATGCCGGTAATTTTTCACTACCGCAGGTTTATTCGTGGTATCTGGCATGTCTTGCCGGTAGCATGCCGGTATTTTTGATTTTGTGCAAAAAAAATATCAGCAAATGATTCAAACTTTGGACACTAAGAGGCTCTCAAATTGTAGTAACAGCAATATTAGCCACTGCAAGATACATTTTGTGGGAGAAGTTCCATTGCTAAGTGTAGGCCCACATGGACCTCAGCATTTCACACAATTCACAGGCTTGGTTATAATTAGAATTGTCAAGAATCTACTGTGGTCTATAAAAGAAAGAATACTCATTCATGTTGCATAAGCATGATAAACTAGTAAGTCTAATGGTAGGTAATACGTATATCACAATAAAATAAAATAAATTCTCATGACAACATTCCCTAGGGGAATAGGCAGAATCACAACACCAAAAAAAAACAATGTTTGGAAACTGGCCTTGAGTCCTGAGATCCTGAGATGTGGTCTGAGAAACTCTACAAAGAATTTGACACTGAAAATCCAGCTGAAAAGGCAGGTGTTAGGTAGCCCTAAGCCTGACTTTGGTCCCATAATTAAATGAAAATGGATTTGAACTGGCATTTTGTCTTATCTTTACAAGAAAACACATCATGCACGCAAAATTGACATAAAGTGGCGCAAACAATTAGCCCTCGCCCTGGCAGGGGGGGGGGGGTCGATGCGACCCCCCCCCCCCTAAGGTTTTTCGAAGATAGCGTAAAAACGGCGGCGCGCAGCGCCGCCAAATTTGGCACAGCCTATGGGGCAACCTTTTTACATATGACCTGAAAATTTCAGGTCCGGGTGACCTTGGGTCAGGTCACCAGGTCAGAAAAACCGGTACAAGGTCATGGTCAAATTTCAATTTTCTTTTTGCACCTGTCCAACTCACAGTTTTGGACTGATTTCCTTCAAACTTTCAGGATGTGCTAAGTTCACCGAGTTGTATAACATATAGTTCGGGTTTTTTGAGGTCACTGACCTGAGGTCAGTTAGAGGTCATTACGTCGTAATGTTAAGCCTATGGGAAAATACTAAATTCGGAAAATAATGGAGATATCCGCTTCTTTCTATCACTTTTGTCCTTTGAAACCACATTACTTAGCAGCAGGTCACTTGGTGCTTCTTTGCTCGGTGTACTTATCCATGGGTCAGGTCAAATGAGGTCAACTGAGGTCAAATGACGTTTTTGCCAATAACTTGGCACATAATGACGCTAGAGCTTAAAAAATGGTATCATTGTGTTCCTGGTGATCAGCCGAATCGAATGATATGCGATATGATGCAATTTGGTTAACTAGAACTTAATTTATTAAGTTAAGTTTACTTAAAATTTAAGAAAAACTTTAAGTACACTTAAGCAAGCTAAAAAGTATATCATTCGACGCGCCTTGACGTGCTGAGTTCACTGGTGCTTTTCTTTTTGCTCTATCTTAATTAGATCAAAAGTTATAAGCGAAAAACTTTTGACCTGTTTTTAGCGAAATTTTTACATTTATACCCCCCAAAACCCCCCTAAATATTGAACTAGAGCAACCAAATTTGCACAGGGGCGAGAACTCATGGGGGCCCACCTACCTACCAAATTTGGTGTTTCTAGGTGCCATAGGAGCCAATCGCGAGGGGGGGGGGTCGCATCGACCCCCCCCCTGCCAGGCCGTGTTATGAAAAATGCCCTGCCAGGGCGAGGGTTAGACAACCAAGGATTTACTTTTAAGATTCTCTCTCCCCTAATGAACGGATGTAATCTGATGACGTAATATTTATTCATTTACCCTTTTAGTTGAATAACTGAAGAGAAATAAATTTATTTGTAGTGAATTACACTACAATGTCGATTTCATTATAATTTAATATTGGTTGGATAATTTTTATTAATATAATCATTAACGAGGCAGTGGCTTGCAGTCGTAAAACATTTTTTTTTTTGCAGCGTTTTAATCAGCTGGTGAAAAGCCTCTGTTATGGCGCATCTGTTTCGAAATCGATAACCTTGTGTTTGTTCCCGCTTGAGGTTGGAGAGGATGGAAGATATCGTTTTTATACATATTATTTGGTGACTATTCTCAGGACCAGTGAGTTATTAACAAATTTTTTACATGATTCGTATCTTATTCACGAACCAGCAAGCCATAGTGGATAGGAAAAAGTATATGTTGATCTCGCTTCCTCAGTAAGGCAGATGGCCGAATCTGTACTTGTTTACCTATGTTTTGACCATCTAGATTTTAAACATTTGGCTGGTGCCTGCAACATTTTAGGAGAATATGGAAAAGTAGAACACCTGTGAAATGTAAATGTGATTACTGCTCACTGTCCAGTCTTCAAAAACACATTTCAGTAATTCAAGTCCTTTTTGTCCTTACCTTTTTGATGAATGTAATAGTTTTTTTGTAGGCAATACTTCTTTGATTACAGGTGATATTTTAACAGTTATAGACTGGAATTGAGTTTCAAAATTGTGGGTATTTGTGGGGCCAACTCAGCCAAAATCAGCCTGCTGGTATTTGTGGTTGGACAATGGATGGCTGTTGGGTGGGAGGGGCACTGAAACTGCCAAAATGTGGCACTCTTCCAGGGGTAAGCTAGAATCAAGAATGCAGGTTTTTTAGTATGCCGGTAATTTGGCGGTTTTTTTTGCTTGGGGCGTGGTAGCATGCCGGTATCCCAGAAAATTTTTGTGGGGCGGGGCGGTGCCGGTAGCAGCCTTTGGGGAAAACTTTGCAACTCTAGTCCACACCCCCACACCCCGTCCAGCGGTGCCTCAGCCGCGCTGGGCGTTCGCACGGCTGCATGGAGCCCGCGTCACCAGCTGGTGCCCGTCAGTAGGCAGCCGGCACCGACCAAACGATCTTTCACGCCAACCGTGCCCCCGGCCATTTTGGGACAGTTTCTCTCCGGCTATGACGAACATTTGAAATTTTAACTCGTTAATGGTTTCTCTCACGGGTTCTTTATCGGATGTCAAAATTTGCTCCCGGCCTCGCTTCCCGTATTCTGCCCTCTTGCAACGCTGCCCCTGAGGCAATTGACAGCTACAAGGTGTTTCATAATGAGTGTTCATTTTAAATGTACCATTGGAGGATCTTAAATAAAACAATGATCGATAATTTTATATGAGCATTGTTGAAAAAAGATCGGCTTTTTTATCTGTGTAAAAATTATCCCAAAGCATTCAGTCTCATGGCCGCCATCTGCCGCGATGTCAGCAGCACAGATGCGATGCACTGCGCCGTTCACACAAGAAGAGGCAGTTTGGGCACCCTGGTTTGGGCAGTCACAGAATATGGTAGGCTGAGGAACATAACTGCGGTCCGCCGTAGGTATGGGTACCATTTTAAAGAAAACACACACACACACACACACACACACACACACACACACCCACACACACACACCCACACACACACACACACACACAAAACGTACCATTACGGAATTACGGCGCAACCCTCCCACTACACTTCTGGAGCTGCAAAACACCGTGGATGCATTTGCTCGTGGGCTGAAGCCAGAGGACGTCAGGCAGGCGGTTCGGCATGTCTGCAGGAGGGCCGAAATCTGTCTCCGCAGAAACGGCGCCAGTGCCGAAAACTGAAAGCATGCAAGTGTCTGAAGCCATCACGACAGAAAAAGCCATTGTTTCGCCAATACAATGGTATATCGCTCTATGTTTTATGAATACAATTACTTAGATTTTGAGCCTATTTAAAATGAGCATTCATTATGGAACACCCTGTATGTCGCAGCTGAGCTGCAGTCTGGCAGGGTAGCAGGTCCATTCTCGGTATGTGGCGGTGATGTCACCAGAATATCACCAATCAGTCTGGTGCCAAAGAGCTCACCAGGATCATGTCGGGTTATTATCACCATCTTTCGTTCCCCGCTGGGGACCCTGTGAACGGCCATATCCCACCAGAACACACGGCTGTGCAGTATAGGTCTCTGGACGATGCGCTGGATTAAGCTGCCGCGTGCGAGACACCGTATTTGGAGAGAACAGACATTGTAAATGCTTTTCGGCTAGTCCCCATCGCCCCCTCAGATACTCCCCTTCTCGGTTTTCAATGGCGAAATAAAATCTACAAAGACCACGGGCTGCTCGAGAAGTTCGCAAATTTTGCAAACCGTTAGTGATTTTTTAGAGTGGATATCCCAGCGCAAGACTGGTGCGGGCCACATCGTCTCTGTGTTGGATGATTTTCTTTTGATTGACAACTCACGCGAGGCGTGCGACGCCTCACTGCGGGGGTTCCTAGCCATGTGTCAGGCGCTTTAAATTCCCATTTATCCTGATAAGACAGTCAGGCCCTGCCGGTCCCTGAGATTTCTCGGTATGGAGATCGACGTTGCCGCAAATGAGGTGCGCCCGGGGGGGGGGGGGGGACGACACGGCTATTCGCGCAATGCATTCAGTTATGGGCCGCGCGGGGCCTCGCGATGACGCGGCTGGAGGCAACTGCTCAGCGCGCTAGGATACTTCTGGCGGGGCCGGGCGCTGAACGGCGTGCAATGAATGGGTTACGTAATTCGCAAACGTTTACGTAAATCGAGGTCCCGAATTTCACATGTATGCGGCGGCCGGTTCCTGGTCTGCGCAATATGGCCGCCACCGTTAGACACTGCGGCCAATAGGGTTGAAGCGACAGTGCTCCCCTGCGGAGAGTGCAGAAATATGTCGCCAATTTTAGATACAACGCTTTCTAAAAAAAAGCGGCCAAGTTGCCCCATCCTCCCCTACCGTTGCCAGTTTGGTGGCCAGTCAGATAGGCACTGGCGGATCCAGGGGGGCCACGGGGGCCATGCCCCCCCCCCAAAGGCCTAAAGTGGCCTGTTTGCCCCCCCCCCCAAAACGTCAGAAAAATTGCTAAGAAAATATACCTTAATGGAGGTTATTAGCCACTTGGTGAAGTAAAGCTTTCCACAGCATAATATGGAAGCAATATGGTAGCAGTAAGGTTCAGTCAAAAGTTGCGCGAGTGGAGTCGACCTTCAAAAAAGACTGTTTTGGCACGTGTTTATGGCGCGGCAGCTGGTGGTTGGCGGTGTTTCGCGTGGTGTGGCATCACTGGCAGATCCGGGGGGGGGGGGGCACGGGAGCCTGAGGTGCCCCTGACAGGCCCGTGGTGCCCTTGCTAGGCCTGTGGTGCCCCTGGACCCTGGCAGGCCTGTGGTGCCTCTGGCGGGCCTAGGGTGCCCCTGCTAGGCTGCTGATGCCCCTGGGACCTGACAGGACTCTGGTGCCCCTGACAAGCCTAAAGTGCCCCCAACGGGCCCGTGATGCCCCCGACAGGCCCAAGGTGCCCCTGCGTGATGCCGGGATGCCTGCGAGGCCGGTGGGGCCCCTGACAGGCCCATGGTGCCACTGCGAGGCCGGTGGTGCCCCTGGCAGGCCTGTGGTGCCCCTGGGCCCTGACAGGATTGTGGTGCCCCTGACAGGCCCAAGGTGCCCCTGAAAGGCCGGTGGTGCCCCTGTAAGGCCTGTGGTACCCCTGCTAGACCTCTGCAGTGCCCCTGACAGGCCCATGGTGCCCCTGCGAGGCCGGCGGCGCCCCTAGCAGGTCTCTGGTGTCCCTGACAGACCTGGGGTGCCCCTGACAAGCCTGTGGGGCCCCTCACAGGCCCGTGGTGCCCTTGCTAGGCCTGTGGTGCCCCTGGCGGGCTGGTGGTGCCCCTGCTAGGCCGGTGGTGCCCCTGACAGGCCTGTGATGCCCCCGAGCACCAAGGGGGGTCATGAGATGACCCATGTGGTCCCCTTGGATCTGCCACTGATACATAATATATTGATTTGTAAAGGCGTTATGGCTTATGCAATATGCAATTGCAGGCACTTGGTATCCCTCACTTATCCCTCATTGGGGGCTCTGGCGGGCTCCTGAGGGCCCACGTCTATCTCCGGGAGCCCTAGACAGGCTCCTTTGGATCCTTTCAGTCCACTATAGCATAAGAGGTCTCCATGCGAGTCGTATACATCTGAGGGCGTACCCTGACGTCTGAGGTACCCAACTGCAGCTCCAATGGTCTCTTACACTGGCGGATCCAGGGAGGGGGCATGTAGGGCCATGCCCCCTTCCTAGAGGCCTAAAGTGGCCCGTTTGCCCCCTCCCCCAAACGATAATGAAACATAGTTCAATCAGTGCGTGGCCCAGGCGCCGAGTTAGACAGGGGATGTTTTACCACCTCCCGGCCCGCAAAGGGACCCAAGCACTGACTCGAAGCGGGTTAACTGGTCGACAAAAGCAATGGTAAGTGTTTACAAAGTATTATAAAGGCATGGGTCGGGTGGGCTACCATTTATATATTTTTCTTTTTAGTTAAAAAAAAAAATATTCACAGTGTCCACGGTTCGTCGGAAGGTCATCTCAGGCTCAAAAGAAACGATATATACCATTCGAAAGCTGACGATGCGCTGAATCCGAAAATGTAATTTTTATCAAAATCGATCGATGGCCTTTTTTGAAAATTGCGTTTTTGTAAAAACTTTATAATCTTTTATTCAACAGGTTGTCCCAGACATTCTTGAAAATATAAATATGTATTTTTGAGTTCCAGTGAAAGCTGAACGCCAAAAGAACAATATTTAGCGAAGCAGTATTTCCAAACATTAATATGCGTCTCCCACAGCCGACAATAAGGCGCAATTACACAGCTCAGTGTCACGATGGATTTAAGTCAGCCACACAGAAGCGTGAAATGACCCTTATCGACTCGCAGACCCGGCGCTCTCGGCCCGCCTGACCGGCCACGGAAAGAGCGTTCGGCTCTCGTTCTACTAAACAAATGTCATATTTGTCAGTTTAGCTGTCCACATCGCTATTAAAGCTATTCAGGATACCTGTGAAGAAAATTCATTGCTCTGTCATCTTCACATCATGCATTAATTTACATTTGTTCATTTCTACTTGCGCTGAAATGTCAGAGGTTGCACCGGCCTCAGCTCCGGTGGAGCGGGGGTAGCGCCCGGTGGGGCAGGGTAACCTTTGACCGGTCGCACGGCCGAGCAGCTGTCACCAGTACAGCCTCTGACAGTGCAACCCCGCTCACTTCCCCTGCACGGGCACTGAGCGCAGCTGGATGGAACAAAACATGCATCAGAAAAAAATGTAAATTAAAGCATGTTGTAAATCAAGCAGAACAATGAATTTTCTTCACAGGTATCTCAGGGGCTCCGCCACAGGGGGGGGGGGTCGCGGGGGTCCGGACCCCCTCAATAATTTACCTGGGGGGTACAGTACCCCCCAATATTCCAGATACCTAGAAGTTTGTTTTCGCGTAGAAATGACTTATCATTCACAGTATGCGTTTTGAATGTGTCGACAGTCGTGTAGCTAAGGAACTGAAGATCTAGAAATGTAGGGAACCCTTATAATGTCGTAGCAGACGAAGTACTCAACAGTGACACTCACCGGTCTACATGGGAGTGTCATCATTCCACCATTTTTGTTATTACTATGAATGCGTTTCAGGTGGCTAGGATTAGCTAGGTATGCTAGAATTTGGCTATAATTTTCAATTTTGCGAGGGGAGCCCAGCTTGTAGGACACCTTCTAAACACAACACCTGCCACAAGAGAGCTTCAAATCGATCTGAGAATCGCTCTTTTAATGTGAGGTCATCCTATACATAGTGTAAGGGGGTCCATGTCGCTCTTTCAGAGCACCATACTAGTCTAAGTAAGCATCCTCACACCGTTCTGAGGTAATCTGAAATAATCTGCACAGGGCTCTGAATGCAGGTTCGTAGAGGTAGGACATTCACAAGTCACAATCCCAACAGTTGAAGTTGAAGTTGAAGTTGTAGTGAGCTGTAGTAGACTAGGTCTATTCAGTGCTCACATCGAGCCGGACTAGGAATGAGGTCAATTGTGGTGCGAGGAGGCAGGTTCGGCAGCCCTGTGGTCTAGCCTGTTTTTAAACGTATTTGTAGATGGAGCCTCCACCACATCTCTTGGCAATTTGTTCCAGTCGTTTACTACACTGTTTGAAAAGAACTTCAGCCTGTACAGATGGCTTGATCTGCCTTTCTTCAGTTTCAGATGGTGTCCTCACTTTTCCCTAATGGGACCCCAACACTGATCTCATCAATCATGCCTTGCTCATTTGTAAACACCAAGTCAAGCCTGGAAGGTTCTTGGCCATCTCTGATCCGCATTGTCTGGACTATTGATTGAAGTGGAGCATTTTGATATCCATTTTCAGGCCAGGATAGGTCACACTCATCACAGAGACTGAATGTCAATTGTGAGTCTATAAGGACCCCATGCTGCTATATGAGGGCAGGGCTTTCAAATCCCTACAATAACTGCTAAAGCACTGAGCTTTCCTTTAAGTAGGGCCTAGGAGGACACTGGCTTTAGAGCCTACGTAGATACCTGAGGGCCTATGTAGGTCCCTGAATTCCCAAGCCCATGCCAGTCACTGAGAGCCCAATGCGTTCTCTGACGGCCAATACCGCCTTTGGAGAGCGCAACACTGGCCTCCATTCCTCAAGAGCGTCGATTTGAGAGGCCGCCATGTCGGCATGTCAATAGGGCTCTGCTCCTCGCTTTTCGGTTCATTTTGCAATCTAAGCCTTGGTCTTGCAGTTCAAAGCAAACTTATTCCAATAAAATTCTTAACTTTCTTGTACTCTAGAAAAACGTCAATTTTTCATCAATTTCGGGCGCTGCGGTGGCCCCCCCCCCCCTGCGGGAGATCCCCTTGAATGCCCCCCTGGATCCGCCAGTGAGGTTTTGTGTTTTGGGTCGGACCCCCCCCCCCAATCCCAAAACCGTGGCGGAGCCCCTGGGTATCCTGAATAACTTTAATAGCGATGTGGACAGTTAAACCTATTCCTGGCGGGGGGGGGGCTCAGGAGCCCCCCCTGAGGTTTTTTGGTTATTTCTCCCAAACGCTTTGAGCTAGGAAGCTCAAATTTTCTGACTTTTCCTAAAAGGCTTTTACGCAACATTTCTGAAAATTTTGAGTTGATCTGACCTCAGGTCAGGTCACCAGAGGCGGTTTGGTGACCCTACCTCAAAAAAGTTTGCAATCACGCCAGAGCTAGAGTTTTTGACCGATCAATTTCTTCTCTTCAGGCTATAGTTAGGGTACCAGTAAGTGCAATTTGTATATCTCAGAATTTTCATATCTGTGACCTGAGGTCAGGCCAGACTCGTGACCTTCACATTGCAAGCCTATGGGAAAATATTGAAACGCCTCCTGCTTCGTGTAAACGAGTCAAAGCCACCCAATTCTTTCAGTATTATGGAAGATTATCTCATCGGTGATGATCCTGGTGCCTCTAATTGACAGGGGCACCGGCAAAGGTCATCTGAGGTCATGTGACGTCATAAATCGTTTTTCTGTCAATAAATCACGACATGATGGTGCTAAAGACTTGTAAGTGGTACCAAACTGCTCGCCTGGTCAAGGCGCGTCGTTTGGTATGCAGCATGACCATACCCCACAACCTCATTGATGAATGACCTGACCTTGACCTCAGGTCAAATTTCAAATTGACCTGTGAAGGTCATCACATACTTATTTCGCATCGCCTCGGCGAGAGCAACAAAAAAATGTATTGGTTTTATGTCTCTATGTTTCTTAGTTTAAAAGTTATATAGGTAACTAATTCCAATACATTTTATCGTTGATGACCTCTGGTGACCTCAATATTGACCTGACCTGAAAATGTTTTTTGTAAAAGTTGTAGATCTTTAAACGACCTATCAAACGCCGTTCGCCGTTTGTCGCTGCGATGTGTAGTTTTTGAGATCTGAAGGGGGGGCCGAATCGGCCCCCCCCCGCCAGTGTCTTGTCCCGGCGGAGCCCGCCAGGAATAGGGTTAAACCGACAAATATGACATTTGTTTAGTAGAACGAGAGCCGAACGTTCTTTCCGTGGCCGGTCAGGCGGGCCGAGAGCGCCGGGTCTGTGAGTCGATAAGGGTCATTTCACGCTTCTGTGTGGCTGACTTTGGTCCATCGTGACACTGAGCTGTGTTATTGCGCCTTATTGTCGACTGTGGGAGACGCATATTAATTTTTGGAAATATTGCTTCGCTAAATATTGTTCTTTTGGCATTCAGCTTTCACTGGAACTCGAAAAAACATGTTCATTTTTCAAGAATGTCCGGGACAGCCCGTTGATTAAAAAATTATAAAGTTTTTACAAAAACGCAATTTTCAAAAAAGGCCATCGATCGATTTTGATAAAAATTACATTTTTGGATTCAGCTCACCGTCAGCTTTCGAATGGTATATGCCGTTTCTTTTGAGCCTGAGATGACCTTCCGACGAACCGTGTGTCAGGGCTGTGACGAAAAATAAGTGGCCTAAATCCGATGAGAAAACAGGATTTGGGGGTACCCTAGGTTTGGCTCCTGCATGAGTTGCCCCCCCCAAAACGCAAGCCTGGATCCGCCAGTGCAGATAGGTAGGTAGGTAGGTACTAGTTAGGGTATGAGTCATTTGACATCCTCAATCCTTTAACCCTCGCACGCACATGCCATTTTCCCATCCTAGAACGCACGTGGGGGGTTGCCACCCCCCCGCGCCATTTCGTTCCTGTTGGAGATAGAGCTTCGCGGTAAAGACCAAAAAGATTCTTTGGGAAGAGACGAATCCAATGATACCCAGTTTTACCTTGTCAGGTCAGTCATTGACCTTCCAGGTCAGGTCAAACTAAAAAATGTTGCTGTTTTGGGTCACCGTTGGTTATCAAGTGCGCTGCTCAGCATATACCGATGACGATGCCATTTTCTGGTGCCAAACCAGCTAGAACCTCTTTGTCACACTACCCGACCAGGTTTTTGCTGCTGAGGTCATTTCAGGTCAAGTTAGGTCAAGGTCAATGATGTGTTTGTATGTCTGTGTGTGTCTGTGTGTATACTGATGTGTGCACCGATTGTTTATGTGTTCATATTACATGAAATCATGATCTGAGAAGCTTTTACCAAAAATGCAGTCAAAAAACTTTACGAAATTTCTGGTGACTGCATTGACAAAAATGCAGTCAAAAAACTTTAGCTTGCCTAAAACGCAATTATTTTAGATGACCTAGGTTGACCTTGACCCTGACCTTGACATTTGTACATCGTCGAACAACATGTCCCATGATAGGTGGGAGGTAAGACTGGCAAAGAAGGCCGAAATCAAGGTGTCAAATGCTCACAAGGCCCACAGCCAACGCACGATGTTGAGAATTGGTTATTTGGGTCATGACATGACCTGAAAAACAAGGTCATATCTCCGAAACCAAAAACACAGAAACTTGAAATTTTCAGTGGACATTAAGATAGGATAGAGGATCAACAAAGGATCAGCCACCCCCCCCCCCCATGTGCGGGCGAGGGTTAAGTAAAATGTGATGGCAAAAATACAATACAAAAACGAGATATTTTGAGCACTGCTCGTTCTCAATCGGTTCACAGGTTAGTATCAGTGCAAAAACACGTCTCACTTCAAAGTAACAATTTGTCACAATTCGTGAGACGTTTCGAGCATGAGCAAAAACAAAAACTTCGAGCAAAAACACGTCTCACGAATCCATTCGTGAGACGTGTTTTTGCACTTATACTATCCTGCGAACCGATTGAGAAAGAGCTGTGCTCGAAATATTTCGTTTTTGTATTGTATTTTTGCCATCACATTTTACTTAAAGGATTGAGGATACGGTCAAATGACTCATACCGTAATAACAATGATTTTCCTCATAACGCTAAACTTAATCAAAGGCAGATAGGTACTAGTTAGGTACTGTTGTTTTCTTACAGTATCAGCCTCTTGAGTTTTATTTTTCGTGAATGCTCTGAGTGCTTCTGCGACGTGAAAAGGACAGGTCCGGTGAGGGTTAACCCTCGCGGGCCCGGGGGGGGGCGTTTTTCGCCCCCCCCCCCTGCCGAATATTTGCGATAACTCCCGAACGCTTAGGGATAGGAAGGCGAAACTTTCAGTACCTTTTCTCCCATCAATTTGACATCTTCTGAAGTAAAAAATTTGGACCTAGCCCCCTTGATGACGTCACAAGGTTCATTTTTCTAGACCCCTGCACGGCAAACTTCGGCGTCACAGACACAAACTTCAAATAGCTGCTAAAAATAGAGTTTTAGAGATAAAGACAAATTACGAGCACGGCTGTGTAGCGTTTGACCTAGAGAAAAATAGAAAAATAGTTTTGGTGACCTGAGGTCAGAGGTCAGGTCAACGACTCCGAAATGTGGTTTTAGTTTTTCGCAAATAACTTCGACAAAAATGGTCCTAGAGCTACGGCAGGGGTACCATCGCATTCGCCTTGTCAAGCCGCGTCGAATGATATATATTTTGTTCGGAAAAGGTCAAGTTTCATGTTGACCTCATGTGACCTCGAATGACCTCTGGTTGACCTTGACACATGAAAGGTCGTTTATGATGGATTTGTACCCGCTGATCACGAATCTGGCATCTATTTTCCTCTAAGCCTTCATTTAGAGCTTCCGGATGGCAAAATTGTCTTATTAATTATTACTAACTTGAATCAGTGAAATAGCCTCTAGCAGGGATACTCTTCTGTGACCTTGACCTTTCAGCAGCCTTGTATCGTAAGATGAACCACAAATAGGGAACTGATAAGCCTCAAAACATTTCAAAACATCTTGGAAGTTAGCACGCAAGATGTGCGAAAAAGTGCCAAGTTTGAGGTCAATTTTAAGCGTGACCTTGACCTTGACCTTTGATTTGGAGCACATTTTCAGAATCCTCAGATTCTCTTCTTTTGTTTGACACCCAATTTTTCCGGTTTGATGCAGCCTGCCGTCCTCTAGAAGGCTTACTTTGAGATCACTACACATGTGCCGGTTTTGGCCTTTGACCTTGACCTCTGACCTTGAAAATTGACCTGAGGTCAAAAATTTTAGGTGCATTAGAATCGTCTCGTAAGGACCTTTCGTTTGGTATCGCTTTCGTTTCCGTAGCTCCCTTATTTACGGAGTTAGACAGGGGGGGCGAAAAACGCACCCCCCGGGCTGCGGTGGTTGGGATTACCCCCCGGGCCCGGCCGGGTTAACCCATGCTTGACAGGGGAGGGATGGGATGGGGGGGGGAGCTTTACAGTGCCCCTGTCGTTTTTTAATACCTTCTAAGCCACCCGATGTTGTAACAGTAAGCTTGAAGTACTATCGGTTTTATCAATAATGTGACAATTTGTGTTCAAATGCAAATTTCGTACCTACATGTCATAGATCGGCCGAAATTGACGTCAGAGTGGCGTTATGTTCGGCTGATTTTGATGCAAAACATGGCTCACGGTAATCACTCAACACCCAGCTGTTTAGCTACAACGTTTTTTTTTTTTTTTGCATTAGAGTAGACAAACTTTTTTACCTGACCGTGACCTGGACTTCGCTATAACCAGCTATAAATGGCTTCGAACGGCACTATTTGCATGTTTTATGGCCAAAATGGACCATGAAACGTGCTTCTCATAACCTATACAAGTCTCTAACTTAAAGGGACTATCCCACCTTTAACATGGGGTTTGAGTTGAGATAGCCAAGTTTGCGGCGAGGTTCAGAAACCACTATCTATCTAGGTTGCAACCCCCGCGGCCTCTTGGTGTTGAAGAAATTCGTTCCCTTCATTTGAAAATGGGCCTTGCGCAAGGCCCTATCTTCAACATGGAGCGACCGTTAGTGTGACGTCAGCTCGTTTAGTCATTCTGATTTAAATGGGTTTGTTCGTTGAAAAATCGCTTAAAACTTGGTCTGAACTTTGTTGTGGTGCCTACAGAGTAAAAAGAATCAGCTTTATGACAGTACTGTGGCCTGGGGAAAGAGGTAATTTTGGGCTGTGATGTCACATATTTGAAAGTTTGTGTTTGGAATATGGGAAGCCTAAGATGTTTTATGAAAAATAAACGCCAGAACCGTGTTCCTGGTCATCCAATCTATAAAGTCGGGCACAATTTAACTGGTTTTAACATTTTAGAAGGTGGGATAGTTCCTTTAATGCGATCATTTGTGACGTAGTCTGACCTAGCATTGACTTGAGCCAAATCAAGTACAGGTCTGGTGCCCACAAGGTATCTTTGGCATCAATGTATCAGTGTGCAGGTAAACCAAACGTGAGCTTGAAGTGACGTATCTGGCGGCGACTTAGCGCGAAGAGTAAACCGCTAAATGTCGATATTTTTACTTCGACCTGACCATTTTTGACCCAATATCTGCAGCTGATATCTGACGTGACCTACAGTTACGGTATTACTTATCGGTGACCTCGAGGTCAATAAAATTAGTTTTTTTTCTACAGTTTTTCCAGGATAATTACATGACGTTTCAAATTTTTCAATGGCACAAATATTTCAAGGGTGCGTATTATTTAGGCCAGGGTTCATAATGTCCAGGGCATGATGTGTCCAGTGCTCGAAATGGCCAGTGCCTTGAATTGGCCAGTGTTCATATTGTCCAGGGATTACATGGTCCAAATGTGGCCAACTGGCTGCAGATAGGGTAAATTCAAAGAGGCCAGGGTTCATAATGTCCAGGGCACGATGTGTCCAGTGCTCGAAATGGCCAGGGTTCATAATGTCCAGGGCACGATGTGTCCAGTGTTCGAAATGGCCAGGGTTCATAATGTCCAGGGCACGATATGTCCAGTGTTCAAAATGGCCAGTGCCTTGAATGGGCCAGAGTTCATAGTGTCCAGGGATTACATAGTCCACCCAACCCAACCAAACCTAACCTATCCTAACCTAACCTAAAATAACCTAACCTAACCTAACCTAACCTAACCTAACCTAACCTAAGGTAATGATGTTTGCCTACCGGGGATAAGGAAATAATATCTCGCATGAATAGATTGCAAGCAATAGTAAATCAAATATTTTTAGGTTAAGTGGTTATGCATCAGGCTTCAGGCCTTCGGCCTGAAGCCAGATACATAACCACTTAACCTAAAAATATTTGATTTACTATTGCCTGTAATCTCTCCTAAGGCATTGCCTTCGGCACTGCACTGCTTCGCATTGAGCTGGTTCCGTGTTTTTTACATAATGACGTCACTTTCAGTGACTATGTAATCCCTGGACACTATGAACTCTGGCCCATTCAAGGCACTGGCCATTTTTAACACTGGACACATCGTGCCCTGGACATTATGAACCCTGGCCATTTCGAACACTGGACACATCGTGCCCTGGACATTATGAACCCTGGCCTCTTTGAATATACCCTATCTGCAGCCAGTTGGCCGCATTTGGACCATGCAATCCCTGGACATTATGAACTCTGGCCCATTTAAGGCACTGGCCATTTCGACACTGGGCATAACGTACCCTGGACATTATGAACCCTGGCCAGAATGAATGCTCCCCTATTTCAAAGAGTTAAGCGTCGTGAGGAATAACATCATGATGGTTATGCACATATACAGGGTGCGGACGGTATTCGTGCGCCGTTGCAACGCTAATTTAAAAATGACGCTGTGAGCACAGTTTTAGAGATATATTCATCAAACTTCGTACACATACACTCCTTTGCATGAGCTACAGGACTACTCGATGAAGCCGCCACCAGCGTTGACGACTGCTTCCAGGCGGCGCCTGAACCTGCCGCAGGCCATCGTCACCGCCTCCCGCGACAAATCCCCGAAGGCTCTGGTGATCCTGGCCTTTAGCTCGCTCTTGTTGTTGCAGCAGGACTTGTTAGTCTCTCGTTCCACTGCGCCCCATACAAAGAAGTCCAGCGGGTTGCAGTCGGGCGAGCTGGGCGGCCAGATGCCTGGTCCGGTATGATCGGTGAAGTTGTCCGACAGCCATGCCTGGGTCTTCCGGCTAGTGTGGCATGGTGCCGAGTCCTGCTGCCACACGAACGGCCTCCCAGCAGCCACCTGATCGATCCAGGGCTTCACGACTTCACTCAGTTCAGTTCAGTTCAGTTCAGTTCATTGTATTTTTTCCATATGTAAACAAGAACAACGAACAAAACAATAGAGGATTGGCGCAAAAGCAAAAAGCTTAAATCAAAGGCGCCTCTCCAATTAAGTTAAACAAAGAACACATGACCAAACCAAAGTATCAGAAAGCGTCGACCCCGCCCGAAACCCGCCGAGCCAAAAAAGCAGACAGTACCCGGCCCCAGGCGACGGACGACTCCAATCGGGCCAGCTTGCGTCATAGTGTCATGTTTTGTGTTTTGTAATGTAGTGTAGTGTTATGTAAGCAGTGTGTTGCATTAATATCAATGGTACTTAAATGCACTAACTAAACAGTTATGTTGTATTGGTAAACCGATTTGTCTCTACAATAAATGTCTGAAGGTGATGGGTGATTTGTGTGCCTTGATGCTTGTTTAAGTCTTTTGCAAAGAGAAGGGTATCAAGTTTTAATTTTGCTGAGAAATTGTCAAAATTTGGAGTGATGATTCGAACTGCATTTATAAGTTTTACTCTTTGTGTATGGTAAAGTGGGCACCAGAGTATGAAGTGAGTTGTGTTCTCATCGTGATAACCGCAAGCACATACTGGGCTGGGTGTGTTGGGGTGTTGTATATTGAACAGGTGTGCCTTGAGAGTCGTCATGCCCACTCTCAATCGTGTGTGTAGTGTGTTACGCGTTTTGTTGCCGAAAGAAAAGAAAGTGGGTGGCTCTGGTGCCCCAAATCGCTGCCAGACTTGACGAGCAAAAGCGGAGCGGGATGAGGTGTTACGCAATGTGTCTGGGAGAGTATTCCAGAGTCTTATTGTCGAAGGAAAAAAGGCTCTATAGAAAGAAGTGAGATTGGTAGGGGGGAAAGTAAGAGATTGAGCATTGCGAAGTCTAAGTCCCGTGGCGTCTTGTCTGGTTTCTGTCAATATGTCTTTAATGTATGAAGGGAGAGGAGGATGATTGAAGTAAAGTCTGTGAAAGAATAGAAGCTTATGAATTAATCGTCTTGTCTCAAGTCGTTCCCATCCTAGTTCGGTAAGTAATGCGGTAGTTGGTGTTCGATAAAGCGTCCCTGTTACAAGTCTGGCACAGCGGTTCTGAAGCGTCTGGAGTCGGATGGCGTCAGTTGATGTCAAATGTCCGTCGTAAACAATATCACAATAGTCGAAATGAGGTGTTATATAGGTAGAGTAAATGTTGTTCAAGACTGGTCTAGGAAGAAGCTTAGCCACGGGATATATCGGTCCTAGGAGAATGTTAATTGTCCGAATGACGTTATTGATGTGTGCGCGAAAGTGAAGGTCCGTCGAGAGTGTCAGTCCGAGATGTTTATGACTTGTCACGGTCGGTATGTCCTGCCCGTCAAATGTGAGTGCTGGAGGACAGCTGTCTCGTCGGTTTGTAAATGTCTGTTGTAGTGTCTTTTTAGCGTTGAAGGTGATGGCCCAGTCAGTCCCATATCGTTTAATCTCGTCCAGGTCGTTCTGCAAGGAGCGTCTATGATCCTGACTGTCGTGGGGATGGGAAGAGTAAAGTGAAGTGTCGTCAGCGTAAAAGAGAGCGTCATTTTTGGTCTTGTTTGATAGATCGTTGAGGTAAATTAAGGCCAGAAGAGGTCCAAGCACCGAACCCTGGGGGCAACCGGATAGTATTTTTTTGGGATGATGATAGACTGTCTCCAACACGAACAACCTGTTCGCGATCTGTATGGTAAGAGTTAAGCCAGGCTAGCAGAGAACCGGAAATATTGCACTCGATTTTGCATTTTAAAAGGAGTCCATCATGCCAAATTTTATCAAAATATTTCGAGATGTCAAGATAGATAGCTGTAAAGTTTTGACTTTTGTTTAGAGCAGAGTATAGCTGGTGAGTTAGATACAAGAGCTGAATTTGTGTGCTATGGCCCGGACGATATCCACTTTGTTTTTCTGAAAGTAAGTTGTTTCCATTCAAATGAGAATATATCTTGGAAAAAACGATTTTTTCGAGAATTTTAGAGAGATTGGGAAGAAGACTAATAGGACGATAGTTTGTTGGATCTGAGCTAGATCCCTTTTGCTTGAAGATTGGAGTGACACAGGCTTTTTTCCAAAGTGAGGGGAACCTTCCTAGTTGAAGTGATTTGTTAAAGAGTTTGGACAGAGGTTCAGCAAGTAAAAGTGCACACATTTTTAATAATTTGTTAGGAATTTTGTCCGGGCCTGTTGCCTTGTTGATGTCTAAGGAATTTAGAATTTTGATAACTTCGGGCTCGGTGACTTGGACATCCGTTAGCGGAGGAATAGGGGGAACAGGAATAGGGATTTCAGGCATTTGCAAGTTGTGTGTGTCTAGTCGAGTCTGGGATGCAAAGTGGTCATTTAAGATTGTCGCTTTGTCAAAGTCGTCTGAGATTGGTATGCCGTCTTGATTTATAAGCGGTGGCATGCTACGATGAGTCCTTTTTCCGATAATACTGTTTAAAATTTTGTAATATGATCGTGGGTCCTTTTTATGGTCAAGAAGTTTGTCAATTTGGTTTTGTATGTGTCTATTTTTAAGTCTTTGGTTTGTCTCTGTGGTCTTGTTTCGCTGTCGTCTCCATCGTTCCCAGTCATCGTCCGTGTTACGTCTTTTTGCTATGTTGAAAAGCCTATTCCGCTTGCGTATTTCTCGTTTAAGTTCAATGGTAAGCCATGGTTTGTCGTGAGATTTTATTGTAATTTTCCGACTTGGAATGGCTGCTTTGGCTGCAGTTAATAGAGCGTCAGTCAAGTTATATGCTGCGTCGTCCAAGTCACAGTCCAAAAGTCTGTCCCAGTCAGTGTCCATCAAAAGTCGTGTCAGTTTGTCTGCGTCCATATGTCTGTAGTCCCATAGTTTAATGGAATATGTTACGCTGGAGGGGCGACTTATGTTAAGACAGGCAAATATTGGTAAATGATCAATTTTTGAAAAAGGAGGAAGTGTACCACTGTCAAGGACCATTTCTGGGTTTGATACTATAAGAAGATCGCGTAAATTGGTAACACTGGTGTCTGCATAACGTGTGGGTTGATTAATGAGCTGCTTGAGGTTGAGTGAATAAAGTTCATCCTGTAGGGTAATTTCAAATGGTGTTACGGGGCTATGGTTAAATAAGTCTGAGTTGAGATATGTGTTTCCAGCATTAAAATCTCCCAAAATAACAATATTGTCTGGTGAGTGGACTTGAGCTAGGGTTATGGATTCGTTTAAGTTTTCTAAGAAATTAGTATGCTGTGGTGCGGTCATATTCGGAGGAAGGTATACTGTGCACACTATTACACTAAATTTACCTAATTTTATCAGACACCAAATCCATTCATAGTCGTGATGTTCGAGATGAAAGAGTCGTTTAACCGGAATATTACTGCGAACGTACATAGCCACCCCTCCCCCATTTCTATTCCTATGTTTAGTCAATGGGTCATGAAAGTTGTCAAGGGTGTAAAGAGAAGGGTGTACTGTGTCGTCAAGCTTTGTCTCAGAAAGTCCCAGTATGTCGATCTCGTGAAGAGAGGAAAAGTAGGATAGCTCGTCAAGTCGGCAGCGAGATGTGATGGAATTTATATTTACGTGTGATACGATGATGTGGTTGTTGTGGCTTCCGCTTGAAGATCTAGAATGTGTTGACGTGTCTGGTGTAGACGCCGCCGACCCAACTGAAGCAGCCCGGCACCCGGGACCTGAAGAAAGTGAAATGACGCTCAGCAGATGTCGGTGGCGCGGCGACGGGCGATAAACAGAACATTCACATAAAAAACAATCAAACAACAAGACCAAACAATGCATATAACAAAATAACTCAGATAGACGGTAAAATTAAACGATTTAAACTTACGGAAACTGACAAAAACAAAAACAAAACAAATGGCAAAGCAGAACGTAGCAGAAAGAATACACATGGATAAATACATCTGAACTCTAAAACTATTTGCATTCACTGCTGACACTTAAAAGAGTACCTTACGTCACACGAAGAGTTTAACAAACCCAAGCCGACGCCCCGACCCCCCCCCCCCCCCCATCCCCATCCCCCAGCCGCCACCCCGGAAGCCCGGTCGTAATCCCAGATCCAAACAGCCCCCCCCCCCCGTCGCATCCAAACCCCAGCTCTCCCTCCCCTCGGAAGCCCCAAGCACAAGGCAATAGTACCCAAACACTTGATCACCTGTACCGCCCACTACACGCCGACCACCAAACCAGCGTCGACGGAGACGAGCGACGACCAGAGACGAGCGAGGACGTCAGTCGCCCGTCTGAGGACCGACGACCGTGGACGTCAGGCGGGCAGACAGCCGGCCGCCGGCACCGCCAACGGCGCAGGCAGCCGGCCACGACGCCGACAACGAGCAGGGACGGCAGCCAGGCAGCCGGCCGCCGGCACCGACGACCATGGCGCAGACAGACGACCGGGGATGACAGACGGACAGCCGCCGCCGTCGGCACCGAACACAGCGCCGGCAGAGACGAGCGGGAACAGCAGGCGGGCAGCCGGCCGTCGGCACCGACCACGGCGTCGACGGAGACGTAGACAGCGGGGCTCAGCAGGTGGAGACGTAGACAGCGGGAACGGCAGGCGGGCAGCCGGCCGTCGGCCCGACCACGGCGTCCACGGAGGCGTAGACAGCGGGGCTCAGCAGGCGGGCTGCCGCCGTCGGCACCGAACACAGTGCTGGCAGAGACGAGCGGGAACGGCAGGCGGGCAGCCGGCCGTCGGCACCGACCACGGCGTCGACGGAGACGTAGACAGCGGGGCTCAGCAGGTGGGCAGCCGGCCGTCGGCCTGACCACGGCGTCGACGGAGACGTAGACAGCGGGGCTCAGCAGGCGGGCAGCCGGCCGTCGGCACCGACCACGGCGTCGACGGAGACGTAGACAGCGGGGCTCAGCAGGTGGGCAGCCGGCCGTCGGCACCGACCACGGCGTCGACGGAGACGGAGACAGCGGGGCTCAGCAGGTGGAGACGTAGACAGCGGGAACGGCAGGCGGGCAGCCGGCCGTCGGCCCGACCACGGCGTCGACGGAGGCGTAGACAGCGGGGCTCAGCAGGCGGGCTGCCACCGTCGGCACCGAACACAGTGCCGGCAGAGACGAGCGGGAACGGCAGGCGGGCAGCCGGCCGTCGGCACCGAACACAGTGACGGCAGAGACGAGCGGGAACGGCAGGCGGGCAGCCGGCCGTCGGCACCGACCACGGCGTCGACGGAGACGGAGACAGCGGGGCTCAGCAGGTGGGCAGCCGGCCGTCGGCACCGACCACGGCGTCGACGGAGACGTAGACAGCGGGGCTCAGCAGGTGGGCAGCCGGCCGTCGGCACCGACCACGGCGTCGACGGAGACGGAGACAGCGGGGCTCAGCAGGTGGAGACGTAGACAGCGGGAACGGCAGGCGGGCAGCCGGCCGCCGGCCCGACCACGGCGTCGACGGAGGCGTAGACAGCGGGGCTCAGCAGGCGGGCCGCCGCCGTCGGCACCGAACACAGTGCCGGCAGAGACGAGCGGGAACAGCAGGCGGGCAGCCGGCCGTCGGTAACGACCACGGCGTCGACGGAGACGTAGACAGCGGGGCTCAGCAGGTGGGCAGCCGGCCGTCGGCACCGACCACGGCGTCGACGGAGACGGAGACAGCGGGGCTCAGCAGGTGGAGACGTAGACAGTGGGAACGGCAGGCGGGCAACCGGCCGTCGGCCCGACCACGGCGTCGACGGAGGCGTAGACAGCGGGGCTCAGCAGGCGGGCTGCCGCCGTCGGCATCGAACACAGTGCCGGCAGAGACGAGCGGGAACGGCAGGCGGGCAGCCGGCCGTCGGCACCGAACACAGTGACGGCAGAGACGAGCGGGAACGGCAGGCGGGCAGACGGCCGTCGGCACCAACGACGGCGTCGACGGAGACGGAGACAGCGGGGCTCAGCAGGTGGGCAGCTGGCCGTCGGCCCGACCACGGCGTCGACGGAGACGTAGACAGCGGGGCTCAGCAGGCGGGCCGCCGCCGTCGGCACCGAACACAGCGCCGGCAGAGACGAGCGGGAACGGCAGGCGGGCAGCCGGCCGTCGGCACCGAACACAGTGACGGCAGAGACGAGCGGGAACGGCAGGCGGGCCGCCGGCCGCCGGCACCGACCACGGCGTCGACGGAGACGGAGACATCGGGGCTCAGCAGGTGGGCAGCCGGCCGCCGGCACCGACGACCATGGCGCTGGCAGACGACCGGGGATGACAGACGGACAGCCGCCGCCGTCGGCACCGAACACAGCGCCGGCAGAGACGAGCGGGAACGGCAGGCGGGCAGCCGGCCGTCGGCACCGAACACAGTGACGGCAGAGACGAGCGGGAACAGCAGGCGGGCAGCCGGCCGTCGGCACCGACCACGGCGTCGACGGAGACGTAGACAGCGGGGCTCAGCAGATGGGCAGCCGGCCGTCGGCACCGACCACGGCGTCGACGGAGACGGAGACAGCGGGGCTCAGCAGGTGGAGACGTAGACAGCGGGAACGGCAGGCGGGCAGCCGGCCGTCGGCCCGACCACGGCGTCGACGGAGGCGTAGACAGCGGGGCTCAGCAGGCGGGCTGCCGCCGTCGGCACCGAACACAGTGCCGGCAGAGACGAGCGGGAACAGCAGGCGGGCAGCCGGCCGTCGGCACCGACCACGGCGTCGACGGAGACGTAGATAGCGGGGCTCAGCAGGTGGAGACGTAGAGAGCGGGAACGGCAGGCGGGCAGCCGGCCGTCGGCACTGACCACGGCGTCGACGGAGACGGAGACAGCGGGGCTCAGCAGGTGGGCAGCCGGCCGTCGGCACCGACCATGGCGTCGACGGAGGCGTAGACAGCGGGGCTCAGCAGGTGGGCAGCCGGCCGCCGGCACCGACGACCATGGCGCCGGCAGAGACGACCGGGGACGACAGACGGACAGCCGCCGCCGTCGGCACCGAACACAGTGCCGGCAGAGACGAGCGGGAACGGCAGGCGGGCAGCCGGTCGTCGGCACCGACCACGGCGTCGACGGAGACGTAGACAGCGGGGCTCAGCAGGTGGGCAGCCGGCCGCCGGCACCGACCACGACGTCGACAACGAGCAGGGACGGTAGGCGGGCAGCCGGCCGTCGGCACCGACCACGGGCGGGCACCCAGCTGGCAGTCAAGCTGGAAGAGCTACCTCGCGATCTCCGACGGCGTAACTGCTACTCGAATCGACGGAGATCAGTCTTGCACCTCAGCCTCACCGTCGCCGACTGCTGGGACTGCTTAACCTTCAGTACACAGCCGTCCGACCAAACCGCCCACAGCTTCCCGGCCCGCTTCAGCTGCCGCGCAAGATACATGATCTCTTGGTTCTTGCGAGTCAGGTTCTCTTGCACGAATACCTCCTTGGTTGCTCCGTCGGTCAGACCAGAACTCCGCGGCGGCTTAGCCTGCCTCAGCTGCTTCCGACCAAACCATACAGCTTCACGCTTTAAGTACGAGACGTACTTTACGACCAGGGTGCGAGGCGACGGGGCTGGCTGGTTTGGGGCAGCCTCCCTGGGTCTGCCGACGCGGTGTGCCCTGTCGATATCCGCCCGTTCTAACTTGACGTTAGCCATCTTGGCAAGGTCGATAGCGAGTTGCACAGTATTTTCATCTCTCGATTCCGGCACCCCTGTAAAGTTCAAGCAGTTCCGCCGCGAATACTGCTCGAGGTCGGCAAGACGCTCCTCCTGCTGGGAGATCACCAGCTTGCTGGCCGCCACCTCCTCCTTTAGCTCTCGGATCTCCTTCTCTTTCTCTTCAAGGCCGAAGAGCTCCCTCAGTGTTGCGCGAATCTCCGCATCGCCAAGCATGGCAAGAAGTCCCGCCTTCAAATCACTGAGTTCCGGCATTTTTGCTTCAATCACCCGCCGCCGCGCCACGCACTAGTCCGCACTAGATCCCCTCACCGCCGGGCTGGACGGCTGAGCCCTGGCCGCTGACCGCACAAACACCGGGTCGGGGTCACGGGGTCACCGGGCGGGCGGAGCGGGGCCGCACACGTCCTGACCCTTGGCCGGTCAGTGGAACACTCAGAACTCGGATGTACCCGTTGGTGTCCAGCCTGAGGCCCTCAGCGAAGAAGTGGGGTGGCATGACGTCACCCTCGCTGCTTACGACGCCGAAGACCATGATGGTTGCTGGGAACTTGGTCTGCATGACTCTTGGAACGTCCTTGGGAGATACAGCCAACCACCGATTGTTCTGCGAGTTCAGCTTCTGGTCTTGACAGAAGTTCTTCTCGCCAGAGAAGAACCACATCATGTTGGGCTCCAGTGGATGTTTGAGCTTGTTGATGAGCTTGTTGGCATGCTTGAGCCGCTTTTCCTGCGTTGCTTGGGACAGAAACTGACCCTTCTGCATCTTGTAAGACGAGTACCGGATGTCCTCGTGGACCACCAGCCTCACCACCTTCTCATCCACGCCAACCTCTCGTGCAATGGCGCGCATGGACTTGCCGGGGTCTGCGTTGATGAGTTCCTGGACTTGGTGGATGAAATCTGGTGTTCTGACAGCATCAGACCGCCGATTGTGACCTTTTCTTGCTGCAGTGATCTCAAAGTCCCACCCGGAATCCTCTAGCTCCTTCCTGACAGTCTGCACCATCCGTACGCTGATGTCGAAGAACTCCGAAATTTCCTGGTTGGTCTTTCCGGCGCGGATGGCAAGGAGGGCTGCATGTCTCTTCCACAGATTCGGTGGCTGAAACTCATCCATGGTCTCCAAAATCACATGACCGAATGAGGAATTGTTGCCTGATGATTGCTAAAAAAAAAAATATGTCGAAAAATTAAATCACGTGCTAATTATTGCACGATTCGTTGGAGGTGAGCTATGGCTAGTTTGAGCATAATTATGAATATTATGATGGTAGAAAATGACCTTATGCTCATGATACAATGAAATGATATTAAAATAAGTCCAAAAAGTATTATGATATATTTCGACTTGCGTCGTCTTCAGAATGTACATTTTCAGAATTGTCGACGAGCAAATTCAAATCCTTTCAAAATAGCGTGCAACATTTTTGTGAGATCTCTGGCTAACAAATTACAGTCAGGTCATACCTATAATAAATTTTAACAGCGTACAATACAATGAATACAATATCACTGAATAATAATTGGATAAATATTGTCAATGCTACACAATACCTAAAAGTAACACAGGCATATGTTATTTGTGCAGCACGCCAAACTCGCGAAAATGCATAACCTATGCAGAGTGATTGACAGGATAAGATGCATTCATACACTTAATTACACATGCTTCAGGTGCGTACAACTAATACATACACACCGCAGAGTAAACATGACACCAGTGTAGAGCTCGCTGAGGTGGTGTACGAGTGGGGGGGGGACGCTGTCAACTGCGTCTACCCTAAATCGAATTATGTAGTACAAATGGCGATGAAAGACGCACCTAACAAGTACAAGTACTTCAGGTGAGACAAATAAAAAGAATGGATAAGCCAATAGAGACATGCTGACAAAAAAAGAGGACGGAAGGCCAAGCATAGAACATTGCCTATGTGGGAGTGTAGGGAGGGGGATGGAGAAGGGGCCAGGATGAGGTTTGTGTGTTTAGGCATGGTTTTTGGTTTCTTATTTCAACAGATTCTGCTATTTTCAGATCAGCCACATCTTTACATACTCTCTCTATGCTAATTTTGAATGAGGATGACGATATACTACATGATGGGTGGTTGAGGTTGACATGGTCTCCGAGAGGGGTGTTTTTGGTCTTGTTTTTAGCATCCCGTAGATGCTCATCAGTGGCGCAGCCAGGGGGGGTGAAAGGGGTGAGGTCTCACCCCCGTCTCTTATCCTAGGGGCCCACCGTCGATTCGAACTGTAACGTTATGCAGCCTGACATTTTTTTATCATAACATAATGTCAAGGTCCGTCATAGGACTGAAAAACAGTATTCAGGCCTGATAGCCCTTTAGGATTTATAGTCCCATTTTATGAATTAAGAGTGTACACTGTACATACATCCAAGACCCGATTGAACTAATCCAAGGCCTAGGAGGGCCCGTTCCATGGCATGAGAGGGCCATTTCAGGCCTGAGCGGGCCCATTTCAGGTCTGTGAGGGCCCATTTCAGGCCTGAAGGGGCCATTTGAAGCTTGAGAGGGCCCATTTCAGGCCCTAGAGGGCCTGTTTGAGGCCTGAGAGGGCCCCATTTCAGACCTGAGAGGGCCCATTTCAGGCCTGAAGGGGCCATTTCAGGCCCTAGAGGGCATGTTTGAGGCCTGATAGGGCCCATTTCAGGCCTGAGAGGGGCCCATTTCAGGCCTGAGGGGGCCCATTTCAAGCTTGAGAAGGCCCATTCCATGCCCTAGAGGGCCTGTTTGGGGCTAGAGAGGGCCCGTTTGAGGCCAGAAAGGGCCCGTTTGAGGGCTGAGGGGGCCCATTTCAGGCCCTAGAGGACCTATTTGAGGCCTGAGAGGGGCCCATTTCAGGTCTGAGAGGGCTAATGTCAGGCCTGAGAGGGTCCATTTCAGGCCATAGAGGGCCCATTTCAGGCCCTAGAGGACCTATTTGAGGCATGAGAGGGGCCCATTTCAGGCCTGTGAGGGCCCATTTGATGCTGGGGCCCATTTTAGGCCTGAAGGGGTCCATTTCAGGCCCCAGAGGGCATGCTTGAGGCCTGATAGGGCCCATTTCAGGCCTGAGAGGGGCCCATTTCAGGCCTGAGAGGGCCCATTTCAAGCTTGAGAGGGCCCATTTCATGCCCTAGAGGGCCTGTTTGAGGCTAGAGAGGGCCCGTTTGAGGCCAGAGAGGGCCCGTTTGAGGGCTGAGAGGGGCCCATTTCAGGCATAAGAGGCACCATTTCAGACCTGAGAGGGCCCAGTTACGGTATGAGGGGGCCCTTTTTCGACATGATAGGGACCATTTCCGGGCTGAGGGGGCCCATTTCAGGTCTGAGAGGGCCAATTTCAGGTCTGAGAGGGCTAATGTCAGGCCTGAGAGGGCCCATTTCAGGCCCTAGAGGACCTAGCTGAGGCCTGAGAGGGGCCCATTTGAGGTCTGAGAGGGCCCATTTCAGGTCTGAGAGGGCTAATGTCAGGCCTGAGAGGGCCCATTTCAGGCCCTAGAGGATCTATTTGAGGCCTGAGAGTCTACTTCAGGCCTGAGAAGGGCCCATTTCAGGTCTGAGAGGGCCCAGTTCAGGCCTAAGAAGACATCCCAGGAATGAAAGGATCATCCTACGTGTGGGAGGCTCCGTACTCCGTGCCTGGTCTGGGTCTGAGAGGGCCTACCCCAATCCTGATTGAGCCGATGTCATGTTTGATATAGGTCAACTCACCACATGTATATTGATGGCCCAGTTCATGCCTAATGGGCCCATCTCAAGACTCGGAGATTTTATGCTTCAGGAAGCCTACCCCAAGCGTGAGGGGGCCCATAGAGATTTTTGAGGCTCATGGAGGTCAGAAGCGGCGGACCACCTTCAATTAAGGGGGGGGGGGCACTGCCGACTTTTGGTCCCATTCTTTCCATGCAACGCCCATAGGGCTAATGTTAAAATGCCAAAATCAAAGGGGGGCACGGTGCCCCGGTGCCCTCCCCGTTCCGCCGCTTATGATGGAGGTCCCGCAGTACGAGATATGTCAGCCTCTGAGAAAGCCATGCAGGGCCCTGCCAAGCCGACATCTGAAAATCTTCTCCTCAGGCCTGTGCCTGCCTCACCGCCCGGCCCCACCCCGACGTCTAAGGGTTTGACGACTAGGTATTTATCAGGACCCCACACCGGTCCATGATGGCTCTAAACTGACACCTGAGACTCCTGCACCGGCTTTTGAGGGGCCCACCGACCTCTGATAGCCACCACGCAGGCCTCAAAAGACCATGTCGATTGTCGATATCTAAACCCCGAAGTCTTGGAAGGCCTGTGCTCTATGTAGATTCTTGAGGGCTTTACGTGGGCTTTTAAATATCCCAAACTGGCTCTAACTAGCCTAGCTCGACCGCGCCCCGCAGAGCAGGGCCCCAGGCTTTCCAGTTTTACGCCCCTGAGGGGTGTTTGAATATCCCCTTCTAACCTGACTCCAGGGTCACGTAACGACAAGTGCGGCATGGTAGGCGGCTTTCTAAAGAGCGTCGAAAATCATGGAGAAATTGCTTCAGTCATATTGCAGTTCAGACCAAAGCACACGTCATCATGTTCATCGAAGGAAAAGTTTCGCCTATTTCGACACTCGAGGACATAAAAAGCTATAGCGCGCTGAAAGTGGGTTCGATAGCTCTAACTCGTGCAATCAGCCATGGGGGGGGGGGCCTATCGGCCAAACCCGATCATAATTTAACCCTATTAGTGGCAGGCTCATGGCTACCCCCTATTAGTGGCAGGGGGGGGCTGTTAACGACCCCCCTTGATATCTTGAGATCTAACGGGCCGATTTTCAAAATTCAAACGGCATTCGATTTCGCTCAACGTGATCTACATTTCTAAAAAATAAAAATTAAAAAATGTCAATAGGGGGGGGGGGGTAGAGGGGGGTAAAAACGGGCAAATTGCAGATACATTTTAGACTGTTTATCACGGCCAGGTTTCTGAACCGATCTTAACGCAACTTTTGCCGATCGATAGAGAATGAACCAGGAATTCACATGGATCCTAAAAATATGCATTTTCAAAAATCATAGGCGGATACAGATCATTGAGATTGGGGGTACACAAAAAGTATAGTAAATAAGGTTTTTGTTGGTACTGTTTCTAAAAAGGGTGGTAATGGTCTTGTTATGTTACAATTTTCTTATGAGAGAACGACTACAATTGTATTGGTCATGCATAGGCGGTGTCAGGGCACCTATGTTGGGAGGTAAAACATAACCCCCCTTTTTGGACGCCTGGATCCGCCTATTATAGCAAAAACGTGTCAAGAGGATGCACAATAACTGTATATGTTATCACATGATACCTTTCATTCACTGTTCGTAAAACTGGTGCAGCATCGTGATCTTCGCCCAAATGACTCGCTTCACGAATAGGACCCCCCAATTCCCAGTGCTCTGGAGCCGCCCCTGGTAAAGTTATGAACTTGAAATTTTCAGGGAATGTGCCCAATTTAGTTTTAGGAAAAGTCAGAAAATTTCAGCATCGTAGCTTCAGCGGTTTCGGAGATATTCTCGAAAAACCTGAGGGGTGGATAAAAACAACCCCCCCCCCCTGCCACTAATAGGGTTAAGACGGCTAGAAAGACGAGAAAAGCAACGGATAGCTATAGGATGCTTCAGAATCGTAGAGGTCATTTTTCGATTAGGTCATCGCTGAGGTCATTGAAGATGTAATTATGATAAAATTATGATAAACACAAAGACAAGATAACGACGAAAACATTCTTGTTTTTATATTTTTCACAAATAACCGTATAACTCGTGAACCAAAGAGCTAGAGCTTTGCGGAACAGCTCATTCGATAGGCCTTTCAAAACGCTTTCGCTTTTAAGATTTGACCTCAATGCCTCATGTCAATGGTTTGGCAACAGAGCAGAGGGTGAAACGGCAAAACCATCTAAATAGTCGCATTTTACCAAAACAGTTTTGCTAAGAATTTTTGCAAGGACTTTGGTGAGAAAAACTATGAGACATTTACTTTGTCATCATTCTCTTGTTAACACGCATCGAATGAGCAACCTATAATTTCACATAAAAAGTTCAACTTCAAAACGTGACCGCAGATCAAGGTCATGCCCTTACTTGAGAAGTTCATGGTGTCATCAACCGATCCGTATGGATGATTAACACCTTCAAGACAATGTCATAACTCTACCTCCTCTCCTATATCAAAAGTAACAGTCGAAAAACTGATGTTGAGCTTTTTTAAAAGCCTTTTGACCTAGCCCGACCCTTTGAGTGGCCGCTGGCCATCAATTGCACGCTGTCCATCAAATATGGGCAGAATGGTCGTGTTTCTGTAAATATGCTGTTGTTTTTTTTACGTGCCCCTTCAGATCAAGAGATATTTGTCCTTTTCCCCGATTTGACTGGTAATGATGACAATGATCTGAACTTTCGTTGTTGGTAAGGGGCCCCCATTTGGTTGAGGGGGGCCCACTTTGCTGGGGGGCCCATCGCGAACGTCTCTCACCCCCGTCGCCAGAGTTCTGGCTGCGCCACTGATGCTCATTAAATCTTTCGCGGACTCTCCTTTTTGATTCACCTATGTACACAGCGGGTTTCTCATCACACAGGTTACATGTGATTTTATATACAACATTTTTGGTATGACAGCGGTTACGAAGGCCTGCTTCACAGGTGTGACATCTCTTTGATCCAGCAGGGCACGGAGGACTTTCGAGACCTGACCGTATCATATGCTTGGACACCGTTTTCCCGCTGACCCATGCGACCTGTGCCTTCAGACCAGACGAGCGCACCGCACCGTTCACTCGGCGCGCTAGTGTTTCGTCAATGTACGGGAGCGATATGTAGGTCGTGTCATTTTTGTTGCGTCCAGTGGTGTTGTGTTTGTGACCTTTCTGTGTGGTGTGACCTTTCTTGCATTGGTGTGACATCAGCACACCCAATGCAATGCAAACGATCAGTACTCCACTCACAACTCTTGCGGGCTAAACGGCTAGGTTCAGACAGACAGGCAAAAGAGCGAGGAATGAAGGTCGTAGAGACACTTTTCAGACACAACGGATACCCCAACAAACTCATACAGAGAACTAAGCACAAGATCATGCACCACACACAGAAAGGTCTAGGTCACCTATTATCTGATCTATATATATATGATATATATGATGATGATCTAGGTCACCCTCCCGCGCCTACCGGCGCTAATTGTACATATAAAATGAACTACGAATTAATATAACTATATACAAATAATTTGAAAATACCTATCAAAAGACAGAAGTATAAACAGATTGTCTCTGTCTTTCTCTCTCTCTCCCTCTCTCTCTCTCTCTCTCTCTCTCTCTCTCTCCCTCTCTCTCTCTCTCTCTCTCTCTCTCTCTCTCTCTCTCTCTCTCTCTCCCCATCTCCCTCTCTCTCAATCTCTCTCTCCCTCCCTCTCCCTCTCTCTCTCTCTCTCTTTTCCTTTCCCTTTCTCACTCCCTCCCTGCCTCCATCCCTCTTCCCTCCCTCCTCTCCGCTCTCTGACTTTGTCGATCATTGATCCAATCGTATACTTACTTACCCCTTCCCATCCGTCTCTCTCCCTCCTCTCCCCGTCTCCTTTATCACACTTCTTCGCTCCCTCCCTCCCTCCCTCCCTCCCCTGATTTCCTCCCCTTCCCTCAACTCCCTCCCTTCCCCTCCTCTCCCCTCCACTCCAATCCCCTCTTTGTACTGAAAAATATACTGGCTTCTTCCACGCCCGCGCTGCAGATACATACATTTAGGTTTTTACATATGTCCCAGTTCAAGACGCTAGATTGGTTTTGGTACGCTCCTAATACTAAACATGATCGCTAATTTTTCAGTATTTCGTGGAATTCTGTAACTAACCTATCCCAAATCTGAGTGACTCGCCCCGACCCCCCCCCCCCCCCCGAACCCTTTCCTTCCCTCCCCTCCGCACTCCACCCCCCGAGCCAACACTCACGATCGGTAATGTTTTCAACTAAAGATATAATAGTGCCTGCTCTGTTTCCGTCTCCGTCTTCCCTCTCTGTCTTAGTGTCTCTGTATCTGTCTGGTCTCCGATTCCATCCCCATCTCCGTCCTGGTTCCTGTCCCCGCTCCTGCTCCCGCTCCCGCTTCCGATCTATGTCTCCGTCCCCGTCTTCGTCCCCCTCCCGCTGACCACTCCATCTCCGTCTCCGCCTCTGTCTCTGTCTCTGTCTCTGTATGTCTGCTCTCCGATTCGTCCACGTTTCCGTCCCCGTTCCCGCGCTCCCGCCCGCTCCCGCTCTCTTTGTCTCCGTCTCCGTCCCTGCTCCCGCTGGCCGCTAAATCTCCGTCTCCGCCCCGTCCCCGTGCCTTCCCCGTGCCCGTCCCCGTTCCCACTAAACATAATCGATAATCTTGTCACTATTTTGTTGAATTCTGTAACGAACCTATCCCAAATCTGGGTACCTCGCCCCCCCCCCCCCCCCGCCATTTAGGATCGGTTATGTATTCATAGCGGCCGAGTACCGCAACTAAGCTACATTTTAAATAAGTCTCTCGGCTCCGCCCTCTTCACTTTTTCTCTCACCGACTCAATCATTTGCTCACTTACCCTTCCTTCTTTCCCAGTCATTTCCTTTATCCGTATTTCCGCTGTCCGGCGATCCGTCCGATCGGCGATGTCCGATCATGATGATATGATCATCTATATATATATATACCTATTATCAAATTTTGTTCCGAATTTTGCTTGAGGATTCGGTCAAGCTCATAATGAAACAAGTAGGTTTCGGAGATGAAGGGTAACCCGCCCCCCGTCACTCGCGTTATGGAATATATGCCAGTCATGCGCAGGTTGAGGATTGGGCAGTGGGCACCAGGGTATATAGAACAACGGGTACACCAACGACGCGGAAAGCGCCCATTTTACCTGGATGAGTTACACGGTGGGTGATATATTTTTTGAATATGGAAAAAATAGAGTATTTCTTTATGACGAGTAAAGCCAAATTCATAAAGCAGTTATTTTTAAATTATATGTACCAGAAATAGCATACGAACCATAGTTAAAAACTTGGTTTAAAGTTAGTTGAAAAGCGTTAAGTTGTTACTAAGATGGAAGGAATCAATGGAAGGCAGAAATGGCGCAGCTGTTTCATTCTTTTTTTTTTAATATTTTTGGTGCCCGACCCGGGCTTTTTGTCGTTAGTAGCACACATTCATACTGGGTTAGTACACTATATACACGGCAGTGGTACGGATCGTTTTCGGCACCCGCTACGCGGGACAGCCTTGACCGCACGCTTCCTGTCACGCACCCCAGGTGGCACGGCACCGGTGCGCACGCTGGGACTATCCCGATTTCTCGGGCCCGGCAGGTCAGAGGGCTGCTCCAGGACAAGAAGCGAGGCCGTGCCCTCGGGACATGTCACCGGACCGAAGGATCTGTTTAACCCTCGCCCTGGCAGGGGGGGGTCGATGCGACCCCCCCTAAGGTTTTTCGAAGATAGCGTAAAAACGGCGGCGCGCAGCGCCGCCAAATTTGGCACAGCCTATGGGGCAACCTTTTTACATATGACCTGAAAATTTCAGGTCCGGGTGACCTTCGGTCAGGTCACCAGGTCAGAAAAACCGGTACAAGGTCATGGTCAAATTTCAATTTTCTTTTTGCACCTGTCAAACTCACAGTTTTGCACTGATTTCCTTCAAACTTTCAGGATGTGCTAAGTTCACCGAGTTGTATAACATATGGTTCGGGTTTTTTGAGGTCACTGACCTGAGGTCAGTTAGAGGTCATTACGTCGTAATGTTAAGCCTATGGGAAAATACTAAATTCGGAAAATACTGGAGATACCTGCTTCGTTCTATCACTTTTGTGCTTTGAAACCACAGTACTTAACAGCAGGTCACTTGGTGCTTCTTTGTTTGGTGTACTTAACCATGGGTCAGGTCAAATGAGGTCAACTGAGGTCAAATGACGTTTTTGCCAATAACTTGGCACATAATGACGCTAGAGCTTAAAAAATGGTATCATTGTGTTCCTGGTGATCAGCCGAATCGAATGATATGCGATATGATGCAATTTGGTAAGTTTACTTAAAATTTAAGAAAAACTTTAAGTACGCTTAGGCAAGCTAAAAAGTATATCATTCGACGCGCCTTGACATGCTGAGTTCACTGGTGCTTTTCTTTTTGTTCTATCTTAATTAGATCAAAAGTTATAAGCGGAAAACTTTTGACCTGTTTTTAGCGAAATTTTTACATTTATACCCCCCAAACCCCCCCTAAATATTGACCTAGAGCAACCAAATTTGCACAGGGGCGAGAACTCCAGGGGGCCCACCTACCTACCAAATTTGGTGTTTCTAGGTGCCATAGGAGCCAATCGCGAGGGGGGTCGCATCGACCCCCCCCCCCCCTGCCAGGCCGTGTTATGAAAAATGCCCTGCCAGGGCGAGGGTTAAAGGCGGATCAGGCCCGTGTACCTGCGGCCGGGGGCGCTGGCTGGCACAGCGGTAATCCCCACGGCCGAGCGAACACTCCCCAGTTACTGCCATCTCCTGGGTAGGAGCCGGCCGAGGAAAACGCTGCCAGAGGTCAGCTTTGATCCAAGGACCTCCCGCATATTTACGTCTGGACAACGAGTTGCGGGGAAAAGTGCTGGTTTTGTTGCAGTTTTAGGAGCCGGTGATCAGGCTGGATTTTTGGGTTACTTTTTCGTTCCGATTCATGTATTTCATGATGTTTGGCTTTTGAATATTTTAGTTCTTTCAGATAAATATTACTTGCCTTACTACTTTTGTAAAAACGTTTATTTTTCTATAAGCCGACGTTCAGAGTCCTAAAAATACATCAGCACTAAAATCATTGTAAACAAACAAATGGAGCACCACTTGGCTCTGTTCCAAGGCCATTTTTTAGTTTATCTGATGGTTTTCTTACTCTTGTACGTCGTTTTGTTGGATGTTTTGAATCTTGACTTACATCATATTTAAGAAGCATGTTGACTGAAAACATTCCGAACTATCCAGGAGGCTGACAGAGGTCCTGACTTCTGAGCAATATCAATATCAAGTTGAACAAGTCATGAAATTTTGGTTGATAAACACAAGTTGATCGGGCTCATATATCAGCAAGAAAAAGTAAAATTAAAAGAGCTTATTGGTCAAAAACAAGCTATAATATTGCAGACCTTGGAGCAATACTGAAGAGCACGCTGAGCAGGATCATACCAGAAAATGTTGACTGATGAGCGCATATTGATATATTGGTATGAATATTGAATAATAACTTACAACAGCAAGATAAATTAGTGCAAACTATCAAGTTAAAAATCTAGAGTGAATGGACTTGGGCAGTTTTACTATGCTTAGATGCTATGCAGATTGTAATGTGCATCAGGTACCTACTCAGTGTCTGGCAAATGAAACATGCGATCATTCCATTGCTACTGGAGGAGAAAGCTTGGATCACTAAATCCACTTTATGTTGATTTTGATGTTAATCATCACTGTATTTCTTGAAAAAAGGATTGTAGTAAAATTGTCAATGTGACAATCCATGCAACGATGTGATCATATAATGTGTTCATAGTCATTCGTGATAGTGATTATTGGTCCAATATACAATGGCAAAGCTCTCAGTCTCAGTGTTTCTTCCTGTGGATGGCCAGCAGTGACTCAGAGCTTAGAAGTATTAGTTTTCTTCACAGGGCTGGGATAAAAAGTACTGAGGGTAATCTTCCACCAAGGAACTCTACTTTGACATGGTATGAGATGTAGGCACAAGTAGGGAGGTGCTTAGTTCCTATAGTCAGTAGTTGTGTATGCTTAGTCGGGTTAGCTTAGATTAGATTGTTAGTTTTTTAATTTGCCAAGTGTCCATAAAAAGGTGACCTGAGCAATGAGCATACCTGACTAACCTGACAGCTGACCTAACCTCAATCATCACACACATTTGCAGCCTACCCAAGACCTGCACAGCAGTAGCACCCAGTTATAGGTAGGTACTCACCCTAACTCAATCTTACCTGCTAACCTTCAACTTGCCAAAAGTTAGCTCACATTGCCAGGCTGCATCCAGGGAAACAGTCAACTGAGGAACTGGCTCATTGGGTGGCTGGTGTTAGTCTGTGCATTTAAAGTGTTTCTTCTCTGAAGCTGCTCTGCACTGCTGTATGTCATGTTAGCTGCTCAGAAAATGTGGGAAATGATTACTAAGCTACTTTGGCGCTTTGTTAATGCTCGAGACAAGTACAGATCCTGCAGGGTACAGCTATGAGTTAGATGCTAGGTGAGTATGTTATGTGCATGCGCTGTTCCCTGTTTGACCATAGTAAGTATACAAACAAGAACAGGGTCACAGTTATATTCAATCTCCACATAAACATACAACAAAGCCGGCCATATAGCCTAACTCCGAACACACCACAGATAACTTAAGCCTTTGCAGGCACAAAAATGTTTTAACAGGACAGGTATACAATATATCCTCTGTCCTTGGGGGATCTTGCTGCCAAGTTGAGGTACGATGACTGGACTTCAGGATTGATCAACCTTTTCTTAGCCACTTGCACTGCCTATACACAAGAAAGACCAAATGCTTGTTTGTTTTGATTTATACAGGACATGTATCAGTATACAATACATCCTCTGTCCTTGGGGATCTTGCTGCCAAGTTGAGGTACGATGACTGAACTTCAGGATTGATCAACCTTTTCTTAGCCACTGCTTATATACGAGAAAGACCAAATTGAAATGCTTGTTTGTAAACTGCGTTGAAAATTTAATGATCCACCTTCAATTCTGACATGAAGGCACAAATGAAATAGTTCCGTCACCTTTTGGAATACACAAAGCAAAATATTTAATAAATTTTAGTGGATGGACAAGAGCAATTAGCATAGTCCCCCCCCCCCCCTCAAGTTAACTTCTGGCACTGATGAACTGAACTGATGAATTACACTGACGCTTATTCGCTTCATATTTTGTAACAAACGCGCGAAAACTGCAATATAACAGCACTATATGCTTCTTGACAAAATGCATTAGTAGTAAAAATTTAGTCCTGATGGCATTTATTCTTGGTGGAAATGTAATTACAAAATATTTTGTAGTAACTATTTAATTCCGGCCGAAAACAGTGCACGGTTTAAAAAAGAATCATTCCAATGACGGTCCATTCTTGCGGCCCTGAAATCGCCACTATTTCCGGCCTCTCCAACGCAACTCGTTGTCCAGACGTAAATATGCGGACCTCCCACGCCAAACGTGAACGCACTTGCCAACTGCGCCACAAGGGACGGTCGTCAAGTTAGATGTAAGTGAATCCTAATCTATAATCTAAGATTCGGAATCGGGTGAGCCCCTACGATTTGGACCAAACTTGGTCAGTGGATAGTACGTAACGTCCTGATTACGATGCACCCAAAATCTAAGCTCGGCCCGCCATATTTACGAAGTTACGGATGTTTGAATTTCAAGGTCATTCGGGAGAGCCCCTGCGATTTCCGTCAAAATTTGTGAACGGACACTCTAGATGCTCCTCATTACGAATATCACAAAATTTAAGCTCGGCCCGCCATATTTACGAAGTTACGGAGGATTGAATTTCAAGGTCATTTGGGTGAGCCCCTGCGATTTCCGTCAAAATTGGTATACGGGCATATTACATCCTCCTCATTACAAATATCATAAAAGTTAAGCTCGACCCGCCATATTTTTCAAGTTACGGAGTCACAAAGTTACGGAATTTCAAGGTCATTTGGAGAGCCCCTCCGATTTTCGTCAAAATTTGTATGCGGACACATTACATGCTCCTCATTACGAATATCGCAAAAGCTAAGCTTGGCCCGCACTATTTCAAAAGTTAGAGATGTTTGAATTTCAGTGAGTTTCAAACGTCAGTAACTTTTGAAATAGTGCGGGCCGAGCTTAGCTTTTATGATATTCGTAATGAGGAGCATGTAATGTGTCCGCATACAAATTTTGACGAAAATCGGAGGGGCTCTCCGAATGACCTTGAAATTCCGTAACTTTTTGACTCCGTAACTTGAAAAATATGGCGGGCCGAGCCTAACTTTTATGATATTTGTAATGAGGATGTAATATGTCCGTATACCAATTTTGACGGAAATCGCAGGGGCTCACCCAAATGACCTTGAAATTCAAACCTCCGTAACTTCGTCAATATGGCGGGCCGAGCTTAAATTTTGTGATATTCGTAATGAGCAGCATCTAGAGTGTCCGTACACAAATTTTGACGGAAATCGCAGGGGCTCTCCCGAATGACCTTGAAATTCAAACACCCGTAACTTCGTAAATATGGCGGGCCGAGCTTAGATTTTGGGTGCATCGTAATCAGGACGTTACGTACTATCCACTGACCAAGTTTGGTCCAAATCGTAGGGGCTCACCTGATTCCGAATCTTAGATTATAGATTAGGATTCACTTACATCTAACTTGACGACCGTCCACAAGGGCTGTTTCATTCTTAAAATGTGTTCGCAAGCAGGAGTTACGTGATGCTAGCGACATCTATTAATGTAATCGGGGACGCTGATTGGCTGATCGAGTCCGTGAGCAGTATCGCTAATTTACGCTAGTACATGGTTGAGGCAATGTGCGCATGCGCAGGGACTTGTGCTCTCATGGAGGGGCTTTTGGTACCTCGGTCAGCGCCCAATGCTTTTTGGACCAGTTATGGCCTCCGCATCGGAACACGCTAGATAAAAAGTTTGTAGAGGAAGCTTGAGGCTACCTTTCCCCACAATAATATTGGCACTTAAGCTTTTAGCTTACGTGTAGGGCTCGCTTGAAATAGGGCGATTTAACCCGCGCCCCGCTGGGGAGGGGGGGCAGAATCTGCCCCCCTCCCGTTTTTCGCCAATAACTTCTAAACGCGTTACGTCAGCGATGTCAAACTTTCAGTACCTCATCATACATCAATTTGACACGTTCCCTGAAACTTTGAGCGAAATCCGTCGGAAAATTTTGGAGACATTGACGTTTTAGTGACTCATGTTCGCCATTTTCGCCTCAAAAACGGCAAAATTTCAAACGCCGCTAACATCTTCATTTTTGAACGAATTAAGACGTAACAAAAAATATTATACATGATTCTACTTTGTCTATCAAATGGCTATCTCGGTTTTTTGAAAATTTTGGATTTTGGCCCCAATTTTTTTTTCAAAAAACTGACTTTTTTGGGAAAATAATTATAAAATCCAAAATTTTGAGAGTATCGAAAAAAACTGGAATATTCTCAGAGAAGTGGTCTATGTGCACCTACATACCAATTTTTAGAAGAATCAGTTCAAAAATGTAGGAGTTATTGAAAATTTTATGACGTCACGACAAACAATTTTTTTGAAAAATGACTTTTTTGGAAGTTCTAGACCTCGTACGGGAACAAAAATAGCACCATTCGATTCGCCGTGAAAAACTGCATCAGATAGACACCTTTTTAGGCCTTAACAACCAACTTCAAAATTTGACCTCACTTGACCTGACCTTGACCTGACCTCGACCTGAAATTCATCCAGAGGTGGTCCATATCACTTAATGAGTGTGCCTATTGAATTCTATGAGTAAAATGACCCATAAAACATTTGTCGCACATGCCCTTTTCTATATTTTGTTTTTGGTGACCTGACCTGACCTGACCTGACCTTGACCTTGACCTTGACCTTTGAATGACAGTGTATGCAACCAATATTGTCTTGGTAGTCTAAGAACACGTTTTGGGCAATCAGTCTCAGTCCATTCTTCGGCAACTACGGTGCAAGGCCGATACTGTAGAAACTTGCATTTTGTACCCTTGACCTGACCTTAACCTGACCTGACCTCTGACCTACTTAAGCAAAAAAATTTGGGCTCTTAAGATCCGCCTTGTTGAGAGCTTTCGATTGCCGTTTCCCCGTCTTTCTACGACCATCGGTTCGGAAGTTAGACAGGGGGGGGGGCAGAATCTGCCCCCCCCCCCCCAGCAGGGCGCGTATGGCTGAATAGCCCAGCAGGGCGCGGGTTAACCCGCGCCCCGTAGGGCTACCGGCGGACCCTACCACCCGTAGGGGGGGGGGGGGGCGTTTCGGCCCCCCTAAGATCTCGGAAAGTTACCGGCCGATTTTCAAAATTCAAACGGCGTTCGATAGCCCCACCCGGGAACTACCTTGTGACCAAATTTCATTGACCTAGGTCAAACCGATGACGTTACAGGTCAGGTCAAAGGTCAGATTTTCACCGTTCACAGGCAATTCAAGAAATGTGCTGTGAAAGCGAGTACATTGGTAATTTATTGAAAACCATCAATGGTACATTGTTCGTCAAACACATACTTTGCTATCTGAGGTCACTGATACCAGGTCAGGTCACAGCGAGGTCAGGTCACCGGGGGTCACAATATGAATGTGTCGTGTGATACATGTTTTATGGTCCATTTTACATGACAAATGCGATTATGTGGGTTAGGCAGCCTTTGGGGCCAGCCTAGGTCACGTTTTGGTGAAGGTCATGTCAAGGTCAGGTCAAATTAGGTCAAATTTCAAAGTTGATATTTTTGCATAAAATGGGTATCGATTCGATGCAGCTCGTCACGGGAAGTCTAATGGTGGTCTTCGTTTTGCTCTCCGAGTTCTAGAATTGCCAAAAATTGAGTTTGAAAATTTGACGTCATCATTTTTGAACAGTTTTTTCGCTATAACTTGGCCAAAAAACGAGGTATCGATCTGAAATTTGGTATGTTGATAGAAGACGGTAGGCACTATCACATATATTCCAGTTTTTTCGAAACTCAAAAAACTTTTTGGATTTTTTGGTGAATATATCCAAAAAAATGCTTTTTTGATTTTTGGGGGTCAAAACTCAAAAATTTCAAAAATTCGAGATGACAATTGTGTAGCCCTGTCAATTCTACACCTTTTATGTCTTGATCATTTTTCTGTATCTTCAAAGCTGTAGTCCTGACAGGTCTTCTCGCGAAGGTCTTTTTTCGGTCGAAAATGGCAGAACATGACGTCACTCTGACGTCATTTGTGGCCAACCTATCATAGCCTCTGGAAAAATTTTTGGTCATAATGTGTAAAATTGATGCCCGGAGGGGTCCTGAAAGTTTGGTGGCGATATCTCCAGCCGTTTAGGAGATATCTACCGAAAAGGACAGGGGGGCCGTTTCGCCCCCCCCCCCCTACGGGGCGCGGGTTAACATGGAAACCATATGGGGTAGTAGTTTTTGAGCGCCCATTTGGCCTAATGCTACCAACTGTTACTGGCTACCCCTGGTGGGCACCGCACCTCAATCACCTTGTGTGAGAGCGTGGCGCCCTGGGCGGCACGCCTGAGCCAGTGAACTCATTTCAGCGAATTAAAACGCTCAGTTCAAACAGGCAGGAGGGTTGGACTTCGTGGCTTTGTTGTATACCGGTTCGAAAGACGAGAGTTCCTGGTTGTTACCTGCCCAAGCTGCAGATATCTTAATCCTCAGCAGACAGACAGACACACTTTGCCAGTGAACGGGCACGGAAAACATGCATACACAGGCCGAAGCGGAATTTCATCTTGATTTGTGACAAGAGGCTTAGGAAATCCCGACATCATGCTCGCAGTGCATGGTCTTATAATTTATCCAGAGCTTGTCAGTTTTGAACAGTGTCTTGAAATGACGGTCTGAAGTGAAAGCTCGTTGAGTCATTCGCGGGGTAACATGGGCATAATGTTGATTTATCAGTTAGCTCTTAGCTTGATTCTCTAACTAACCTATACTAAAGGAACAAAATTAATTTATCGGTCTGTCTGTCCGCACGATCGTAGGTTGGGTTCCATTACGCACGCCTAGAGCGCAGACGGTATGTGGTAGCTGTTGGGACCAGTGGGTGGATTACATTCACATTGGCACAACGTCTAGACGTCAGCGCCAGGGGCCAGTAACATTTGGGGCCTCCAGTCCAGTCGCTGGGGTGCACAGTTGGCACGTGGCACGCGCTGGAAAACGCACATTTCCCCCTTAGCTCAACACGGGAAAATTCCGTGGGTGAAATGCGCGAATGCAGCAGAGCGGGCGGCGCGGGTCGTTTCTTGAGCCTTGTATATTTCCCTGATCCGACATCTCGGCAACCGGACGGCGGATCGGCCGGCGGATTAAGCGCAGCGCTGTGTAGAGAATTGAACGGAGGCTAGAGAATCGTGTGTGAGTCAGCGGTTTAGTTTTCTTCTTGTGTGTGTTTGTATTGCTTTTATAGACTTGGTTTATTCTTCTTTTCTTTTCTGGGACAGATTGAGTCACTAGAAGACATAATGTATATATGTTACAGGCAATGTGTGGAATGAATTAGAATGCCTCACCGACCAGGCATTCTATAGAATCCCTAGGTATTCTATAGAATGCCTGACCCACCAGGGATTCTATAGAATCCCTAGGCATTCTATAGAATGCCTTATTTTCAGGCATTCTGTAGAATGCCTAGGAAATACACGAATCTTGCCAACATATTAGTGTATGTTGTATAAGATTATGAGCACAGACCGATATGTAACATTATTAATTTTCCGGTCAGGTTTTCCGGTCTAACCTTATTGGGTCAAATTGTATCAGGATTTTATTCTGAAAATACAGAGTATATAACTGGCGTTATCTTTAGTTAATCCCGTAACGCTTCGGCATCGTATGCTGCATACTTGATACTCATGTGTTGGCTGTTTATCGGCCGGCTTCTCTCTCTTCCTTATATCCCATTCACCTTCCAGGCGATCGTTAACCCGCGCCCTGCTGGGGGGGGGGGGGGTTTGAACACCCCCTTGTGGTTTTTCGCGAATATCTCAAAAACGGCGGCGCGGTTTTTGGTACACCTTGTCATACATCAATTCTACTCATGTTGTGAAATTTTCACACCATTGTCATTCAAGGTCAGGTCACCAGGTCACTTGAAGTGACCTCACCTCATAAAAAGTTCCAATGTCTGTCATAGCTACACCGAGTGACCGATCGCTTTGAAACATTCAGCGATTGCTAAGAGCAACAGCACGTACAAAATGTATATCTCAGAATGTTGATATCGATGACCTAAGGTCAGGTCAATTTTGCGACCTCCCCATTATAAGTCAATAGGACAAAATTGAAATGCGCCTCTTTTGGACGAAAGACAATATAAACACTCCCAAACACTGAATTACAAGTGGTTTAGACACACTGAACATGAAAATGGTGTCCGTAACCCCTGTTTATGCCCTGAGGTCATCTTAGGTCACGAATGGTATCCAACAGTTTTTCGCAAATAACTTTTGATAGAGGCATGCTAGAGCGATGAAAATGCATTAGATGTGTTCAGCTCGACGATACGGATCGACTGATATGCAACATGACCCTTTCAGGTCAGGTCATGACCTTGGCCTGAGGTCAAATTTTCAAGTTGACCTTTCAAGGTCAAGTTATAGTTCATTCGATGCGTCTTGACGAGAGGAACACGATGCCGGTAAAAGTAAACTGGTGCAAGGCTTGGGTCAAATGTTATTGCAGAATAACTGTTTCCGAAAAAAATCGGCTATTTTTGCAGTTTTTGCCCTCTGCAGGCAAAACCGTTGACGTAAGGTCAAATCTGAGAGAATTACTCAGAAAGGGCGTTAATTGGGCTATCGAATGCGCTTCTCCGCGGCGCTGTAGCTCTATTGCTTCCCGAGTTATGCGTTGTCCCGTCAGAAAATGGGAACCCAACCAGGTGAGTGAACCAGGTGAGTTGGCATCTTGGAAATTGTCGACATTCGACCTGGAAATCGGCGAAATTTTGCCTTCAATGACCTCTGGTGACCTGACCTTTGACCTGACCAAAAATTGATCGAAGTGATTTCACCATTATTTTTGACGCTCTTTCTCACGCCGCCTTCCGCATATCGCTACGTGGCCCAGGAGCCGAGTTAGAAGGGGGGGGGGGTGTTCAGACACCCCCCCAGCAGGGCGTGGAAATCCAGGACCCCCAGCCGGGCGCGGGAACCCGCGCCCTGCTGGGGGGTGTTTGAACAACCTCCCTTGCGGTTTTTCGCGAATATCTCAAAAACGGCGGCCGTTTTTGGTACACCTTATCATACATCAATTCTACACATGTTGTGAAAATTTCAGACCAATGTCATTCAAGGTCAGGTCACCAGGTCACTTGAAGTGACCTCACCTCACATAAAGTTTCAATGTCTGTCATAGCTACACCGAGTGACCGATCGCTTTGAAGCTTTCAGCGATTGCTAAGTGCAAAAGCATGTACAAAATGTATGTCTCAGAATTTTGATATCGATGACCTAAGGTCAGGTCAATTTTGCGACCTCCCCATTATAAGTCAATGGGAGAAAATTGAAATGCGCCTCTTTTGGACGAAAGACATTATAAACACTCCCAAACACCGAATTACAAGTGGTTTAGACACATTGAACAATTGAAAATGGTGTCCGTGACCCTTGTTTATGCTCTGAGGTCATCTTAGGTCACGAATGGTATCTAACAGTTTTTCGCAAATAACTTTTGATAGAGGCATGCTAGAGCGATGAAAACGCCTTATATGTGTTCAGCTCGACGATACGGATCGACTGATATGCAACATGACCCTTTCCGGTCAGGTCATGACCTTGACCTGAGGTCAAATTTTCAAGTTGACCTTTCAAGGTCAAGTTTCAGTTCATTCGATGCCTCTTGACGAGAGGAACACGATGCCGGTGAAAGTAAGCTCGTACAAGGCTTGGGTCAAAAGTTATTGCAGAAAAAAAAACTCCGAAAAAAAATCGGCTCAAAACCGTTGACGTTAGGTCAAATCTGAGAGAATTACTCAGAAAGGGCGTTAATAGGGCTATCGAATGCGCTTTTCCGCGGCGCTGTAGCTCTATTGGTTCCCGAGTTATGCGTTGGCTTCTTGGAAATTTTCGACATTCGACTTGGAAATCGGCGAAATTTTGCCTTCAATGACCTCTGGTGACCTGACCTTTGACCTGACCAAAAAAATTGACTGAAGTGATTTCGTTATTATTTTTTTACGCTCTTTCGAACGCCGCCTTCCGCGTATCGCTACGTGACCCAGGAGCCGAGTTATAAGGGGGGGTTCAAACACCCCCCCCCCCCCCCAGCAGGGCGTGGAAATCCAGGACCCCAGCCGGGCGCGGGTTAAGCGACTGGTTGGCCTGTGGCTCTCCCGCGTGCCTTGCGCCGTGGCTCTCCCGTGCCAACGGGATTGGATCAGTTGCTGCTTGCGGCGCACCATTTGGTGGTCGGCATAGCTAAATTTCTCCCTCGCTTCCTCTCAACTCATTGCCCTGAAATGGTGTGAGGTGACGACCGGCCTATAGGCCAACAAAGAAAATTAGGTTAACAAATAGCGTTACTGCCACTGACCCCTAATTTTCGAAGTGTGTTTCGGACAATCAAAATACTTAGGCATTCTACAGAATGCCTGGGAGCTTAAGCCAGGCATTCTAGAATGCCTAAGCAGTCAGGGATTCTATAGAATACCTAGGGATTCTATAGAATGCCTGCCTGGTCGGTCCTGATTCCACACATTGCCTGTAACATAGGGTGACTGTTTCAAATTTTACGATTTTAAGGGATTTTTTTTAGCTTATATCGAATCCAGCATTCTTTGAGACAGTTGCGAAGTACGTATAGTTGTGGTGCCAATGCAACTTGTTACGAAGCTGTCCCTGGTGGTTTAGGTACACCTGCTATAAACAGGTGCAGAGGTGAATAAAACTCAAAAGCTGTCACCTACGTGATGTCTAGCTGTCGGCAATTTTTCACAAGTCATCTTGAAACAGAAGGTACCATTTTTTGCCGTTTTCTCATCACCTTTGAGGCCAAAAAGTAAATTTGAAAATGAGGCTAGAATGTTAGAAATAAACCGATCTTTCAAATTTCAGACTCTGGGCATCACAACGCATCACCATATTTCAATAGGTACACAACAAAAAATAAATCACTATCACTAAACTTACCTATAGGTCTGATCGACTTCCTATAGCTCGACCTGACTTCCTGATCCAGTTCAATCAGAACTCACGAAAGGATTGTCAGTTGTCACTGATTCACTTGTCTTTGCTTCAGTAGTCAAGACCAATTATCAACGCTCCTACCAAGTTTCTAGGACCGATGGTCATGGACCTCGCACCAGTTGTGGCCCAGATGTGACGTCCCCCGTCCCCAGTCGCCCGGTCCCTCCCTACTCCGTCGGCGGCCAAGGCCGCGTCGGTCCCCGCCTCCGCTCAACCGGCGACGAGCGGGGACGAGCTGTCGCGCTGTCGCCGTTTTTCCTGCGTTGTCTATGGCGCTTCACAACGCACCGGCTGTCGCACCGGCGGGATTTTTCAGCCCCAGCTGTCTACAAAGAGACGACGCTGTTAAATTTTTGTGCCGTGGTTCATAGTGGTCTTCTATGGGAAGACAGCTCTGATTGTAGCGAAAACGGCCTAGTTATCTACTTTAAATGCATCAACTGAGATGCTCGAATCTGTCTGTTTATTCCTATGGCTGTCACCTACGCACGCAGGCGAGTAGCAGGGTTTTTTCACCTCTGAACAGGTGGTGCGGGTGGGACGCCTACTACTTGACCCAAACTTACCAAACCCAGCCTGGCTTTATCCTCCCCCCCCCAGTTTTTTTTTTCGCGATAGCTCCGAACACGCAAGCAACAGAGAGCTGAAGCTAGGCATACCTGACCTTTGATTCAAGCCGGATCTTGTGACAACAACCCGATTTTCAGGTCAGGTCAGGTTACTGACCTACAACGTCATAAGTGGACGGTCCTCAGATGCCGCAACTTCGCAACACCCTCAGTCCCAGAGGAGCTTTTACAGGGGAATGAAACTTACAGTATGTGCATCTTCTAGAAGTCTCACAACTTGTACCTCTAGGATTTTTCCTAAACATCACAAGAGGTCAGGTCGGTTACGTGACCTCACCACTATAAGTCAATTGAGAAAAATGAAAATTGCTATTCTGGCGCCGGGAACGATCTCAAACTATCTCAAGCACACGGATCGTGATTTCATGCACTCCTTGCAAGGTTAGATGCTTCAATTTTGCATTGTTAACGTTGCATGACGTCATTTATGGCGTCACTAAGGTCATACGAGCTTTTCGTCAATAACTCCCGATCAAACTGAGCTAGCGAGACGGTTGAGCCACCGATGGACGCAGGAAGACCTGCCGAATCGAATAATCTGCATCACGACCTCCTTTGACCAATTTCGCGACCTAAGGGTCTCTGACCTGACCTTGACCCGAGATCAACACCTCAAGTTGACCTCACCCGAACAAAAAGCATACCATTCGATGCGCGTAAGCAAGGCGAGCACGTTGATGCTAAAATCGCGCTCTGCGACTGTTTTTTAAGAAGTTACAAGGCGGATCCAGGGGGGCCAACGGGGCCATGACCCCCCCAAGACGGTCAAAGGGGGGGCATACTATGTTTACCCCCCCCCCCCCCCCAAGACATCAGTCAAGAAAAAAATAAACATTCTCAAACTTCCTATGCTGAAAAACTGAAATATTGCTTTGATGATGCAGTGACCTTACCTTGGGGAAAACGTGAAAAAAACTCTGCCAACCAGAGTTTGGCAGCCTGATCCGCGCGCAATGAAGCGTTTCATTCGAAACAAAATACGAATCATGGGCAGATCATGGTACGATTAGATGTATCCAATGCATGAGATTACGTCACTAGCTCATGACGCCTGAGCAGCCAGAGCTGTGGAATAGGATGATGTTATCGGTCAAAACACTCTTGTTTCGAAAGTTGCGCTCACAAGTGGTAAAAAATGAACGACGTCATTGGTTTATTTTAACCCTCGCCCATGTAGGGGGGGGGTTGGTGCAACCCCCCCCTGAGGTTTTTCGGAAATAGTGCAAAAACGGCGGCGCGCAGCGCCGCCAAATTTTGGGTACCTTATGGGGCAAATCTTGCGCATCTTTTGATAAAAAAATTTTGACCGGGTCATGTCAGGTCACGGAGTTATGACGTCACAAAGGGAACAGCCTCCGGCTGGATTTTCACAAACTGAGTGCCAACGCCCGAGGTTTCCTGCCGGTGGTACGGACATCGGTTGATGGATCGTAATGAAACTTCCCATGCATGTTGGGGCAAGTATTGGCTATCATATGGTATAAGAAACTTGACCGGGTCAGGTCAGGTCACGGAGCTATGACGTCACAAGAGGAACAGCGTCCGGTACTATTTTTGAAAAGCGCCCGAACCACTATTTTGCTAATTCTTGTCACCTCAATGGGAATATGCAGCAATATTAGCTTCTATAGGGAGCAAATGGACATCCCAAATCCAAAAATACAATCAGATTTCAAAAATTTAAATTTTGATTTTTCGAATTTCTGCCGCCGACTGTGACCTTGCCGACTTCCGGCGCTCCCAACGCGCCATTTTTAGAGCTAGGGAAACGAAATACATACCAAACGATAGAGAATTGATCAAGGAACACGATAGTGAAGGTTTCAAGTCGATATCTCCCACCGTTTTGCCGCAATCGCCGCGGAAAATTTGAAAAAGTCTATTTTTCCGAAAATTTGACCTTTGACCGGTCAAAAGTAGGTCAAATGTTGACCTAGGACCAAAAAATATACCACCAATCGCGAGATCTCGGCGAGAGCAATCCGTTGGTCTTTTCCGCTAAGCTCTACAACGCTCCGTTTTCAAACGCCAAGGGGGGGGTCGCACCAACCCCCCCCCTGCATGGGCGAAGGTGGCAGATCGCCGTTTACGGGCGAGGGTTAACCCTCGCTGGCACAGGATTGATGCAGCCCCCCTAAGGTTTTTCGCAAATAACTCGCGTAAAAAGCGGCCGATCACGACGAACCTTTCAGTACCTTCGGGTTGATCAATTTTACACCTACCCCTAAAATTTCATGACCCTGACCCAAATGACCTTTGAACTGTGACCTATCTTTCGAGACAATGTTTGGCCGTAATAGCGATTTGGCGTATGTCATCCCGCATTAGCCGCGCGTTTGCCGTCTTTTCGTGGTTTCAAACGTTCAAACATGTGATATGATGTTGGTCCCATACACTAGGGTGGGTGTCAAGGACAGGTCAGGTCACTGACCTTTGATGACCTCGGTTCACTTTTTCGAGTTGTACATGTTTCTGGGCTAGTTTTTGGAGCGGAATTCGAATTTAGCAACCATTTGAACATTTACGAAATAGTTTTGGTGCCTTCGTAACATGTTACGTAGCTGTCAGAGGCAGCTGACTCACCGTGGTTAGTACGAAGTAACTGGACGGGCAGGCGAGCTAGTAATTGTGTTTTTCCTTTCTATTGTATACGGCCTCGACTGGCGGGTCCTTTGAGCCGCGCTATTAGAGTTCAGTGGTTACATACGAAGCAAATACCGCCGTCAGGAAAACAAATGTAAACAAAACATCTCAGGTAGTACCTTTTCTTGTTATTGCTTCTATACTTTATATATCGAGAATGGACGTCGGCTTAAGTTTGGCCCAAGCCGAGCTATTAATGATTGAATATGACGAGGAGTGCCGTCCGAAACGTCGGCACAAGGGTTGGGTCGCTGATGTGAACCGCCGCCGCTGAGCTCAGGGTGAATTTTTCAACCTCGTTCAAGAGCTGCGTACCAGCGATCCTGAATGGCACCGCACCTACATACTTCCGGATGGCCCGCAACACTTTCACTGCGGCCTTGACTTTCACCTTTGAGCTTCTTCTAAGCAAGATCGGGTCAAATATCACTATAAAACACACCAACTTCAGAGCCCATCGACGCCGCGCAGCTCCTGGCCGTTACGCTTCGGTACCTGGCGTCAGGAATGGAGTTTTCGGCTCTGGCTCCCACGTACCGCCTGGGAGAGAAGACGGTCCGCGCCATAGTTTACGACACGTGTGCCGCGATCATCGCCGCCGTCGGTCCGGAGGTGTTGGCCTCCCCTACTCGCCACACCTGGGAAAGGAGCGAGGCCCACTTCCGAGACCGGTGGAACTTCCCGAACTGTGTGGCCGCGCTGGACGGGAAGCATGTTGTCCTGCAGGCGCCAGCCAACACCGGAAGTGAGTACTACAACTATAAGCACACCTTCAGCACTGTTCTGGCCGCCGTGGACGGCGACTATCGATTCGTGTACGTGTCGGTGGGAAGAGCCGGCAGGGAATCGGACGGCGGCGTATTCCGCCGCAGCGACCTGACCGCCGCCCTCCGAGACGACTCTGCAGCTGCCGCCGCCCAAAGCCCTGCCTGGGACCAACGCTATCATGCCGCACGTCGTCATCGCCGACGAGGCGTTCCCGCTCACCACCGCTATCATGCGGCCGTATGACGTTAGACGTATCCCAGGCGTACAGAGGCAAGGCTTGAAGTCCGAGCCACGGTATTGAAGTACCGCCTCTCGCGGGCTCGTCGCATCGTGGAAAACACTTTCGGCATTCTCGCACAAACCTGGCGGATGTATCGTCGGCCAATGAACGTAAACGTCCAGCACGTCTGCAAGATCGTGCACGCCACGTGCATTTTGCACAACTTCCTCCACGCGGACGAAGTCGTCGCACTGCAGGGAAGGCTTGAACTCGACCAGCAAGATCGAGCCACCGCCCCGGCCCAAGGCCCTATATACGCGAGAGGGTCGTCCGGCGATTCTACCTGATCGTGACGTCATCTGGGGGCAAGTCTTACGTCCCGTTTGAGTCCCATGTAAATGGGCGATTTTTGAAGCACTGTAGAACTGCTAAAAAATAGCACAAAACTAGGTGCATCATCTGAAAGACGAGACATTTTTCTTCGAATTATCTGAGATCAGTTTTTCACTAAACCCATTAGTTTTTCCGAAAATGTGTAAAAAAAGCCCCCATGCCTCCGCAGTCTCCCTTCCGCCGGCCGCTGCGCCGCCGCGGTAGCAGGGCCTCGGCTAAGGAATTTTGACTGGTGGGCCACTTGGGCAGCGACATGGACTGACCTTCGTAGACATAGCCCCCCCCCTCCCATTTTCGATATCTCCCCAGATCTGGGGAGAAATCGCAGAATAAAGTGGAATTCGGCCACTTTATTCTGCAAAAAACGTGAGGATGGCATTTAAAAAAAGTAAAAAAAAAAACGGGGCTCGACCCCCTCCCTCCCCCCCGACTCTTCAGAGAGAGGAGAGAGTAGGGACCCACATCCCTCTCAGTGGTGATGCTCCCGCGGTGCACATAAAATCGCACAAGCATGCACAAAATATTGACGCAGATTATAAAACTTTGGACGATAACTTACGGCCAGTCAGATGTTAAAAATCAGCGAGCCCTGAGTGGATCGCTCGCCGACTAGTCGGAGATTCGGAAGCGCTCGGACGGGATCGGGCGTTGTCGGGTGGATCGGGAGGATTTGTGAACAGCACGAGTGCAACTTTAAATATATAAAGTGGGTTGTAGCAGGAACCCCAAAAGGAGGTTGTAGCAGCAACCCCAACATCTCTGAAAATGATCATAAGCCTATTAGTGTCGCATGGAAAACTGACTCAAAAGCCCAAGCGCACTGCGCAACCACAATATTTTCTAAATAAGTTATGTACACTTCTGATGAACAGTGTCCCAAACTTCAGATTTCTCTTGGGTGTCTGAGTGGAAAATTCTAGCCACCCAAAATGTGAGAGCGGAAAATTATCCATTATTATTCTTGAGAGTCATCTTCAGCCCAAATGAGAAAATTTTGGAACGCTGACTGTGAACGGTTCGAAATTCGTCCGACTGGTCAGATGTGTGAATGTAAGCATCATACCGGTCGTGAAGACGCATAATATCGCTTGCAGACTTCAATCGGCTGGAAGTCGCCGACACTACCTCTAGTTTGATGCATTAGGTATAGCTATTATGCATGACTCTGGCTTATATCGTGTCTATCGGCGAGCCGTCTGAGATCGCTCGCAGGCTTATTCCCGACCGTCTGAACTGGTCTGCTCTTTATTCGTAGTTTTTCTTGTAACCGACTGGTCTGCGGCAGATGCTTATGTGACTTTTTTACCCCAAGAGGATATTGCAAACAATAGGTTGAAGTTTTTCACAAGAATATGTTTCACCGATGGGTACTTTGCAGCCTGAAAATGTACCTACGATAAGATCTGCTAATTCAATTTGAAATGTGAAAAATGTGAAAACTTATATTTTCGGAAAATTACTGGTGGGCCAAATCTTTGAGGCTGGTGGGCCATTTCGGGTCACTGGTGGGCCATTTGGCCCACCAGTTAACATGTTAGCCGAGGCCCTGCGCGGTAGCGTAGTGGTTAGGATGCCTGCACCGTGATCCAAAGATCGTGCGTTCGAATCTAGGCGCGGGACGGAAGGCTTATATGAGTCAAAATGGCGGTGTAAGCCCAGCACCAGCCAACCAACCACATACACATCACAGTGCCCAATTCAACATTCACACGTAACGCAGACAGATATGGCCCTCGGCTCACAGCCCAGCCTCCATTTACCGCTGAACGAACGGCATCTAAAAGGTTCTTGAGATGATGTGCATTCTGAGCTGAAGGCAGAAAGAGAAAAAAACGGCAGCATTGATGCGTCTTCCTCCTATAGAAATTAAATTTGGCGGTGACATTACTCAGTTTGCACAATTATTCACAGTTTTGAGATGAAGATTGCGTCTAAGCTAGAAGACGACAGTGAAAAGCTGCATTATCTAGGAACAGAATTTAGTTAGTGCAGCAAACCGCTCACTATCGTTGCCAGTTGTATGTACAGGGTGTCCCAAAATTAATGTCCACTCTTCCACAACCTTTGTTTTGCCTTCTACTGCGCAATATCAATATAATTTCACCGGTACTGGCTCCCAGACCATATACGCTACATTCTAGCCACGAATTTACGCCTGGGAACAAGCTAGGTCGCGGCAGGAAGACTTCCGCCAGCCGGGTATGGCGCAGATCGTCATCGCGAAGTGCGGAGCTAAAGACGGGCTTATCCACAAGGAAACAGGCAAGGAGGCTTATTGCCAATAGTCATCCAGTCTTCAAATTGATAATCCATCGGTACCGGAGGATGTCTCTAAAGCTGAAGCCCAACAAGCCACGTTTCCAGCCGAAAACTTCTGCTGAACATGTCCAGGGCCATCTTTCAACATACGGTCTCGCTTTCAACAAGTCGGCGCCCCGGCACATCGAGATAGAACGACGAAGGACTGGTATAGATCGAACTTCCCAGCATTCTGGAAGAAGGACAAATGGCCGGTGAATAGCCCCACCTGTTGCCGATAGAAAATCTTTGGGCGACCGTCCTGTGTAAGAGGTGAGCAAAACGGCGCCAGGATAACCTGAACGCACGCTGACCAGGAACGTTCGATCTATCTGGTCCAAGATCAGTCCACAGAAGCTAGACATGTTGATGTCTGAGGCCCCGGACCGTATGCTTGCCTGCATCAGGGAGAAGGTGGGATGCATATGTAAGAAAAGCGCGCCTCTTATGTTTGTTATTTTCATGAAATTGTCGATGGAAAGGTGTGACATTATTTTTGGGACACCCTGTATATTGAGGACGGCTATGAGCAGGCAATGCTAATCCTACGCGAACGTTATGGTCAGCCGAGCACTATTGCAGCGGCGTTCATGGATAAAATTAATGACGAAGAACGAATGGACTTTGGAAATGGTGAAGATTTGGACAAATTTGCGCTTCTTCTGATGAGCTGTAAAAATGCATTGGGAAATGCATCCCATTTAATTAGGCTACGGAATATTACAGAAAAACTCCCTAGCTTACTTCGAAATAGATGGCGCAGGCGCGTCGATGATCTCGTAGAAACTCATGGGCGCTCCGCAGTTTTTGAAGACCTAGTCGAATTTGTGATGAAAGAGGCGAGAGTCGCTACAAACGCATCTTTTGGGCAGCACATGTACGATGGCACAAGGCCGTATAAGAGAGGTAGAATCATCCCGCGATTTCCAATGGACCGGTCGCTAAGCATTAGCGTGACGTCACTGGTGGAGACCGCGCGGCGCCCGGCTCCAAGCCGTACGTCTGGTATATTTGGCACTTTATCGTTGTTATTACTGAACGTAACGACAACTAATGACTCTTAATAACTTTTTTACCCACCTAAAGCTGATTTCCTTGCCGATGCATTGGCGACCCGAGCCCCAGGGCTGACAATCTTGGGATATGGGTCGGATGGGCGACCTCGCGACGGGAGAAGGAACGATTGCAATTGTCGTGGCCCGCACCGCCAATTGCATTCTCTATCTGCACCCGGAGGGGGGAGGGGGCACGTGCCCCCATCGGATCAGGGGGCCTCTCGGGCCCGAGGGGCCCTGCGACGCCAATTGGCGGCTGAGGGTCCACGCTGGCATTTTCGACTCAGAAGCAGGGCTGCGGAGTCGGAGTCGGAGTCGGAGTTGGAGTCGGTCGGAGTCGACAGTTCTGCTTGGAGTCGAAGTCGGAGTCGGAGTCGCCAAAATCTTACCGACTCCGACTCCGGAGTCGGAGTTAACGCTGCATGGCTCAACGTCAATTTGATTTGACGTTGTGCACCTGTTTAATTGACGATACTGCGCTAGAAATTAGATTTTGTCGAAAAAAGGCAATTTTGCCGTTTTGGACGAACGTTTTCAGCGAAAGCAGCAGAAGACGGTGAAGTCCCCAGAGCCTGCTTCTTAATTCTGCACGCTATTTTTAATGCATAATTGCAAGGCATAGCCTTGGAACGCACAAGAGATGGTTTCAGGCAAGATAAAAACATCTCCGTTATGAACTTCAATATCATGATATGGATTTTAATAGAACCGTCCGCCGTCCGGAGTCGGAGTCGGAGTTGGAGTCGGAGTCGGAGTCGATTTTTGAAGTCGGAGTCGGAGTCGGAGTCGGAGTCACCCTGAAATCCATCGACTCCGCAGCCCTGCTCAGAAGGGCCCCACAGGGTTCGAAAGAACACCTTATGTGCTCCGAATAGCCACACTTCTCTCCATAAAAGCCACACACCGGCTTTTTATTGTTCCTTGTCGGCATTTGAGGGCCCCTTGCCGGCCTCTCAGGGCCCATTGGCGACCTCTGAGGGCTACTTGCCGGCCTCTGAGGGCCCTTACCGGCCTATCAGGGACCAGCAGTTCGAAGGGTTCCACACACACCTGTGATGGCCCCTTAACCCAATGGTTGAAGGCCCCCACAACGGCGCCTGCGAGGGCCCTCACCGGCGGCTGTGAAAGCCCCAAACCGGTGCCCAGCTGAGGGCCCCACACTGCCACCTCTCAGTTCAACCGGCACCCCCAAACCAGTGCTTCTTAAGGCCATATATCGGCGGCTCTGAGGGCTCAACGCCGGAGCCTCTGACGGCCTAAGACGGGACCTTCGCATCGGACGGTCACTCACCGGTGACTTTTGAGGGCCCCACACCGACGACTCTGGAGGGCCCCAGCCGGCGTCTGAGAGTACCTTGCTGGTCTCTGAGGACTCCACAGGGCTCCTGAAGACACCGCAGACCTCTTGAGGGCCCCTTGTCGGTCTCTGAGGGCCCCTGTCGGTTTATAAAGGGTTCGAGCCAGCAGCTTTAAGGGTCCCACACCCGACTGTGATGACCCCCACACTCCACTGTCCACTGTCTCTGAGGGCCCACAATGGTAACTGTGAGGACCTTCACCGGCGCCTCTGAGGGCCACACACTAGCACCTCAGAGGGCCCACAGTGGCACCTCTGGGGCCCCGCACCAATGCCTCTGAGGGCCTCACACCGGTACCTACTACCTACCTGTGAGGGCCCACACCAGTGCCTCCAAAGGCTTCATAACCGACGGCCCTGAGGGCACTACACCGGTGATTTTTGGGGGCCAACCGAAGGCACAACACAATCCCTTAGTCTCGCTGAGTTTCTATCCCAATCCCATACCGGCTTCTATCCCAATTCCGGCTCAACTAATTAGCAGCCCCCCCCCCATGGGTCAGCAGCGCCGCGCCGGTGTAGGTGCCGGGGGCAGGCACCATCGGGGCGGCAGTCGGCCACGTGCACTCAATGGTTAGCGCTTAGCACCGGCGGCTAGCGCACGCCCGGCGTGTTATCGGCCGTGAGCCGCTCCAAAACGGCTGCAGTAACTGGTCGATATAGGCAGTAAGCAGATGAGGAGATGCAGGTGGATTGATGACCGGCAAGCTCTTGTGTTTTACGAGGGCGAAGGGTCGAAGTCGGCTGCTAAGCCGTGAGCGGATTTTATCAGATGCCGGTTCATTATGACCTGTATCCGGGTCCTGGTCCGCTGGCGCACTCTTGGAGAGCCGAATCACAGCAAAACTCCATCCATGACTGTATCTATAGTCTATACGGCTTGATACGGCTTACGCTTTTCTGAAAACGTCTGCGTTTGGCCTTCTACGGGCTCGGCCGGCCGGCCGGCCCCCGATTGGCGATCCACCAGTGACGTCACTGGTAGTGTTAACCCGCGCCCAGCTGGGGGTCCTGGATTTCCACGCCCTGCTGGGGGGGGGGTGTTTGAACACCCCCCCTTGTAACTCGGCTCCTGGGCCACGTAGCGATACGCGGAAGGCGGCGTTCGAAAGAGCGTCAAAAATAATGACGAAATCACTTCGGTCAATTTTTTGGTCAGGTCAAAGGTCAGGTCACCAGAGGTCATTGAAGGCAAAATTTCGCCGATTTCCAGGTCGAATGTCGACAATTTCCAAGAAGCCAACGCATAACTCGGGAACCAATAGAGCTACAGCGCCGCGGAAAAGCGCATTCGATAGCCCTATTAACGCCCTTTCTGAGTAATACTCTCAGATTTGACCTAACGTCAACGGTTTTGCCTGCAGGGGGCAAAAACTGCAAAAATAGCCGATTTTTTCGGAAACAGTTTTTCTGCAATAACTTTTGACCCAAGCCTTGTACGAGCTTACTTTTACCGGCATCGTGTTTCTCTCGTCAAGACGCATCGAAAGAACTATAACTTGACCTTGAAAGGTCAACCTGAAAATTTGACCTCAGGTCAAGGTCATGACCTGACCGGAAAGGGTCATGTTGCATATCAGTCGATCCGTATCGTCGAGCTGAACACATCTAAGGCGTTTTCATCGCTCTAGCATGCCTCTATCAAAAGTTATTTGCGAAAAACTGTTAGATACCATTCGTGACCTTAGATGACCTCAGGGCATAAACAGGGGTCACGGACACCATTTTCATGTTCAGTGTGTCTAAACCACTTGTAATTCAGTGTTTGGGAGTGTTTATAATGTCTTTCGTCCAAAAGAAGCGCATTTCAATTTTCTCCCATTGACTTATAATGGGGAGGTCGCAAAATTGACCTGACCTTAGGTCATCGATATAAAAATTCTGAGATATACATTTTGTACATGCTGTTGCTCTTAGCAATCGCTGAAAGTTTCAAAGCGATCGGTCACTCGGTGTAGCTATGACAGACCTTGGAAACTTTTTATGAGGTGAGGTCACTTCAAGTGACCTGGTGACCTGACCTTGAATGACCTTGGTCTGAAATTTTCACAACATGTGTAGAATTGATGTATGATAAGGTGTACCAAAAACGGCGGCGCTCCGCGCCGCCGTTTTTGAGATATTCGCGAAAAACCACAAGGGGGGGTGTTCAAACACCCCCCCCCAGCAGGGCGCGGGTTAAGCTGATTGGCGAATAATACATGGGGAGAACCGGGACGACATCCCCCTGCGATGGCAGTCGAGGAAACGGTAAGAAGCATATTAATGGATCATTTTCTATGGTACAAAATCAGGAGTCACTAGTAATAGCGATACACGCGCATGATTATTCGACACGTTTGTTTTGCGGGGACAACTCGCATTACCTCCCCGAGTGTGCTAAGCTGAAGGAGTTGTCGGCAGAAGAAAAGAAGTCATTTGTTATTAGAAATTCATTTTGCTTTGGGTGCCTTCGCAGTGGTCACAGCCCACAGGCGAAGTTTGTGCCGCCAGAGACCGGTAAGATTAGTGGTGTCATTTTCCAAAAAAAAATGCGTGACCGATACCGACCGAAACCGAAAATTGAGATAAATTTCCGACCGAATACCGAACGATAACACCCCAAGCCAAAATTTGACCGAAATTTGACCGGAATTCTATTTGCTATTTTTCTACCCCAAAATTAAACTTATGGAAAATAATGGGAAATGGTATTTCAGTCCAAGTTCAGTCAATTCTTAGCCACTGCAAAATACATTTTGTGGTAGAAGTTACATTGCTAAGGGTAGTGGTTACACATGGACCTCAGCATTTCACAGATTTGGTTAATTAGAATTGTCAAGAATCTACTGTGGTCTATGTAAGGAAGAATACTCATTCATGTTGCAAAAGCACGATCAATTAGTAAGTCAAATGGTTGGTAATAGGTATGTTGACATGACAGCATTCCCTAGGAGAAAAGGCAGAATCAAAACCCCACAAAACACATCAACACTGCTTGGAAACTGGCCTTGAGTCTTGAGATGTGGTCTGAGATACTCTACAAAGAATTTGACACTGAAAATCCAGCTGAAAAGGCAGGTATTAGGTAGCCCTGAGCCTAAATTTCGTCCCAAAAATGAAATGAAAATATATTTAACTGGCATTTTGTCTTTTCTTTACAAGAAAACACAATATGCAGACAAAATGAATACAAAGCGGCGCAAAATAATAGAAGAACCAAGAATTGACTTTTAGGATCCTCTTCCCTAACGGAAGGATGCAAGATGATGACGTAATATTTATTTATATGCCCTTTTGGTTGAATTATTGAAGGGAAATTAATTTTCTTGTTGTGAATTACACTCACAATATTGATTTCATTAGGATTCAATATCGTGTTGGATCATTTACATCAATAAAATAATTCACGAGGCAGCATGTAGGAATCCAAAACTTTTTTTTTAGCAACTTAATCAGCTGGTTTAAAAAAATAGCCTCTATTATGGCGCATCTATTTCGAAATCCTTGATAACCCATGTGTTTGGAGATGATGTGGAAGATTCCAGAAAGCGGACATGCCGAATCTGTAGTTTTTATCAAGATTCCTATGTTTTTATGTGGTGGTCATCTAGATTTCAAACATTTGGCTGGTACCTGCAATATTTAAGGAGAATGTGGAATAGAAGAACACCTGTGAAATGTGAATGTGATCACTGCTAAGTGCTAAGTGCTAACTGTCCAGTCTTCAGAAACACATTTCATTAATTCAAGTTCTTTTTCTCCTTGCCTTTTAAGATGACTTTAATGATTTTTGTAGGCAGTATCTCTTTGATTAGGGGAGAGCGGGGCCAGTTGAAACACGGGGTCAGATGACACATGGCTTTATTTTCAACAATATGCAACATATGGCGTTGCCGACACCACTGCGCATCCGCGCTCGATCACTTCCTTTGTCAACGGCGTTTGGGCGGCAAACGGACGGTAATTTTGATTTGACAATTGTTTTTGTGTTTTTGAGGGGCGTTTGGGAGAAATCGTTTTTATGAATATTTTGTGATATCTCATATACCTTTGTTTGCTGAAAGAAGAACTCCTGGCTCCGGAATAACACCTTATTTGGCCCTTCATTCAGCATGATGCCGTCCCTCCAGCTCGTTTGACATGTGCTTTACGGCGCGTGCGAGATGGCGGGAGCGGATGGGGTCAATTGAAACGCTTTTCTGAGGGTCAGTTGAAACAGGGCCACAGGCCGTTTCAATTGACCCCAGTGACCTTTGCAATGGTTATTGTTCAGGGGCTGTAAACATTAAAGGAAATAGTCCACCTTTGAAATGAGCTTTTAAACTGAAATAGTAGTTTAATAGAGCTCAATTTTTGACTCCTTTTTCTCCAGCCTTTTGCTTGAAAGCACACTATAGCCTGAGATATTTCTATTTTTTCTCATCCGCCCATTTTACCATAGTCTATGTGCTTTATGTCACCTATTATGAGGAACTTTGCACTTTTAGCTTTCCAACGACCTATTGAATGTACCATTTGGAAAAGTAAACCAGACAAAATATCTCCTTAAGAAAGTGGCCTTAAAGAGGAAAACATCCCATTGTTAAGGATAGGTGCAATTGACCCCATGGGCTGGTTCAATTGACCCTCACATCGGGGTCATTTGAAACGGGCGTAGAGCTGTTTTATAAGCATGCGTTTGGCAGCAAAATATGTTTGAAACATAATTTTACATATCTTAAAATAAAGCCAAAAGAGCATATTTTTTCATGGCATTGTGCATTTTTCGATATGACAACTAGATCTCGCTGTGCATGTCAATATACAAAAAGTGGTTCAACTGGCCCCGCTCTCCCCTACAGGTAACATTTTAACAGACTGGAATTGAGTTTCAAAATTGCGTGTACTTGTGGGGCCAACGGAGTCAAAATCAGCCTGCTTGTAGTTGTGGTTGGACAATGGGTGGCTGCTGCCTGCTGAGTGGGATGGCTACTGAAGTTGCCAAAATGTGGCATCTCTTGTAGCCTTTGGGGGAAATTTTGCAACTCTTTACCATTAACATCCCAATAAATTTCATTTTAACTAGGCAAAAATGGAATACTTTCTCTTTTTGAAAATGGTTTCACTGGCAGGGTGACCGAAAGTGTCCGATTTTTGGGGGGCCTGACCTACCGATTACCGAATCGGTCAGCATATCTTTTCGGTAACCGATTGACATCACTAGGCAAGATGTGCGTGCAATCGAAGTCATCCAACTGCATTACATGAACATGGTGGACCAGTGAATCAGCGAGGCGGGTCGCTTCAATATCAACCGAGGACACAAGGCGAAGCTGATGGGGCCTAGGTTACTTCGTGTCGCATATCGAAGTGTGGAGCCATTTTACCCATTGTGGCTGTAAAGGTTAAGAGTGAATCAGGCCACTGCACGACGTTCGCCTTTCTTGATAGCGGGTCGACGCACTCATTCATATCCACGTCACTAATGCACAAGCTTAATTTGAAACACTTGCCCGGTCGTCATCTGACACTGACGAGTGACGACAGTGGATCGGGCCGTTTCCGTACCGACTCAAGTAGTGGCTGGCCTGTCTATTACCGATTTGGAGGGAGAAAATTATCTGTCATTACCAGCACTTTATACGCTAACAAAACTAACAGTTGAAGCAGGCCAGTTCTCCAAGGTAGAGGATTTGGGGGAGTGGGCTCATTGATTCGCCAGTATAAATTTAGAGCTAAAATGTGTTTGGTGTTTGATTCGTATCGAACGCAACGCCATTTAGATCCTGTATGGGCAATAACCACAGGGGAGCACTGCCGCTTCAACCCTATTGGCCGTAGTGTCTAACGGTGGCGGCCATATTGCGCAGACCAGGAAACGGCTGCCGCCCGTGTTGAGGAATAGGGAATTCGGGACCTCGATTTACGTTTGCGGCCGCCGTATCCGTTACGTTCATGTTACGTAGATACGGAACCCGGCACCCTACGCAGAATTGAGTGGGGAATACGATCGTATCTTCAGAATTCCTCAAATTTACTCGCCGGACCTACATTTGCCCCGGCCGAGGGGGTTGATTGAACCCACCTCGCTAATGCGCCGCTAATTAAACTAGAATTAAGCGGTAAAGTGGTCGTTTGCGGCAAAGTATAATGCAGAGTGACTGGTAGGAACCCGCTGTAAGGGTTTCAGGTCAACCAGTGGCCTCTGAGGTCAGGTCAAGTGATCTAAGGCACGGGTTCGGTTTTTGGTAAATAACTTCGCCAAAAATGGCCGTAGAGCCGCGATTTTGGCATCATCGTGTTCAGCTAGCTCAGGCGCATCGAGTGACATACTTTTTGTTCCGGTCAGGTCAACTTAGGGTGTTGACCTCAGGTCAAGGTCAGGTCAGCACCCTCAGGTCACGAAGTTGGTCGAAAGAGGTCATGTCGCATATCATTCGATTCGGCAGGTCTTCCTGAGTCCATTGGTGGCCTTTCTGACTCGCTAGCTCAATTTGATCGGGAGTTATTGAAGGAAAATTGTGACCCTTGTGACGTCACAAATGACGTCACGCAAGGGCAACAATGCAAATATGAAGCATAGAATCTTGCAAAGACTGCATGAAATCATGATTCTATATGCTTGAGATAGTTTCAGATCATTCTCGGCGCCAAAATAGCAATTTTCATATTTCCCCATTGATTTATAAGGGTTTAACGTATTAGTTCCTTGTATCTAAGGATTTTTTAGGGTTTCATCTTGTTCTCCACTCAATTCTGCGTAAGATGCCGGGTTCCGTGTCCACATAGCTTGAACGTAACGGATGCAGCGACCGCAAACGTAAATCGAGGTCCCGAATTCCCTATTCCCCAACACAGGCGGCGACCGCTTCCTGGTCTGCGCAACATGGCGGCACCGTTGGACACCATCTGGCGGCCGATGCGCATTCCACATTATAGAGTTCAGTGGCAATAACACTACAGGTACCCAAAATTGCCGCGCTTGCGGCGCACAGTTTTTAGCGTAGCGAAAAAAAGTGGGGGCGTTTAAGGTCCCCAACAACTCGTAGGTTAAATACGACTGGCATTAGAAATTGTTTTTATATCCGTTCAAAATAATCCCCTGTGCCTGTGCTTGTGAGATATGAATGTACAACGGTACAGTGCTGGTCTCGCTGCGTGGTAGCCGTACTCTTCTTTTTCGACAAAGCTGACAATACATCACACCCAATTAGGCTATGGTATCAGTCACTCGTTAACAACTAAAACATGCGAGGCTACACTACTTTAATTGGGCTCGTCATTGATCAAAACTTTATTTCAATTTGGCGGCGACTTTTCCTTGCCCCATTATTAGGAGTACAATTTGTCTTATGTTGGGCCTACGCGATAGTTTGGAAGATCGCGCGACTTGTGGTTATGATTTCCAAGTGACTGATAGCATAACCTTCGAGTAATTTCGATCTTGTCGGAAAGATAATCCATACCACGCGGGAAGAAGAGGACTGTACTGACGTTGACCTCGCGACCGCGGTTACCGTCGACAGCTTGGCCTGGGGCGGATGTCTGAACCGCACCCTCCATCTTGCATAGAACTTTGGTGACACGACCGAGGCTTGTCGGCTTGTTTAGCTCTTCAGATGTGAATTTTCTGAACGACTTTTTCCTGGCTGCTTCTTCCGCGGCGGACGCGCGCTGTTTCTTGAGCTTCCAGGTCTCGCGGTTTTGGTCGGTGGGTGATCGGCGTAGAGCTGCTCTCGCCTCCCGGCGCTCCGCCACCGCCGCAGCCAGCTCGGGGTCGGCAGCCCACGGTTTGGGGTCCGCTCTTGCTCCTCGAGGGATACGACGTGCACTAGCGTTCATCATGGTCTCCGCCAGGTGCTGGGCCATCTGATTCGTGGTCCGGTCCGGCCGGGGGGGGGGGGGGGCTGCGAACTTCAATTCGCATTCGACCCTTCTTCGTCGTTCGGGTCGCATTTCGACCCGAACTTCAATTCAATTCGACCCTAGGCCACAGGTCGCGGCCTAGGGTCGTACCTCCTCCAAAAACGGAAAGCTCCTCGGTTTCGGCCCACTATTTTTGGGGGTGTGGTGCAGCTGTTTTTATTTTTTTTATTCAATTTCGTTTTATTTTTCGCCCTCAGGGGGGGGGGGGGCATGGCCCCCGTAACCCCCTCCCCTGGCTACGTCCCTGAGACGCACCCCTTTCAGCATCAATTAATTCTAACCACCGAAGTCATTTTTCTACCTGCCACTTTTTCATTCTGATGACGATGCTGCCGTTATGTATTGAAACCGGTCTCAGACGCTGACCTGTGAAGTGTTGACATGGCATTTCTGCGACACTGCGCTGTTGGTCGACTGTGGCAGCGACCGGTGTGCCTTGGACGAGCGGTGACCTTCACCCCTTTTCCAGCTGTCGCAGTCTCCCACAGAGAACAGGACGTGGCCGCTGGAGCTGACAACAATCTCCAATCTAATCACGACTCAGCTGCAAATCCACTTCTATGTGGCTGTAAGCCAGCGCTGTCCGGGCCACGGGCGGCACCGGCCCGGGCCGCCTCGGGAGCCGGGGTGCAGAGTGGGCCGAGGACGGCCGCCGGCGGCGAGCCGCTCCGCTGGCGCGCTCGGAGGAGTGCCGGCGTCCCTCGCCGGCTCTCAGACACAGAGCCGGACTGGCAGGGATTATCCTGCACGGCCGGTCTCCAGGCCGGCTTACCAGGCCGGTCCGCGGCCCGCCGCGCGCTGAGCAATGACCAGAAATGGACACATGGGCCGTCAAGGTCACACCGAAGCGCCTGTACAGTGTACAGGGGCTACAGGCAAAGTGACATCACTGCCTGCGATTGCACATTTGCCATCTCTCTGGTCATGAGCAGTGAAGTTTCACAGTTGTAGATCGGCATCGATAGCAGTATTCAGGACTTAAAATTAGCATTGACAGCTAAAAAGGTAGGGTTCTCATGAATTTGATTTTTATTTTTATTTTAAACTACTTGGCGGCCGAGAAACGTTTGGGTATCTGCAACTACCTACCTGAAGTAATGGGAACCCGCATGAGTTCAAGGACATTTGGAGCAAATGTTATATCAATGTGTCGCTGCTTCTCACTCACGCCACTACCCCTTGGCCCTTGCCTTCAAACGACACTCCTCAATCCTTGTGCTCGTCTCGTCTGAAAAGTTGAATGAGCGCGTGTGTGCCTATTCGATGTGTGCGGATATACGAAATGTCAACATCTGCCAGTGCCGATGCACGCAGCCGACGCCGGACACCAGCTACTGTGCGGTGCTGGGCTCGCCGGACCTGGTGGCCGGCGATGGTGTGCGGATGGGACCCGGCAACGCCGGACCTGGTGTGGCGAGGGCCGAGGCGCTCGCCGTGCTGGGCACCGACACAGGCCACATCGGCAGTCCACTCACCGACACAGGCTACAGCGGCAGTCCACTCACCGACACAGGCCACAGCGGCAGTCCACTCACCGACACAGGCCACAGCGGCAGTTCACTCACCGACACAGGCCACAGCGGCAGTTCACTCACCGACACAGGCCACAGTGGCAGTCCACTCACCGACACAGGCCACAGTGGCAGTCCACTCACCGACACAGGCCACAGCGGCAGTCCACTCACCGACACAGGCCACAGTGGCAGTCCACTCACCGACACAGGCCACAGCGGCAGTCCACTCACCGACACAGGCCACAGCGGCAGTCCACTCACCGACACAGGCCACAGCGGCAGTCCACTCACCGACACAGGCCACAGCGACAGTCCACTCACCGACACAGGCCACAGCGGCAGTCCACTCACCGACACAGGCCACAGCGGCAGTCCACTCACCGACACAGGCCACAGCGGCAGTCCACTCACCGACACAGGCCACAGCGGCAGTCCACTCACCGACACAGGCCACAGCGGCAGTCCACTCACCGACACAGGCCACAGCGGCAGTCCACTCACCGACACAGGCCACAGCGGCAGTCCACTCACCGACACAGGCCACAGCGGCAGTCCACTCACCGACACAGGCCACAGCGGCAGTCCACTCACCGACACAGGCCACAGCGGCAGTCCACTCACCGACACAAGCCACAGCGGCAGTCCGCTCACCGACACAGGCCACAGCGGCAGTCCACTCACCGACACAGGCCACAGCGGCAGTCCACTCACCGACACAGGCCACAGTGGCAGTCCACTCACCGACACAGGCTACAGCGGCAGTCCACTCACCGACACAGGCCACAGCGACAGTCCACTCACCGACACAGGCCACAGCGGCAGTCCACTCACCGACACAGGCTACAGCGGCAGTCCACTCACCGACACAGGCCACGGCGGCAGTCCACTCACCGACACAGGCCACAGCGGCAGTCCACTCACCGACACAGGCCACAGCGGCAGTCCATTCTCCTTGGAAACGTCAGGCACCACGCTGGCACCCTCTGAGTGCTTCATGTCGATAGCATACCTGGCTTTGTGACTGTGTTTAACCCTCGCCCTGCTGGGGGGTGCTCTGCTGGGGGGGGGGGTTGAACACCCCCTGTGGCTTTTTGCGAATATCTCAAAAAACGGCGGCGCTTGGCACACCTTAATGTTGTGAGAATTTCAGACCAAGGTCATTCAAGGTCAGATCACTAGGTCACTTGAAGTGATCTCACGTCATAAAAAGTTTCAATGTCTGTCATAGCTACACCGATTGACCGATCGCTTTGAAGCTTTCAGCGATTAGCAATAGCATGTACAAAATGTTTATCTCAGAATTTCGATATCGATGACCTAAGGTCATGTCAATTTTGCGACCTCCCCATTATAAGTCAATGGGAGAAAACTTAAATGCGCCGCTTTTGGACGAAAGCCATTATAAATACTCCCATCTCTGAATAACTTAGACTTTAGACACACGTTATGGTGTCCTCGACCCCTGTTTATGCCCCTGAGGCCTTTTTTTTAATAAATTTCAGCTCGATTGTTTGAATTGACGGATTGACAGAGCCGGAGCCCACACTGAAAACTTTTTTACCATTTCCTGGGGGGTAAACCCGCCATAGCATGGTAGCTTGACACACAGACGTTTTTTACCACCTTCCAGATGGTAAATTTTACTCTTTCATGGAGAGTAAACTCGTCAGGGAGGGGTAACGTGACACCCAGACGTTTTTTACCATCTTCTGTATGGTAAACTCTTTTGATTTACTCTCGTCTAGAGGGTAACATTTTCGGAAGTTACGCTCTGTGGAAGGGTATCTCTTTAATGTGACCCTCATCTAAAGAGTAGCATGCCATCTACTCTGTGATTAACCCTCTTACAGAGAGTATACCCTTCTGGCTTACCCTCAGTCATATGGTAATGCTTACTCTTCCCCAAAGAGTTTACCCTCCAGAGGATGGTAGCTTGACACACAGACGTTTTTTACCACCTTCCAGATGGTAAATTTTACTCTCTCATGGAGAGTAGACTCGTCAGGGAGGGGTAACGTGACACACAGACGTTTTTTATCATCTTCTGTATGGTAAACTTTTTGATTTACTCTCGTCTAGAGGGTAACATTTTTCAAAGTTACACGCTGTGGAAGGGTAACTCATTAACGTGACCCTCCTCTAAAGAGTAGCATGCCATCTACTCTGTGCTTTACCCTCTTACATAGAGTATATCTTTCTGGCTTACCCTTAGTCACATGGTAAAGTTTACTCTTTCCTTTAGTGTAAATCCCCCAGAGGATGGTAACGGACCCACAGACGCTTTCTTCAGAAGCTTCGCGAAGCTTCTGTTAACCGGAGTTCATCAACTAAAAACATGATTCCAGAGCAACAATATATTTGGCATGCCGTAAAAACAATACGGGGGGTTCACCAGCCATGAACATTGTGAGACTCTCCACTTAATCATACGGAGTTATAGCTCCGTATGAATAAGTGGAGAGTCTCATTCGATGGGCATACGGAGTTATAACTCCGTATGAATAAGTGGAGAGTCTCACAATGTTCATGGCTGGTGAACCCCTCGTATTGTTTGTACGGAATGCCAAATATATAGTGTTGCTCTTGAAGCATGCTGATTAGCTCCGGTTATCAGAAGCTTCGCGAAGCTTCTGAAGAAAGCGTCTGTGGGCCCGTTACCATCCTCTGGGGGGTTTACACTAAAGGAAAGAGTAAAATCACCATGTGACTAAGGGTAAGCCAGAAGGATATACTCTATGTAAGAGGGTAAATCACAGAGTAGATGGCATGCTACTCTTTAGAGGAGGGTCACGTTAAATAGTTACCCTTCCACAGCGTGTTACTTCGAAAATGTTACCTTCTAGACGAGAGTAAATCAAAAGAGTTTGCCATTCAGAAGATGGTAAAAAAACGTCTGTGTGTCACGTTAATCCTCCCTGACGAGTTACCGCTCCATGAGAGAGTAAAATTTACCATCTGGAAGGTGCTAAAAAACGTCTGTGTGTCAAGCTACCATCCTCTGGGGGGTAAATTCTTTGGGGAAGAGTAAGCATTACCATTTGACTGAGGGTAAGCCAAAAGGGTATACTCTCTGCAAGAGGGTAAATCACAGAGTAGATGGCATGCTACTCTTAAGAGGAGGGTCAGTTAAAGAGTGACCCTTCCACGGCGTGTAACTTCGGAAATGTTACCCTCTAGACGAAAGTAAATCAAAAGAGTTTACCATACAGAAGATGGTAAAAAACGTCTGTGTGTCACGTTACCCCTCACTGACGAGTTAACTCTTCATGAAAGAGTAAAATTAACCATCTGGAGGGTGGTAAAAAACGTCTGTGTGTCAAGCATACCATGCTATGGCGGGTTAACCTTTCAGGAAATGGAAAAAAAGTTTTCAGTGAACAAAGCGTTCAGCGATGCACACGCGGTAAATAAACATTACGATACAACTTGAATACAACTTAAATATGAACACTTTAAATGTATAGACGCCGCCCAAGCGGGGAGCGCTAGCAACAGTTGCTAGGAGACGGCCGACGGCCTCCTCCCGCGGACGGATGCGGGCCCCGGCGGCGAAACTCAGCCGTCTAATAGACGGCTGAGTTTCGCCGCCCGCATCCGTCCGCGGGAGGAGGCCGTCGGCCGTCTCCTAGCAACTGTTGCTAGGGCAACGCCACCCCGCTCCCCGCTTGGGCAGCGACAGCTGACCAGAGACCAGAGGAGAGAGTCGGCAGAGCACTATATATGGCCTTGGGCAGAGCAGGGGCCGGCCGGGCTTGTGCCTGTTTTGAGTTATGTTTTGCTTAAATATAGCAAACATGTGATTTTAAATATCGGCTTTCGGACCTAAGACTCAACCACAGATTACAAATGAATACTTGAAAATAAATAATAATAAAGCTCCCTCGAATTGGATAAGGCACAGCGCACAACATTTGAAGTGAACGGCAGCGTTCCTGGATTGTCGCCCTTCTACGTGGGATAATTAAACTGCATCACTACAGTGCATGGCTTTTTCTAAGTCGCCAACAAAATGCATCACAACAAAATGTATGTACCTACTTACAACACTCTGCCACGTGGCCGTGCACGGGGTTCTGTTAGCCAGATTAAACGAGCACCACTCAACAGCACGCAATGCTCTATCACATCGGTACTTACAATAAAATGTCCGCAGAGGCTCTATAGGCGATGAACAGCACACAAGCACAATCACCAACGGCCACGTGGCGCCGCACCGACACTGCTCACACCCTCCCTCGGAGACCAACGACGGAAAACTGACAGATGCGCGCGGCCTTCAAACTTCAAACGGCCGATCTCGTTTTCGATTGGCTGATTGATACTCTTTCAAATATTGTCTTCACGAGGGTAAACAAGATCCACGCATGAAACGACCACCTGCACACGAGGCACGATACCCAGGAGGAAAGAGTTTTCGTCATGTCTAGGATTGCGAGAGTAATATTGATATTTACATGGTAATAACACTCTTTGCTGGCGAATAACTTCAATTGAACCACGTACCGTTACCATGCACATAATGGTAGCAGCGAGGTACCCTTTCAATATACTCTTATCTTGCGGGTTTGGTGAAAATGAATCCTCCAGGAGGTGGTAAAAAAGTTTTGAGTGCACGCTAAGCAGAGCTTGTTGCGCAGACGCATCTGAAGGTCACGAATGGTATCGCAACAGTTTTTCGCGAATAACTTTTGATAGAGGCATGCTAGAGCGATGAGAACGCCTTAGATGTGTTCAGGTTGAGGATACGGATCGACTAATATGCAACATGACTATTTTCGGCCAGGTCATGACCTTAACCTGAGGTCAAATTTTCAAGTTGACCTTTCAAGATTAAGTTATAGTTGATTCGATGCGTCTTGACGAGAGGAACACGATGCCAGTAAAAGTAGCCTCGTGCAAGGCTTGGGCCAAAAGTTATTGCAGAAGCACTGTTTCCGAAAAAAAAATCGGTTATTTTGGCAGTTTTTGCCGCCTGCAGGCAAGACCGTTGACGTTAGGTCAAATCTGAGGGAATTAACCAGAAAGGGCGTAAATAGGGCTATCGCATGTGCTTTTCCGCGGCGCTGTCGTTCTATTGGTTCCCGAGTTATGCGTTGGGTTCTTGGAAATTGTCGACAGCGCGCTTACAATCGGCGAAATTTTGCCTTTAATGATCTCTGGTGTATTGACCTTTTACCTGGCCAAAAAAGTAGCTGAAGTGATTTCGTCATTATTTTTGGCGCTCTTTGGAACGCCGCCTTCCGCTTATCGCTGACGCTACGTGGCCTAGGAACCGAGTTAGAAGGGGGGGGGGGTATTCAAACACCCCCAGCAGGGCGTGGAAATCCAGGATCCCCAGTGGGGCGCGGGTTAATTAAGAAATAAGAGGCTTTTTTCACTCAGGTATTGCCAATATTAAGAACTTTTCGGCCTTCACCTGGCTTTCTCTTTCAACTGCCTTCGGTAGCTGCCTTAGCCTGTCCATGGTGATTGCTGATCGAGTTTCAATATTGTGTGTGTGTTTTCTCTCTCTCTCTCGGTCTCTCTCTCTCTCTCCCTCTCTCTCTCTCTCTCTCTCTCTCTCTCTCTCTCTCTCTCTCTCTCTCTCTCTCTCTCTCTCTGTCTGTCTCTCTCTCTCTCTCTCTCTCTCTCTCTCTCTCTCTCTCTCTCTCTCTCTCTCTCTCTCTCTCTCTCTCTCTCTCTCTCTCTCTCTCTCTCTCTCTACCGGGCGCGGGGCGCGAATGCTAGACTCAAGTCACTTGAGTTAAGTGGCTTGTTGAATGATGAATCTGGAACTGAAAAATAAAATGTTTTACTTGTTGCAGAGCTTGTTGCGCTTGCTTTGCCCTCTGCCCTCCAATCGCACAATTCCTGGTTTATGTCAGAATTTATAGTAGGCATTAACGTCCGTACATAGCCGCGTATGTATGTACGCCCGGTCCCCATCACTGAATTCAGCTGATTACGGCCTGCTACCAACCGTAACCATACCTGTCAGGACGCTCATAAACATCTGGAGCCCGTCGCGTTTCGAACCGGACTTTTCTAACCAGGGCACGTGCTCTCACCACACGGAGTCCAACGCTCTACCGGCTGAGCTACGGGATCAGCTACGTACCTTGTTGCGTATTTTGGTACGCATCATTTCAAAAAGGCTGCGGTTTCGATGTTCCCAATGTTATTTGCTAATGCCATCCAGCTACGAGGTGTAGCACTCCTAGCCTGACGGAGACGCCTCCTGGGTAGCTCCTGTGCAATTCAGCCGAACTCGTACCCCTTTCCGCTTCCAGTTTCTCGCTAATCAAACTGCACTCTGCGTGATCAGTCGACGTATATTACCTTTGGTGTGAACACGACCATCAGAAAAGCAATAATGGACATGAGGGTGCGGTTTGCGCGGCTGCGGCGCACTATTCGATGGGCTGAGGTATCACTACTCACTCTAAATTCGCCAGTTATTCACGGTATCTCACACAGGTATTCATCTCACACAGTTACATTTACCAATAACAAGATCTGGCACTGGACGGACCCGCCGCACGGCGCGGCGCAGCAGTAACAACAGCACCATGTGACCCGTTGCACGCCAGCGTGCCTTCGAACAACAACATAACCCACGGTCACGACCGAGTTGGCGGCCTGCGCTTGGCGTCTGCGCGGCCAGCCCTCGCCAGCGAGGGGCCATCGCCGCCGGTCCGCTCCCGCTGGCGCCGCAGCTACCTGAGAACAGTGCGTGGAACACACGGCGCCATGACAGCGCGACGTTCCACTCAGTAGAAGAACGACTCCGGCTCGCAGAAGCCGTTCCTGCAGTGCATGCCCTGGCCGCACGAGGAGCCCTCGGCGGCCGGCCGGAATGACACGCAGTAGCCGCTCGTCTGCTCGAAGCAGTACAGCTCGGCGCACACGCGGTGGTCCTTGAAACAGGCGCTCGAGCCGCGGTCTCGCTTGCACTGCGCATCAAGGCTGATGAGTTTCCCCGGCAACACGCCCCCGGAGGAGACGTCCTGAGACTGGGACGGGTAGTTTTGCATGCAGGCAGAACGTCGGTCGTTGGCAAAATGCGCGAACTGGCTGATGCTACATGTTGACCACTGCAGCCCCTTGTAGTCGCGGCGCAGGTCCGACATGATGTAGCCGTCTGTCCAGGCGCAGGAGAGAGCTCCCGGGCCGCCGACGTACGAGGCTGGCGGCGAGCCGTCGTGCACGGCTCCCATCAGGTGGCCCAGCTCGTGCGTGGCCACGATAATGCCGGAGAAACCACCCGAGTCCTCTACTAGCGCTACAGAGTTGATCTTGCTAAAGTACTTGCTGATACTGCAGCCGCCGCCGACGTATGCATAACCCGCCGTTACCTTGTTGCAGGAGCCCCAGTTGCCATTTCGTGTGCACATGTCTCGCTTTGTCAAGACGAGGGCGGCATCGTAGCTAGGCAGCCGGTTCTCGTTGTAAAGGTACCTTCCGATCGAAGACAGTGCAGACACGGCATCTAGATAGATTCCCTCCACCAGATTGTTCTCCAAGTATGGGGTCGCCTCTTTGCTCTTGCTAATGACAATACCAGCCACTTTGATGGTGATAGAGGGAAAGGAGACCTGCTTGTAGCGTAGGTCGATGGCGTTCATGAAGCTCATGATGTAGCGTTTGGCGGTGGCAGCGTCATAATTGTGCACTGCGTAAGTGTCGTAGTCTACGATGACCAGCACCTCCGGGAACAGGTCGTCCCCCTGGGCACGTTTCCGCCTACCGGTGTCCCGCTCAGGGCGGCTCTCCGGCTGTTGGCCGGGCTCGGGCTCCAGGAAGGCCTCGTCGTCGGCTGGCGCGAGCGGCGCGCTGCCGACCAGGCCGCGATGGTGCCGCCGCTGGAAGATGAGGTGCAGCCCGCTGGTGACGGCCGCCGAGCGGCGCCGCCGGCCGCTGCCGGTGCCGTTCAAGAGCCGCAGGTCAGCCGTCTCGCTCTCCGTCAGCAGCGGGTGGCCGTCGTTTGGCGGCGGCACCAGCCGGTGGAGGCGGCGCGGCGCTGGCGCGATCACCAGGTCGGCCACCACACCGTTCAGCTGCAGCGTGCCGTCGGCAGCGTGATCGACCAGCAGTGCCGCGTCCGCCGCCACGTCCTGATACAACTCACCCACGTGCATCGCCGTGTCACCGCGCACGCGCTCGATATTGATGCCTGCGTCGCCGACGTCGGCGTAGAACAGTCGAATCCGATCGTCGATCTCATGATTGGCTTGCAGGTCCAGATCGATCCGGTTTCCAAAAGCGTTCACATGAACGCTACGCCGCGCGCGGCCGTCGACGGAGCGCCGCTGTCGGGACCGCACGTGGAACACGTCGTACTCTGGCACGTCGTCGTGACGATTAACGGCAAACGTCTGGCGCAGCTCGGCCTCGGTGAAGTGAAGGTGCAGATTGTGTGCCGGCGCGGCCGAGCCGGCGCTCAGAGCGGCGCACAGCATCATGGTGCGCCACGCGGAGGTCATGGCGGCCGGTGTGGGAGTGGGCACGGCGCCGCACGGCTGCCCTTCACTGTCCAGTCGCGACTCGGCCGCCGCCGCCCGGCTCCACTATTTGTAGGCTGGGCGAGCGGCGGCCGACCAATGCGAGCCGGCCGCCGCGCGGCGTCATCGCGACCGGTCGGCCGGCAGCGCAGCGTCGACTGCCGATGGCGCACGTGCGTCTGTGAACAGGTGGCGAGTTAACACCACCGCTCAGACTCCATGCATACTCACTGCGAGTTTTTGATGTTACATTACAAGCATTATCTGTCTTGAAAGTATCGCTTCTTGGCTGCGGCGGCTCGGCGAACTATTCCATTCAGTTTGAGGACCCCAGCAGTCCAGCAGTGAGGCCATGACCTGTATCATAAAAAGTACGTGGTAACACGATTCGGCACCAGCGGTAAAAGGTTAATGCTATATGACGCATATAAGTCAATGGAGAAAAATGAAAATGCCTCTAGATCCGTGTGTACGCATAGGAACAGTCCAAATATTTCAGAACCACAATGATTTGGACCACCCGTGAGGACCAAGGTGTCTTTTTGCTGATAGCCTCTAGAAAGGTCATCCGAGGTCATTTGAGGTTACAAACAGATTTTTGCCAATAACTCTCGATTGGAAAGAGATAGGACGCTGGGGATGGTCTCATTGTGTTTGTCTTGTTGAGACGCATCGAATGATATGCAACATGACCTTTCCCGGTCAGGTCATGACCTTGACCCGAGTTCAAATTTTCAAGTTGACATTTCAAGGTCAAATTATAGCTCATTCGACGCGTCTCGGGGAGAGGAACACGATTCTGGCAATAGAAATGTTGTGGCTTTTTTTAAGTTAAAAGTTATTGTCGAAAAACACATTTCGAAAAAAAAAAACTGTTATTTTTGGAGTTTTTGCCCTCTGGAGGCTAAACCGTTGACCTGAGGTCAATTTTGATGATGACCTTATCAAAAGAAGAGTTCAAAAGCTGTCGATTGCTTTTCCATGCGTTTTTCTAGCTATCATAGTTCCTGAGATAAATGCATGTTTTCTGAGAAATATAATGACATTTGGCAAATTTTGACCTTTGATGACCTCTGGTGACCCCAATATTACTCTATGATGAAAAATGACCGAAATACTTTCAAACGTACGCATTGAGAGCTATCGACTGCTTTTTACCGCGTCTTTCTAGCCCTCTTAGTTTTTGAGTTAGAGGTGGGTGGTAACATATCCCCCCCCCCCCCACTAGGGCGAAGTTGGCTGAGACCGCCACTGGGGCGCGGGTTAAGGGAGGGGGCACTGCCGACCTTTGGTCGCATCTTTCCATGCAGCGTCAATAGGGATTGCAAGTTGCAACGCCAATGTTAAAATACCAAAATCAAAGGGGACACGGTGCCCCGATGCCCCCCCCCCCGTTCCGCCACCTATGCGTGACACTTCGGGTATTTAGGGTATTATTATGTAAAAAGCGTCGGATCACGACAAAATTGTACCCTCGTGCCGATCATGTTTTTATCTGCCATAACACACTTCATATTGCACACAAATAACCGTTGGCTTGTTAGTTGTTTCTTGAGACCTTGAGTTTCTTGAGTTTCATGGTAGGTCATACAATCTCAATGGGGTTGGGAACTCGATTTTTTAAGAATGTATAGAAATGATCAAACTATTTTCGCAGAATTTATGGTGCATACAATTCCCTCATAAAATCATTATGCTGAGAAAAATAGGGGAAGACAGATAGAAAACATGTTTTTTTAAAGTTCTTGAAAAAGACGCTCTTGATGCTGTTACGTCACATGTCACCTTCTGCGGTTGACAAATAACGGCGCATCTGGCGCACCACCGATTACATGTTATTTCTATGTGTGAAAGAGGTTGTTTGTTTCACTCTGCCATTCGCGCTGTTTTTAACTTTAAATTATGCTAAAACATTTACGGATGAAATGTTCAGTGCCAAAAATTGATGTGTCTGCCGTGTACTATATTCCCACTTAACATGAGCGCGTGATAAACATTTTATGTACCTCGAATTTTCAAATGATAAAGATGATGAATCGGAGGATGCTGAAAAGCAAAAGCTCATTCCAATATTTGGACTACTTTACGATTAAAATGTTTACATTCCTGTCATCTTATTGATCATTTATTTGTTCTTTTTCATAAAAATAACTTAAGGCGTTGAGAACCGAGGTAATTTCTATCTACCGTGCCTTAACTTACCAGCAACAGCAATCTATCTACGCCCTACGGTGGCAAGGGAGACTGTGAAAGAAGCGTAAGATGGATTCTAAACAATTCTTTTGTGATATACTGAAGGGCAAAGTGCAGAGAAAAGCATACAAGTCCTGTTTTGTGCCAGGCTGTTGCAGTAGCACTTATGAAACTCCGAAAACGATCTTCGTTCATATCCCGAACAACATTACCCTGAGGAGATGATCGTCTGCAATAGCAAGAAGAGCTGATGCAAGTACTTTGCAATCCACTATCAAGTCGGTGATATTGTTGTAATGATCACTGTGAGGTGAGATATTTTGTGCAATGGCTGAGTGTAATGCCCAGGAGATGATCTCCATCCGCCCCCTGACCGGTCAGGGTTATAAAATTTGAGTGGATGGCTGTCCGTTTGGGGTTCAGATGTCAATTGTATTTTGTTACTGTCAAACAATACATGTTATGCTGGCAGCGAATGTGTGTAACGTCGGTTTTCGAAACAGAAGTTAGAACTGTAACGGCAGAGTGCTTGCTGGTCTCATCGTAAGTATTGTAACAGTATTGTAAGCATTGTCACTATTGTAAGTATTGTGAGCATTGGTGTATGGTAGATATCACCTCACATGATCTCGCCCTCAGATAACCCTCTCCGGTGTCCCTGTCAGTAAATGGCACCTGGATCATTACAGATAAGATAATTTGTCATAATTCTTAAAGAATTGGGTGGTTTTGACTCGTTTACTCGAGGCAGGTCGCATTGCAATATTTTTCCATAGGCTTGCAATGTAAAGGTCACGACTCTGACCTAACCTCAGGTCACAGATAAAAATTCTGAGATATACAAACGACACATACTGCAGGTACTGTTTTGAAGACTTGATGCGAGGAAATAACTTCGTGAAAAACTCAAGCTCTGACGTGATTGCAAACTTTTCTGAGGTGGGTTCAACAAACCCGCTCTGGTTACCTGACCTGACCTGACCCGGCATTTTTTTTTTTGCTGAGATCTGCGCAATGAGCATTTAGGAAATGTCACCAAATATGAGCTGAATGTCTCGCGGCGTTTGACAATGCTCACCATCTGGTGGTTAGTGGAAATAAACGAAGTAATAGTAATAAGAATAATAATTGTACAAGAAAATCCTGAAAGGCCTCCCCCGTCCGAAATAGGGTTAATGTGTATATGAAGAGATGCAGAAGCCAAACATACCCAGATCTAAGACTGCAGTTCCCAGCGCCGCTGCGACGTTTTTAAAACAAACATACATACATATAACATACAAACATGTTTATTTGCATCTGTTTTGGATAATAGCAACTCATGGCGCCATCACCCGCGATAACTGTTAGGATTTGAGATATATTTTTATTTAGGCCAGGGGACAGGGGTGGAGCTTCCTATACAGTTGGTGGGGCGGTTGCCCCACCAACTTGCCATTTTGCCCCACCAACTTAAACTCATTTGTAGGACGTTACTGCTTTGCAAACCCATCTTTTTCGCATTGAGAAACTTTGAAATGTCAGTGTAATGCAATATATTATCTTTTTGACGATAGCAATTGTTTCATTCTAGCATTTTATTTAACTTGACAATCGGGCATTGTAGGTTTGATGACTTTTTGCCCCACCAACTTCCCTGGAAAAGCTCCACCCATGATTTAGGCCATTAGTTTGGCTGTAATGTTTATTAATATTAGTTGGGCGGAGTTTGGTAGTTTTTTTTTTGTTATTTAACTTGTATGTTGTGCTGATTGCGGGTTGTTCAAACCTTTCAAATGTAAGGACCTTATTGAACTCAATCCTACCCCTACACTACCCTACATACGACTGGACGCTTTCCAAGCCCAACAAGCATCACGACGCCGAGATGGAATGTAGCCGGGAAATCACCCTCGCCATCTGCTCTAGAGCTAATCGGTGTGGGGCGGCGTGTGGGGCGCCGCTTAGCCTATGGGGGTGCACTTCTAGTGGATGGGGGACGGGGGTGCACCTGCACCCCTTTCATATGGAAAGTTACTTCCCTGATACAGCTCCCCGTATTGCACCTAATCAGGGAACGGCCAGCAAACGAAGGAACTATTTCTGGATGACAGGCGAATAGCCGCTCACGCAAGGAGCGGAGCTCCGCCCCGTCCAAAGTGGCCAACAAAGCAGAGACAGAGGCAGCATCACATCTTCCATCAAAAAACTGGTTTCTGGCTTGGAAGATGAGCTTCATCTTTGCATCCGAGTCGGTGCTGTCAGGAATCAGCTGGTCTAATGGAGTGAGACTAGCCATCGCATCAGAGCTGCCTGGTCCTCGTAGCATTTGCACCGATTCTTCTCGATCGGACTCTGAGTTCTGTCCCTCCTGCGTATTACTTGAGGCATTGCTATGTAGCTAAGTCTTTGGCACAGTTTCATTATTCATGCTTCGCAAACAGTGCCATAACAACACAGTTAATTAATCACCAAGCTTCTTTGCAAGTTCCAATACAGTTGAATCGCACGCGATTTGAGTGCAAAAATCAAGAGAAATGCCAACTTGTTCCCGTAAAATATTTTGAATATTGACCTAAAAAAATGAGTAATTTCCAGATAAAATAACAGCGAAATCAGTTTTCGCTTGCCAATAAAACTCACAGATATTGAAACTCCACTATTAAAGGAACATTTTAGTATATGCTATTCTTGATAAAATTTCTTAGCCACGCAATACCAGCGCAAAATAAGGAAACACTGAAAACACGACCAATCACTCCGATTTACCATAGGTAAATACATAGAAAACATATGTCTCAACTGCGCCAAATATACAGACAGTTATATACCTACATGTGACGTCATGATTAGCCCGACCAATCAGAAGCAAGTTATTTTCAGTCACAAATAATTAATTTCTGAGCTAACTAGGCATTTTTTTAACAAAATGATTTTAAATTAAATCATGAAAAATTCTCAGCTTTCTTATTTTACCAAAACATACAGAGTGTGGAGATAGGTCCCAACCCTATTCTAGAAACTACAGCGGGTCCTTATCCTTTCCACAACTGTCATTGACCTATTGAAAGTCTTAAGTCACCCAATGGCCATAAGTGGTCCCTATAAGTGGCCCCTACCCCTAAGGGCCCCTAAGTGGCCCTCCACCCAATGGCCCCTATAAGTGCGAAGGTTAACCCTCGCATGTGTGCGGCGTTTGCCAGTTTCTAATGTGTAGGGGGGGGGGGGGGGGTCGGTTGGGCTCCCCCGTTGCCGTTTGGCCCCCGATTGAGTTAAAGCTTCGCGGAAAAAACGAGCGTGTTGCCCGTGACGAGAGGAAACCGATGATACCCAATTTTAAGGTCCTAGGTCATTGGTTGACCTTCCAGGTCAGGTCAATGACCCAAGAGTCGGGAAAATCGGGACTGTTAGAAAGTCGTAAAGTGTGGGTGCTAAGGGTTTTTCGGGGTGCTGATCACGAATATCGTGTTAGTTTTGATCCTGACCTGACCTTCAGGTGACGTTGACAGCCATCCAAATGCATGGGAGCAACATCAAATCACACGTTTGAACGTTTGAAACCACGAGAAGCTTGCAAACGCGCGGCTAATGTGAGCCGACATACGCCGAATCGCGGTTCCGGCCAAACATGGGTTCGAGAAATAGGTCACAGGGTAAAGGTGACATTGGGTCAGGGTAATTAAATTTTTAGATTAGGTGCAAAATTGATCAACTCGAGGGTACTAAAAATTTCGTCGCGATCGCTTTTTACGCGAGTTATTCGCGAAAACCATGGGGGGTCCATCCGACCCCCCCCCCTACACCTGCGAGGGTTAAAATTGGGTAGCAGCGACTTCCTATTGTCACGGGTAGCACGCTCGTTTTTGTACCGCAAAGCTCCAGTTCAGAGGCCGAGAGGCTGGGGTCCGATCGGCCCCTCCCCGTTTACGTTAGCTGCTATGAAAGCGCCTATTGAGTGGCAACGGTTAGCGTTCGACCTGGACTTATCTTTGAATCCCGGGACCAAACGGTCGTGATGTCTGTTCCATCAAGGGAGCCAGTAATTCTATGATGAGGCTTTCTCAGAGGCCCCATTACCCCCCGCCGAGGGCTCCATTACACACAAGGGGCATGCCCTACCATTTACCGACCCCTGGATTAGACAATATACTGAGCTGCCAGCTGCGGGTGACCGAGCTCTCCCAATTCCACGCTGACTTAGCTTTGGAGCCGCAGCAGATGGCGGAGGTCAAGGTCATTGCTAAGGCGGCGGCGGGCGCGCAGCGTCGAGCCGGTGAACCAGAAGCCGGCTATCAGGTATTTAGTTGCCAGGCTGATTTGATCCCTCATAGTCGAAAATTGGGCTATTAGAACTGAAAATTGATTTGTTTGTAAATAAATAAGCGATTTGATAGTGTAAATCGCCTGGATTAAAACTTTTAAAAATATTTTTAAGGCAAAATACTTCAGTTGCAAGGATTCTAAGGGTTGGTACTTTTCAGGTACCACAAAAATTCGTTATTTAAGAGATTAGGTGCAGATTTGGCCTAAGTTGTGCATTCGCCAGATAGCCCATCATGAAAACGGCTATTTACATCATATTACTTTTGAAAACATTTTCTTGCGACACTTCGGTCATCTATTCCTAGTGCCAAGATGTCATCCGTAAGAGAGCAAATAGCAAATGAATATATTAAAAAAGACAATTATATAACAGCTGACCGTTTTTGTCTAAAACTACTTCTTCAGCGGTTAAAAAACGCTGTAGAAGTTTTTTTTAGACGAAACCGGTCCGGTTTTATATAATTGTCTCTTTTAATATATTCTTTTACTACTTGCTCTACATTCATACTATATTCATCTACTACTTGCTGGAAATTAGCCTCAGTCTATTTTACCAGCCTTTTCGAAAATCTGCGAAACTGGTTTGCACTCAACTGTCTCATCATTTAGTCACCAATCACCTATTAGCCTCGTCGCAGTATGCATATCGACGCGGCACTGTACGGAGGATGCCTTGGTCGATGCTGTCGAATGGCTGACTCGCCGCATAGAAGAGGGTCATGTGGCTGCTGTCACGTCTATCGATTTGAGTCGTGCCTTCGACAGCGTCGACCGCGGCATCCTTCTGTAGTAGAGGTGGCAAAAGATGAAAATTTTGGGAACCAGACTCGAACCAGACCCGGCTGGACATTTCTGGAACCAGTCGGACCCGGTCTTAGTTGGAATCGGAACCAGTTGGACCCGGTCCCCAAAAGTCAATTAATACAAATTACTTGTAGACATCATTAGTTGCATCAAGTATAACAGCCTATTTCCCACTGGGAATACTCATGAGCTTGTGTGCAAAGAAACATTCACTTCATTCACTTCATATTTTGCAATAATGTGTAGTGTGCAAGATGTATAGTTTATGGTAGGACCCGGTTGGACCCGTCAGAAAATTTCCAGGAACCGGTCTGGACCCATATGGGTCCAGACTGGTTCTTTGGACCGGGTCCTCGGGTCCACATTTTGCCACCTCTATTCTGTAGAAACTACAATGGTACGGCATCGACGAGAGATGGTTTCGGAGCTACCTGGATGGGCGACGGCAGGCGGTGAGAGGCGGCTCCTTAATCCTTCCCCTATCCCATGGTGTACCGCATATTTACGTCTGGACAACGAGTTGCGTTGGAGAGGCCGGAAATAGTGGCGATTTCAGGACCGCAATAATGGACCGTCATTGGAATGATTCTTTTTTTAAACGTGCGTTGTTTTTAGCCAAAATTTAGTTCTTACTATAAAATATTTTGTAATTAGATTTTAGCCGAGAATGAATACAATCAGAGCTAAGTTTTTACTTTCATTGTATTTTGTCCAGAAGCATATAGCGCTGTTTTATTGCAGTTTTTGCGCGTTTGTTACAAAATATGAAGCGAACCTGCAAAAAAGTTCCAAGGTGAAGGTCATGTATATCGCAAAATATCATATTGACCTCAAGTTCATCCGTTCCTTCCATGATAGACTAGACAGATTTACACATTTCAATTTTATCTTGGATCAAAGGTGTCCGTGTGAATATCGGTGTGATCAGTGCCAACTGCCAGACAGGCCCATGTCGTCCCCTATCTCTCTGCGTGTCCACTAACACGAATGACGTCACGCATGTGGGCGGAGCTATGGGCGGAGCCTAACGCACGCGGCAGTCCAAGCCGCCATATTTGAATTTATATTTTAATAGAATCTTGCCGATATTTTGGGTGAAGTCAATTTATATGGATAGCTTGGTGACAGTTTAGCTATACGAATAATAATTTATTATGGATGTGCGTATATTCAGCTTGGAATTGCAATTAAAGTTCCGCACCGCATAGATTCGAACTCGGGACCTTTGGAATACTGCGCGGGCACGCTAACCACTACACTACCGCGACCGCGCGGCGGCCGGCGGCAGGGAGGCTGCGGAGACATGGGGGGACATTTTACGCTTTTGTGAAAAAAGCAAAAGATTTAGCGAAAAACACATAATAGATAACTTGCAGAAAATTGTCTGCTCTTTCAGATAAGATACTTAGGTTTGATATATCTTGTGCAGACTTCATTCTACAGTGCTTCGAAAATCGCTCATTTACATGGGGATTGAACGGGGCTTCGAGACTTGACTCCAAATGACGTCACGAGCTGACGTCACGAAAAGGTAGAATCGCCGGACGACCCTACCTGGTATATAGGGCCTTGCTGCCAGAGGTTAACTTGAAGGGAAGCTTGAGCTATGATAATTGCTCTTGTCCATGTCCCTCCACTAAGAAGAAGAAGTTATTAAATATTTTGCTTTGTGTATTCCAAGAGGAGAGGGAAGTGGGAACTATTTTCTTTGTGCCTTCATGTCGAATTGAAGATTGATCATTAAAGTTTCATGGCGTTGATCAACCAAGCATTTAGTCTTTCTCGTACATAAGCAGTGGCTAAGAAGAAAAAGTTAATCATACCTGAAGTTAAGTCATCTTACTTCAACTCAAACTTTGCAGCAAGATCCCCAAGGACAGAGGATATATTGTATACCTATCCTGTAAATCAAAACATTTTTGTGCTTGCAAAGGCAGTTAAGTTGTTTGTTATGTGCTCGGAGTGAGGCTATGGGCGTTTTGTTGTATGTTTATGCGGAGATTGAATATAACTGTGACCCTGTGATTATTTGTATATTTACTACAGTCAAACAGCATATTCAAATAACATGCTCACCTAGCTCATAGCTGTACCCCCGCAGGATTTGCATTTGTTGATGTCTCAAGCATGATTAAGCACTAAACTAGCTTAGTTATCATTTCCCACATTTTTCTGAGCATCTAACATGTCATACAGCAGTGCAGAGCAGCTTCAGAGCAGGTGTTGTCCATCTGAACTGCACAGTCACGTGACCCATTTGACCTTCGGATCCAATTCTGGTAGTCAATTCTGGCGCTTTTGTTACCATAGCGAAAAATGTAGCCCCGTGTTCACAGTTTTCCTGACGACGAAGATTCTGCGTAATCTGGCCAATGGCGTTCGAGAACCGCGGCCAAGCCCCGCTGATCTTGAACGTGATTGGTCGGACGGCGTATAGAATCTTCGTCGTCCGGGAGACTGCGAACACGGGGTAAACCAAGAGGTAAACGATCTGTGCGTGGAATGGGGATTGGGAGTTAGAGGTCTGCACCGGCCGGCTGCAGCCGCGGCTGGCTGCAACCCCACGGCTGTGGGCCGGGGCGGCTGCAAATATCTCCAAGAACACGGCTACGGCTGTGGCCACGGCTGTGAGATTTCAAGCTCAATCTTAAGTACTCAAATATAAAATTTTAAATCCTTAATCTTACATTCTTATAAGCAGTCTAGCCTGCAAAAAATCATGCAAAGGATGCCCAGCAACATTGAAAGTGGTGAAGCCTATGAAAACCTGTAATGGTTTTATCATTTGCTGTAGGGGAGTTTGCACTCTGGTACAGAACACTAATTATAGGTACCAATTGTTCCTTCATCATCAAGACTTTACAGTTTCAGAAAATGCAACATGTTGCATTGTCACATCCCTCTCAAATCAATCTCACCTGGTCATTAGGAGAGCACCTTACAGCTATTGAAGACGAGCGTTCAATGATTCTTTCAGGTAATAGAAAAAGAAATCACGCCTAGGTAAAGGCAGGTAAAGGCTTCATAAAATATTATCTAAAATAACTCTTAGATGTATTCCTGGATTTTCGGCAAGTCCAATTACATAATATAAAACTGGCGCTTTATGTTCTAACTGGTGTGTGAGTGACCGCTAACAGAAAATGCTGATCAATGAAGCCAATGAAATTAGATTACCGGGTGTCCACGTCAAAAGTGTACCCAGACTTTTCTCCGTATGTTATCTTAAAAACATCACACTCACAAGCAATTGCCCTCGTTTGAGAGCCAAGGCAATGGCAAAACATTTGCTATGCTTTTCAACTGTGTTCGGCACTCTGATGACCAGCGCGTGCCGTCTAGAGCAACTGCTCTATATGAGCCGCTTTGCGTCGGGCCACCGCCGGCATACGGACCGTGGCATGTGAAATCCCACAATGCCCCGTGCACTGGGGATCCCATTGCCTAGAAAAAGTTCAGAACATGCCTCTGCAGTCTGCACAGCAAAAAAGTATCGGTTTGGGTGGCTATGAGGCATGGAGGGGGCATTATCGGCCCCTTCTTTTTCGAAGACGACAGGGGAGAGACGAACACAACACCGTAACGCTAGAACGCTACGCCTCGGAGGCACTGGAACGATTCTGGCGAGAGCTGAAGCGGAGACGCGGGATCCGTCGCCATGAAGAATGGTTTCAACAAGACGGGGCGCCGCCTCACACCGCCAAACGGTCGCTGGAATTCCTGGAGGAGCACTTTCCTGACCGCCACATCAGCTTGAAAAGCGCGGTGGAATGGGCTCCCCACTCGCCCGACCTCAGCCCTCTAGATTTCTTCTGGTGGGGCTTTCTCAAGGACTTGTGCATACGCTGGCAATCCAGGGTCGACCCAGGAGCTGAAAGACGTCATCATCGACGAGATCCGTCGCCTTCCTTCCCACGTGGTTGACCAGGCGATCACCCACCTCCAGACGTTCCATCTGCCGGCGGTGGCCCGACGCAAAGGGGCTCATATAGAGCAGTTGCTCTAGACGGCACGCGCTGGTCAGCAGAGTGCCGAGCACAGTTGAAAAGCATAGCAAATGTTTTGCCATTGCCTTGGCTCTCAAACGAGGGCAATTGTTCGTGAGTGTGATGTTTTTAAGATAAAATATGGAGAAAGTCTGGGTACACTTTTGACGTGGACACCCTGTATAAGTGAGCGTGAACCTTACTTACGGTTAATTCACATGATGGTGAAAACCCTGAACACGAAATTCACATGACGGTGAAAACCCTGAACACAATATTTCTTACGCGAGCTGTTGACTTTACTAATAAAATGACGTCTTCTTCTGAAAATGTAGAAATTTGATAACTTATCTTTGTTTGAGAGCAAGTTTTTAACTGTATAGCATTATTATTTATTGATTATAATTTTTATGGCTGTTTAGTGAGACAAAACAATTTATTGCCACTTCTATGCTATTGACGTCATTAAAAACTCAAGTTAAATTTCTAATTGAAAGAGGCAATTGTGGCTCGCACGTCCTTGGGGATTTGAGCAAAGATCATTATTTGGAAAAATCAAAATAGATGAATGTTTTTCTTTCTTGGATGCTCACTAGTGTTTTGATGCCTTGCATATCAAATTAGTTTGAGACTTGCTCAGAAGGCTGCTTCAAGCCTGGCATATCACACCCCAAAAAATATGCAAGGTAAGAAAGAAGCAAGAGTTTTGACTAGACAATCACTGTTTGACAGTCCATCAACTTCAGTTCAAGTTTCATTTTCCATACCTAACATTGATAATGATTAGGTTAATAATGATTAATATTAATAATGTTAATTGATAATGATTAATGATTGACAATGATAATGATTAGGCATCAGAGTCTGTTGTTCTGTCCCACAACCATGCTTCAGGATTTGGCATTAGATGTCTACACTGCTAGTGCTTCTATTCTGGTTCGTTGTTTATGTTTTCTGTTGATGTAGGTATACCTACCTACCCATCTTTCTTAACCCCTTGCAAGGGCTTGTGTAGGTATGCGATGCGCATCAGGCTTCAGGCCTTCGGCCTAAAGCCAGATACACAACCACTTAACCTATGATGCTTCATGAGCTTGAGAATCTATAGCCCATTGCAATGTGCTTTTGGCTATGTTTCAACTAAAAACAACTTATTATATACTATTTGGTTGCATAATGCATTTCATTGAAAGTATCCACGGCCGGGTGACGGCTGGCTGCCCAGTGCCCACAGTTTGCCACGGCTGTGGGCGGCTGTGGCTGTGGAGCCACGGCTGTGGGGCGGCTAGGCTGTGGAAAATTGCAGCCGTGCAGAACTCTATTGGGAGTGGTGAATGTGTAAGGGCGATGATAGGCCGATTCGTCGATTTTTATTTATACTATTATCCTTATTATATATTCTGATCATTTTGTTTAGGTTCAGGAGTTTTTTTCTGTTGATTTAACATAAAAAACGGTGTGTTTTACTGTCAATGCCAAGTGCCATGTTGATATTGAAATTGGGTTACAATTCAACATTCACCGGTTTTTCTATGGCCTGTTGTGCATCATATTATTGGTAATGTGAACATAGGTACTCCATACACTGCTTCTTTTGGGTATATTTTAATGTTTGACCTGATTTTACTTCATTTCACCTTATATGTTTTTGCAGGAACAGTTCCCAGTAAACATGCCGACGTCGGCCCGACGTCGGGCCGAGGCTCGGCCCGACGTCGGCCCAACGTCGGTTCAACCTCGGCCCGACATCGGCTGGACGTCGGATATGCCCGCATGTTCCGACGTCCAGCCGAATTTCAGCCGACGTCGAGCCGACGTCGGGCCGAGGTCGTTTGCCGAGGTTGACGAGATCGTTTGTCGTTGGACCGACGGGGCCGACGTCGGCATATTTATTGGGACAACGCGCCAAAAATATCAACCGGCGGCGGGATTCGAGCCCCCCAGTCGCCGACGTCGGCATATTTACTGGGACAACACGCCAAAAGCATCAGCCGGCGAAGGGATTCGAACCCCGTGTCATTAGAACGCGAGGTTAGCGCGCTAACCACTACACCACGCAGCCAGATAGCTAACGTAGTTTGTTTTCTTGGGTTATGCCCTTTCGGTCTGACAAGACCATTTTAGAGCCGGAAGGATGATAGGATGGAGACATTGGTCTTCTTGGCGAGCACCCTGGGTCCAGTTCATATACAGTCTCTGATCCCATTGCTGTTACGTGACACTTATTGGAAAGGGCGACCCCACAATGGATTCATATAGCCACTCTTACACACCTGCACCAACGTTTCCCAAAGTGTCCCTTTGATAAGTGGCACTTTGGCAAAGTGACACTTTATATATGAACTGGGCCCGGCCCTGGTGAGTTGCCGGGGCTGAGCCTGACCAAAGGATAGGCCGAGCAGCCCCCAAGCACTCACCGCACCCGGCTACGGGCGAGCTCGGCTTACGGGCAATCCCAAATGGGGTAAAGTTTCCCGTCCAGTCCGGATCAGGGGGTTGCGGCGTGGAGGAAAATTTGAGTTTCCTGAGGATATTTTGAATACAGAAGCTCTTTATGAAACATGAAACATGTATTTTATATTATTTTAACGGTCAAAACAGCGGCCGATGTCGGTCCGACGTCGGCCCGACGTCGGCTGGACCTCAGTAATTGATCTCGGTCCGACGTCGGCCCGACGTCGGCTGGACCTCGGCTGGACGTCGGTACATGCGGGCATATCCGACATCCAGCCGACGTCGTGCCGAGGTTGGACCGACGTCGGCATGCCGATGCCGAGTTGCCGACGTCACCCCGACGTCGGCCGACGTCGGCATGTTTACTGGGTTATCACACCAATATTGTGCAAAAATAAAGATGGTGTTTCGCGGCACTCTGCCAGCCATTTTTGGCTTAGGGGAGAGCGGGGCGATTTGGCCGCTCTTTTGTAAAAACGATATTTTGAGAAAATCAGTGCGCGTTTGGTCGATTTCTCCATGGAGGGGTGTAGGGCGTTCAATTGTTGTTCCGGCCTATTACTTGCATCATGCCGGGACATCTCGTTTCGGTAGCAATTCATCGTTCTTTCAAAGACTGCACGGTGGCCAAATGACCCCGGTACCGGGGTCATTTGGCCGGGGGAGTGGGGTCATTTGGCCGGGCATGTGATTCATAGATATACCCATTACAGAGCTGAGACAACTTGAAATATTGACGCCCAAGATTGTGCTCAACTCATGAATTCTGGATTAACTCGACTCATGACTGATGTGACGATCCGGATGCCCCCATGCTGACCCAAATGATGAGCATCGTGGCTCATCTTTGATTCACCTGAAATTCTTAATTCTTCAAAGGACTAGGCTTACACTTGATTCATTTGAATCAGTGCGAGTGAGGAGCCACATTTGATTTCTTACGACTCATGAGTTGAGCACTGCCCAGTGATAACAACAGCCAACCGTAATGGCTGCCAAATCGTAGATTGCTTTAGACGATAATCGCACTGCAAAAAAGTCCTTTGTGCACGAGTTGTTTGTTTATTTCAAACTCTGTCGTACACATGAAATAAAAACGATTCCATGCAAAAGGCCCCGTCTTCGACCCAGCACCTAAACACATCCACTGTAAAATACGGTCCCGACAGCATGGACACATGTCCAGTCATCACTGCGCTTCACTGCTCTTCACCTTTGCGCCCCTGTTTCTTCGACGGTCCAGCTCCCGACGTTCGATGGTTCGACGGTCCAGTCGATGGTTCGACGGTCCAGCTTGTGGACCCTGCTTTTTGCTCCTCGCCATACGTGCCTGTTGCTCGTCCTCCAAAGCCGTCCGCTCCGGGCTTCTAGCCAAGATTTTAGAACGCCCTTTCTTCCGACCGGCTTTTCGAACGTTGATGCGCAGCTGCAGAAGTGGTCGGATGGACTCCATGGGCTTCCGACAAGCGACTGGGACACGGCGACAGCAGGCGGCTGGAGCACGGCCGCGGCAGGCGGCTGGAGCACAGCCGAGGCTGGCGGCTGGAGCACGGCCGGGGCTGGCGGCTGGAGCACGGCCGAGGCCGCGGCGTGCTGATCTGCCGTCGCTGGGGCGACGACCGGTACGAAGACCACCGTCGGCGGTCTTCAACCGTCGTCGAAGATATCACATTTGAGCGGCGATATCCCAGCCGCTTCGAATCCCTTAGGGATGTTCTTCCGCGTGAAGGTGGCGTCTTAGGCACGACGAAAAATCGGCGCCATCTGGTAGAGGTCGATGTGACGTCCCGGGTTCACCATCTGCCGCCGGGTGCCGGAAGCCAATCAGCGGACACCTTGGTTAGGTCGTCCCTTGCATTTAGACTGCGCTGCATTACCATCCTCTGCGGCAGAACTTAGCCAGCGCAGCGCGTCGCTCTCAGACTAGGCAAAAAATCAACCGAGTCACTGGGCGGCCAATTCGCCCCGTATGGGGCGGCCAACTTACCCCAATATGACATTTTTAGGAAAAGGGGTCCACAGACAAGCAAAAATTGTTACTAAAACTCGCAAAAGCATCAGACAGCTCCCTGAATTACCAGATTGTTCTACCAATAGAGTTAAAATTTTGATGGCACCCAAATAAGGGACACCATGCAACTTTTCGTAAAGAAGCAAAAGTTACGTTTTTTAGCCAAAATTCAAATATCGTTGGCTTTACAAAAAATTGGGCGTGACCGAGTTTCCTTAGTTTCTTTCCAAAGTAGTTCTTATGGTGGCAGATGGTGCCATGTTCAAAAATAATCGCTCGGGACCGTCAAAACGCGTAGGCATGGGGCGGCCAAAGTGACCCGGGCGGCCAAATGACCCCGTTCTCCCCTACATAGAGACATCAACAAGCCTATACCTCCGACACTACCAGAGGTTGACGCCAGCCCCCGTTCACGAGCCTCAGAATTCCTTTACCGTGACGTCACGTGGGCGGCAAAAATCCCTTCACCCCATAACGATCCATACAAATGAGGCCGAGTTTTGAGCTGGGCTGACGCCCAAGTTGAGGGCTAAAATTTTATAAAAAGCATACTATTTGACTCAGTTAGGCTTGATTTTTCCAAAACCGGGCCTCAATAGGTCGAATTCAAATGAACCAAGCATTAATTTTGCCTTTTAGATGAGGCCTGCAAATTTCGATGAAGTTTTTTCTCGTGAAGGGAAAAATAGTGCTACCAAATGCGTCTTGCGCCGCTTTTGCAAAAGTTAGATACTAACGCCATTTTCTATCAATAATATGCAAATTTATTATGATTTTGGCCAAATCGAATGGCAAACATTCACTTAACCATAGCAAGACTTCTATGAGGTGCATTGTTTTGGCGAGTGATCTATAGTATGCTTCAAAAATACCACTGGAACTTGGTATGCATCATACTGCACTACCAAAGGAACTGAAGACTCGTATCTGAGCCACTTTGAATGCAAGATAATGGGCTGAAGTGTGAAAAAGGCTGTCTTATGCCTTTCAAGAGAAGAAAACATGCCAGTATTGGTCTTTTAGAATTAGCACAAATATTTATTTCTAGTGAATATTAATAATGTGTAAAATCATAAAATGTTGAAGTTCACTTGATACGAGAACAATCAACAGATCACCAAAGCAAGGGACCTGGTTGACTGGTCTTGTTGAGTCCTTTTTTACATTTCTCTCATCCAATAAGTACCTAGTTAATTGAGTGAGTATTGTCTACTATTATAATTTGTGGTTAATACCTAACATAGAACATTGTGAGCAACTGTCGTGCTGCCGCAAGGCGCAAATGAGCAAGCACAAGTGCTACAGTGACATGAATCATTATGAATGTATTTCCAAGGTGGCATGTACAATAAATGTTACAAGGGTGGAGTATGTTCTTTTATGAAATGGAAATCATTTAGAGATACAAAACATCACATGATTCAGAAGAATATTGGTGAGCTGATGATATTTTATGTTCGTACTTTAATAGCACCCATTAAAATCATTTTCATTTTGTTGAGCAGTGCTCTTGAGATAATGGGTGACCGGGACGGGTCAAGTAATTGAGTTGAAGAACTATGCTGAAATATGAATACAACACTAAACATTTTCAGCACAAAAAACCATCACCTTCTTCGTCCACTCCAAACACATCTATTTTTGAATGCATATTTCACACTCAGGAAACCTTAATGTAAGGCTGGCTGAACTGTAGGTTCATTAGCTACGTTAGACTGTGCCCATGCTGCCCACAGTTCCTTGCATAAGAAGACCAGTGAGTGATGAAGTTCTAACTTCTAAATCATTGAAGTCACTTAGAAACATGGTCTGGCACATTTTGCACAGCTATTTCAATTTCATATAATCCAGCAAAAGATATGTTGAAAGTCGTATGGAAACCATGAATAATGAATGTGTACTGGAGCAGCCAATCTGCAAATATGGTAACTTCGACGAGATCTTGTTGGTGTGGGCTTATTCGGCTGGTGCGGATTTGGCATGGTGCGGAGCGGATTTGGCTAATGGCTTGGTGCAGTGCGGATTTAGTGTGGTGGGTAGGTTAAGGTGGTAGGTTTTAGGTTGTAGGTTTAAGATTGTAGGTTGTAGGTAAGGTTAGGCCAGGTTTGGTTAGGTTTGGTTTGGCTTGACTTGATTAGCAGGCATCTCTGGGTAGAGCGCCTCTTCCTGGTTAGAAAAACAAGTGTGGGGCTTGCTTAACGACTACCACATTTTTTTTCTAATGCATGATTTTACTAGATTTTACAATTTGAAACATGTCAAAGACTGTTAAAGAGGCAATTGGTGTACATTGCTCAGACCATCACTTTGTCCATATAGCCAATGCAGCATTATTATGAGGGCTAATTATTGCATATCTGATGGCCATGCTCAACCCAAAATTTAAAAATATTCATAGCTGAATAAAAATTTAATCACTCATCAGCATTTCAATTTCGTTGTGCGATACAAACCGACCTCTGATGAACAGACACTATAAAGGAAAATAATGACAGAAATGAGAAAACCTGGTGATATTATACGCGATCTGATAAATAAAGCTAGAGTCGTCTGAATCCTCAATAGTCCGATCTAAAATCGCAAATTTGCCCATTATCACTACCTAATGGGCAAAAAATCCACAAACAATACCCTATATACACGGCCTGGGCGCCGGTACGTCCTTGAACAATACCTTGCATTATAAATGTCTCACGCAAGTCATTTATGTATTTGCAAACGGCTACCAAATCGCTACCATATTATGTGACGTCACCTGGGCGGCAAAAATTCTTTAGTGAACTAACCTTATAAGTAAAGTAATCTTGGTTGACGCTAGCTCACGGAATGCGCTGGCAGCGGCTGGCAGCGCGCCGGTGAAACACAGCCAGGGGTGGGAGCAGTGCGCCGAAAAATGACAAATAAATTGCGTGTTTAACCCATTAGTGCCCATTGTTCCCATTTGGGAACATCGACAATTTCGGCTCTAGGCTGTGATCCTAGGATCGCACAGCGATTATGAATATTGGTTCTGGTATCTGAAGCCCTGAACAAAATTCAGCAGCCTAAAAAACTCGAACTTCACCCTTATAAAGCACCTCTCTTGATTTTTGAAATAACCCTTTTTTACTACACTGTACCTTCATCAAGAAAATAATTTCCTTAAAATCGATTTCTTGATAGATTTCCTTATATTTTCCAGTAATGCTTCAACAATAAGTTACAATTGTACGGGAGAGATATCAAAAGAAATGCTTCACCACAAAAGCGTCGGGGGCTTCCAAAATTTGGATGTTCCCGAATGGGAACATTGGGCACATCCACTGGTATGTCAGCTCATAATGGACTGACATTGGAAGGCAAAAGCGAAGCTCTTTTTCTCTCTCCTCGCGCTCTCTCCCTCTCCTCACGCTCTCTCCTCTCTCTCTCTCTCTCTCTCTCTCTCTCTCTCTCTCTCTCTCTCTCCCTCCATCTCCCATTTCCTCCCTCCCTCTCTTTCTCTCACTCTCACTTGTTCTCAATTTCCACTGACTCAATTTGCACGTCCTCTCTGGCTGGTTCTGCTCTCACGCTAGGTCCTACACCCGGTGTGTCAAGTGACAGTATCGCTCACGTTACTGATGCTCGGATGATAGAGCGTCGTCTCGTCCAGCAGTGTCATATCCGTCGGCGCCAATGTCAGCGAATGGAGTAGGGCCATTGGTATCGACAATCAACACACCTCGGGTGCCCGAGACAGAAGCTCTCAGTCTGCCAAGTGCGTTCGGGGAGTGATGCACAGCAGAGGTGACGGGTGGTGACTTATCTTCCTGACCATGGCGCGTAGATCTGTGCGCCTGCTGAGTGAGGCAATCGCTGCTGTTGCCAGTGGTGACCACGATGAAGGGCTGGACTTGGTAATACTGCCACCGGAAGGTGGCGATCAGCAAGTGTCCGACACAGAGTTCGGAGATGAGGACAATTTGGAATCAATCCAATCCCTACCGACAGAAACAGCCAGTGCCCAGTACGCTGGAGATTCACACGGCTGCTGACGTAGACGACGGTCCCGCCGGTCCATCGGGTGCCGGTCCATCGAAACTGACGGACCGTCCGTCTGCACGTACTACAAGGGCTTCAGATGTGCCGAGATGGAGAGCCCGCCCAGAAATCGAGCCAATGGAAGGCCAGGAGCTGCCTGCTTTTGCACCGGTCACCCAGGGGCGGAGATGTCGTCCTCCGGCTCCTGGAATGTCTTCAGACGCGTGCCCAGCACCATGTGTTCTTTGACAACTACTTCTCGTCGTATGCCTTGATAACTCTCCGTCAAAGAGGCATCCGAGCAACGGGCACTGTGCGCGACAACAGGCTGAAGAAGTGTCCCCTGCCTGACAACAGAACTGCTGAAAAGGCGCCCAGGGGACAGCATCGGTACCAAGATACCTATAAGAAACAGGTAGATCCGATGTTTGAAAGTAAAGCCCCAGTCACAAATTTGACGCACCTGTGACATTTCCTGACACCCACGTGACTATTGTATTAACTTTTGTGTTTTTCGATGTTTTGACCTTATTTAAAGTACTGAAAGCTCAAAATGTATGATTTATGTTGTTTAAAGCAGCATATTAATAATTATGTTTGTAAATTATCGATAAGCTGCTTATAGCAGGTCACGTGATTGCTACCAGATTATGTGCTCAGAAAGCATCTTTTCAACTTCGATTTTGAACAATTTTTACCTCCCTTGAGGCCAAATGATGGACGGTTTGAGGCACACGATGAAATGCTGAATCTATTGATGCCAAAATTTGTTCGTTTTTTGCATTTTTAGACTAGTATATCCTGGCTCAAACTTTGACCAGTTTGTGTGTAAACCCTATGGTGAAGGGAAAACTTCACGCCCAGCAGGCGTCATTACAGTGCTGCCAAATCGTGTTTGGTGGGGGTCGATTGGTACCAATCCACTAACTGGCCGTGAAGTGGAGAGACAACAGGGCAGTGACAATGGTCACAGATCACTCGGGCATCAGCCCACTCAAAGACGTGCAGCGCTGGTCGGGTGACGAAAAGAAGAAGGTGACGGTCAAGCAGCCGAACCTCATATACGAATAAAACCAGTACATGGGTGGCGTAGACCTAGTGGACGGAGCGGTAGCGGCTTACAGGCCTGTGATCCGGTGGAAGGAATGGTACGGCACGCTCGTCACCAACGCATTCGGTCTACTGAGAGTACCCAGCTGGCGCATGTACCGCAGCTGCACCGGGAGAAGTGTGGACCAGCTGGTGTTCACTCGCGAGGTCGCTCTGGAGCTCCTAAAAAAAAAAAAACGAGACAAGAGCCATGTCCGCCAAACGTCACCGGCAGCGGACCAGGACCCAGCAGCGGCCGGGTGACGGTGGTCTCCCGGACTGCACAAAACCACTTCATCGTCCCGGCTGCCACTCAAGGCCGCTGCAAGCTGTGTCAAAAAAAAAAAAAACACGCGTACGATGTGTAGCATCTGCCAAGTACGACTGCATAACCACTACAGCCAGAACTACCACACCTAGGCTGCCGCCACGGTGCTGGCACTGCAGATGCATATGCAGTATGCACTGATGCTCTGACACTGCTGACTAATCCCGAGCAACGGGCACTGTGCGCGACACAGGCTTGAGATGATGTCTCGCTTCGACAGGTGAGACACTTTGGTGATGGATGGAAAACTGGTATCGCTGGCTTGTGATTCATCGTTCTAAATGTCTCGCTCTACCGTAAGAGTAGAATAAAACGACTTTGGGTGCCAAAAATGTGTGTTGACAAGGGTCGATCAGTGAAGTGAGACCACGATCTCATTGTGGATAGTGGCAAGGTCAAAAAGAAGAAAAAGCCCTTCTTTAAAACGTTGTCTAATATGTGATTCTACTGTTGCTTTCTTCGTTTCTATCCGCATACTGCATACGCCTCTTACCCCCATTGTGCCCAATGTTCCCAAATGGGAACATAATTTTTCACCAAGTTCGAACATTTTTAGGGTAAAACCAATGCCACAGCTGGAATCAGGGACGTCGAAAACCATCGGAACACCATTCGGAACATCAAATATCGCAGTATTTATATGCTTGATCATTAATGGGTTAAGCGCATGAAGGAAAAAATGACGATTTAAGCGCATTTCAGGGAAAAAAAACTTTATTAATGCTTTATAGGTATGTTGCGTTGTTTAGTCTGTATATTTGATTGATCTTTAGCATTACATAACATATAACACTTCCTGAAATGTGATATTCACATCATGTCCTAATGTTTCACTCTGGTCTTGATTCAGCTATTCAGCTATTTAAGTGTAATTAAGGGTCTTAAAGGGACCCTCCCACCTTCAAAAAAGTTTATGAATTGGCATGAAAGTGATGTCGCTCGGTTCAGAAAGAGCGAAAACGAATATCTACCAAATTTCACCGAAAAATATTCACCGGTTTTCAAGATATTAGACTTTTACTTTTGTTTACTTTTTTTGGGATCTCCGCTGTTTCTAGCGACTTTGTCTTAGAAATGCGACGTTTGCGGCAGATGTTGCGCGCAAATAGCATATACCACCGCGTGCTACAAAACGTTTTAGTCAAACATTTAAAAATCGTTAGATATTTGCGCTGACGTCACACATTCAGAGGGGTATTCCTAAGCATTAGCCCCTCTGAATCAAAATGCTGCAATTTTGAAATTCAATATTTCCGATTTAAGGCATTTCTCGATGTTGTGAGTGCCGAAACCGGTAATTGTGAGCCAGGGACCCCATTTTGGCTATCTCAACTCAAATCTAATGTTAAGGTGGGAGGGTCCCTTTAACCCTCGCCCCGTTGGGGGGGGGCCATTTTGGCCCCCCCCTGTGGTTTTTCCTGAATAGCAAGAAAACGGCGGCGCGCAGCGCCGCCAAATTTTCAGTACCTTTCCGGGCATCAATTTGACACCTTCACACCAAATTTCAAGTCTTAGGTCACCTTAGGTCAGGAGTTATTGAGGTCAAACTGAGGTCATGTTCGAGCAAAAATGAGCAAAAAACATGCAATCTTGAAACGCTCACCAAATCTACAGTTATCAAGCAATTTCAAAGTTCTTTATATGGTCTAATAGACAAAAAGCTGCGCTACAAAACTGCTATCTCGGATTTTCAAAATTTTGGGTTTTTGACCCAAAAAAATTAAAAAATTTATTTTTTTAGAAAAACTAAAAAAAATCCAAAATTTTTCCGAATTTCGAAAAAACCGGAATAAATGTGATAGTCCCTGCGCTCTTCTATATACATACCAAATTTCAGATCGATATCTCGTTTTTTGGCCAAGTTATAGCGAAAACACTGTTCAAAAATGATGACGTCAAATTTTTGAACTCAATTTTTAGCGATTCTAGACCTCGTACGGCAAAACAAAGACCACCATTGAACTCCCCGTGACGAGCTGCATCGATTCGATACCCATTTTATGCAAAAATATCAACTTTGAAATTTGACCTTATTTGACCTGACCTTGACCTGACCTTGACCTGACCTTGACCAAAACGTGACCTAAGCTGGCCCCAAAGGCTGCCTGACCCACATAATCGCATTTGTCATGTAAAATGGACCATAAAACATGTATCACACGACACTTTCATATTGTGACCCCCCAGTGACCTGACCTCAGTGACCTGACCTGGTATCAGTGACCTCAACTAGCAAAATATGTGTTTGAAGAACATTTCCCCATCGATGATTTTCAATGAAATGCATTTTACCCGATTTTACAACGCATTTCTTGAAATGCCTGTAAACGGTGAAAATTGGACCTTTGACCTGACCTGTGACGTCATCGGTTTGACCTAGGTCAATAAAATTGGGTCACAAGGTAGTTTCCTGATAGGGCTATCCAACACCGTTTGCCGCTTGTCGCTACGTTGCGTGGTTCTCGAGATCTTAGGGGGGGGCCAAAATGGCCCCCCCAACGGGGCGCGTTGCTCGGCAGAGCCCAACGGGGCGCGGGTTAAGGGGTGTATGGATTTGTGACGTATTACGAGTCTTAATCCACCCTGTACTGTCGGTGTTTATAATTGCATGTGTGTGTGTGGGGGGGGGACGTTTCCCACTACTGACCACAAGCGGCTAGCGGAATACATTTCGAAAACGGGTCAAGTATGGTGAATTAACCCTCGCACAGGCAGGTGGGTCGTATCGACCCTTCCAAGTTTTATCCTAGACGGACGCTAAATGTCAGGTCAATGAGTTATTGATGCCAAAGAGGTACAGCCTCCGACCGGTTCTTCCGGGGTGTGTGCCAAAGTCTAGAGGTTTACTTACGCTGGTACCCACAGTCTTAAGGATCAAAGGATCCACAGTCCAAGGATCATAATGAAACTTCTCACACATGTTGGGGCATCATTGTCCATCGTTTGGTAAAATAAATTTAACCGGGTCATGCTAGGTGGCGGAGTGATGACGTGATAACAGATACAGCGTCCGGCGAATAGTTGACTGGTGACTGATCAAAACCGCAGTGAAATTCGACATTTCCTCTGTGTAACTTACGTTTGTAGCTGTTATCACATTTCCACAGCCAGTCCACGTGCCAGTGTGCAGTCGCGCCCGCGTGCTTGCTAGTGACCCCGCGACGTTAATCCCATCAAACTCCTAAGCTGTGCTCCCGGCTGTTGTCTGGTATTAAGTCTCCAGGTGTCCCATGGCAGTCATTTTAACCAAACATTAGCCAAACATTGCCATTTGTCTAACATTCTTACTTTACACTATTGCTCTCGGATACTTAATGAAATAATTTTTATATATTTTGTCCAGCTGATCAAGACAAAGCAATATTTGTCGAAATATATGGACTTGTATGCTATTAATTTTCATCTCAGTGAATTCCGATGAATACTTACCAGTATAACGCCTTTTGGGGCGACTAACAGAGTGAGCGAGAGGGTGAGCCTTGCACGTGCGAAATTTCGAGGGAGTACCTCCAACTGACTTGTGCACGGCACCCTACTAACCGGTCTCTAGCGATGTGCCAAATTTGAGCACAATCAGCCCAGCCGTTCTCGAGATCTGGAAGCGGCACCCTGCACGTGCGCACGTGCAGAATGGGTCCCAACTGACTTGTGCACGGCACCCTACTAACTGGTCCCTAACCGTGTACCAAATTTGAGCGCCATCGGTCCAGCCGTTCTCGAGATCTGGAAACGACCCCTGCACGTGCGCACGTGCAGCAGCACCCCAACTCTGGCACATGGATATGCAGTGCCTAGTGGGTGCCTACCTACATGCCAACTTTCAGCGCAATCGGCCAAGTAGTTACCGAGATATTGCAACAATTACAAAACTGACACCTCTTCGTTTTGCTCGTGGCACGTGCATAAGGGGTCACCCACATGCATCGGGAATAGTCCAATACTTGGTAGAAGGAATGAAGCTACCCTACAAAAATTACCCCGTGTAAATCGGTTAAGTGGTTGCTGAGATATAAGCCTCGCAAAAGCGTCCGCACGGCCGGCCGGCCGGCCGCTCATACTCAGAAATTTCCGTTAATCTAAGGAAAGACTACGCTCGCTTCGCTCGCTCCGTAATCTGTTTGTTTGTCTGTCCGCCACGCCGTGTAGTGGGTTCAATTTAGCCGGCCTACAGGGCAGACGGTATATCGTAGGGGGTTGAAATTTGCACACCTTATAGGTGACACTCAGAGCGGGTCAGTGCCTTTTCTAGGTTTCGGCTCGCTGGGGTGCACGGTTCGCGCGTGGGGCGCGCTGGAAGAACGCCAATGAAATTTTGATCGGTTCGTAGATCTTCATTGAGAGCCGGGGTCGACAAACTTTGTGGACTAAATGCATGCCGATCGGTGGCGGGTGCCTCGCATTGGCAGATGGGCAGGTTATTAATTTGAATGAAAAGTGGCGAGAGAATGTGGTGATTTTCATTCAATGGGAACAGTTGATGATACAAGTATAAAAATGCACCGCGTTTGCCGCAAGGCGTCACATTGGTCACAGGGCGTCATTTTTGCCCCGAATCGCACAGTTTTGTCAAATATGGTCCGATGTGGGTGCAATTTGGTGCAAAGATGCATGCTCATCCACCGGGTAAAAATGCGCCGCGTTTGCCGCAATGCGCCACTTTTGTCACAAGGCGCCATTTCCGACAAACTCGACTAAGGCTAATGGAATGGCACGAATAGGAGCAGGGCTAGAAGCACTTTTAAAGTCTGATTTAAAAAAAAAAAGTTAAATGGATCCAATTATTATGTGAGCTGACATGACCCAGTGGTAGGCAGTGGTAGTGGTAGGGGTAGGGGTAGTGGTAGTGGTAGGGGTAGGGGTAGTAGTAGTAGTAGTAGTAGGGGTAGGGGTAGGGGTAGGGTAGTGGTAGTGGTAGGAGTAGTGGTAGGGGTAGGTGTAGTGGTAGGGGTAGTAGTAGGGGTAGGGGTAGTGATAGGGGTAGTAGTAGGGATAGTGGTAGGGGTAGTAGTAGAGGTAGTGGTAGAGGTAGGAGTATGGGTAGTAGTAGTGGTAGGGGTAGTGGTAGTGGTAGATGTAGTGTTAGGGGTAGGGTTAGGGGTAGTGGTAGGGGTAGTGGTAGGGGTAAGGGTAGGGGTAGTGGTAGGGGTAGTGTATTTGTATTTGTATTTGTATTTGTATTTACATTTAAGAGCGATCCACATACAAAGTGCGTGGCGATTACTGCTCAGAATCCGTATCCGCGGTTGCTAATCTAATCATTCAAAACATTTGCACATTCACTCACGTCAAAACAAGGACAAAACACTCTCAGGACAGCCTCATCGCTTTTACCCACCCCTATCCTATTGGTCAGCGACGATGTGCTGATTCATCGTCCACGATTGCGGCTTTAACAGCGCGGGCGAAGCGGGCGGGAGGCAGCTGCGACAGGTGAGGTGGCAGGCTGTTCAGCAGAGCTGCAGCTCGATAGCCAAACCGCCGCTTGCCCGTTTCCAGCCGTGGACGGGGAAGATAGAAGAAGTGATCTTGCCTGGATGGTCTCTCGCGGATAGCGCTATTAGCGACGAATAGGGCTGCTAGTTGCTCAGGTTCACGGCGCTGTATGACCTTGTGTGCGATGACAAGGGTGTGGAGATCGGACATACCGCGCGGGGACAACCACCCGAGTTTTGTTCGCAGGTCGGAGACATGGTCAAATTTACGGCGGCCGAAAATAACTCTAGCGGCGAAGTTAAGAATTTTTTGGAGTCGATCGAAATTTTTTTGGGACCCATTACCATAAACTGAAAGGCAGTACTGGATACGCGATACAACGAGTGCCGTCACGAGCGTTCGAATGATGCCATCTGGGAGACAGTGGCGCGCATGTGAAAGACCAATCAACAGTCCCGTACACCGGCGGCAGAGTTCAGAGACGTGTGCGTCCCATGACATAGTGCTGTCAAAAGTGACGCCAAGGTTCCCGACTTGTGCGCACGGTTGCAACGCTGCGTTGCGGAATGGTACTCTAAAGTCTGGTAATTTACGAAGATTTTGACGAGTGCCAAATACAATAAGCTGTGTTTTACTTGCGTTCACTTTGAGGGCGTTAGCGCAAAACCAGTCGTTGAGAGACGCGAGCGAGTCCTCCATGCGCGAGATGAGAACTTCGAGGTCCCGAGCTGGACCGCTAACCAATACTTGAGTGTCATCGGCATACTGAAACACTTTTGCGTCGCCCGCGTATAGCGATAAGTTGTTAGAGAAAATGGTGAAAAGAAGCGGCCCTAACGCAGAGCCCTGGAAGACACCCATGGCATTAGAAAGAGGCCTAGACAGCACTCTACGTCCGGATACATCTTTCAAAGACACGCTCTGAGTGTGTCCATGTAGATAGGCGGCGAACCAGGAAATTTCAATGCCGTGTAACATCAGTTTTTGCATCAGAAGATCGTGGTCAATCACGTCGAAACATTTACTGAGATCGAGAAGGCATAGCATTGACAATTCCCCCCATCAGTGGCGGCCAGGATGTGTTCAGTGACAGACAGCAACGCGGTTTCCGTGGAGTGCCGGGGGCGGAAGCCGTGCTGGGAGGATGCCAGAAGGTGATTATGGGAGAGGTAGGCGTAGAGCTGCTGATGGACAATGCGTTCAACTACTTTCATGATTACAGGAACTAGGGAAATGGGTCGGAAGTTTGCGGGGTCTGAAGGGTTACCAGACTTGAACAGAGGGTGAACTATGGAATGTTTCCATGAATCGGGGATGTCAGATTGGATTAAGCAGGTATTGATAATATGCAGGATGACACCACCAATAGCGGGGAATCCGAATTTCAGCATGCGGACACAGACGTTATCGGAGCCGCAGGCACTCGAGTTACGCATGCTGAAAATAATCCGCTCGAGCTCCCCCAGTGTTATCTCACGAAGTTGAAAACTGCATGCGCCGACACGGGTGAGACGCACATCCAAATCGGTGGGAGTGTTTTGGGCTCGGATCTCGTCAGCGACACGAGGACCGACAGATACAAAAAATGAATTTAAATCATCGGCAGATAGATCGGGCTGGACGTCTGGGCCGTCCTTCTTCGCGGCTACCACTGACCTGATGCACTGCCAAACTTTGTTGGGGCCCCGCTCCCCAATTTCCCTCCGTATCTCTATTCGCCTGTCTCGACGCACTGCCGCCCGGACTGAGCGGTTTAGGTCTCTGTATTCGCTCGAGTTGCGGCCTAGATGGCGAAGCGCAGCGCGACGTTAAAGGGACTGTCCCACCTTAACATTAGAATTGAGTTGAGATAGCCATCTTGATGGGCGTTCTTTGAAAATCAGAGTCGTGAAAACCGTTTCTCCAGCAATTACTTCATCGCAAATAAATTCGTGTTTGATTTTGACATCTGTGCAAATAAGTGCCACAATGTATTGGTATTGGCACTTAAAACCTGTGACGTTTCCGCCTTTTCCGAAGTTTTTGTATCTGTCGACTTGTTTTTTATTGAAACCTTGAAAAATAACAACGCCTCTTGGAACAGCGCCCGGCGCCACGAGGTGGAGAATTAAATTGATATGCCAAACTAATTCTAATAGTCTTCTAATTCTAGCAGTATTTTTATTTTTGTATTTAAATATTTAAGAGGCCGTCCTACATGTGACTGAAGAATGCAAGAGCCATGAACTTATCAATGGCAGGTGTCAAGTTCAAGTGTGCAACTCACTGAAATTAATCATAGTATCAAAATCATAAATGATTTGCTCACTGCTGTTTCAACTCCATAATCAAGACATGCTCTGAGGAGTGCACAATCTATTGATGGTGACAAATAAGGAAGAGACAATGAATGTTCACCTTTTTATTTCTGAGCATCCAAGACGACTAACCTTGAGCCGTTAAACATTGATAATACCCTGTTTGCTGAAGTGTGGGTGGCCTGAGGTCGACCATGTCTAGTAAAGAACTGTTGTTTGTGTAAACACCATGCAGAGGTATTTTGAAATAAATTTTAGTGATGTAATGCATCATTCTTTGAACTGAGTTGCTGATGGCGGATGAAAGCGGAAGTGCTGCACGTTGAATCAGAAATGCTCTGTTGCGCTTTTAAGCTTATGTTAGATTTTATAGATGGCTTAGTTTTCCTGCATATTTCATCTTAAAGCTGTCAATAGTGTTTTACCTTTGTTTCCTGGGAGCAGATCCAGCTACTAACATGAGCATGGGACCAGGACTGGGCCTTTGTACGGGGACCCGCAGTTGCTACTGTACACGAACCCCAAGTCTAACCGTCTGTCCTGTCCAGTAACAACCGATAACATTGATATCGACTGCTGGTCCCTGTAGAAGAGCAGCTGAGGTTTCCTGTGAGTACCCTCTGACAGCTTATCGTTGTTCCCTGTGAGGGTGGGACAATTTACTCAGGGTCGCTGTACAGTAGCAACTGCGGGTCCCTGTACCACAGTCGCTGCGCTGCTTGTCAAAACCTAGGTAATGTGCTTTGTTAGGCCATGCTGTGCATTTTTTAAACTTTAGAGTACTTTGTGATCATTGACAACATATTGATTATTGAACCTGACAAACAGCAGCAAAATCACACCCCATCCTTACCTCTGTGCAGTGTCACCCAACAGACAACAGGGCTTCAAAACAGGTAGGTTCCGCATTCA